>NC_090940.1:262446398-263083000 GCF_040938575.1 Ambystoma mexicanum
TAACGCCTTCCCCACTCCCATTATACCCTATGGGGCAAAAATGGGAATGGGGAAGGGTAAAATGAGGGATGGGGATTTACCGCCCCGCCAAGGTCGGAATGGGGCGGAAAATCCGCCAACCCCCATGGCGCTATCGGCAGCTTTCCGCCGTGCTCCATGGTGCATTTTGCACCGCGATTTCCGCCAGGGTCGTAATGAGGGCCATTGTGCTTTACTTTCATTTGATTCTGAGCATGGCGCACAATGATCCCGCATCGCCAAAATGCCATTGCTGCACCAGCTGACATCAAACACCTTTTAGATCCACGCTAACATCAAAGGAAGTGGCATCATAGGAACTTAAATCCTGGTGAGCGCCACACACAGTTATGTCACATGATATTTTATCCAATGAGATCACAAGGAGTGATATCACAAATGTAAAATGTACAAAAGGTCTGGGATTGTTCGAACAAGAAAATCGTTCTAAAAAAAGAAGAAACAGACAAAACATTATTTAATTATTATGTAAACAGTTCGCTGTGCTGCCATGATATAATATGTTATTTTAAATAATTCTTGTTGATGCATCTCTCACCACCAACTGGCCTCCTGGAAGTTAAACAGGCAGGGTGCCAACACGCAATGCTGGCTGACCCCTTCAAAGGTCGGAACACTGTGGGACAAAGACCCTGCCAGATCCAGTCCTATTTGCACATTCGAAGAACTGTGGAGGCCAATTATTAGTCGCAACAACCCCTGCGGGATCTCCCACCTTTCCAGCGTGAGTTTTAGAAATGAAGTGAGAGGCCAGAGAAATACAGAGGTCCATGAAAGGCAGACGAGAACTGGAGGCTACATTATGGTAAGAGAGTTCCTTGCACATTTTCAAAAAGTTCAGCCATGTTGTTAGTGACCGCCAGGGTCGGACTGGGAAAAAGAAATAGGCCCGGTCACTAAAAAAAAGTGGCCCCTCCCTGGCCTCACGACCCTTGACCTCTGATTACATCACCGGAAGTGATGTCATTTGACCCCACTACAAAGTGACATCCCGGAAAGCGATGAAACACAACCTTTCACCCCTCGACAAAACAGCAAGTGGCATCAAATAGCATTGTTCCACTAAATTACTATGAATCCAAGCAGATGTCCAAGGCCAAATGATAATATGTTATCGTATAGCATTTACGCTCAAGCTCTTTTTTTATAGAACAAATTTGCATACAATATCATCCAACCTGTGTTGGTACTCATTTATCGACCTAAGAAGGATTAAAGGATTTTTGAAAAAGAAATTGAAAAAAAAAATCTTTTATTTTCAAATTTTATTTCCTTCCAAACCGGCCAAGGCATGGGCAGAAAGCGGCCCCCACTCTCCAGGGACGATTTCGTCCCGGCCACGGGCCGAAAGGCTGAGGCGCCAATCCGACCCTGGTGGCCGCAGAGACGTAGGCTTGGATATGGGCCTTTCCTTAAAGCAGATGGACAGTCTTTATTGCTTTTGGAGCAAGTGGCAGGCCAGCCTGCCACTTGCGCTAAGCTGCTCTGAATTTGCGTTTCAGATCTGCCAGGGCAGAGTCATACCAATAATTGCACTTGAAGGCAGGTTTCATGAGGATCCTCATGACAGGGTCAAGGATGTCAAAAGTGTTGGAGTTGGAGAGTTGAAGGTTATTAAGGGCAGTATAAGAGTGAGAGTCAATGGGAGGAGTAGGAGGGGGATTGAAGCAGTGCGGCGGGGTCTTAGCCGGGGACCGAGGAGGACAGGACAGGAGAGCATGATCAGACCAGGAGAGAGGAGTCCTGAGAAGGTTGGCGGTGTCTGAAGAGATGAGAGCATCCAAGGTGTGTCCGGCTGAGTTCGTCGGACATGAGGGAAGAATGGTGATGGAGAGAGAGGGACAGAGGTTGCAGAAGAGCCCAGAGGCTGCATCTAAGGAGTCAAGATGAATATTGAAGTCTTTGAAGAGTAGGAGCTTGGAGGAGGAGGGCAGAAGCGAAGAGGTGAGGTCAGACCATTCTGAGAGGAAGTGGGAGACCTGGCCAGGGGGCCTGTAGATGGTGGCCAGAGTCAGAGAGAGTACCAGAGAGACACCATGCCTGCAGCCAAGATATTCGAACAATGAGTATGCTTGAGTGAATATGATAGCAGGGACCCACTTCAGGAAGATCAAGGCAACTCCACCCCAGGGCTGGTTAGGCCTGGGCTTAGAGAGGATCTTATACTACTCAGGGAGGAGGGTGTTAAAACTTTTGACAGTGCTGGCAGTGAACCACATCTTGGTGAGAGTGAGGACATCAAGGTCGAGGTCTTTAATGAAGTGGCCGATGTGAGAGGAGTGTTTGACGGCAGAGCAAGAGTTCAGGGTAGCTAAGTGGAGCAGATTTCCACTTTTGAAGGTCTTCCCAGGAAGGGTACAGAAGTGTGGTACACCCATTTGAGGTGGCAGATGGGCCAGAGGGGCGGCAGAAAGATGAGTGGCAGGATAGGGGAGGAAGCTGATGAGACAGAAAATGCCTATTGAGAAGGAGGGGGTTGTTCTAAGTGACCTGGGTCATGACAGTGTCATCTAGGTAGACATTAATGATGATGCTAGAGGACAGGAAGGATACCAAGAGTACCTCCCAGTGGGTGCCACCATTAATGGGAGAGGAGGTGAAAGGGGAGAGCACAGGTGAATTCAAAGGTCCAGAAAAGGAACGACAAAGAGGATGTTGGTTAAAGTCTGTCTGAAGGAAGCATTGACATATGTGTCAGCGATGGGCAGGCAGGTATTGGAGATCAGGAGAACTTATTCCTTCCAGACTTCGTCAGAGGGATAGGATAGGTGATAGAATAGCCATTATGGAAGATAGGGGAGATTGAAAGCACAATTGAGGGAGAGTGCAAAGAGACGGAAGCGGAGAGAAGGAGAGAGGAAGAACTGCAGAGCATGACACCAAATACAACCAACAACAATGCAACAATCTAGAGTCAAATGTTCAGGAAGGGAAAATACCTAGGTGACATCATACAACAGAAGGCTCTACACCTAGAAGTGAATTATCAGGACAGAGGGAAGAACCTTGATAGAGGGATAGAGGGAAAAAGGGATAATTTTTAACACAGTCGTGAGTGCAAGAACATGAAGGTGCTCACTCCCCACATCACCAATAGGACTCAGAATAATGGACGGATCCCATAAAGGAATGAGACCAAGAGATTGGTTGTGAGAGGCAACACAGTCTTTATGTAAGATTCAGCATCCAGAGAACTCTGCTGCCTTGAGAGCGCTCTGACAACCAATACAAATGCAATACATTTTAAAAGGTTACAGCGCCATCAGTGACGTTGGATTGGTGAGGGAATGGGTTCCAGTATGGTGTTTTAGGGGCCGAATCCACGAGATTGGCTGGTGGCTTGGCGGGATGTCGGACATCACTTGATTTAGCTGGGCTGGTCCGTGCGAGGTGAAGGTCGGGTTGGGACCGGGAGAGGCAGCTCATACTGGCTAACTAATCTTCACACTATCACAAGATATACAGTAAATAATAACCATTACTACACCTTGGTATTAAGAGAGGCCTATAAATTGTACAAATATATTTACATTATCTCGCTTCAGATCATTGGTGCAGTGAATGGTGTGGGGGGGTCTTGCCCTCCAGGTGGCATGTTGGGGGGTGAGATTAATAGCTTTCGGGTTTGGCACATCAGAGCGGGAGGGGCTGGAGTGGCACATGTTACTTTAGGACAGTATATATAATGACAGGAGTTTGGTTTTATTTGGGGCACTCTAGGGTGGTCAGCAAGGAAGAGTCATACTTATGCTACATCAGAAGGAAAGCTTTGGAGGGGCACAGTGTTGAACAGGCAGTCATTTTCCAATAGTGGGTATGAGAGGTGCAGGAGCGGGTTTGTTGAGATAGATGGGCTTCAAGTCATGATTCGGCCTGTTCACACACAGGGAAGTGATCTCAGAGGAAGGATGAACATAATACACTGTTTGCTTGCAACAATTTGCGCCAGAGCATCTCTGAGAAATGGGCTTGGGAGGCAAAGGCGCGGGAGGAAAAAGGTGGGCGCTGTCGGTGCTCGCTGTGTGCTGCTGAGGGGAGAGAAGGCTTCACCATTACCAGAATGCTGCCTAGTCCAAAGGGGGAGTCAGGGGTACATAAAATGGAGTCCAAATGTGTCTTACAATAGCCCCACCTCTGTATGTGCCAGGGACGTATCCACTGAGGCCACAGAGGGGCAAGGAAGGGGTCCTCCATTAGGGCAAGAGCAGGTGGTCCCGTTCACGTAGAACATATGGGGGCAAAACCGACCCCCTCCTTCCTTACATTCCCCCTTTCAATACATTTAAAGTAACAAACTACATTTTAGTATTATTGGCATTCCTGTAGTGCTCTGCCTCCAGCACCACCTCATCCTAAGCTGGTGTCCCTTTTATTGGCATTCACGTCCTACAAACACCTCGTAAGCTTTGACCCCTTCTCACATACTCATCAAGGGTGCATGTCATGTATATGCCCCCATCCCCATCCAGATCCACCCATACTTCCTTATACCATTCCAACTCTTGGGGTTCTTTGATTGTGGTCTGATACAAACTATCCACCCTGTCCCTGGGATTATGATACACCGCAGTCATATGATATTTAGGGTTGTTAGGTTCCCCGGTCTGCATTTACGGATCCTTCATAGTTTGCACCTTTGTTAGTTTGCCCATCGTCACCATCATCACTGCAGAACTAGGCATTGATTTTGCACAACATCGAACACCTACCTAGCACACACAAAAAAACAGTAACAGGAAAACTATAATTGGAACAAGTATTTTCATCACAGTTCTGAACCAGGGAGGGATCCAGTCAAAAATGTCATAAAACCAGTTGCTTGATTGTATCCCCCCTTCTTTCTTCATTCTTTCACCAAGGTTGTGCACTGCAGATATCACATGTGGTAAAGTTCCGTTGTCAGCATCCGCAGAAGGTACGAATGTACAACATGCAATCCCAATTTTTCGGCAAACACTGCCATCCATGGCTGTTAGGAGGTGCAGGACGTACCGGTTTTGCATGATCATCAACCGCAGGGATCGGAGTTCCACTTTGATCATGTTGAATTCCCTCTGCTGTGTCGTTGGCCAGCTGAATCAACTTCCAGCAGTTTATTTGCAGCCATTTGGCATTCACTCGTGCCTGGATACTTGGCACAAGGGAGGCAAAGAAGGTTTCCGCTGTGTTAAAGAGTATGCATTGGTCAGGAATTTCTGCCAGTAGCTCTGAGGACTTGCTGGAGATATAGTCTAACGATCGCCTCTTGCAGGTCACTCTTTCCTGTAACTTATCTTCTAAGAGGATGTTGGATGTGGGGGGCTCTTCAGTTGCTTGCTGGGTTGCTGAAGACATTTTGATTATTAGCCTTTCCCCTGTACATGGCTTTCCGAGATCACTATAAGGGCCAAATGCAGTGTGGCAATGGCACAAGTACCTCTCTATGACGGTGGGAGGTGCAGGTACGCTTGCTTGATGCATACCCAGTAGGTGTCCATTAATGCTGCTCTGCCTTTCTTCATGTCTGGGAGGATGAGTGTTTTGTTGCAGTGTTTGTTTGAGCCCATGGACACCTTCCCTTCTCCGTGGAAGCAAAGTTTGTGCTGTATTTCTTGTTGTATCTTGATTGGTTTCTCAAGGTCTGTTACCCAGGTCAGTTTGGCAATTTGTTGGGACCATGTTGGATACATGTTCGTTCGACCTAGTGAAATTTCTCTTCCAACAGTCCTCGCAACGCTTCTGCTTAACACGTTATTGTCTCTGCTTGCCATTTATTTTCAGCGAACATTGTCCTTCTGATGATAAAAAAAGGCTCCTTCACTCAGAGTACTCCTTGAGGTTTGCTATTACATGTTTTCTCATTCTGCAGCATTTGCACTGTTACAGTGTGTGCTTGGAAGGTACTACAAATCCTACAAAGGGCTAAATGAACGAGACACTGGGCATTCGACAAAGGCATCTCTTGGGGTATGAGAACCTTGGGCGTTCCAGAGGCATGGGGTATCAAAGAGCAGATGTAACAACTTTTGTTGGTTGTCTGTTTAGCCATTGCACTCATATCTGAATACCATTTATTGGATTGGTAAGGTTGGCGGGAGTCTTCTACAGCATCTAATCCCAGGCCATGGTACGAATCATACCTCTTGCATTCCGCCCCCCTTTTCCATCTTTTTTCCCCTCTAAATCATTATATACTTTTTTCACCCTCTGATTTCATATAGGAAAATGGCTGTCCATGTTTCAACATTGTGTTCACTATCACTCTGCCAAGACTGTGAGGTTGGATACGTTTGTGGGGTTGAGGCATGGGGTTTAAAGTGCATACTCTCGCCATCTGAGATAGGTTCTCTGGTTGCGTGCATATGTACATATGGTGATACCATTACATCAACCGTTTGTTTGTTTGTTTGTTTGTTTATTTATTTATTTCTAAGGTGCACCAGACCCGGAGTTATCAGGGCGCAGCAAAAGACAGTGCAAAGCTTACAAAGTTACAGGATATGGGCAAGTAAAGCATATATACAGGTTGTAAACAGGAATAAAACAAGCATACTTGTTAGGACAGTTTTTCTGAAGTCCAACTAAGGGCTTACAAAAACCATTCAACTGAGGCAGTACAAGACTCCACTCTTAGTATAAGGCCGTACCACCTGAGTTCAGCGTAGAGTAGACAGAGCAGCCAGGCTTATTTTAGGAGGGAGAGAGGGCAGTAGACACAGTACAAGTGAAATTGTAATACCAATGATCCAAATAAACAATGAAACACTATGTATTGTAAAAATAAAGGATTTATTTAAATACAGGTAGGCCCAGATACATCTAGGGATAAGTAAGCACTAAAACATTACAAGAAACCACAGTATAAAAACGCAACACTATACTTGAAATACACAAACACAAGTATAGACCTTATTTGGAACACCTAACTGTAGTTCTAGGGAAGTCAAAACCTTGTTATACACTTTTAGGATAGGTCAAGCCTATACTTTGGGAGTAAAAGACCAATGGTTACTTTCAGATTACATTCAGCAATACAAGGGCAGTAGGCCCTTCCAGTTGTACAGTGACCCTTGGAACAAATCACATAAACAGTCAACTGGACAATATACTTTTGTTGAATAGTAAAACACTTATCCTAGGTGTAGTAAAAACCTCTAACTACTCTTATCATAACACACAGTTATATCAGGTGAGTAAGGATGTAATATACAATTACAGATGCATTTGAAGTCAGGGAACCCCAGCTTGAGGTAAGCAATAACTCTGATAATTTATTTTGGATGATACACAGCTTACACAAGGTAAGTAAAACCCACATTCTTTAACATCACAATGAAGGGGAAAGTAAAACCCAATGTCACACTTTACTGAATAGTTATTCTAGGTAGGCAACAACCTAATGTAGACTTATTAAGGGCAGGCTAGCAGCAAGTTAGGGGAAGCAAGACCCTGTTGGGGGACACTCATACTGTTACCCTAACAGGAATAATCTGGTGAAACCAACACATTACTTTTATAAATAATAATTATTTAATGTGGTATAGATTGAAAATAAATTCAAACTTTACGCATATTACACATTACAAACATTATACTGAAATCATAAATATGCCAAACACATGAATTAATAACAATATAAAATCAACTAAAAAGGACAGTTAAACAACTTTCCTTATGCTATTTACAGGAGTTCATATATAAATGTATTACATAGACCAACTTGCATCTCGGATGTCATTGTAGTGAGTATTTTTAGACCATAATCAATTTCTATCTCATAAAAAGTACTCAATGTATTCCTTGATATTCCCAGTATTTGGAATAGTTACAGTCCACGGGCCAGGCTAAGTTCGACCTGTTGCCAGACGTTATATAATGCAATGAATAAGTGCATATTGCAGGTGTTAGTGCAATATAGCCAGAATGATATTTCGCATATAGTTGTAGGATCGTGCACAAATTCACCCAGATAGCGTAAGATTGTATTCTTCAAAGTCAGGCATTCCGTAAGAAGATGTCCAGCTGTCTCCGGACATTCTGAGGATTTACAAAGACAGCATATACGCTCCGCGGCCGGGATGTTATCCCATGCTCCTCTGATATGCAAAGTAGGCAATTGCTCCAATCGAAACAGAATGATGAAGCGTCTAAGTCTTCTGGAGGGGCATAGGTATAGATAGGCTTGCAGTTTCATAAAATTGTATAATCTATATTTCACAAAATGATGTGTCTTAAGGCTACCTATGTGTGCAAAGTTCTCAAGCCAATCCCAGAGGTCCACTTTTTTTCCTAGTGCATTTAAGGTTTCCTTGGTGATGGTAGCCCCTCTAAGTGTCCATCCAATATCTATGAGAAATTTGGTCATATCTTTATGTAGGGGCGAAGTAGTATATTTTTTGGTCACCTCCTGATGAATCACCATTAATAAGGGGTTAATAGAGCCACCTATCATCTTAAGGTAAAACCCTGCTCTTTTCCTCAATACAATTGCCTTCAGAGAGGGAAGACCCAATTCAAGTCTGATCAGGGCCATAGGGACCCCCAGGGGTAGCCCCAATATCCGTCGCCAGAACTTGCCCTCCAGCACTTGCAGCCACGCTAAGTCTAATGTGTGCAGTGACTCAAGGCCATATATGATCATTGGGGCAAACACTTGAATGTAAAGGTGGCGCGTTCCCCAGAGGGTAAAGCCACCCTGCTTGTTTGTAAAGGAGGAAATTAATGCTATAACTTGCATCGCCCTAGTAATGCGACCCTGTCTACAGAGTAAATAATCGCCAAGAGGCTCAATTTCAACTCCTAGATAGCGATAGGATGGAGCATAGGGTATAAGATTTTCATGTACTATCAGGTTCACTCGCAATACTCTTCTTCTCGTGAATCTAAGGACCTTTGTTTTGTCCAGATTGATGGTCAATCCATTTGTCCTGGCATAGTCCCATAGGGCAGAAGCGGAACGCCTCAAACCACCTATGGTATTGTCAAAGACAACCAGATCATCCGCGTATGCTAATACGACACAGGATGCTTCACCAATTTTATGAGGGCAATTATCAACCTCAGCTCATACTGCAGGAATGTCGTACCCATATAGATTATAAATAAGGGGTGCAGTGACACAGCCCTGCTTTACCCCCCTATCTTGGATCACATTTCTGGTCATGTTTCCATCCTGATCTAATCTCAGGCGCGCCGTAGTATTTTGATGGAGTAATCTAAGGTAATACAATATACCTGACGGACATCCCAATTTCTCTAGCTTAGTCCATAGCCTCTCACGAGGGATGGAGTCAAATGCGGCCTTAAAGTCGATGTAGAGGGTGTATAGCGGAGGCTGCCCCTTACTAAGTGCCCATGTACGTAGTATTTCCATAACCAAGAGGTTATGTGAGGTGGAAAAATCCTGTCTAAAGCCGCATTGGAATCTGCTGAGTAATTTGGCATTTTCTACCTATTTCTGCATCTCACTAAGCAATAGTGAGGCAAAAAGTTTACCTGAAATATCAAGCATGGATAGAAGCCTGTAATTATTAGGGTCAGAACGGCTGCCTTTTTTAAATACAGGAATGAGAATAGCTGTCTGCCAGGACCAGGGAATTATCCCCTGCACTAGAATCGTATTAAATAGTAGAGAGAACAGGTCGACCCAAAACAGGGGATGGTTCTTGATCACTACGTTAGCTAGCCCATTAGGGCCAGGGGCTCTAGAGGACTTAAGGGCAGCTATTTTATTCAGTATTGCCTCTACTGATACATCGAAAGGCAGATGGGTAGGAGCCTTCTCCGAAACTCTACTCGTGGTTTCCACTCCCCCTGAATTTCGGCTTAGTAGGAATTTTACCCATGTCTCCTCACTTATTGGGTTAATTAAAGGGCCTTTAACCTTCTCTCTATTCTCATTTAGTAGTGACCAAATGCTACGAGAATTTCTAGCGCAAATCGTTTGTATCAGCCACTGATATCTGGTGTTTTTCTCTGTTATCTTAATGTTCTTGATATCCGCTTTATAACAGTTTTTGTTATTTCTTAATTTTTCGCGGTATAGAGATCCAGATAAGTTCATATGTTTCAGGCCTCGTATCACCGTTATTAGCCCTCTCTTGGCGTCCCTGATTTCCCTGTTAAAGGGAAGTATAGCACCCCCAATTCTTAGCATATGTCCCTTGTTGGCCGTGGCATGCTGACCTGAGAATCCCGATATCCAGTCTTCGATTTAATTTACAGTCATAAGTTTGAAGTCACAGAAGCCCCGAACTAAAATAGGTTCAAGAGCTTCAGTGGGCAATCTTATGTTCTTCTCAGACCACACTATTCTAGATCCTGCGCAGTTGGCTTGAATGTTACCCATGTTAGCAGGTGAGGAAGTTGAAATAGGAATGCTGAGTGTACACTGTAGCGACGCATGGTCGCTCCATACATTAGGCTTAACTGTCATGTTGCTTACTCTACTCTGCATCTCGGGGCACATGAATATATAATCTAATGTGCTAATTGATGATCCACTCGCCCAAGTGTGTCTCCCCGGCCGATCTCCCAAAGTACGGCCATTAATCATAGCCATATCCCAGGCTCCAAACAATTGCAGCCAGCCTAATCCTTCAACTTCCCTCTTTCCATGGGACATCCAGCACCTTGCATTAAGATCAGGGTTGGAGGATATAAGTGTCTCGTCCGTCATATGGCAGTTAAAATCCCCCATAACCACCACAGTGACATTGCCCGTTCTTAACAGCCAAGAAGACAATAGGTATTGTATTGCCTCTTGTAATGAGTCCCGAAACAGTTCTCCTGGGGGATTATACAGATTAATTAAAAGAAACCTTCCCTAGCCATTTTCTTCATGATATTTGACCTCTACTGCCAACAGCAGCTCCTCAGATTTACATTGAATCTTTCGGGACATAAACGTGTTCATTACCCCAGTAAGTAAACCACCATATGGACGACCCTTACAGCCCTGTTTAGCAAACGCTTGATGTATAACAAAACCATCTAACAGTAAAGGGTCAAGAGACCATGTCTCTTGCAGACATATACAACTATGTTGGGACAGTAAGTCTACAGATCCCTCTGACCTCAAGAGATGGGAGAAGCCTCTGCAGTTCCAAGAAAGTAAAGACAAACATCAATGGTTCTGTAACAGTTGTGGAATGGATTCTAGAAGTGACTTCAGGACTTGCTGTATTTCGACTAGAGCAGGATTTTCCCCTCCCCCAGATTTAAGCACATTAGCCGCAGGAGCTGTTGTCATAGCGTCCTCTGGATCGGCCGGGGGTACCTTCTCCAGCGGGTCCACATCAATGTTAATGTCCACTGCATTCAGATCTTCTTTATATTTTCTGATGAGTTGCGCCGTAGTTGGAAAAATGCAATGTAAGGCAGAGACATTAGGGTTTGGGCCCGACAGGGGTTCAATGAATAGAAAATTCTCAGATTTTAAGACACGAAGTTAAGGTATGTGATATAGTCTTGCTAGTAACTACGAGCGTGCTAAGCAGGGATTTTTGCCACTAGGATACAAATTCTTAATGAAACAGATACGATTCGTATTTATGTCCTTCACTGCCTTCTTCTGGTCCAATGATAAGGGCTCGGCAGGTTCTTCCACCGCCCGTATTTCAGCGAGATGCTCCGGCTGCATATGCATACTAGTTTCCAGATCAGGCTCAGAGGACATGACTGAAACTTCATTTAGGTCCATTCCCGTTGACTTCTCTTCAGGTATCGGCCAGTCTGTTAAAGGGCCTTTTGCCATTGCCGCCCTTTGAGCTGCTCTCACCAGTCTTTTCCTGGCCTTTTTTGAGTGGGTCTCTGGTGCCGGTTTGGGTACTGTTATAAGTGGTTGGGCACCTTTTGCAGCTGACTTATTTTTAAGTGCCTTTTTTGCTAATCTTCGTTGTTTCCATGTAGGAGGACACCGGGGGCTTTGCTCATGCTCTTGATCATCAGCCTCCACAGGGATTTCCTCAATTATGCTGTCGCTGTTGGCTACATATTGTACTTCGCCCCCCTCCGCCACATCATCGTTATCATCAATCTCCTCAACTGTCTGTAATGCATCAGATAGATTCATTTCTGCCTCTTCTCGGAGGAGATCCTTTTGCCCTAATGCCAAAGTGATGGAATTAGTATTAGCCAAGATACGCCCCAACATTTGTAGGAGTATTTTAAGGGCAAATTGGAGAGCAGCCACCAATGATTGTAGCTCAGTTATCTTCAATGAGCTTGGATGTGATTCGATATTATCTTCCATCTCATTATCCGGTTCATCCTCCATCGACACCATTACCAAATTAGGAGAAGCAGATAAATGTCCGCTGATTTCCCCACCAGTATGCTCCCCCGAGACACTATTCATGCTGTTTTCTTTTAAAGGCGTTATGCCACTGGATGACCTCTGGGGAGTTTGTGCTCGCATCCCTCTCTGTATTGTTAGGCAGAGGTCTAAGAGGGAATTATTGTCTGTGTCGTTGAAATTGGAGGTGTTTAAAGAAATGCTGCCACTATCTATCGGTACGGCTGTTTCCTCAATTACAGTGGAATTTGTGGCCGGTGGAGGATTCACCGGAAAGAACTCAGTTATGGCCCCTTGCCCCACCGGAAGAGCATATTTGGCATTCTTTTTGGGTTTACCCCCTTTCTTATGGGATTCCTTGGGTTCCTTTATGGGTTGAGACTTATTTTTACGTAGATTATAGATCGAGTGGGGTGCTCTTCTTCCCCGCTGCATGTCTACGTTATGGCTCAATTCACTTCAAGAATTTATATCCAGTAAGAGCAGGTCAATCCAGGCAAGTGAGGGAATAAGGGCTGCTGCTAATTGGCAGGAATGATTTACCACTTAATCTGCATTGGTGAGGTAACTAGATTTAATTTCCCACCTTTTTCTGGCACCCCCCCACCAGTATAGTGACCCGGGGAGCTTACAAGTCCGGATCAAAGGCCACAGCCCGCAGTCTCCGGGAGAAACTCACAGGTTCCCCTTCTTCTCAGGGTCAACTCCAGCACACTTCAAAGACAATGGATTGTACTGAATTAGCCAGAGATTTATATAATTATTCTCCCTGCCACGGCCTTCACAGGCTCGCTCTAAAGGTGGTCACTGTAATTACCTATCCAAGCAGTGACCACCTCTTTCAGGGGGGGCTCCTTTCACAGGGGGCGCCTATCTCCCGGTACCGCAGCAACTGGCCACGTACTGAGATCATAGGCTGCAAGGAACCGTTACAGCAGGGAGCCACAGGAAGCCACAGGGAGCCACCGCGCCGTGCCGTGCTGTATTACAGCAGAGAAAGAGATTCCGCGGCTGAACGCGGTGCAGCTAGCTTCCGCATACTTCCGTTCTTCCTGGCTCTGAACCTGCTTCTCACCTTCGGGCTGCTATGTTAGCCTTGCTCGCCTTAACCTCCAACCGTGAGGCTTCCTGCTCACTCGCTCGCTCGACTCTCGTATCCGCTCCGTCTCCGCTCAACTCCTCAGTCGAGTTCCGATTCCGAATTGGAGACTCTGAGGAAAGGACCCACATATGTGTGTGAGCATGTCAAGCCGCACCTCTCTCTCTCTCTCCCACAGGTTTCGCACTGAGGCCGCTTCCAACACGACACACGTATGTTTAAAATCTTTTATAAAGAGGCACAACCTAATCACAGGAGAGTAAAATGCCTTCACATCTACTTTCTATTAGACTGGCAAAACAGTGGCCAAGGGAGAAAAGATGTTAACCATACGTTTAAGAATAGTGCATCACACATTCAAGATCAGTAAGAACTTTTGTAACTGTTCACTCTTAGAATTACAGTTACCAACTAACTCTTTACAAGTAAGTAAAACACTTGATTTCTTTTCTAGGCAGAAGTCCCAATCCCTTCAAAGTCTTTCCCTTATTCTTGGAGCATGAATGTTCTCAGTGGCAGAAGGGGGGGTCACTGGGATTAGTGACCAGCAAGCAGTGTTAGAATAAGTTCTTTAGTAGCAAAAGTCAGAGTTCCTTAGGAAAACTGGGCAAACAGGTGAGTACTTTACTCTTAGAGTTAGAAGAGGGTCCAGGGGCTTCACAGAAGACACCCCAGCAGGATTCTAGCAGTGGGACTGGGTGCACTGGATGAGGGACCTGCCAATCACATAAAACACCCCAAAGCTGCACAGAAATCCCAACATGCTTAAGATATGTATATACCCAAGCCAACACAGTACCTCAGCAATGAAGAAGAGATTGCAGCAGGAGAATTTCAGGGACTACAGCCAAATACCCGGACAGTGGATTCCTTGTCCTGGAGACTGAACACAAGACCTCAGAAAGGACTTTGCAGCAGGGATCGATGAAGAAGGCTCTAGGCAAGATTTCTCTTGTGGTTGAATGCGGTTCTGCAGATTTGGCTCCTTTTCAAGGAGCACAGAAGAAGACAGAATATTGTGATTGATTTCTCATCGTTACAAAGGTCCAACACTCTTGTGAGGGGACTTTTTGGACTGGATTTGTGTCTCTAGGGATACACCAAGATGCCCACAAAGTTTCAGTGAGATTCAGAATTTGGAAGACTGTGCACTGCAATGTGGCTGGAGGTCCAAGGGTATTGGGGTATTGCAAGAATGCAAGGTCGCAGGATTGAGTGGGAAGGCTCAAAATGCAGGTCTTCTTGAGTATAGTGGGTCCCACTAGGCTCTCAGTTCAGGTCATCGTTTTCAGAGACCCCAGGTTGATTGGAAGCAAGGGCTGCAGCAGGCTCCGGTAACATAGCAGACTCTCTGGTCGCTGGAAATCATCTCTACCGCTTTTCCTTCATCTTCCTATTCTATTTTCTATTCCAGTGGTCGACATGACTTCAGCTTCCAGGTGTCCAGTATTTATCAGGAACTACAGCACAACCTCTGCATTCTCTCCCCGCATTTTACAAGAAAGGGGCATCTGGTTGTCCAATCAGGGCAGCCAGCCCCCCATCGGGATGTGTCCCAGTTGAAGCAAGGTGTAAGACAAAGGATGGGGAAGTTGTGGACTCCTCCACCACTTCCTGTGCGTACAGACTGACTGGAGCCTGGGTAGGGTGTCCAGGGGACTCCCGCCGAAGACAAAAATCACACAAAGGAATTTCCTGCCCTTGCTGTCAGGGGAAGGAACAAGAAACAACATGAATCACTACAATGGCAGAAAAAGAAGACAGGGGCTATTCTGGTAAACATGAGCACCCTTAGAGTGACTTTACTGCAGCTGTGATCACAGTCCACAGTAAAGGTTCACCAAGTTAGTAAAATGTATCACTGCCACTAGCCATTTAAGGTAAGCTTTTCACTGCAACAGAATTGTTACAGTTTTAATGTGAAAGGGGATACATTGTATCTCCCCAGCACTCCACATAAGGTGGGGTGTGCTGGTTTCACAGAATAAAGTGTAAAAGGGATCCAAAGATCCTTTCTACCCTTGAGATCTTTAGTTCACTCAAGGTTAGCACAAGAAAGTTAAAATGTCAGCCCCTAGGGCAAACCAGCAACAACAGGCACTTATTGCCAAAAAGTTGTTAAACATGATAACTTTAAAAAGATACTATGGAGAGTCTTCAAAATGACACCCTTAAAAAGAGTTAAAGATTAGGTGAGTGTGGAAAAAGGTTCCCACTCACTGAGGTATTAATGAAAAATATCCCACCAAAAAGTTCTGGGGTTGAACCAGGAAAGGAAGATTTACCAGCTCTGTGGAAATCTTACCTAACAATACTGATCAAGAAATACATTGATGGAATATACATATAGATCCTAGGTATGAGTAATGCAGCAACGATCCTAAAGATCTGTGGATTTAAGCAGGTTAATGTAGTTGCATCTGAAGTTCAAGTAAGGTTGATTTTCTCTGAGAGGGTGTGGCAGGGAGTTCCAAAGTTTGGCTGCTTTCATAGGAAAGCTGCTACCGCCAGCCTTAGTGAGTCTGAATTTAGGTACAGTAAGGCAGTTGGTATTGCTGGGTCTCATGGGTCTGGTGTATGTTCTTCTATGTAGTCTATCTGTGAGATAGCTGGGGGCAGCATTATTTCATGCTTTATGGGTTAGGGATGCAGTTTTTAGGAGGATTTTATTATGGGTCGAGAGCCAGTTACTCTTTTGCTGTTCACACCAAGTGCAGCTCTTATGGCATTATTTTGAAGGATTTGTATCCTCTGAATAATGGCTTTATTGGCACCAATGTAAAGAGCGTTGCAATAATCTAGCCTAGAGAGTATTAGGGCTCTGGCTAAGATCAAGCAGCTGACATTGGATAGGAAAGGTTTGCCAGTCCTGATGGGCTTGCATGTGTAAGCAGTGGCCATTGATTTCACTTTTTTGTCAAAGGAGAGGGTAGAGTTAAGGTAGAAGCCAAGGGTCTTTACCTTCTTCGCTACTTAGATGAGGTTCCCGTCAATAGAGAATGATGAATACTCCTGACCTAGTTTCTTAAGGTTAAAGTGGGTGCCCAGGATGACGAGCTCAGTCTTGTCATGATTCAGGCATACACCGTGAGTAGCCATCCATCCATGCCTGGATGATGAGATACACCCTATTCACCAGTGCCAAATCCTTGTCATAATCCCCAGAAAGTGGGAGGATAATCTGAGTATCATCTGCATAGTTAGTGTAGGTGATACTCAGAAGGTCCAGATCATCAAACAGGGGCTTGGTGAATATGTGTATAATGTAGGGGAGACACAGTAGACCTGGGGGACACATCATGGGATAGGCATAGGGTTAACAGCTGCTGAGGGGGAGAAGACCCTCATGGTTCTGTCACTCAAAAATTATCCTATCCATCTGATAGCCTCTGTGGAGAAGTGGGCTGCCGAGTCCAGGTGGCCGCATAGGACCTTGGGATCCACAAGGTTGAATGCAGCTGAGAGGTCTAGCAGTAGGAGGAGGGCTCTTTTGGCTTTGTCTCTTAGCTCATTAACCTGAGTTTTTAAGTCGATGAGGGTGGTTTCCGTCCCGTGTAGGGGCGGAATCCTGATTGTATTGCTCCCAGGAGTTTATGGAATCACAAATATTTTTGGATCTGAGTGTAAGCAACCTTGTCAAGAATTTTGGGGAAGAAGGGTACCCATGTGATGTGATGGTAATTGGTAGGTATACGTGGATCTAGGGTTTGCTTCTTTAACAGTGGGAGTACCCATGATTGTTCAGGTTGGTGGGAATGGTGCCAGATGCAAGGAGGCATTGATCAATTTAGAGATAAAAGTGGCAAGATCTCTTGCAACATCTTTCATAATCTGAGCTGGGCAAGGATAGCCTTGGCAATTGGAAGGCTTGAGAGATAGAATGACTTTTTCTAACTCGAGTATGGAAGTTTTAGTGAAATGGAATCTGCCGGGACGGTCAGCAGGTATTTCACTAGTGGGGAGGTTTAAACTGTTCACTTGTGGTGGCGAGTTAAGGGAAGCTTTTTTTGGGGCTATTTTGTTCTGGAGGGTGGCTACTTTATTGGAGAGAGTCTGTTGAATGTCTGAACACCATGTTTTATTTTTGGTACATTTATCAGGTGTAGTAATAGGAGACTCTAATTCTTCTAGTATGATAAATAATTCCTTCATACTGGAATTGGCGTTAGAGATACGTTCATTATAGGAGTTACATTTAGCCAAGCAGATTTCATTTTTATAATGGGAAGAGAGTTGAAGTGTCAACATTATAGTAATTTGATATATCGTCAACATCATAACTCATAGCAGCATATGTAAGAGTTGGGGTTTGACAGTTCGGTTTTTGTGCAGAGTGGTGAGATCAACATTTGTAGAGGCATTGTGGGCCCATATTACTTTAAGCCCATTCCAAATGAGGTTCTATCCATCATGTATTAGTTTTACCCCCCTCTTTTATATCACCCAATATAAAAGTAAGGCTCTAGTACAAACCTAGACAAAACAACATCACAGAGAAATAAATGGTGACAAAATATAACCCACACTCGTAATTATAAGCTCTAGTAGCACTAATTTCTTCCTTATTGCTATCTACATTTCTAGTGTTGTTAGTGAGGGCCCTCCTTTCTGCCATGCTTTATCCTGAAGGGGCTATATGAATGGGTTAAGTACACACAGATAAACAAAATGCTATCATGTATCTCCTCAAGAGGCAATTCATTTACATTTATTAGAGAAACAACAGTTATTCAGAAAGAGAGATAGGGAAAAAGTGTGTGAGAGAGAGAGAGAGAGAGAGAGAGAGAGAGAGAGAGAGAGAGAGAGAGAGAGAGAGAAGGGAAGTAGTGCAAACCAACATTTATTCAGAAAGAGAGATAGGGAAAAAGTGAGAGAGAGAGAGAGAGAGAGAGAGGGAGAGGAGAGAGAACAGGGAAGTAGTGCAAGAGATAGAGAGAGAGGTATAGAAATAGAATTTTGCAGTTCATGTACAATCATTTTTGTCTACTTCTCATTTTCACGTGTATTTCGTATTACTGTACATGGTCACGGAATTCTTCACCTATATTTTATTTTTCTATCTTTTACTTATGGAACTGCACTTTCCCTTTCTTGTGGCTGTTCCCCATGGGGTGCTGTGCTATTGTGTGCTTTTCATACATCAGAGAGATGTATCCAATATTTCAGGCCTTTAACCTTCACAGGAGAAGGTGTGCAAAACACCACCTCATAAGGGCCATGGAATCTTGGAGAGTTACATCTCTGCATGAAACTACGCACATATACAATTTATACACTATCTGCTGCTGGGGTGTTTGTGTCTGTTTCATTTTCTCACGTAAATAGGGGTGCTATTTGTGTTTCTATTCTTAGCACAGCTCGTGTCAGTTGGGTGAGATATTCTTTAAACACGTCCCCCAGCACTGTAGCCCGCCTCACTGGAGATAGTGGTGTTTGAATGCACCTCCCCATCACTATCTTGTGCAGGGACAAATGATGGTCCTTTCTAGGCTGCCTTCTGAGTTGAATCAGCGCTAGGGGCAGGCAATACACCCAATTCTTTTTTCAGGGTATGACTCAATTTGGAGAGTCTGCTCTTGAGGAGGCCATTTATCTTCTTGACCAGTCCGTTAGCCTGTGGGTGGTAAATCAAACACAGTTTGTGTTTCACACCTAGCAATGATGTCATTCCCTTAAAAAAGTCATTTACAAAATGAGTGCCATTGTCTGAGCATATTACTTCACAAATTCCCCACCAGGAACGTTGCTGTGTATTTTGCATCTGGGTGCACACAAGGTCTTGCTTTCACCCAATGTGAAAAGGAGCACACCACCACAATTAGATATCTTGCTCCGTTCCTGCCATGGACACAGAGCAAGGATCACAAGCTCCATCACATAAAGGGTCATGAGAACGTGTGCTCTGCACACTTTTATACTGGTGCACGTGTTGTTTCATCCCATGCAGGGCCTCCACGTGCATCCAGGTCGGGCGTGGCCATAGGAATACATTGGGCTGCACTTCTGGGAGTGGCAGGGTAGGGCCACAAGGCAGAGCAAACGTGCGTGGCTGGGACCAGGCCATTTGAAGCCTGCCACGCCTGCATGCAAGCGCTTCGCGTTAGTCTGCTTATAGCAGCATAACGCTCACTGCCGCCTAAAGTACTTCTTACCTGATTCCAGCAATACCATCGCCTGAAGCGCACCTTACCTGATTCCAGCAATACCATTGCCTGAAGCGCACCTTACCTTATTCCAGCAATACCATTGCCTGAAGCGCTTCTTACATGACTCCAGCAATACCATCACCTAAAGCACATCTTACCTGATTCCAGCAATACCATCGCCTGAAGAGCATCTTACCTGACTCCAGCAATACCATTGTCTGAAGCACATCTTACCTGATTCTGGCAATACCATCGCCTGCAGCACATCTTACCTGATTCCAGCAGTCACCACAGTGGGAGCGCATCCTTACCTGTTCCAGGCTTCCAACACTTACTTGGTAGCTCATCTCGGCCAGCATCCTCGAGGATCCAGCCATCCATCGCCCGAAAGCAGATCTTCGAATATCTGCTTCCCATCGGACTTCGCCAGGCCATCCCTATTGAAGAAAAGGACAAATAAGGTTAGAAACAACATAAAGGCATTACGCGAAGGTCGCACGCAACACAATCCTCGCACTTGATCTTAGAACCAAACTTACCATCTATTTGGGACATCGTAAACTCCTCAGATCTCCATCGGGGCTCGCTTCCACCACGCAACTTGGTTGGGCCTCTCATCACCTATTGGGGAGAAGGAAAGACATTACAAGGGATACAAACAATAATCACGGAAAAAAAGGCATTGCAAAAGAATATGCACAATAATCATGTTAAAGATTGGGGTTTGGCTAGTAAAAAAAGGGTTATTAAAAAAAAACAGGGGGGCTGGGGGAGAACCCCCCAAAATAAATAAATAAATAAATAAATAAATAAATAAATACATTTGAAAACATTTTTTCGACATTTATTTTTCAACATTATTTATTCGAAATTAATGCATTTGACATTATTGAATTCTAAATTATCACTATAAACCGATAAAGAACACTTACCTTTGAAGTGGATCAGCCAGAGCCGGTCTGGGCTGCCACGCACATGGACCAGTGAAGAAACTAGGTCTATCTAAGGTGCCCCTGCAGTCCAGGGAGGGCTGCAACTGTGCCCCAACATCCCCGCAGAGACCAGGTGAGCGTAACAGTTGCACCTCTCGCCCATGTCTGCATAGTCAATGTGTAACTCATGGAATGGTTCTATTGGAAACGGCAGTGTTCCCTGCAGGGTTCTAAGGGTCATCCCCGAACTATATGTTTCACATGTTATGCATTCTATTATTAATTTTGCAAGGTGTTCTTGGAGGTTAGGAACAAACCATTCCTCCTGGATGTCTGCTGCTTAGTGTTGCTTGGTAACGTGTGCGTGGAAATGAAACTGTTGGAAGGCCACGTGCAATAATTCTACTGGCATTTCCACTTTTCCTGTCATTTCTTGACGCCAGAGGAGGTCTGTGGGTGACTGCTTGCATCCCCTCTTTACTCATATTTCCTGTTCCTCTATTGGGGCACGCTTCTGTAATCCTATTATTTGCACGATTGACGAGGAGTTGTACCCCTCTTCCCTGCTCGTTGTGTGTGTTTGTTTTTACTACACATTCTACTGCCTGGGGACCATTAAAGTACGCTGCTTCCTTCACAGCAGCATCGGCCGCTGCATTTCCCAGTGAGATGGCATCCGTGTTATTCGTGTGGGCCTGGCATTTCACCAAAGCGACCACTGATGGCTCAGCCAAAGCTTCAATAAGGTCATTCAACAATTGTGAGTGCTGTACTGGGGATCCACCGCTCTCCTGAATCCTCTTCTTTGCTATCGTGACAGGCTGGAGTGCACCGTCGTTGTCACGTATGCCGAGTCAGAGTATATTGTCAATGCACATCCTTTCTCTGTATGTATATGCTTCAATTAGGACTATTAATTTTGCCGCCTGTGCAGAAAAATGGGAAGGGAGACGTTTCTGCACCTCAGATTCGTCTCATTTTATTCTCACCACTGCTGCCCCTACGCGTTTTCTCCTGTCTCAGGATAAATGGACGCTGATCTGTCCACGAAGTACACCTATATCGTCACCTTCCCCCTCATATGTGGTGCAGTCATGAACTTGCATGTCCTCTACAGTGCAGGGTTCCGTGATGAACGTGGCTGGGTTTACAGTCTTACAGCGTACAACATACATGTTTGGGCTGGAGATGATTAATTCATATGCGGTGGCCCTCTGCGTGGTGAGTGTGGTCTTTGTTCTTTCGAGTATGGCAAACAAAGAGTGTTCGACAAAGAGTGTCATTGAACATTCCGTTACTATGGTTGCGCTTTTCTCTATTGCGAAGGCCGTTGCTGCTAGGGCTTGTTTGCACGCAAAGTGCCCTTGCATTAAGAGTCCAATATGCCGCTATAATAGGCCAATGGCTTGTGGCCTAGTGATGTTTTTTGTTTAAGTACTGCTGTCATTAGCGTGCCATTGCAGTGGGAGAGCAGATAAAACTCCCGATCATAATCTGGTGTCGCTAGGACTGGTGCCATTGCGATTATGTCTTTTAATTTAAGGTACTGTGTGATCATCTCCTGTGTCCATTTTAAGGGGGAACTTTCCTTTTGGGCCTCTTTCAGTGCCTGGAGAAGGGGGCATGTCTATGCTGCATAATCGCATATCCACGCACAGCAATAATTACATATGCCATGGAATCTCTGCATCTCTTTTACAGTTTTGGGCATTAGTGTTGCTGCTGCAGTGTCTGGGATTATTCTCTTACCATCCATAGATATTAGCTGCCCCAGATACAATACTTCTGCTAGGCAGTACTACAACTTTCCTTTGTCTACTTTGTACCCCTTTGTTGCTAGTAAATTTAACAGGGTTATTGAGTCTGCTGTACATTGCTCTTCACTTTCACTGCAGACTAAAAGGTCATCTACATATTGAGTTATTGTGCTCTTTACATCAATGATACTGAGGTCTTCGTGCAAAATTCTATTAAAAATGCTCGGGCCCTCCAATTAACCCTGGGGCAATCTGTAATGTTCATATCTTTTTCCCCCCAGGGGGAATGCCGTTAGGTATTGGGAACTGGGGTCAAGTGGCACGGAGAAAAAAGCATTCTTCAAGTCCACCACTGTGAAGCACGTGGCCTCTTTTAGAACACTGCACAAAATGGATGCAGGATTTGGTACTAAGGGGAACTCCTTCTGTATGACGTCATTAAGTGGGTGTAAGTCCTGCATCATCCTCTAAGCCCCGTCCTTTGCTTTTTTGATCAGATAGATAGCCGTGTTGCACAGTGAATGTGATGGCACGATGATTCCCTGCAGTAGTAGAGCATTTATCGTCTCGTTTATGCCTTCCTCCACCTCCCAGGACAGTGGGTATTGCTTTACTCTGGGTGGCACTGCACCAGGTTTTATTTTTATTTTTATGGGCGTTACTTCCTTCCTACATCTTGTGGCCCTGTTGTCCATAAATTCGGCAGTGCTTTTTTCATGTCTTCATCAAAAATTGAAGGTGGTGAACAGCGCTGGCCATGAGGGGGTTATTTACTTCTCTATTTTGAATCATTATGTCGCAGGGCATACAAATGCCCATTATTATCTCCACATCAGTGTCACTGTCAGTGAACAGCTCTTCATCAGTAAGATATTATAGTTCTATGTTCGGGTCTATACACAACACTGTTCTCCACTCACATCCATGCGTGTTCAGCCCTATTGTCAGAATATGTCTATCTGACACTTGCACCCCTTGTAGGTCAATTGAGAGGATGGTACCCAGCACAAATTCTGGCCTTACTGCTGGGCAAAAAATAAAATGAGATGGTACTCGCCATTCTTTTCGTGTTATTTCAGGCAGCACTCTAGCTAGTACCTGTGCCCCATAAATGATCATTTCAACATTCGTGGGCACTCACCTTACTGCTACTTCATTTGTCATGGTACTGATCATTAGCATTGCTCTCAGTGGGCATACCCCCGGAGTGGAGCACACTATCACTTGCTCTGTAAAGTAGATGGTCATATTAAGTTTACTAAGGAGGTCCCTCCCTAGCAAATTTATGGGCGAGTCTATGTGGGATAACAGGGGTGCCCGCACCATTTTTCCTCCCACCGTTATATCCAAATCTTTTGTGTAGGCAACCTTCAATATTGCAACAACCTAAACTACCTATTGCTAGGCAGTAAGCCCAAATGCACTCCTACCGAATCTTCGTTCGGGAGTTAAATGTTGACTCTTAGTTGATCAATTGATACTCTCATGTGGAAAGAGTGTTAATTGAGTCTTGACTTTAACAAATTACAAAATAGAAAATAAATAACATCAATAAAGGATAAATTGGGCATGTAAGATCACTTATGTAACCAATTATACAGATCTGGTACTGACCAATACTTTTTGATACTTTTTAATAGACCTCTCAAGGTCTGTTTTTTCAAACAAATAAACAATGTACAAAAGAATTATTCAGACAATGGTGAAGCATCTAGGAATTCTCATTCCAATTAACAAACAGAGTATAACCTGGTTTGTAAAGGTACATAAATGTAACAAAAGCAGAAAGCAAGTAGCTCAAGGCTTAGCCTTATTATTCACATCCTGTAAATGTTCAAAGGGACATGTATACATTTCATTAACCAATTGTAAACCAGCGATATAAATTTAACAAACAGCAATAAGTTCACTCTTAGGGTTTTTGTATTGTGAAGTAACACCATTCAGGGAAGCCCCTTTTAATAGGTGTCATAGGTAACCAACGCGTTTCGGATCGAATGATCCATCTTCAGGGTGGGGACTTCACTGTTCCTGTATGTAGTAGAGTAGTGATTGTTAAATGCGTTCTAAAAGCCTTTCCTGCGGGGAATTCAAAAGAATAAACATTACCATTTAAGCTAATCAGTGAGGTTAACTGATATAATTTTAAACCGAACTAAGTAGAGAGGTAATGGGTACTAACCTCAATCTGAGGCTGATAAAGTTCCAATTCAGACCCAGTCAACAGCTGAAATGCGCCGGAGGCCGGGAAGTGACAGAATGCGGCCAGGACACCCTATAAGGAATAGTGACAGAGCAATGATCAGACCAAACAGTCGTGAGTCATCTGGATGGTCATAACAAAGTTTTCTCAACAAGCTATGTCTAAGCTATCCACCGAGGGGATAGAAACAGATATTAAATGTATGTTGGAGCGCCAGCCTGGTATCTCGCTACGAGATACATGAAGTTCAAAGCATCACGCCAAGTGTAAAAAGGCGGGTGCAAAAAAGTGCAGACGCAGGTGCGCCGTCCAAACGGAGTCTAAAGACTTACCTAGGTTGCAGATAAACACCGAGTGAGCCGACCGCTGTAAGCGTAGCGGCTCCACTACGGTAGGCATTAGTTGGTGTCCCGGTAACCCCGCGCATGCGCGTTGGGCCAGCCGGGAAATCCGCCATATTGGTGTGGGCCACTCATCGCAGAGAGAGGAGCTCCATAGAGTAATAGGTAAGAGCACCTTGGAATCAATATAACCCATGTAGCGGGGTCTCTATATTAAATATGTAGAGGAAAGCACTCAAACAGAAATTGATTACTCTGGGATGCGAGTGGGGGCACCACCGCGAAACCAAGAGGATTCGCGGGGTGCCCCCATCTCGCATCAATATAAATGACAATTCCATGGGGGGGTATCTCAGGTGGCCGCATCTCTGTTCTAAAAAGAGGTATTGAACTGGCGAGTCAAGCCAATATAGCTATGTGCATTCCTAATCTACTAATCACCAAGTGACAAAGTCATAGAGTAAATGTATCGACAAGTCCATGGTGACGAATCGAGTGGACAAAGAGGGGAATCTGTGATATCACACAATCTAGTTGTTAAGGACACAGGCTCTAGGTATTTGAAAACGAAAACCTAATAAGGAATAAAGAGAGTGGAAATATGAGCTCAGAGTCACAATGGCGTGGGGACAACCCTATTTACCGCTTGGGGTGAGGCATTGTAGTCCATGAAACAATCATATGTCGGTTACCCTTGCAGCTGGGCGGACATTGTGGCGATTCAGGCTAATTTATACAAAGCACATTAAATCAAATTCAACATTCATCCCCCGAGGGTGCAGTGAGTCTAGAAGATCAATCCATAGTATTTCACGTTGTGCTAATTTCCGTTGTATATCTCCCCCCCTGGTACCTGATGTCACTTGTTCTAAAATAACACATTTTAACTGCGCCACCGTGTGGCGTGCTTCTGTAAAGTGCAATGAAACAGGTGATTTGGGACTCTTGTTCCGAATATTGGACTTATGCTCAGTCCATCTTATTTTCGCTTTCCGAGTAGTCATTCCTACATAATAGAGTCCACATGGACATTTCAGTGCATATATCACATTTTGAGCATCACAGGTACAGGAGTGTTTTAATTGTAAAGGTTTGCCAGAATGGGGGTGTGTAATGTGATTGCCCTTTAAGATGTTGCCACAGTGTTGACAATTGTGGCATGGAATAGTGCCTTTGTGTTGGGTGGACGGACCCCCAACTGGGATCTCAGCTTTCACTAGGGTCTTTTGTATAGATCTGCTATTTCTATAGGCAAACGTTGGAGGATCAGGGAAAAGATGTTGCAATTGTGGGTCCAATTGTAGCATGGGCCAGTTTTTTTTGATGGCTTTCTTAATTCTTGTGCTCTGTACCGAGTAGGTGGTAACATATGTCAGTGCTTCTCGAGATTTTGTTGGCTTCGGTACTAGTAGTGAGTCCCTGTTTATCTCACAGACCTTTCCTGATACATCTGAGATCAATGTAGAGTCGTATCCTCTTGCTGTGAATTTATTTCCCAGTGTAATCACCTGACGTTCATATTCAGTGGGTTCTGAGATGTTCCTCCTATAACGTAGAAATTGACTCAGTGGCACACTGTCAATGGTTCGTTTAGGATGGAAACTTGTGGCGAGTAATAGACTATTCCTGTCAGTTGGTTTGGTGTAAATCCTGGTCTCCAATTTAGCTCCAGCCACGTAAATTTCCACATCCAGGAAATGTATGGTTGTTGTACTTGTCTCTGTAGTAAACCTAATGCGTGGATTCATCCGATTCATCATATCAAAGAAATTGACCAATTCGTCTTGAGGGCCAGTCCATACCCCAAAGACGTCATCAATGTATCTCACGTACAGGGATAGGTGTCTCATCCATCTTGGTGATGTGAGAACATGTTCGTATTCCAGATAGTACATAAATGCATTGGCATAGCACGGTGCCATAGCTGCACCCATGCTTGTGCCTGAAATTTGGATAAAGTATCTATCCTGAAACTTAAAAAAGTTATTGTTAAGTACCAATTTCAAGAGGGAGAGAATGAACAGCCGGTCTCCTTGACATTTGTCCGATCTCAAAATAAGCCATTCTATAGCTTCTAGGCCAGCTTCATGGGCAATATTTGTGTATAAGGACGTAACGTCCATAGTAAATAATATATCTCTCCCTTCCACAAACTGCGTGTTCTTCAACAGTTGCAGGAAGTGCATGGTGTCCTTCACATAAGTCGGCGTCTCTTGGACCAAGGGTTGAAGTATTTTGTCCAGATATTGTGCCAAAGGTTCAAGGATGCTGTTAGTAGCTGCTATAATGGGGCGGCCTGGAGGTTTTAACAGTCTCTTATGGATTTTAGGTAAGATATACATCACCGGCATGATGGGATGTTTATTGTCGAGAAACCGGCGTGTTTTCTCAGAGATTACGTCATTCTCTTCAGCCTCATCCAGGACTTTTTCAATCAGAGCTCGCACTGTTTCTGTTGGGTTCATAGGGACCTCAAGGTAAGTTTCCTCGTCTCTTAATTGGCCTTCAATTTCATCGAGGTAATCCTGTTTGTCCATCAGGACTAGGGCTCCTCCCTTATCTGCTGGTTTGAAGATGATAGTTTGATTGTCTAATAGATTTTTCAATGTCTGGCGTTCGATTTTAGTGAAGTTTCCTTGAGCCTTAGTATTGAATCGTATCTTCTTGAAGTCTTCAAGTACGGTCTTCTCAAAAGTGGATAGTATATGGTTCATTCTCTCCCTCTTGAAATTGGTACTTAACAATAACTTTTTTAAGTTTCAGGATAGATACTTTATCCAAATTTCAGGCACAAGCATGGGTGCAGCTATGGCACCGTGCTATGCCAATGCATTTATGTACTATCTGGAATACGAACATGTTCTCACATCACCAAGATGGATGAGACACCTATCCCTGTACGTGAGATACATTGATGACGTCTTTGGGGTATGGACTGGCCCTCAAGACGAATTGGTCAATTTCTTTGACATGATGAATCGGATGAATCCACGCATTAGGTTTACTACAGAGACAAGTACAACAACCATACATTTCCTGGATGTGGAAATTTACGTGGCTGGAGCTAAATTGGAGACCAGGATTTACACCAAACCAACTGACAGGAATAGTCTATTACTCGCCACAAGTTTCCATCCTAAACGAACCATTGACAGTGTGCCACTGAGTCAATTTCTACGTTATAGGAGGAACATCTCAGAACCCACTGAATATGAACGTCAGGTGATTACACTGGGAAATAAATTCACAGCAAGAGGATACGACTCTACATTGATCTCAGATGTATCAGGAAAGGTCCGTGAGATAAACAGGGACTCACTACTAGTACCGAAGCCAACAAAATCTCGAGAAGCACTGACATATGTTACCACCTACTCGGTCCAGAGCACAAGAATTAAGAAAGCCATCAAAAAAAACTGGCCCATGCTACAATTGGACCCACAATTGCAACATCTTTTCCCTGATCCTCCAACGTTTGCCTATAGAAATAGCAGATCTATACGAAAGACCCTAGTGAAAGCTGAGATCCCAGTTGGGGGTCCGTCCACCCAACACAAAGGCACTATTCCATGCCACAATTGTCAACACTGTGGCAACATCTTAAAGGGCAATCACATTACACACCCCCATTCTGGCAAACCTTTACAATTAAAACACTCCTGTACCTGTGATGCTCAAAATGTGATATATGCACTGAAATGTCCATGTGGACTCTATTATGTAGGAATGACTACTCGGAAAGCGAAAATAAGATGGACTGAGCATAAGTCCAATATTCGGAACAAGAGTCCCAAATCACCTGTTTCATTGCACTTTACAGAGGCACGCCACACGGTGGCGCAGTTAAAATGTGTTATTGTAGAACAAGTGACATCAGGTACCAGGGGGGGAGATATACAACGGAAATTAGCACAACGTGAAATACTATGGATTGATCTTCTAGACTCACTGCACCCTCGGGGGATGAATGTTGAATTTGATTTAATGTGCTTTGTATAAATTAGCCTGAATCGCCACAATGTCCGCCCAGCTGCAAGGGTAACCGACATATGATTGTTTCATGGACTACAATGCCTCACCCCAAGCGGTAAATAGGGTTGTCCCCACGCCATTGTGACTCTGAGCTCATATTTCCACTCTCTTTATTCCTTATTAGGTTTTCGTTTTCAAATACCTAGAGCCTGTGTCCTTAACAACTAGATTGTGTGATATCACAGATTCCCCTCTTTGTCCACTCGATTCGTCACCATGGACTTGTCGATACATTTACTCTATGACTTTGTCACTTGGTGATTAGTAGATTAGGAATGCACATAGCTATATTGGCTTGACTCGCCAGTTCAATACCTCTTTTTAGTACAGAGATGCGGCCACCTGAGATACCCCCCCATGGAATTGTCATTTATATTGATGCGAGATGGGGGCACCCCGCGAATCCTCTTGGTTTCGCGGTGGTGCCCCCACTCGCATCCCAGAGTAATCAATTTCTGTTTGAGTGCTTTCCTCTACATATTTAATATAGAGACCCCGCTACATGGGTTATATTGATTCCAAGGTGCTCTTACCTATTACTCTATGGAGCTCCTCTCTCTGCGATGAGTGGCCCACACCAATATGGCGGATTTCAAGGCTGGCCCAACGCGCATGCGCGGGGTTACCGGGACACCAACTAATCCTACCGTAGTGGAGCCGCTACGCTTACAGCGGTCGGCTCACTCGGTGTTTATCTGCAACCTAGGTAAGTCTTTAGACTCCGTTTGGACGGCGCACCTGCGTCTGCACTTTTTTGCACCCGCCTTTTTACACTTGGCGTGATGCTTTGAACTTCATGTATCTCGTAGCGAGATACCAGGCTGGCGCTCCAACATACATTTAATATCTGTTTCTATCCCCTCGGTGGATAGCTTAGACATAGCTTGTTGAGAAAACTTTGTTATGACCATCCAGATGACTCACGACTGTTTGGTCTGATCATTGCTCTGTCACTATTCCTTATAGGGTGTCCTGGCCGCATTCTGTCACTTCCCGGCCTCCGGCGCATTTCAGCTGTTGACTGGGTCTGAATTGGAACTTTATCAGCCTCAGATTGAGGTTAGTACCCATTACCTCTCTACTTAGTTCGGTTTAAAATTATATCAGTTAACCTCACTGATTAGCTTAAATGGTAATGTTTATTCTTTTGAATTCCCCGCAGGAAAGGCTTTTAGAACGCATTTAACAATCACTACTCTACTACATACAGGAACAGTGAAGTCCCCACCCTGAAGATGGATCATTCGATCCGAAACGCGTTGGTTACCTATGACACCTATTAAAAGGGGCTTCCCTGAATGGTGTTACTTCACAATACAAAAACCCTAAGAGTGAACTTATTGCTGTTTGTTAAATTTATATCGCTGGTTTACAATTGGTTAATGAAATGTATACATGTCCCTTTGAACATTTACAGGATGTGAATAATAAGGCTAAGCCTTGAGCTACTTGCTTTCTGCTTTTGTTACATTTATGTACCTTTACAAACCAGGTTATACTCTGTTTGTAAATTGGAATGAGAATTCCTAGATGCTTCACCATTGTCTGAATAATTCTTTTGTACATTGTTTATTTGTTTGAAAAAACAGACCTTGAGAGGTCTATTAAAAAGTATCAAAAAGTATTGGTCAGTACCAGATCTGTATAATTGGTTACATAAGTGATCTTACATGCCCGATTTATCCTTTATTGATGTTATTTATTTTCTATTTTGTAATTTGTTAAAGTCAAGACTCAATTAACACTCTTTCCACATGAGAGTATCAATTGATCAACTAAGAGTCAACATTTAACTCCCGAACGAAGATTCGGTAGGAGTGCATTTGGGCTTACTGCCTAGCAATAGGTAGTTTAGGTTGTTGAGATATTTTGTCCCAAGTGGTCTTGTGACGTTAGCCCGCCTGCACCCGAAATTTCACCATAAAATTCATTGACATTATTTCTTTATTTAATAGTGTGAACTAACACCTTTGGTGTGCTTCTACTCCACATCAATTATCCTGATTTACATGAGCTGTGCATTCCCACCCCATAGTTCTCTTGTGTTAACCTTCAATATTGCCCCAGAGAATCCCTGCGTTTCCAAATTGTGGCCAGACAACGGAAACCAGCCTTCCATGAGGCACGATTTTTCTGCTCCTGAGTCCACCATAAAGATGAACTGCTTGTTTCCTACCTCCTCCCCCACCAGTGGTTCCTCTTCTGGACATAGGGTAGCCGATAGGACTGGACACGCAAGTGCTCTCTGTGGCTGTCCTAGTCTGGATAGGTATTTGTTTCTGGGACAAAGAGAAAACGCTCTACCCGATCATTGCTGTTCCGTGGAACGGCACAGGCGCTCCAGTCAATGAAGTAGCAAAGACATTTGTGTTGGTGTTTCCCATGGTGTTTTGACGTGCAAATTGTGGTTGCATGCCCTGTTGCAGTGATTGTGGCCCTTGCTGAGTTGGTTGGGTCCCTTGTTGAAAATTATTGTAATATTGCTCCTGTTGCCTATGACCACCCATTGGTAGTTCCTAAGGGCTGCCCGGGTGAGGGTCCTTTGGTGATATCCCATGGGTCGGGCGTGGCATTCCCTTGAAAAATGTCCCCACCTCTGGCAATTCCAACAGGGCCTCTGACCCCCTCCCTGAGGACCTTCTCCCCCAAACACACCTCTATGTCCTCTGTACCCACCTCATCCTCTTCCAGGCCTTCACTGTCATTGTGGTCCCTCGTATTGCTCCTCACCAGCCCATTGTCCCTGTCCATTTGCGTACCATGTTGCTGCCATCCTTGACAGTGATCCCTCCTCCCTTTCTCCCTGTCTCTCAGTAGGCAGGGTCGCTGTTAACACGGTGACCTTCACCAGCTTATTTTGTACCAGTTTGGCCTCTTCTACCAACCTCCTCTGTGCAATCTCTTTTTCTCCTTCTTTGATCCTCCAACATTGGTGTACTATAATGCTCTGAATTTCAGGCCATCCTTTGGCTCCCATCCCAGCAATTTTATGTAGGGCCTTCTGTACCTCCTTCAGGAGGCCTCTCTTGATGATAAAGTAAAAAAGGGAGGTTGACTGGCCCCAGACCGTGCCCATCTCCAATCTCCACAGGTCCTGCACCCAGAGAATGTACATAATTTGAACAAATTCAACACAGAACAAATTTACATATACTCTTAGACATACTGACACGATTAACCTTGACGACAACTGACATAAAACACAGAACTGCTGCCCTTCTATTTACACACTATTATATTCTTCTCCCCCACTCACTCTCCCCACTCACTCTCCCCACTCCCATTCCTGTACCCCTTTTGGGCTGACCTCTAAAAGAGTTATACACACAAGAAAAAAAATTTGCTAATATCTCCCGAGTCTATTCATACCAAAAGACTCCTACATTTTTTTCTATTTTATCTCCACTTATTTCCTGCACTGGTCGAGACAATGATATGCGGCGCCTCCTTCCACCCCCTTTCAGAGCTAGGTTCCCTTACTTCTCCAGTATACCATTACTTCTATATTCACAACCTAATGGCCATATAAAGAAAAGAGAAGAAAAATGCCTACCAGTCAACACTCATACAAACCGTATACCTTAAATCTAACTCCCCACTATTCCCTCACTGTTACAATTATACTCATTACTTCCTTTTTAAATCATCCTCCTTTGAGGTTTTTGCAACCAATACTCACGTGTCCGGGGTGATCCGAGAGCCTCCGTTCACAGACTATCCACAATCGTGGCTGCACCCCAACCAAGCCGTGACCCACCTTGGCGAGCAGTCGGGTATTTGCAATGGCTGGGAACCTCGGAACCTCTGTTGTGCGTGCTCAATGGTCAGCCACAGGTGGAGACGGTTTTGCTGGGGGGCGTTCCCGACCTCACCACACAACACAGCGGTATCTCTCGGTGCACCCTCGATCACGTACCCAGTAGTCACCAAGTGAAGGTGCTCACTCCCCACATCACCAATAGGACTCAGAATAATGGACACATTCCAGTAGCGAATGAGACCAAGAGATTGGTTGTGAGAGGCAACAAAGTCTTTATGTAAGATTCAGCATCCAGAGAACTCTGCTGTCTTGAGAGCGCTCTGGCAAACAATACAAATACAATAAATTATAAAGGGTTACAGCGTCATCAGTGACATTTTCTATACAGTCTCTAAGTTACATTTGGCTTGGTGAGGGAATGGGTTTGATTATGGTGCTTTAGGGGCCGTCTCCACGAGATTGGCTGGTGGCTTTGCGGGATGTCGAGCATCACGTGGTTTAGCTGGACTGGTCCGTGCGAGATGAAGGTCGGGTCGGGTCCGGGAGAGGTGGCTGGTACTGGCTAACTAATCTGCACACTATTACAAGACATACAGTAAATAATAACCATTAGCACAGCTCTACCTCACTGATGAGGCCCAAAAAGGCTGAAACACGTGTATGGGGTTGCTGTCGGTACTCTTGTTCAGAGAGGAATTGCCATAGCATTTCGGTGCTGGACTGCCCATGCGGGCGGGACAAAGACTGATATGCAAATGGATATTTCCCATCTGTGAAAGGCACAGTGAGCAAAAAGTGTGTGCTGCAAACTCTCATCTCAGAACAGGTTATCATGCCATGTTCTTCCTGGAGAGGAGCGCCTGCTACCTTTTTTGAAACATTTGCAAGGAACTTGGGGTTGGTCACCCTGAGTTACCTGGGGGCAACCAGACGTGGACTCTCTGCTCACTGTGCTCAGAGAGGCACAGCTTCACCTCACTGATGAGGCCCAAAAAGGCTGAAACACGTGTATGGGGTTGCTGTCGGTACTCTTGTTCAGAGAGGAATTGCCATAGCATTTCGGTGATGGACTGCCCATGTGGGTGGGACAAAGACTGATATGTAAATGGATATTTCCCATCTGTGAAAGGTACAGTGAGCAAAAAGCGTGTGCTGCAAACTCTCATCTCAGAACAGGTTATCATGCCATGTTCTTCCTGGAGAGGAGCGCCTGCTACCTTTTTTGAAACAATAACCATTACCACACCGTTGGTATTAGGAGAGGCCTATAAAGTGTACACATCTATTTTCATTATCTCGTGTCAGATCATTGGCAAGGTGAAGGGTGGGGGGGTCTTGCCCTCCAGGTGGCATGTTGGTGGGGTGATATTAATAGCTGTCTGGCACATCAGAGCAGGAGGGGATGGAGTGACACATGTTAGTTTAGGACAGAATATATAATGACAGTAGTTTGGTTTTATTGGGGGCACTCTAGGGTGGACAGCAAGGAAGGGTCCTACTTCTGCTACATCAGAAGGAAAGCGTTGGAGGGGCACAGGGTTGAACAGGCAGTCATTTTCCAACAGTGGGGGTGAGAGGTGCAGGAGTGGGTTTGTTGAGATAGATAGGCCACAAGTGAGGATTCGGCCCGGTCACACACAGGGCAGTGATCTCAGAGGAAGGATGAAAAGAATACACTGGGCCTCATTACGACCGCGGCGGTCCGGAAATAACGGTGGCGGTAAACCCGCCGCCACCGTTGTTTCCGGACCGCCTGATCCCGACCCCTGCAGGCGGGAGGTGATGTTCCCGCCAGGTCTGACCTGGCGGGTTTAACACCGCCCGCCTGCAGGCGGACGAGGAAACACCGGCAGCATTACAAGATGCTGCCGGTGTTTCCATGATCCCGATTCCCATTGAGTCCCATAGGACTCAATGGGAATGGGGATTTACACCATTCCGCCTCCGTGATTCCCGGTAAACCGGGGTTGTGATGCCCCGGTAATTCCGGGAATCACGGAGGCGGAATGGTAATACGAGTCCGGCGTTAACCAGGCGGTTTTACCGCCTCGGTTAACGCCGGACTCGTAATGAGGCCCACTGTTTACTTGCAACATTTGCGCCAGAGCATCCGTGAGAAATGGGCCTGGGAGGCACAGCACAGGAGGAAAAAAAGGTAGCGGCTGTCAGTGCTCTCTGTATGCGGCGCTGCTGAGGGGAGAGAAGGCTTCACAGTTACCAAAATGCGGCCTAATTCAAAGGTGGAATCGGGGGTACACAAAATGGAGTCCAAATGTCTCTTGCAATAGCCCCACCTCATATGTGCCAGGGACTTATCCACTAAGGCCACAAAAGGGCAAGGAAGGTGTCCCTCCAGTAGTGCAAAAGCAGGTTTTCCCTTTCGCGTAGAATGTATGGGGGGGCAAGCCCGACTCCCTCCTTCCTTACAAACACACAGAATCGACTTTCCTAGAAAAGACGGGAAAGCCTAATTTTTAAACACAGCAGTGAGTGCCAAAACAAACAGATTCGACATTCCTAGAAAAAAATGGGGAAAAGTATAATTTTTAAGCAAAGAGATGTGTGCAAGAACACACAGATTCGGCTTTCCTAGAAAGAGGGAAAAGCCCAATTTTTAAACACAGCATTGAGTGCAAGAACACACAGATTCGACTTTCCTAGAAGGGGGAAAATCCCAAAGGCCAATTATGAGAATTCACCAATGCCAGATAAGGATAACATACAACTGCCAAGTGAGGCAGACAGCAGAAATAGATAATAGAAGTAATAAGAGAGGAGGGACAGTTAATTATGGAGCAGTAATGACTGTTTCCCATGTCTGCACGTTTACCTTGTGTGATGCTGGAGTAACTTTAACATCAACGAAATTAATATCCGGATCGCAGATGTTAAATGACACATGAATGCGTTTGTTAATGGCATTGAGATAACCAAAAAAGTGATGTAATGTAGTTAGGGTACCTTGCCATACTCTAAAGACATGGGGCCTCATTACAACCCAGGCGGTAAATTCCCTACTTTACCACCATGGTGTAAACTCTGTTTACACCATGGTGGATGGCAGATTTACCGCCCGATTCCAAGGTGAGTGGGGCGGTAAATCCCCATTCCCCATTTACCCTTCCCCATTCCCATTTTTGCCCCATAGGGCATAATGGGAGTGGGGAAGGCGCTAATTACGGCACCATAAATTACGGTGCCGTAATTAGCACCAAGGCGGGTTAGCGCCTTGCATTTTAACGCCTGCTAAAAGCAGGCGTTAAAATGGTAATCAGACGTTAAGTGTTAACGGCCCCGACAGCGCTGTTAAACCCTTAAAGCCTGGGTTGTAATGAGGCCCATTGTATATGTACCTCCCCCAATATTTCAGATAGTTCCTCCGCACAGGGTGATTAATAATGTGGTGCACCTCAAACCTATGCATACAACTATTCTTGTAAGTGGTGCCATCTTTCCCCCCTTGGCTGTTCCAGAGGTCTATAAGAAGTACTTGTCTTTAAATTTGAAATTAACATGTTGCACAATAAATTCCAATTAGCTGTGATGATGCACTCACATTTCTGGTGTCTGCTTACATTAATGCAGTAACATATAAGGAGCTTGCTATCTGCAGCCATCCTTTTGTAGCATTCGCTTTGGGACAAGGAGCAAGACTCTTTTTTGGTAAGCTTCAACATATTGAATTTTCTAGTGTTAGCACACAAGAACCAGTGCTTTACTAATCATGCACATAGCTACGTTTTCTCTCTCACCTTTCCCTTTGCAAACAATGCACAGTTGAGCCAGAGGAAACCCATTGTCTGTTCATTTCACCTTGAGAACAGGTATGTTTATTTTGGGAGCAAACTTGCTGTATGGCGACAGCTGTATATGATCTTTGTAAGATCAGGATTAATTTCATGTACTTTATTTTGAGTGTGACATCCATTTATAACCTCTGTCTGTTTGTTTAACAATCCTTTTAGCTCATCCTCATCCTATAAGAGCAAGTTCTCTAACATGTCTCACAGAAAGGTTGTCCCTTATTGCTAGAAAACAGGGCTGAATTCTATATGGGATGTCAATTGTTCTGCTACTTTTCTTTTTGATGTATCTCCACCAAAGGGCGAGATTGTAAATGTATTTGTATACATTATGCTATTTACAGTTGGATGCCCTGAAGAAGGACTATAATGCTTGAAGTGCATTGACCAACACTGTCACCTTCGAAAGATTTTAAGGAATGGATAGACATCTTTCTTTTCTAATAACCACGGGAGAATTAAATCGGTAAACTTTGATTATGATAGCAAGGCTCCAATGATACTCATAACTGCCCCACACATCTTTTCGTCAGTCTTATCCCTATAAAATTGTGGACCAAGGTTTATGGATGTTTTTATAACACCTTAGTGACAGAATTATCCCCCAAAATCACCAAACCTTGTACTTTGATTAAGAATCAAGCAAGGCACGAAATTCATGATATAACTCAGAATGCTGACTGCTGGCTGAAAAGAACGTACTCCCACTGATAGAAAAATGAAGAGACTATCCAACCAGATCCCTGCTTTAAAGGAGAGCTTACAAAGACATGGGTAATCCAAAAGAAAAAGAGTCGGAGGAAGCTAGATGTTTCCTGGAAGGGCGTGCCAGCGCCTGGATTCCTGGCCACAAACCCTTGCCTGTCTGATCAGTAATGAATGGATGAGATTGCTTTCCCATCCTCTATGCGGCTGCGGACGTCATTCTCTGATGTGCCTGTTTGTGCAATCCTGCACCCTGACCCTAAACCTATACTGCCTCTGCTTGCAGATGCATCTATCCTACACCCTGCTACTGCACCCAACACCCCTCGAAATTCCCTTGATTCAGGTACCTTTGCAGCATAACTCTTTCTGCTATGAGCTTTTGCCCATCCACACTGTTACCCACATGACCCCTGAGGCTTCCTTTGCCTACATTGCAGTGATCAACGCAAGCTCACTTGAAAGTGCCTGCAGTGCCGATATTCATGGTGCTAACCTGCATCGCAAAGGCATGCCAACCTTCTGTTCTGTCGGCTCTCCTGTCTCCTATCTCCCGAGTGTCATTAAAATGCCATTGGCTCACTCCCGCACATAGAACCTGTTCATTATGTGCATGCACGCTACTTACTGCCTTGCCTATGCCCTGCGCCCAGTGATATTTTTTTGTTGCCTGTGCCCCGTTGCCATGCTGACATCCCTACGTGTATGGGGCTCACCCCTCTGAGAGGTGAGCACCACACTTAACCCCAGCACATGGAACTTATGCACCAGCGGCCCTGTATGAGCTAGAGACTACTCCCATAACACAGTCCACCCCCACTACCATGCGGCCATACATGTGCCCTGAACCAACATGCAGTGCTTGTCATGCCTGGTTACTGAGGGGACATGCCAGTCACCTATACCCTGTGCCTGACTGTTTCACTCCTGGTGCAAATCACTTGTGACCTCTGCCAGCCCACAGCACTCCTGTTACTAGTAGAGCAAGAGTTCTAGGTCTGGGGACCGCACCTAATACACCACCCCTGCTAGTGCATACTTGTTCCCTCTACTGACCAGGACTATCTGCGCTACCCGAACTGCGGTACAGCCTATTTTGGTGTGGCCAGTTCGGCTCGGGCTGGTTTGGCATGGCCTGTTAGACGCAACCAGTCCAGCGCATAATGTTTTGGCCTCAGCATGTTTCGACGTGCAATACATTATTTGACATTTTTTTTAAATGAAGACTTGATGCTGTCTCGAACCCGAAGACTGAAATCCCTAATCAGTAGGCTATCAAAATGTTATGACTTTGAAAGACATAAGTTACTTATATTAACATAAGTCATGAAGGACAAATTACACTTAGGACACTTAATATATTTAACTGGTGCATTTCAAATAAATTAGATCTATATGGCCTTGCGGTTGACTATGCAGCCACACAGACTAGCATGTCAGGGATAGTGACGGCCTTGTATATATTTTATGTTATTGTATTGCAATTCTAATGTTAAAAGAATAACTAGAATTGCACCGAACTGGCCGCGCCAAACCAGCTCCTGCTACGAAATGTCTCCACCAAATTGGCCCGTGCCAAACTGGCAGCGCCAAAATGTCCTGCTCCTCCAGAATTGACCAGAAAACCGACCAGCCCACAAGGTCACCTGCCTGGCACCCCCATGATGCACTCACGCTCATCTCTAGTGAGCATGGCCTTGCCCCAAGCTCTCCTGCACCACCCTCAATACGCTCATAGAACATACCCTCTTCCCTTGTAGTCCCTCGCCTCAGGACCTTGCCTAGCACCCTGCCCTTCATCTCACTTTCATAGGCCCCCCAATGTCTGCCTAACCAGCCCTGACAGCTCTCCTGCTGTCAGACCTGTCAGGTATCCCATCCATCCTGAAGCAATTCACTGCTTACCACCACCACCCCACCACTCTCTAGATTACTCGCCCCACAACACCAAAGTCATCAAACCTCTGACCTCTAGAACGGTAAACAACTGGGAACCTGCTCCCTAGCCTGTACAGGGCTAGCTAGACCATGATGTCTATGATCCCAGACCCTTACCTCTAAACATCTGCTGTTGTGCATGTGTCAAAATGAGATAAACTACATGGCGCCGATGCGCGGCCATTTTGAACATTCACTTCCATTACCACAATGAAAGCCTAGGTTTCTGAGGGCTCAGTAAGCTAACGAGAATTCAGTTGCAAGGTCAAATAGTGATGTCATATGAGCTAAGTGTGAAGGATAGATGTTGTAGTTTCTGCTGAAGGACGAACCAAGAAGGGAGTCAGAGCTTTGCAGATGCAGCAATAAGGGGTGCTGGGAACAGAGGCGAGGGACAGAAGCTGGGGTTTTCCAAAACTAGCTGGATTTTTCCACTCTTTGTTCCCAATGCTTGCTGTCTGCCCTTCAGCAGAGGGCAGTGGTAACCATGAAGGGGCGGGGCTTCCCATAAAGAGATGCTGAATTCCTCAGGGAAGTTTGAGAGAATTGGACCCCGGGTGATGCAGTCTCGCAGAGAGGGAAGACCCTCCGCTCCAGACCCCGTTAGCACGAGTGATCTCTCTGTCTACCTGCTCTGCTACTAAGCAGTGTTGTGGTGGCCGAGATAAAGGTGTCTTCTGCAGCTATACTAACGGTGAAGCTCTTTTTCTATGTTTATGTATAGTCAACTATATGTTATGTGTTAGTTATGTGTATGTATATTGGGTGTGAATAAAGGTCCTATAACAAGCTGTTTATTTTCTTCTAAACCAGTAGCCTGAGTGTGATTTATTGCCTCCATCAGTCCAAGGACTTGCTTTTGGTCTGTGTAAGAGGGTCCAGGACTCTAAGGCCTCGATGAGTAACCAGAAAAGCAATACACCTGCTCACCACCAAGCCTCTGAGAAATACTCTTACTCCCTGAACGGCTGCTCCCACTTCACTGGCTACTACCATCCAGCCTCACACACAGACCAGCCAGCAATCCTCCTTAAATGCTTCTCATCCCGATCACCTCCCCTGCGCCCTCATCAATGCTCTTTCGCTGTGTGCTCATATCCCTGACATACACAATCTCACACTGGAACACAATTTCAACCTCCTCGCCAATACTGAAACATGGTTACATGACACAGCAGGACTCTCACTGTCCCTCACCATACCAGATGGGTACTCTATTCTTAGAGTAGACAGGCTATCCAACATAGGAGGTGGAGTTGCTATTATTACCAAGACTTTCGTCCCTATCAGAACCTCCCCCTTTCCCCCCTTAGCAGGATATGAAATCCTGCTCGCCAAAATATAACCTAGCCCCCAAATCAGCATGAACATCATCCTGCTCTATCACCAACCCAACAACATTAACACACCTGAAACTGACATCCCATCGCTCATTGTGCCAATCCTCAAACCCAGTACTAAGATATTACTCCTGGGAGACTTCAACTTAGGGTTTAATAACCCCGCTGACCAAAAGACCACAGCCCTCAGTAAAACTCTCCTTGAGATAAACCTTACTCAAGCCATCACAGTCCCCACACATTCTAATGGGAGGATCCTCTACTGGATTTTGAACTGCAACCTGCTCATCATGATCTCAGCAATTGACTCTATCTCCTGAATGGACCATTCTCTGATCCTATTCAGCATACCCACCAACCCCAACAAACCACGCATTACCAAGATCCATCCCCCATCAAGTGAGAAACACCCACAAACTTATCAGAGAAATAATGGAACACAGCATCAGTGCTTCCCTGGCTCTGATACTGGAAAGCCTGGATCTAGACGCTATTCACACTGCTTGCAACTCCTCCCTCCTCAACACTGTAGACCTGCATTCACCCTTCAAAACTACAACAAAAAAGACAACAAAAACTGCAACTGGTTTACAGAGGTACTAATCACCCTCCGCAAACTGAAACCTGCACGATAACACAAATGGAGAAAAAACCCATCCACTCCCTATGAGTAGGCTTTTCTTAGAACTACAAAATCCTATTAACCTGCCATTGTTATCACCAAAGACTGCCTTTACAACACCAGAATCAATGTGACCAGCTCCAATACTCGAGAACTTTTTAAAATATTCAAAGAGCTTGAATCCCAGTGCCGCCCATAGAAAGCTTTCCTAAAGACAAAGCCTGGTGCTCCCTGGTCCAGTCCACATTTGTCAACAAGACCAGAACCTCAGAGAAAACATTATCTTCAAAAAATGCTTGCTTCCCTGCAATGCTGTGCCCACTATAGGCCCACTGGTTCACCCTGAGCAGTGCCGGAGTCCCTTCCACTTCTCCCCTGTATATCCAACTGAAGTAATCACTACCATCAATTTTCTGAAAACATCCAATTGCAAAGGAGAGCTCTGCCCAACCGATATCATCAAATGTGTGCAGAACCACTCAATGTTATCATTGCAATAATGTATCAATGCCTCTTTCAACTCCAGCATGGGGCCAAAATCCATTAAAGAAGCATGGGTCAACCTCCTCTTCAAAAGAACATTGCTCAACCCCACCCTCCCCACGAACGTCCGACCCATGACAATGGTACTCTAACTACTTAAAATACTGGACTGCACAGCCTACACACAACTTCAATCCTGCCTTGAACCCATCACCTTCTGGGCACACACCAATCTGGATTTAGACCAAGATATAGAACAAAGGGCTGCTCTCCTTGACCTCAATATTCACCTTCATGCCATTTGGGATGAAGGTGACATCACCCTCCTCCTCTTAATAGACCTCTCTGCAGCCTTTTACCTTGTCGATTACAATATCATGTGCCACTATCTCTCCTCCACCATTAAACTTTCCAATGAAGGATAAACTCTTTTCTGAGTGAACGATCCTCCAGGATCTTCACCGGATCAGAAGTGACTGACCCTATCTCCTTTTAGGGGTCCCCCAAGGATCATCCCTGTCTCCCACCCTGTATAATATGTACACTAAGCCACTTTTTGACCACTTATCACTTGGACAGCCTTGAAATCCCCACACCAACTTCGCTGATGACATGCAAATTCTCCACAAACTCACTGGTAATCACTGCCTCGACTCAGCCAACCGCATTTACAGCATCTTTCAGGGCTGGATGGCTACCCACTGCCTATGCCTGCATGATGATAAGACAGAGCACCTCATCATAGGCTTCCCACACCATCTCAAATACTTAGACCCTGCCTTTTCCTCCTTCTCCATTGATGGAAACATCACCCACATGTTCAGCTCTGTCAAAACCCTGTGAGCCCATCTAGACTCTGAACAAACCATGTTCAAAATACATAAAAGCTGTTGCCTTCTCTGCCCTGAAAACATACTAAACTTATTATCCATTCTGGAAATGTCTTCTCCCCAAACAGATTCTTTACTCTGGCGAGGGCCATTATCAGCAGCACATTGTATCCTCTTCCGGTACCTTCTATGAAGGTGAACAATCTTGGAGTGATTATGTCGGCTGAACTTTCCATGTCGGCCCAAGTCTGTTCGGTATGCCGGCAGGGGCACATTCAGCTTAAGATCTTAAGGAACCTGCTCCATTTGATCCCAGCAATATTGCAACCACCTGTAGTAGCAGTTATGATTCTGAGCAGCTGGATTACTGCAATTCTCTGTACCTGTCGCAACCCAAGGGTCAGAACGGCAGGCTACAATGCCTCCAGAACCTGGCAGCTAGGGTGGCAATGGGTATCCCTTATGGATCCCATTTATGCCCCATATTGCGCTCTCTGCACTGGCTCCCTGTGGTGCAGCATATTCAGTTTAAGGCGCGCTGTATTGTGCACTGGGCTATGCATGGTCAAGGTGCAGAGTACCTGTGTGTAAAATGTGAGTGCTATGTACCTAACGGCTTACTGTGGTCAGCTTTGGATGGCTTGCTGTGCATGCACTCCTTTCGCCATTCTAGCCTAGGGGGTTGTGCCTTCTCTATCACAGAAGATCAGCTATGGAACAGTCTACCATCCGCTATGAAGTTGCTGTCCAATCATCTGGCTTTCTGAAAAGCTTTGAAGACCCATCTCTTCTAAACCTTCTGCTCTAGGTCTATTGGTGCCTTCGTATTCTGGTGGTTCTCTACCTCCTCAGCTCCAAGATGTCTTTGGGTGACCGTGTGCTATATAAATATCCTTAACATAACATAAAATAACATAACCTTGCTGCAACGCCATACTTACTGGACCTTCCACCAAAAATCGAACTAAATCACAATTGATCCAAAATAATACCCTTCTAGTTGTCTGGGGCCTAAAAAGATTTGGCTACATCTATCTAGTGAGACGTCAAGCTAACTGGCTGCCCGTCAAGGCACGTACTGAGTTTAAAATCCTCTCAATCACCCACCGCTGCATCCACAATACTGCACCCACTTACCTGACTGTGCGCATCTCTAAAAAAACAGTCCCCACAGCTTGAGATCCTCCTCTTCTTCCTCCCTTACAATGCCCAGATTCACCAGACAGAGAGTAGGAGGAGCTAGCCTCACCATTATTGTTCCCACTCTTTGGAATGCTATCTATCTATCTATCTATCTATCTATCTATCTATCTATCTATCTATCTATCTATCTATCTATCTATCTATCTATCTAAGACAAGCCTTCATACCTGATCTTCAAAGCCATTCTTTTCACCAAATACTCCTAAATCTATCCTACTTAACATTACTGCTGGAACTGTACTAATTATGTAACCCAGCAACTGTTCTATTTTTAATTGTCTTGTTCTTACCAATGTAACATAGTGCCGTGATACTTCCAGGTTTGGGCGCTATCAACAAATGAAATACATTAATCAATAAAATGAATAGATGGAAACGCTTAAAAAATGCATCTGACAACAATACTTTTTCTTTCTGGAATCTCGTCTCTGACATGCTAACTGATTCCAACTCCATTGTGAGGTGGAATCGTGCATGCCTACGGACATTTGGTGCCAGCACTTAAGCATCCCCTTTGCTAGCAGCACTGAGCCTGTTAAATTCCCAGCCTTATTGCAAGACGACCCTTGGGTTCTTTTAGCTTTTCATGAGGATGAAACGCGTAAGACTTTAGGGTCTCAAAAAAACGGTACAGCGCCTGGTGTTGACATGATCCCCATTGACTTATTCAAACAAGATGAAAACACATGGATTAAATTCGTACACCATTTCTTAATCTTTTTTATCTTATAGATGATGTCCCCTCTAGCTGGCAGCAGACTGAGATCATGCACAGTTTTTTTAAAAGGGTATAAGCAGGGAAACTACAGACCAATCTGCTTGATTGTCTACCTCTCTAAGGTCTACGGGAAATCAACACCTTTACACCTGGAGAAATGGGAAGATAAGGAGAATATAATGGCTGATCTGCAGGAAGGTTTCAGTAGTGGGCTAAGTACGATAGATCAGGTCTTTTGCTTGCACTCCATTCTAAGTAAACATTTAATTTTAAATAAGAGCACCCTTTTTTTGTTGATTTTAAGTCAGCATTTGATTCAGTAGACCAAACTATTTTATGGAATGTTTTAGTCGATCTTAAAATTCTCGTTGAAATTTTAAATCCTATGAAAAATCTCCATGGAAACAATTCAGCCATAGTCAGATGCGCGGAGGGTGGTGAAAGAACCAACTTATTTTCTGTCTTGAGTGGAGTTCACCAGGGTTACGTGCTTACCCCTTACTCTTTTGAATGATTTGATTCTGAGGATCACCAACACAAACACTGATGCCTCATCAATCGCAACACAACATTGGCATCTTCATGTACGCAGATGACACAGTCCTAATTTCCAAGACTAAAGTGGCCATCTTAAAACAACTCCTAGTTCTCACAGACTTTTGTAACAAAAGAAAACTATCAATTAATCATAAATAATCTACAGTGATGGTTTGCCATGCCACATCTAAAATCAATGCCAACATAGCCATTGAAGGAGAGATACTCCACCAGGTGAGCTTTTATGACTATTTGGGAGTGAGATTTCAGGATAACGATAAATGGACAGCTCAACTGATTAAGAGTGACCTCACTCTCAAAAGACGATCGGCTGCTATGCACACACTAAATACACAGACTGGATATCATCTTCCACTAAGAGTCTTGGAGGTCTATTCAACCCAGTCACAGACCCAGATAACTTTGGGGTTATGATGATATTTCCTCTATGTCCACAATAGAAAATGTATTTATATAGAAACCCTTTGTATACCCACTAGCACCCCTCCATCCCCTCCATATTAATGGAAAAAGGCTTTTGAACACTTACATTTGTGGCTATTATCAAACACCTCTTTTTCTGGCTTTGCTTAAATTGTTCGGCTAATCTCCTTTTTTTAAAAAAAAAACAATGTTAAAAGACATGACTAATGGCAAAACTTGGAAATGATACAGACATTAACATAATGTATTGCAACACATGGGGATGCTGCATCTTTTTGCCTGATAACACCATCTTTTCTGAAGAAACTAAGAGGGATGTCAAATTCAAAATTGAAAATGTGATCCTGGAAACCTTGATCTTTAAATCTGTCAACTTATCAAGTTTCCTGGGATATTTGATATTTAAAACTAATTTGGACCACAAACGTTACCTTAACTATATGTTCCCAAGTTCTAAAAGAGTGCTATATCCCAAATTTAGTTTGAACATGTTTTCTGTTGCAACATTTACCCACAAATGCTCTGTGGACTCCTCTAACCGCTGTGTATTGTGCACAACAGAATATTTTGACTTGCCCAGTATATGACAACTTAAGGAGGAGATGGCTCCATCCCATATCAGTCATGCTATCTTGCCGATCTGTATGCTCTGTGTAAATCTGCATGTCATTTTTGCTGATGTTCGTTTTTTAGATAGGGCTTGACGAATCAGATCAAAAGCCTCATCTGAATCCATTGCTATTTTATTAAAACATAGATTGTCCTGTAGGGTATTTTGTGGAGATTTGGGGCCTGACGGTATTTTCTTACCGCCGAAAAATAACTTAGCAACAATCACTCCTTGTATTCAGATTGGGCCATGTACAACAATAATACAGTGGACATGCATTATTTCAGCACACAGACATGCGTATTTGGTATGCGTGGTTGGTGGTATTTTGGTGAGCATAATTCCCTTGTTTTATTTGTGGCCCCAACATCCAGAACCCCTTATTTTTGTTTAGATTTTTCGTGTAATCACTAGAGAGACCTCAGGCTTGCATTTCAGGAACACCACATTTTCATTTTTAGTGTGCCACCATGGGCAATTTCTCTCTGTCTTATCTACGGCAGCGAGCTATCATGTGGTATTTTGACTATCTTATAGACGGTAGTGAACTATGTCCCGGGCCTCCCTTTTTGCCGACTCATAGACCTCCGACAAACTACAACACACACAGTTAGTTATAATTGCTCATACTGAATTACATTGTGCACACGGCTGCAGCCAAATTTGATGTTTAGCTACCTTGAAAATGACAATTGCACTGTATAAACATCTCCCCACATCATCAGCACTGTTTTGGTAAATATAAAACACACCACCCGTCTGCTTTCAAATATTTTTGTGTATTATAAAAGTTGCATTTAAACACGATCTCACTCCTTACAGAAATAAATAAAATAGCACAGTAACAGCATTATCTGTGATACACTGAAAAGAGAGTGGCGGAGACAAGAACTCAATTTGCAACATTAAACACGTGAGTAAAGCACAGGAATCTCCTTTCCTACACTGACTGAATATTCTCGTACACACTCAGCCCCCACACTTCTGTAATTACCTTATCTGTTCAGCATGAGTTTTCTCCGGCTGTTCTCTTTCTGAATTTGGCTCCCTTGAAGATTAACCCCAGTGAAAACAAGCGTCTTTCGTTCTCAAACCGGGGTTATTGCCTGGAATTCTCAGCTTTTGCAGCAGGAATGCTTCAGCCAGGAAACAGGTCCTTCTCCCAGCTCTGCCAAATCTCGATTGTCCTCCCCCTCTCCTCAAGCTTCCCCAGCAAAACTCTAATCACTGCCTCTAGCATGATACTTGCTATGGCGCTGCTCCAATCAGAATCAATCATGCCATCTCCTCCCTCACTACAAAATGGCTCATTTCTACAGAAACCATTTGTAACCAACTGATTTCCTGTTCCTTCGAGCCCTTTGCTTCCTGTAGTTATGTGGACAGAGCAGCAGAGAAAAAGAAAAAAAAAATGAATCTGCGTTTAAAAGTTCACTTTCAGAGTAGGCCTAATTCTGCAGTGGAGACACATTTTTATTAGTGGGTTATGTTAAATGCAGTTTTATTAGTCAGGTTAGTTATTAATAAGGTTAGTTATTAATTTTCAAATGTGTCTCTTGCACCATAGGCATTTCAGGTGAAAAATAGTGTGCATTTTTGAATGTGCACGTGTGCTTTTAACTGTAAAAATAGATTTGCATCTTATATGTAAAAATCGTTTTTGACTGAATAGCCTGTCTTTACTTATATGTCCATGTTAGTCTGGCAACACAAATAGCAATGTACCACACCCATGTGGTGGTGCTGCATCAAAAAAATTGCTACCTGTGCAGTAGTGCTGTACTCTGTGCTGTAACACGCCAAATATCCTTACATACCCTCCTTTTGTTTTTAGAACTTGGCTACGAACCAAGCCAATTCCTAAAAACAACTTGCTCTTTTAAAATGCATGTGTATTGGGATATCTTTCTCTTCCTGACGTAGCTACTAAAATCAGTAACATTTTCATTTTTACTGATAGCACAATCAACCATCCACCCATGATTAGCACCAGGACAGCCAAACCCACTATTGAGCGTTCCCCCCATGTTCCCCAATTAAATCTTTCCACTTCTATTATCCCCAGATTACTAATTGTAATATTGTTTTTTCTCAAATTCATTTTTATAACATGTCTTTCTTTGTGATTCAATAAATATTCCACGTCCGGATCTATTGGAAAAGTATCCCTTTGAAAAAAATCGATATTTTCCACTTGGCTTTCCCAAACATCATTTGTTGCATGAAACAATGTTAACCCCCCAATTGACACAATTGTATCCTTTGGAACCTGTAAATAAAAAACATTATATTTCATGTACTACCGTCATGTTCTTTAAACAGGTGCTGACCAACCATTTACCTCTGACCATCTTAGCCTGTGCATTTCTTCACTCCCCAAATTGCTAATAATCACTTCACATCCTTCTGATATACTTGGGTCAGATTTCAAACCACAAATAGCATCTGTGTCATCAGGAACAAACGGTTTACCTGGACACATATAATTTTGTTCTTTAAATTTGACACATGTTTCCAGGTTTGGTATTAAATAAACGTCAGTTTCCCATGACTGAAATGCCACCACTTCTGGAGTCTTAATCTTAATAAATTTGTCCTCTTGCCAAAATCCCACGTTATGTACCCACTTCGTTTGATAAATAAGTTCAGGGGCTACATATGGGATGCACAGCAAAAATCCGATCTCTAGTCTTTCCAAGTCCACATATAACGGCATTGCATTACCCATTTCGAATGCAATTTTTACCTGTATTATATCAATTTCCCTCCTGGTCAATCTTTCTATCATTTGACGAATAATATCCTGCGAAACAAAATACAAGGGAATATGTCCTTGAATCAAATGTGAAACTGCAGTTTGAACTTCTCTCATATAATTCGTTAATAGTCTATCAACAGGACTCATTATGTTCAATATTTCATTTAAAGTTCTGTCATGCTTAAGTATTATTTTAGTCGCCCGTTGCATTACATCCGCTTGTTCATTTAGAATGATTGCAGTTTCATTTATGAATCTTACTTGTTCATCCAGTCCCCCTCTAATTCCATCTAATGTTTTTTGTATTATTTCTAGGTCAATACTCAGTTGTTGCGCTTTAGTACTCAGTGTTCCTACCGAAATAGAATTGGCTGTTGATATTGTGGTACCTATTATGGCTCCAACTATAGACATTACCAATGATATCACGAGCATCACCGCACCTCTCTTTCCTCTCCTCTTCTTAATGTCTGCTGAATTCACGAATGTTTTTTCCAATTGCATTAATATATCTCTTATTGACTGCTTAGTGTCCTCTTTTCTTATTTCCAGCCACTCTTTAGTCTGTTCAATCTTAATTCCGGTATTGTTCAAGTGTTTTTCAATCAAAATCTCAGGATTCAGTGGTATGTATATATTTTGGAAAATCATCCTTCTATCACTCATGATGAATCCCGGTGCCTCTTCCACCGCGATACCAGATGCTGGTCCAGGTTCAATGACAACCTGTGCTTCTGAATTCTTGAAGATCCCTCCAAATATCATCATCATTAACCATATCATCGGTATCATCTTCAATGCTGATCGCTTTGCAGCCTTGGTCTTCACCCCTCTTTGGGGCTTTCCCGGAATCCGTCCACGTGGGCTCCAGGACTCCATCGTCTCCCGTGGGCTCTGATCCCGGAACCTCCGACCAAATAATGTTAATTTTCTAAATCAAATAGAAAATAAACAAATTAAGTACATAGCACAATACTAACTTCACCCTTTTGCCAAAAATAAAACATGCTTGGTAAAAATATTTCGGTTTTTTATTTTTTTTTCCTGAAATTAAACACAAGTTAAAAAGAAAACAAGCACATATAAAACAGCATTCAATATTTAATACATTTTCTCTCTGCACACCAACCATGAGCTTCCATTATATATATTTATTTATTTATGTATTTATTTATTTTATATTATATATTTGTACATATATTACAGTGTTTATGTGCCATTATAACAATCAACTTTTTAACTTCTTTGTCACTGCCTCCTGATTGTACTCATATATTTTCTCTTTTTGTGTTCAAGGGACTTTATCTGTTTCTACATGCTCAAGCTGCCTGATCTCATGTCTGGGATGGCATGGTTTGATTTGATTTACATGGACAAACTGCTCTATTGCCGTTTCACCTTCATTTTTCAAAATTTTATAAACTACAGGAGAGACCTTATCTATATTTCGAAATGGCCCCTGCCAGGCTGCTAGAAATTTAGAATTTTTCTGTTTACTTTTTCCAAAATGAAACTTGTACACCTGATCCCCTACACTGTATTCCTTTACTGATGTCTTTTTGTCATAATAAGACTTTGCACTGTCAACAGCTCTTTCCAGATTTCTCTGCACAAAAGCAAATGCATGTTGCAAATGCCTCCTCAGTTCATCAATATATTCATGAACTGTGGATGCACTCACAAGTGTCTGCTCATGTGTTCTGTATAGTAGGTGTTGTGGTAACACCATTTTCCTACCTGTCAAGACCTCATGGGGGCTAACAACTGTTGCTTTGGCAGGAGTTGATCTGATTGCCATCAAAACCAACGGTAAACTTAAATCCCAGCTGGAACCTGCTTCTGCCAAAAATTTCTTTAAAATATCCACAACAGACCTATTGCTTCTTTCAACTGTACCTGAAGACGCTGCCCGATATGCGATATGTAGTTTCCTTTTCACACCTAGTATTTGCCATACCTTACTCATTAGAGTACTTGTGAAATGACTTCCTCTGTCTGACTCAATTCTTTGTGGCAACCCAAACCTTGAGAACACATGGTTCACCAGCAATGTGGCTGCTGTTTGCGCACTACAATCTGGTGCAGGAATGCATTCAATCCACTTTGACATCAAACATACCACACTTAAAATATAACGGTTTCCCCTGCTCAACCTTTTTAAAGGACCTACATAGTCTATTTTCAAATGACCATGGGAGAGTTAGGCCTCTTTTTCTCAATGGTGCTCTATGCATTGGTGAAGCAGGTTTAAATTGGGCGCATACTAGACATCCTCTAGTATATAATTCCACATCTTGGGACATATGTGGCCAGTGAGCATAATCTTTTAGTATTTCTAATGTTTTTTGTGAACCTCTATGGCCTGCAGTTATGGCATCATGTGCATGGTGTAGCATTAGCCCTCTGAATGAAAGGGGTACTACCCACTGTATTTGTCCTGTTATGGATTCTCTAATCATGAGTCCATCCTGTAATCTAATTCATGTTTTGTTCTTTAATAGCACCCTCAACTCTTCTTTTCCCATACAATCATTTTCTGTTAAAGAATTTTGTTCAGGATCTATCAAATGATTATAATAGATTCCCAAAATTCGATCATTCTTTTGTGCCTCAATCAAATCTTGGTCTGGCGTGTCATGACTCCACTGCACCACCGGTTGATCTACCTCCTTTGGTGCTTTAGAACATTTCACTGCATTAATTTGTATTTCACCCATTAAATAATCAATAGGTAGCAATTCTCCCATCACAGCCCCAATCTTAGCCAGGTGGTCTGCCTTATCATTTCCCTCCTTATCCTCTCCTGGTGTTTTTAAATGCCCACAAATTTTTCTCCAGTATATTGTTAAATTATTCTCTGACACCAATTTGTCTATGGCTTGTATCATTTTTCCATGTTTAAGTGGCTTTTTGTTGTATGTAACCATGCCTCTTGCTTTCCAACCAGGCAAATACTCCACAAAGCTATTCCGTGCATAGTCAGAATCAGTCACCAGGACAATTTCACTGAACTTTTTATCAACTGCAGTAGCAATTGCTTTATAAATGGCTGCCAATTCCGCCACCTGACTGCTCCTATCTCCAATCCTCATCCCTATACTGGGGACGCCTTCACATTTCAACCAGACATTTCCTATTCCTGCCACTAACTGTTTATTACTGTCATTTTCAATGTGAAAGCACAACCATCCACATATACAGTTGGAAAATCCTTGCCTGTTTTTTCATCAAAAGCTTTGTGTGGTGATTGTTCAAATTCCTGCAAACTAGTTTCCACTTCCATTTCATTTGGTATTTGTTCAGCTGCACAGTCATGTAAGTCAGCTAACCCTTGAGCAATTGGGTTCTTTTTATTTTGTCTACTTCTACGGGAAAACCTTGTAATGCCAGCGTCCATGAAGTGATTCTGGATTGCGCTAGATTACCTGATCTAATTCTTTTACTCTCTAAAAATTGCAAAGGTTGATGATTTGTTTCAATAATCACCTTTTCTCCCTGAATGATGGGGCGGAAATGTTGTAGCGCCCGCACAGTGGTTAATAGGGCCTTTTCACATTCATTAAATTTCGTTTCAACTTGGGAAAATGCCTTACTTGCATAGGCAATGGTTTTGTGATTCAAATCGTGTTTTTGTGATAACACTGCTGACATACAATGTTCAGAAAAACCTATTTCTATAAAGAAATCCCTGTCCTTTATGGGGTATGCTAAACATGGTGCCTTTAGAAGACATTCCTTTAATTTAGCCACTGCATCAGACTGCTCTTTTTCCCATTTCCAGGGAGTATTCAGTTTAAGCAGTTTAGTCAATGGTTGAGTGATTTCTGCGCAATTTCAATGAACTTTCTGTTATAGCCTGTCATCCCTAATAAACTTTTTACTCCTTTCACATTTTTAGGATCTTTTAATCTTTGTATGGCCTCTATTTTCTTCTTTTGTGGATTTAGCCCATGTTCAGTCACTTCATGCCCTAGAAAGTTCACTTTTTTCTTGCACCATTGTGCTTTTTGCAAAGATACTTTGGGGCCTGCTTTCTGCAATTGGCCAAGTACATGTCTTATTTCATCAAAATGGCTTTTCAGGCTTTCATTTTTTATCAGGACATCGTCCACATAAACTATTGTTCCTCTTTCCGCTGCATCCGGCATGGCCTTTCTCAAAAATATGCCAAATTCACTCCCACTATTGATGTACCGGAACGGAGCTCTAAGCCAGGCATATTGAGTCCTGTCAAATGTAAAGGAAAATAAATGTTGTATCTCCTCTGCCAATGGCACGCACCAATATCCAGAGGTGAGATCTAATGTGGTAAATACATTTGAACCATGTACCTGAGCTAGGCCCTGATCAATGAATGGCAGTGGCCATCTAGATACTGGTACTCTTTTATTTAACTCTCTCAAGTCTGCACATAGCCGCCATTGACCATTTGGCTTTAACACACCTAAAATAGGTGTATTGGATGTGCTATGAATGGGCCTGATGATTCCCCGCGATTCCAAATTTTTAATAATCTCTGCCAATGATTCTAAACATGCCAGCGGTAGTCTATACTGGCGTACAAACACTGGATTTCTGTTACACCCTTCTGGTAGTGTGGCCACATGTAAATCAGTTAAACCACAATCATAAGCATCTTATGCAAATACATCCTTAAACTCCATAAATATCTCCCTCAGATTGTCCCTATCCTCATTGCTTTCACACGCATCCGCTAAGGAGATCTGCTCTTCTACCATTTTGGAAAATTCTGGAAAATCTTCTGGTAAGGGAATCTCAGCGCTTTCCTCTAACTGTGTGGCTGTGTCTTTTTGTAAAGCTGCCACTTTTAAATATTTTGGCATATCAGCTTCCACTTCAATGGGCTGATTTTCTGTTTCATTTTCATTTAAATTAAATATTATGCAATCCTCTTGATGGCAGCACACTGTCTCATTTGAATCATAAGGATACACAGAATGAATTTGAAATATTCCTTTGGGCTGAGAGTCCAGGTGTTCTGGCAACTCACCCTTTGCATCTACATACTTATCAGGGATATTTCCAATCACCATGTTATTTAAATCTGCCGTATAATGTGACTTTTGTATGGCCATTCCTAATAGGGAGTTTTCCTCTAAATGAATATCCTGACAACCTTTATTATTTACCATAATTTTTACAGATCCCTCACCAAAGTCTACCAATGGAATGTATTCATAATACAGGCCTTGCTGTTTTATGGATTCATTCAGGCATACAAATGCATCAGAGCCTTTCATCTGCTGTCCATTTTTGCATTTCAGTGTTATTGCAAACTGTTTTGTAAATGCAGGAATAATAGTATCTTTCCTCATTTGTAATTCGATTGCATAAGGAACCAGTTGTGCACAATGATAAGCCCTTCTTTTGTCTTCAAATTCAGATGCCGGACCACCTAGGCGTGACCATATTTTTTGATTAAGGAAATCTAACACCATACACATTCTGTGCATGATGTCATTGCCCATGTAAAATTCATTTTGTGCTCCACTCACTATCCATACATTGTGGTAAATTGTTTTCTGCCCAATGCTAATTTTAAGCATGCATCTGCCTGCAATTCGGTTTTCAATGTCTGGACTGTCCAACCCAGGAACATATTGGTTTTTAATCCTAAATTTCAGGATTTCTTCCCTCTCCATTATTTTTTGCAACAATTTCTCATTAATGAAACTCCTTTCATGTCCAAGCGCTAAAGTGGCTTTTATTGTTTTAAATTAGTCATTTATACCAACATGAACCCATGGTTGCTCATCTTCCATGTGTATTTCTGCCAGAGTGGTAATGTGTTTTTCTAAATCTGTTTTAGGAGCAATATTCTGTTTGCATGTTTTCTCTTTTAAATAAAAACGTAATGTGTGCTCATCTATGGCAGTCTGCCAATTTTTCCTTGGGTCCAAGTATATTTGTACAGGTAGTTTTTCATTGTCGCTCTGCATTTTGTCTTGACACATTAATCTAACAGTGACACTAGGTATGCAGCTATTCTGGAGATATACCTCCACAGCATCATTTGTTTTGGCAACGGTGTGACATTCATTTATGTTGCTGTTTTGTGATTTTAGTTTCTTAGGCCTCAATGGTTTTTTGGTTAAGGACCACAGCACTCCATTCACCCCATCTATGAGAGGAGACAATCTTTTCAGGCAATCTGTCCCCATCAGAAATGGAATTTCACAAATAGATGTGATCAATACCTCTTGTTTCATTCTGTGCTTTCCTATTTTTATGTCAACCTCAGTTACACCTATGATGGGCACCTCCTCCCCATTAAAGTTATGCACTGGGCCTTGATTTTCCTTCACTGTGATCTGACTCTGTGGGGGTCTCCCTTCATTGATACTCTTTACCAGCTCCTTGGACATAATTGTGGCCTGTGCGCCTGTGTCAATCATAGCAAAGGTGTGGCATTTTTCTTCTACAGTGATGGGTGCATAATATCTGTCCTCAACTTCCTCTAATACACATAAGAAATGTGAATTCTTACTGATTTCAGGGCTCACCTTTCTCAGGTCTTTTTCACTTTTGGCTAAACACATTGGTAAATGGAAAGACATTTTTCCCTCCTTTTTACCCATTTCTGCGCGAGAGACTTTATTCATTTCTCCATGATCAGAGGTTTTTTGGAGTGTGGCCACTGTTCGCCCATCCATCAGGGTAACATCAGAGACCACATTACAACTTTCCAACTGAACATGTGTAACAACATCATTCAGCAATTTGTCATTTTTTAATTCTGTGAATTTGTGATCATTTAGTGTGATACCAGCCCTTTCAGCCTCTTCAAAAATATGTGGCTCAAAGAATTCTTCAGGTGATTGACTTGTACCCTCCTTTTGAGTATTTCCTTTTTCTGTCTGTGTTTGGTCATTGTTTTGCTTGCCCAGGGAATGAGCTATAGCATCCCCACTTACTCCCTGTTCACTGGTATTTTCCTGGCATGAGTCATTTTTCTTAAATCTGTCCCTTTGTTCTTTTGGAATTCCTAATGTTTCTTTTTCATTTGTACACATCTTTACTGTTTTATTTAGCTCTAGGTTAAACCGTACCTCTTTTTTAGAAGTATTTGCACTTTCTGTCACAAGTTCATTCACTGGCACTTTCACTTTTAATCCATTAGGCATCTCAGAGTCGTTATGCAAAATTATATCAGCGCAATCTGTCATTTTGGCACTGCAGTTATCATGAGTACTTAGTCACTTTTCGGAAGCCCCCCGGTCATTGCTATGGTCATCAGCCCCCTCTTTGGAAGGTTGTTTTTGCGCTGTACAGAGCTTTCCTATTTGCTCAGCTAACATTTTCACTTGGGCCTCAAGGCACTGGAACCTTTCCATCTCTCTAGGATCCTCTTTCTGTGGCCTAGGTCGATATTGGTTGTTTTCCCCCTGATTGGATCTATTCTTATACCTCTCAGGTGATTGATGTCGGTTGGGATGGTTTCTGAACTCTTGATTCATTTGTGGAGGGGAGCGGGTTGCACCCATCCTTTGATTATAGTCCCCTGGTGGGGAATCATTGTACTGACGTGGATTGTAGTTCACGTTTTGCCTCATGTCCTGTCTCTCAGATTGTGGGTACTGGCCCCTAGGTTGATTTCCATTATCAGTAAATCGATCCACATATTGGGGCCTATCCTGATTACCATATATCATGGTGTTGGGATCAAATCTGCTCTGTGTCCCCAATGACTGGTAGGGACCATCATTTCTTTGATCTTGATTTTGTCTCTGGTTATTGTTCATACCTGCCATATCAGGCCAATATCCTATCCGGGGTCTGTCCCCTAAATACCTAGGGCTGATGTAGCTCTCTCTATTACTAGTATCATGTGATTGGAACATTGGTACAGGAAATGGCGATCTTTGTTGATTACCCCTTTGTTCAGGTGTCACATTATTTTTACCTTGGCTTTGAGCAGACTCAAGGGACATTTTGGCTGACCTGATTTCCATTACTGTGGCTGAGGGTTCTTTAGATTTAGGTCTAGTATCTTTCATTTTATCACTTTCTCTACCCTGACAATAGAGTATCTCATATAGTTTTGTGCTTTGGTGTACAATCCATTCAAGGGACTTGTCAAGGTCAAGTTCACAGACCAATTGGGATATGATGTCTTTCTGTAGCCCATAGAAGTATGCAGTTTTAAACTCATTGGAATTTGAGTCAAAAGATACATCACAGTGAGAAAATGCTCTTTTTAAGTCTTGTAAAAATTGGCGAGGGGATGTATTAGTTCCAGCAGTAATTGTGTAAGCGACTTTCTTTGCCTCCTGCAATGACTGAAAAGGAGAAAAATGACGCCTAATTTCTTTTTCAAACTCCAACCAGGTCATATTCTGCTGTTCATTTAATCCCCTTATGATGCTGGCCGTCGGGGCATCTAAAGTTAAATGAAAATATTGCCTGTACTGTTCCTTAGGTATCTGGAGTGCTTTAAAAATGTCATGCACCGCTTCTAAGTGATCCTCAATGCAGCATTCACCTCCCTTTTTAAATGGTTTGATCAGGGCTTTAATGGATTTCATTATTTTTATGGGGCTACTTGTTGCAATGCATGGAATTGCACTATTTTGTGATTCAATCCTGTTTTCAGGTGTATGAGATTGGTGGCTGCCCCCAATGGGAGTATCAAATCCCCCAAGGGCGCTGCAACCAAGTTCAGTCACCGGCCCAGTCACTGGAGCACTAGCTCTTTGGGCAGAGCTAGAATTCACCTCCACTCCATTGAATGTGGTACCCTGCCGCCTCTCCTGGGACCTGGGAATGCACATTTGCTGTTCTAAATCCTTACACTTTTTAAGGAGTCTGTTTGCTTCATTTTGCAAATAGTTGTTTTCATCACTCATCTTATTAATCACCTCCTGCATGTCGCACATTTGCATTTGGCATTCATTGAACTCTTTATTTCTCTTGTCTCTTTCTTGAATCATTTTAATCATTTCTTGTTCTGCACTCTGGAGATCACATTCTTTTTCACAATGTTCTTTTTGTAAAATCTGCATTTCTGAAACAACCTCATCTTTATCCTGTCTAATGTGGTCCACTAAGGCTTTTAAGTGTACCAATTCTTGCTCACTATCCTCAAATCGTTTCTTGCTTTTGGATAACTGAGCATCAAAGTCTCTGCATTTTAATTGTATGTCTTTTTGGCATACATCCAATTCTGCTCTTAACATTTCCTGATTTTTACTTGCCCCATCTAATTCAGTCTTTAACCTGTTAATTAGCTGAGTATCATTCTCCTGCATTCGCAGGGTCTTATTCAAAATAAACCATATTTTGCCGCATAGCCGTATTAAACAGTGTTTCTCTGCACTTTTATCGGCTGCATTCAATAATCTTGTAAGGCAGACCTGAATTATGCTGCCTTCTGCAAAAATATTGTCTAGTTTTTCTTTCTGCACCTCACCCTGAATGCGGTCACGCCAATCTAACATGCTGTTCGACGACCACGTCCCATGTGCAAACAACTTTGCCTCTAAATATTGCACTAGGTCTGAAAATGTGGTTTCCCTTTGTGACATTCTGAAATTTGTTTTTAGTGGCACACTGCTATTATAAAATGGGTTCCCTTTAATGTGCAAATGGCAGTGTGAGACACGCTTGCCACGCCCAGTAGGTACTCTATGATCACTTTCCCGGCCTGCAACGCACCATAAATATGTAGGGTATTTTGTGGAGATTTGGGGCCTGACGGTATTTTCTTACCGCCGAAAAATAACTTAGCAACAATCACTCCTTGTATTCAGATTGGGCCATGTACAACAATAATACAGTGGACATGCATTATTTCAGCACACAGACATGCGTATTTGGTATGCGTGGTTGGTGGTATTTTGGTGAGCATAATTCCCTTGTTTTATTTGTGGCCCCAATATCCAGAACCCCTTATTTTTGTTTAGATTTTTCGTGTAATCACTAGAGAGACCTCAGGCTTGCATTTCAGGAACACCACATTTTCATTTTTAGTGTGCCACCATGGGCAATTTCTCTCTGTCTTATCTACGGCAGCGAGCTATCATGTGGTATTTTCACTATCTTATATACGGTAGTGAACTATGTCCCAGGCCTCCCTTTTTGCCGACTCATAGACCTCCGACAAACTACAACACACACAGTTAGTTATAATTGCTCATACTGAATTACATAGTGCACACGGCTGCAGCCATATTTGATGTTTAGCACCTTGAAAATGACAATTGCACTGTATAAACATCTCCCCACATCATCAGCACTGTATTGGTAAATATAAAACACACCACCCGTCTGCTTTCAAATATTTTTGTGTATTATAAAAGTTGCATTTAAACACGATCTCACTCTTTACAGAAATAAATAAAATAGCACAGTAACTGCATTATCTGTGATACACTGAAAAGAGAGTGGCGGAGACAAGAACTCAATTTGCAACATTAAACACGTGAGTAAAGCACAGGAATCTCCTTTCCTACACTGACTGAATATTCTCGTACACACTCAGCCCCCACACTTCTATAATTACCTTATCTGTTCAGCATGAGTTTTCTCCGGCTGTTCTCTTTCTGAATTTGGCTCCCTTGAAGATTAACCCCAGTGAAAACAAGCGTCTTTCGTTCTCAAACCGGGGTTATTGCCTGGAATTCTCAGCTTTTGCAGCAGGAATGCTTCAGCCAGGAAACAGGTCCTTCTCCCAGCTCTGCCAAATCTCGATTGTCCTCCCCCTCTCCTCAAGCTTCCCCAGCAAAACTCTAATCACTGCCTCTAGCATGATACTTGCTATGACGCTGCTCCAATCAGAATCAATCATGCCATCTCCTCCCTCACTACACAATGGCTCATTTCTACAGTAACCATTTGTAACCAACTGATTTCCTGTTTCTTCGAGCCCTTTGCTTCCTGTAGTTATGTGGACAGAGCAGCAGAGAAAAATAAAAATAAATGAATGTGCGTTTAAAAGTTCACTTTCAGAGTAGGCCTAATTCTGCAGTGGAGACACATTTTTATTAGTGGGTTATGTTAAATGCAGTTTTATTAGTCAGGTTAGTTATTAATAAGGTTAGTTATTAATTTTCAAATGTGTCTCCTGCACCATAGGCATTTCAGATGAAAAATAGTGTGCATTTTTGAATGTGCACGTGTGCTTTTAACTGTAAAAATAGATTTGCATTTTATATGTAAAAATCGTTTTTGACTGAATAGCCTGTCTTTACTTATATGTCCATGTTACTCTGGCAACACATGTGGTGGTGCTGCATCAACAAAATTGCTACCTGTGCAGTAGTGCTGTACTCTGTGCTGTAACACGCCAAATATCCTTACAGTCCCCCATGTTTTATTATCCATAAATTTCACTCATCTGATGCTGAGAATCTGGCAGCTATGATGGTCTTGTATCCTGTCGAACAATGTATTTAATGTAAGTATTGGTTTTATTTATTAATTGTGTTTTTGCTATTAATTTGTATGTACTTGTGTTAGTCTCATAATCCATTGTATAACGTTCACCCTGTACTTTTATGGACATTTCCCCCAAAAAAGTGTATTGGCTGAGTTTGACATTAATAAAGATGTTTTAGAGTTAAGAAGAACAAGGGTGCAACCAGAGATTTGGGGCGGGTCCATTAGTGTTGTCCTTCTGTTCTATGTTTCCACAAAATGTGCTGTGTGGATCTGGTATGAACCACACACTGATTGATGAGTCTCCAATAGAATATATAACCAGATACATTATTGCAATAGGGTGGTGCCCACTTGTCCAGATTTAGGTACTTCATATTTGTTCCCATATGCTTTTCTTCTCTGCACTGCCACTCTTGTGGATATGTTGTGCAGTCATTACCGCTTCATTTACCTAACTCACCCTTGTGTGCATGTTTTTGAAATGCATCTTATGTCTGATGATCTCTTGATTCTTCGCCACAGCCTAGGTTGCTAATTGAAATTCCTCCTATCAAGTGATACCCCTCATAGTTCACCTGTCTACTTGGTCTCATAAATGTCTAGGGCCTCATTCCGAGTGTGCCGGTCTGGTAAGAACAGTGCCGGTAAGCCTACCAGCACTGTTGTTACCGGACTGGCACACTCCGAGTCTGTGGGCGGCTGCCGTCCCGCCCGGCATGCTTGACCTGGCGGGCAGAATGGCAGCTGCCCGCAGACTTTCCGGGAAGCGCAAGCACTGCTATCAACAGTTCCGGTGCTTCCATCATCCCCATTCCCATTGAGTCCTTTGGGACTCAAATGGGAATGAGGATTACCATTTTTCCAGCACCTGACTTCCAGGTTTCCATGGAACCAGGCACCAGAAAAATGCACGAGTCCGGCGGCAGCCTGACGGTTTTACTGGCACGGCTACCGCCGGACTCGTACTGAGGCCCTGAGGTGTCCTATTACACAGTTCCTTTTTTGACCTTTGACGTACTCATTGTCCTGCATGCAGGGTCAGACTGGGCCATAAAATTGTCTCGGGCACCAATAAACAAGTGGCCACATTTGCAAATGGCTATTCATTCCTTTCGTGACACTGTTTGAATAGTACCCAATAGGGATCTCTTTGATAAAGTGTGATGCAAATTTTGCATTTTAAAGATTATTTATTCAGCAACACTGGTCAAAACTACTAGCCGCTGAGTGAATTAACTCATTAACATGGCCCAAATTGGCCAAAAAAGTGGCGCACTTTGACCAAAAAAACTGGCCCGCACTAGCATTTTGTGTTTTTGGTTTGGCCATGGGCCTAATGCCCTATAGGCCATTCCGAACCTGCCTCCATGTTGCTGCTGTACCCACTAAATCAATGTTTCTTCTCATACCTTCTGTGTTTTCGGCCTCAGGATTCTCACCAGTTAAACAGCACGCTGTTGTTGTGGCTGTTTACGCATGTTGCCATGTCTAAGGTGTGCAAATGGCATTCCTATGGAGTTGGCTCACCTTGATAGCAGAATATTTCACTTAGCCATTGTATTTCGAGAGGGTTACTGTTCTGAAACCTCTCATCGCCGCTCACTTCTCCTCACTCATAACACCAGTATTAGAGCTCCATAGATGCCCTTAAGGAAAGCCAATTAGTCCAAAACCACTATGGTGGTTATTTAGTATTATGTAAACGCCTTCTAACATAGCATGATTGTTTAACATTTTTCTCCTTCCCTTTCACACCACACTGCAGCTTTCTAATAATACTATTTATAACCAAAATGAAAAAAGTACATTTTACCAAAATAACAATGGATAATGTTTAATTTTCCTCATGTACAAAGGTTTTATCTAAGTTAAGGATTGTGTGGTCATTTAGTATGTGGTCATTTATTTTGTGGGGTAAAATAGGTATCAAGGAGTGGGTATGGGTGGATGTGGGTATTTGAAACCACGTAGAACATTCTTCAGGGAGTAGAGAAAATGGGCAGCTAACATTTCTAATGCATAACCATTACTGTTTTTTTAAAAAAAATTAAAATGGATTCCAATTGATCAGATTGCCCAAATCTCCAATTCTTTGGCAACTTAGTCAATTTTTGAACAAATGAATTTGTGTTCCAAGCCCGTTCTCTACACTTTAAGTCTGAAGACTGTCCAGGGACTTTGGGTATGAAGAATGATCAGTGTTGTACAAAAAGCAGTTCAGTAAACCAAGCTATTTTTCAAAGCTATCGGGGGTCAATTTACTGTGACTTATTCAACTGACTCGGTTACAGCAGCTCTGGGAAGTGGTTATGCACGGATGGTTTGGTAACCCATTGTTAAATAGACTTACTTTTGAAAGTCTGTAGTTTGATTGTGCACTTTTGGTCGGTTTGTCCAATTGGTGTGTATGTGGGGAAGAGGAGTAGGTTATCGGGTGGTTGTGGGTGGTGAGGTAGTGGAGTAGGGAAGGGTCACGGCAGAATACCCATAAAAAAACAAAATAATTCTAATCACCAAAGAGAAATGGAAAAATTGCTCATGTTCAAAATAAAGTATTTCTAAATACATATTTAATTAGAATATCATATAATAAATACATATGATAAATATATAGGTGGTTTATTTGCAGATTATTCAACCACCAGCAACTGCATAAGGATAATACAGTCTTTACAATGTCCCAGGCATCTTCAAAGATTGGCTTGAATGCCCCATTGACTCTCCGGCAGAAGCCACACGGGTATATTCTCATCAGGAACATGCATACTGAAAGAAGCACTAACATGCAAGTGTGATCAGGGCCACTCACCTATCCTTCCTATAGCACTAGCCATTTGCAGTCATTCAGGACTGATGGTCCCTTTAGTGCTGATCTTTGACCACATCGGTGCTCATATTGTTGGGTTGCATCCCAAGAGATTCCCCCCACTCTGCAGTGCTGTGAGGTATCCTTACTGTGACATTCGAGGTCTCATTACCTAGGCATAAAATGCTATTCAAGCAATAAGTGTATCATAGCCTTATGTGGTTAATCAGGTAACACATACTGCACCTTGCACAGAAACCTTGAGCTTTGCAGTGACTGCACTCTCAGGCAAAATATGTCAGAATATCACAGTATTGCCCATTTAAAAAATATGTCACAAATCCATAATAGAACACCCTTACATTTTGTTCTCCCACTAAATGTATCTTTCACACAGTATGTTAATGTTAATGTAAAGGTATTTGTACAGCACACTGTCACCAACGGAGTTGGTCTCCAGGCACTCGGGCGAATCTGTAAACAAAAGGTGGGGGAGGGTTAGTGGGTGGAGAGGGTGTAGGAAAGTGAGAGGTGGTTTATTTCGGTTTTCACTGTGTGCTGAGCTTGAGTGTGCAAATAGGATCGAAGCGGGTCCTCGTGTGCTATTGTTGCGATCTATGTGCTGGTTGTTTGTTGGTGTGGTGAAGTCTGTGCGGTTTGCTGTGAGAGAGGTGGTTGTGTGGGTTTTGTGTGAATTAAGTAAGCAGAAATGTGAGGTTTTGGTTAGTGGGTTTTATGTCTCATAATCCCTGTAGTTTAGTTTATGTTTCAGGTAGTCATAGTGGGTAGGTATATTCTCTCTCTAGGTTTACTGATTGTCTAGTTTCTCTGGTGATACTGTGGCTGGTTTGAGCAGATTAATTGGCATAGTACCCCAGATTCGGTGAGCATTGTCCCTAGTTCGATAGTGGTGTTTTTATATAATTAACCAGCTTCTTTCTATCTATTTACTGCCGGTAGTACATTGGGTGGTGTAATCTTCTCTTCCCTTTCCTGACTATCTAGTTTCAGGGCCAGGGGATGAGGCTGGCCTCCAGCTAAGTTATTGAGCTTGGTACACCCAGGGGACGGGCATAATCCTGCTTATGTAGTGGAGTAATGTTATCCTTCCCCGCTCTTTCTATGAATTACTGTCTATAGGGCATTGCTGCCTGTGCCTCGAGGAAGGCCGGGTGCCATTGCTGGGTCATACCTTGCTCTGCCTTCCGATTGATTGTGCGTGTTCTTGTTATGATTGGTGTGGTTTGTTTTAATTGATATGTGGATATGTTACATATCCATATATCCTTATTTAATAAGGGTTGATGATTTAGGAAGTGGGGATAGGTTCTCTCAGCCTAGTTCCTCTGTGTATGTCCTTATGGGCATTATTTGAGGAGTTTCCTGAATTGTAGGTGATCTCTTTTGTTCCGTATGTTCTTTGGTAGTTCGTTCCAGGTTTTTGTAGCGAGGTGAGAAAAGGAGGATTCTCCGAGTTTTTTTTTTGTCGTATGATTTGGGTTCCAAACGGATGTCGCTACTGGATCTGAGTGGCCTTGCAGTGTTCTGTTCTGTTCGTTAGGAAGGATCTGACCCAAAGTAAGGCATTGTCGGTGATTCGAAATTCTTTTAGTCTCATGATGAGGATGTTGTGATTAACTGTGTCGAATGGTGCAGAGAGGTCTAGAAGTATCAGTGTGGTGCTGTTGTTTGAGTCTGCATTTGCCTTTAGATCATCACAGATTGAAATAAGTGCTGTTTCTGTTCCGTTCATCGGTCTGAAGCCTAGTTGTGCCTGCTTTAATAGGTGATGTTCTTCTATGAAGTCTTGGGTTGTTCTGTATATGTGCGTTTCCTGAGTTTAGCTGGGTAGGGGATTTTGGAGCTGGGTCTGTAGTTGGAGAGGTTCTCTACGTTTCCTGTTGTATCCTTATGGAGTGGTTTGATATACGCTAATTTGAAGGCTTGAGGCACTCTTCCTGTTGAGATTGATTGATTGAGGATGTTCCTGTAGTATTCCATTGGTGTTCTTTGTACGAGGATTGATTTGTAGATGTTAGGGAGCTGGGATCCACGGGGCAGCCAGATGTGTTGCTTTGATTTACAAGTTTGATGAAAATCTCCACTGATATGTGTGGGAAGTTTCGGAGTTTGTTCTGGTGTTCCTTGCATCGGTCAGTGTCTTCAGTGTAGTGGTTGCCTAGTCTATTTTGTATGATCTGTTGGATGGTCATTATTGAATTTTTGAAGTGGTCTGCGAGGTCACTGCATAATTTCTTCGATGGTATTGGAGTGTTGTTGCAGCCGGGTGTAATGTTTATTTCATTTATGATTTTAAACAGTTCTTTTTGGGTGTTTGGTGCTTTGAGGATTCTGTTGTCGTAATATTTCCTTTTTGCTTTTTGTATTTCCTTTTTGGATGAACGGGTAAATTGTTGAAAATTGAATTGTTTTTCCGCAGTCTTCATTGATCGTCCATTCTAGTTCTAGTTTTCGTTTTTTCTTTTTCATGGCATCTAGTAGTGGGGTGATCCATTTTGCCCTTGCTCTTTTGCGGGATGGATTGATAGGTTTTTCTTTTGCAATCTCGTCGATTGTTGTGGTGATCCATTTGTGAAGTATATCTAGTTTAGTGTCTAGGTCAGCTTCGCCCATGGTCGTTGTTTGTGGTTTGGTGATCTCCAGTCGTTCCATTAAGTTCAAATTGTTTATGGTTCTCCAGTTTCTTTTCATGATGGTTGGTAGTTTTTCTTGTTTCTTGGTAATTGCGGAGGGCAATGAGATTACGAAGGGAATGATGAGGTGGTCGCTGCAGAGGATCTGAATCAGTGGTGCTGTGGTAATTAGTTTTTTGTTGGCGAAGGTTGCATCTAGTGTATGTCCTGCCGTGTGGGTTGCTCCTTTGACCAGCTGATGTAGTTCCATTGTTGTTAGTTGGCCAGACAGAGAATTTTGTGAAGTTGTGGTTTCTTCATGGAACCAGATGTTGAAGTCTTCAAGGATAATCAGTTGAAGTCTTCGAGGATAATCAGTTGGTTACACTCGATGGCTAGGTTGCTGATTGCTTCTATGAAGTTGTCTATGAAGGCTGCATCGTACGTTGGTGGTCTGTATATCAGTATGCATTTCAGGTTTGTTTTGGGATTTGTTGATAGACGTATTATTAGGGATACACATTTGTTGATGTTTAATGGGTCTTCTGTTTTAATTTCCAGGTGTTCCTTGTGGATGATTGCGAGTCCACCACCTCTTTTGTTTTTGCTGTTTACGTGGATGCACTTGAAGCTATCGGGCAGGCAGTTATTGAGGGTGATCTTGTAGTTGTCATCTAGTCATGTTTCGGTTACGAAAAGGATGTCGATGCCTCCGTCACTTAGGAGGTTATATATTTGGGTGTCATGTTTGGACATTGATCTTGCATTGAATAGATTGCAGTCGATTTTTTGGTGTCATTTGGTTGATTTTTTTGTTCCCGGTTTTAGTTTTTGGGTGTTCAGTTGGGGTGCATTTATGTTGCCTCAGAGCGGTAGAGGTTCTGTGAAGGCAGCTTCGTTGTTGAATCGGTCTGTGATATTGATAATTGGGTTGCTGACTTCTTTTGTTTCTTCATTTCTTGTCATTTGGTGTGGGTATCGATGGTGCATCTAGTGTATGTCCTGCCGTGTGGGTTGCTCCTTTGACCAGCTGATGTAGTTCCATTGTTGTTAGTTGGCCGGAAAGAGAGTTTTGTGAAGTTGTGGTTTCGACATGGAACCAGATGTTGAAGTCTTCGAGGATACCCAGTTGGTTACGCTCGATGGCTGGGTTGGTGATAACTTCTATGAAGTTGTCTATGCAGGCCGCATCATACGTTGATGGTCTGTATATCAGTATGCATTTCAGGTTTGTTTTGGAATTTGTTTATAGACGTATTATTAGGGATTCACATTTGTTGATGTTTAATGGGTCTTCTGCTTTAATTTTCAGGTGTTCCTTGTGGATGATTGCTAGTCCACCACCTCTTTTGCTTTTCCTGTTTACTTGGATGCACTTGAAGGTATCGGGCAGTCAGTTATTGAGGGTGATCTTATAGTTGTCATCTAGCCATGTTTCAGTTACCAAATGGATGTCAATGCCTCCGTCACTTAGGAGGTTATAGATTTCGGTGGTGTGTTTGGACATTGATCTTGCGTTGAATAGATTGCAGTGGATCTTTTTGGTGTCATTTGGTTGCTTTTTTTGTTCCCGGTTTTAGTTTGTGGGTGTTCAGTTGGGGTGCATTTATGTTGCCTCCGAGCGATAGAGGTTCTGTGAAGGAGGCTTAGTTGTTGAATCGGTCTGTGAGATTGATAATTGGGTTGCTGACTTTTATTGTTTCTTCATCTCTTGTCATTTGGTGTGGGTATCAATGGTGCATCTAGTGTATGTCCTGCCGTGTGGGTTGCTCCCTTGACCAGCTGATGTAGTTCCATTGTTGTTAGTTGGCCGGAAAGAGAGTTTTGTGAAGTTGTGGTTTCTTCATGGAACCAGATGTTGAAATCTTCGAGGATAATCAGTTGGTTACCCTCGATGGCTAGGTTGGTGATTGCTTCTATGAAGTTGTCTATGAAGGCTGCATTGTACGTTGGTGGTCTGTGTATCAGTATGCATTTCAGATTTGTTTTGGGATTTATTGATAGACATTTTATTATGTATTCACATTTGTTAATGTTTAATGGGTCTTCTGTTTTAATTTCCAGGTGTTCCTTTTGGATGATTGCGAGTCCACCGCATCTTTTGTTTTTCCTTTTTACGTGGATGCACTTGAAGCTATCGGGCAGGCAGTTATTGAGGGTGATCTTGTAGTTGTCATCTAGTCATGTTTCGGTTACGAAAAGGATGTCGATGACTCCGTCACTTAGGAGGTTATAGATTTCGGTGGCGTGTTTGGACATTGATCTTGCGTTGAATAGATTGCAATGGATATTTTGGTGTCATTTGGTTGATTTTTTTGTTCCCGGTTTTGGTTTTTGGGTGTTCAGTTGGGGTGCATTTATGTTGCCTCCGAGCGGTAGAGGTTTTGTGAAGGCGGCTTTGTTGTTGAATCGGTCTGTGAGATTGATCATTGGTTTCTGACTTCTATTGTTTCTTCATCTCTTGTCATTTGGTGTGGGTATCAATGGTGCATCTAGTGTATGTCCCGCCATTTGGGTTGGTCCTTTGACCAGCTGATGTAGTTCCATTGTTGTTAGTTGGCCGGAAAGAGAGCTTTGTGAAGTTGTGGTTTCTACATGGAACCAGATGTTGAAGTCTCAGAGGATAATCAGTTGGTTAGGCTCGATGGCTGGGTTGGTGATTGCTTCTATGAAGTTGTCTATGAAGGCTGCATTGTACGTTGGTGGTCTGTATATCAGTATGCATTTCAGGTTTGTTTTGGAATTTCTTTATAGACGTATTATTAGGGATTCACATTTGTTGATGTTTAATGGGTCTTCTGCTTTAATTTTCAGGTGTTTCTTGTGGATGATTGCTAGTCCACCATCTCTTTTGCTTTTCCTGTTTACTTGGATGCACTTGAAGGTATCGGACAGGCAGCTATTGAGGGTGATCTTGTAGTAGTCATCTATCCATGTTTCAGTTACGAAAGGGATGTCAATGCCTCCGTCACTTAGGAGTTTATAGATTTCGGTGGTGTGTTTGGCCATTGATCTTGCGTTGAATAGATTGCAGTGGATCTTTTTGGTGTCATTTGGTTGATTTTTTTGTTCCCGGTTTTAGTTTGTGGGTGCTCAGTTGGGTGCATTTCTGTTGCCCCCGAGCGGTAGAGGTTCTGTGAAGGCGGCTTCGTTGTTGAATTGGTCTGTGAGATTGATAATTGGGTTGCTGACTTTTATTGTTTCTTCATCTCTTGTCATTTGGTGTGGGTATCGATGGTGCATCTAGTGTATGTCCTGCTGTGTGGGTTGCTCCCTTGACCAGCTGATGTAGTTCCATTTTTGTTAGTTGGCCGGAAAGAGAGTTTTGTGAAGTTGTGGTTTCTACATGGAACCAGATGTTGAAGTCTCCGAGGATAATCAGTTGGTTAGTGTCATGACCGCAGCCTCCAAGGAGTCAGGTTTAGCCCAACTGCCTCGGAAGCTGGGTCACAATTTCAGTTCCAGGCACCCATCGGCTCCCATAGGACCAGTGGCGCCAGGCTCATAAGGGGACCCAGTCCCGGCACAGGACGTGCCGGGCTCATGATGTAAGGAATGGTGCTTGGGTGGACCTACCTGCTGCAGACCATGCTGCTCACTCACCTGCAGGATGAAATCCTCATCCATCCATGGCTGGAACTACTTTACCTTCTGGGTGTGGCCAGCACCACTCCCTGGGACTGGATACTGGAACTATTCTGGAAGCTGGGACTTCTTACCTCGGCGAGGCTGCTGTGGAAGGAGACACCTAAGCACTCCAGTAAGCTATTTAAACCACGCCCGATCAGAGCAACGTGCTTCGCATTATTCTGCAATAGCAGCAGGACGCTCACCGTGTCAGCTCCAGAGAATCTTCAACTTCTGCATCTGGGGAAGAGAAATCCGCAATCTTACCTTCTGAAATACCATCTTCGTCTTCAGCAGCAACTGAAAAGGGAAAAGAACACCAGGTTAGCACGAGATAAAAACCAGCACAGCACTTACCCAGTCCATCGGTGCATCTCAAGCCACGGGCTGCAGCTTTCCATTTTTTCCGGCACCCTGTGGAAGCAAAGACATTGGTTAGTAAACCTCTGTGAAACTTTCCTTACCTGCGCTGCATACTTCTCGCCTCCGCCGACGCTGCTACTCGCATCTGCAAAACAAAAGGACATCATTAAGAAATACAAAACTCCATCTATACGCACGTGTTTTGGGCAGCGCTCATCTTTCTCACTCCTCGGCGCATTCCTCGACATCCATTTTTCTACCCAGCTGCTTCTGCGAACTGAAAAAGGAAAAGAGACATTAAGAAGTGCTTTTAACTTCGAATTGACATTTTCTACTTACTTGCCTGCAATACCTTCGCCATTCCATCGCTCTCCGGACCTCCATATTCAAGCAACCGCTGTTCGTGCTGCTAACAACGGCCTAGCTCCAAATCTTCATCCTCTGCAACCAAGAGGCTGGAAAATTAACCAGTGAAGTAACTGGCTTCGGCGCCCCTGCACAGATGCAGGATGGAGAGCTCCGCTTTCACCTACATAAGGTGAGCACATTTAGCCTACAAACTACTTGGGAGTACCAGGAAGGGGAGGCAGCTTACCCAGTCAGGCTTATATATCCATATTAACCCCTTGCTCTCATAATTGCAGACACCTCACCCTTCAGATCAAGATCTCAGTGAGGAAAGGGCCTTTCCAGGGTGGCATTCGAGGCCTGCGCGTGACCCTAGAAGACTCCGAGAACCCCCAGCCCAGACCTGCGCCTCCGAGGGATTCAGGTGAGCGTTACAGTTAGGCTTGATTGCTGGGTTGGTGATTGCTTCTATGAAGTTGTCTATGAAGGCTGCATCGTACGTTGGTGGTCTGTATATCAGTATGCATTTCAGGTTTGTTTTGGAATTTGTTTATAGACGTATTATTAGGGATTCACATTTGTTGATGTTTAATGGGTCTTCTGCTTTAATTTTCAGGTGTTTCTTGTGGATGATTGCTAGTCCACCATCTCTTTTGCTTTTCCTGTTTACTTGGATGCACTTGAAGGTATCGGGCAGGCAGTTATTGAGGGTGATCTTGTAGTAGTCATCTATCCATGTTTCAGTTACGAAAGGGATGTCAATGCCTCCGTCACTTAGGAGTTTATAGATTTCGGTGGTGTGTTTGGACATTGATCTTGGTTGAATAGATTGCAGTGGATCTTTTTGGTGTCATTTGGTTGATTTTTTTGTTCCCGGTTTTAGTTTGTGGGTGCTCAGTTGGGTGCATTTCTGTTGCCTCCGAGCGGTAGAGGTTCTGTGAAGGCGGCTTCGTTGTTGAATCGGTCTGTGAGATTGATAATTGGGTCGCTGACTTCTATTGTTTCTTCATATCTTGTCATTTGGTGTGGGTATCGATGGTGCATCTAGTGTATGTCCTGCTGTGTGGGTTGCTCCCTTGACCAGCTGATGTAGTTCCATTTTTGTTAGTTGGCCGGAAAGAGAGTTTTGTGAAGTTGTGGTTTCTTCATGCAACCAGATGTTGAAGTCTTCGAGGATAATCAGTTGGTTAGCTGCGATGGCTAGGTTGGTGAATGCTTCTATGAAGTTGTTTATGAAGGCCACATCGTACGTTGGTGGTCTGTATATCAGTATGCATTTCAGGTTTGTTTTGGGATTTGTTGATAGACGTATTATTAGGGATTCACATTTGTTGATGTTTAATGGGTCTTCTGCTTTAATTTCCAGGTGTTCCTTGTGGACGATTGCTAGTCCACCACCTCTTTTGTTTTTCCTGTTTACTTGGATGCACTTAAAGTTATGGGGGAGGCAGTTATTGAGGGTGATCTTGTAGTTGTCATCTAGCTGTGTTTTGGTTACGAAAAGGATGTCGATGCCTCCGTCACTTAGGAGGTTATAGATTTCAATGGCGTGTTTGGACATTGATCTTGCATTGGTTAGATTGCAGTGGATCTTTTTGGTGTCATTTGGTTGATTTTTTTTCCCGGTTTTGGTTTGTGGGTGTTCAGTTGGGGTGCATTTATGTTGCCTCCGAGTTGTAGAGGTTCTGTGAAGGCGGCTTCATCGTTGAATCGGTCTGTGAGATTGATAATTGGGTTGCTGACTTCCATTGCTTCTTCATCTCTTGTCATTTGGTGTGGGTATCGATGGTGCCCATCGGTTCTTGTGATGTAGGGAGTAAGGGGGTTGGCGTCATCCCATTCTCTTCTCCTCTCTTATTTTGTTACATTGTTCTGGTGTTTTATTTATCCATCTGGAAATGTTGGTGTCATTTGAGTATCTAGGTTCTTTGGTTGGGGTGAGGTGCTTTCACGCTTACCTGAGTCTCTGCAGGAGCAATGGAGTCCTCTGGTCCCTTCTCTGGTTCTACACCACCCCTTGGTTAGTGGGAAGGTGGACATGCCCAAAAGAGTAAATGGTTAGTATTGTTTTAAAAGGGTTGCCAAACTCTCCTCCTTCCCCGACCCCACTTAAATGCCTAATTTACTATGGTACGTGTCTCACCTGTGTGAATAATTTGGTGCACACTACATCCTGCTTGTGCAGGGGCGCTATTCTGGGAGAGATGTCTCAGGTGTTGCTGTTCTTGAGAACTGCCTCCAGCAGTTAGCTGTTTGTGTTCACAGAGTTCATGGTTGCCCAGTTGCTGCACTGGATTGTTTGTTCAGGTAAATTCAGGTATGTTCAGGTAAGTTCAGGTTTTGTCACACCACCATTGCTAGATTTGTAGAGCACCATCCATGACTACCCAGTTACCACACTGGGGTTATTCAATGCAATATCTCTGTTCTAGTGAGCGCTTGCTGACTCGTGTGCCCAGTTACATCACTGGACTGTAGCGATAGCGGTGAGCGGAGATATTGATCGGAAGAGTTCTAACTGCTTGTCTCTTTCCTTGCAGGTTTCCCGGAGTCGGGCGGAATTGGGCACGAAATGAGGGAAAGCTGGTTCTGCTAAACTGACTGCCTTTCTCTTTTCTTCTCATTCCAGGATCAGAGCCAATGATGTGAGCGCTGACTCCAGTCGTGGAGAAGAAACTGAATCAGGATCTGAAGACTGGAGACCGGTTCGCTGTAAGCGTGTGCTGCAGGCTACAGAAAGCACACGAAGCACGGGCCGATCCCTGGGCGTGGCTTTTAAAGGCAGCCACACCCGAAGACTAGAATGCACTGATTGCTTCAGAATGGCATGTAATGCCCTTATTGGAATGGCAGGAAGTGTATTAAAAGCATGATTGAATAGGAAACAAGGTGTGCAACTTCCTATGAAATGGGAGTGTCAGTACTAATAAACTGATGTGAATGTTTTAACTGCCAGGCTTTCACCCACATGGCCCCTACCTGATTTCCCCACCTACCCCCACATGCTTGTGCTAAAGGGGAGAGGGGTTTATATGGGAGCCCAAGGGTAGCAATCATGACAGTTCTCCCCCTCAAGGCCCCCTCTCAACGATGTGTTCCCTGGTCTGGGTTTGGTGGGATTATATTGGTGGAATTTACATAACAAGCAAGAAGCATGGATATGTGTGGTAGGTTCCCACGATCTATCATGGGCCCGTATCCCTTCCAATCTACTAGATAGTATAGGACCTTTTTTTACCATTTTAGAATATAAGATGCTTTTAACCTCAAATTCCGGTTCATCACTCTCTATTGCTATTGGGTCTGGGGCTTTTGGTAACTGTGTCTCTGGGTGAACTGGCTTTAGTAGCGACACATGGAATACCGGGTGAATGCGCATGTGAGGCAGGAAGGTTAATTTCATGGCCACTGGGGAAATTACAGCTTCTATGGTGAAAGGACCCAGGAATTTGGGATGAAACTTTTTAGGGCCTTTTAATGAGATGTATTTTGATGCCAGCCATACCGAATCCCCTACTTGATAAGTCTGGACCACTTTTTGATGACAATTGGCATACCTCTTCTGTATATGTTTGGTTGCTTGCAGGTGTGCTGCAGCATCTTTGGCTGCTTGGGTAATACGTTCATGCAGGGGTTTGACTGATGGCATTTAAATTGTTTCTGGTGGGTCATAGACAGATGTCTGTGGATTACGTCCATATAACGTGTAAAAAGGGGTTTGTTGTGTGGAATTGCGTTATTATATGGATATTCTGCCATCCATAAGATCTCTACCCAGTCGTGGTCCGTTTGGTGTAGGAGGCAGCAAAGGTATTGCTCCATGGTTTGGCTTGTGCACTCCGTTTGTCCATCGATTTGTGGATGGTGACTAGTGGACTGGCGGAATTCCACTCCAGCCAGAGAGCAACATTTCCTCCAAAACTGCAATACAAATTGACTGCCTCTGTCAGAGATAACCACAGAAGGAAACCCATGTAGTTTCACGATGCGAACCAGAAAGACTTGGGCTAGTACTTGAGCTGAGGGAAGTCCTTTTAAGGTGATAAATTGAGCCATTTTTGAGAAAAGGTCAACCACCACTAAAATAGTAGCATAACCCAAACTGGAAGGTAAGTCTGTGACGAAGTCCATTGATATGGTGTGCCACAGAGTGGGTGGTATTGACAGAGGCTGTAGCAATCCAGCTGTTTTTTGCCACAATACTTTGTTTTGAGTTCAAGTACCACATGCATTAACAGAATCTGTGGTGTCTTCTCGCCAAGTTGGCAACCAATAGGACCTTCCAATTTTTTTGAGAGTCTTAACTACACCAGATTGACCTTCTAAAGGTGAACTGTGATAACTGATGAGTACTTTTTCTTGTAAAGCACATGTCGGAAGGTAAAGACTTTTTTGATAGAATGGGAGACCGCCTTGAATGGAATAGTGTGGTCCTTTCATGTCCCATGTTCTTAATTCTTCTGCGGATAAGTCTCGTCTAATTTCTTCCTTGAGCACATCCAATGGTGAAGAGCTATTCCTGCAGAGTCCTAAAATCATATTGCCCGGAATGATGTCTACAGGATCAGGTTTCTTAAAGACTTCTTCCCCCTTGCCTGTGCAGGAAAGAGCATCGGCTTTACCGTTTTTAACTCTGGGTCGGTAGGTCACTACAAAAACGTATTCCATCAGGAACAGAGCCCAGAAAAGCTGATGGGATGACTGAGCCTTGGCTGATCTTACGTATTGTAAGTTCTGATGATCCGTTATTATCGTAATGGTATGTTTAGCCCCCAGCAAGTAGTGTCTCCATTCTTGGAGGTCATTTTTGATTGCCAGCAGATCCTTTTCCGTTGTTGTGTAGTTAAGTTCAGCTGGAGAGAATGTTCTCAACCAAACGTCCCCGGATGTAAATAACCTGTATCGGGATTTCTCTGAGATAAGACGGCTCCCATGGCCATACTTGAGGCATCGGTTTCAACAATATATGGGAGGTCTAGTTGTGGATGTTGGAGCACCGGGGCAGAGGTGAACTTATCTTTCAGAGCATAGAATGCTTCTTCTGTTGCAGTTCTCTATTCAAATTTTCATTTTTTGCGTAATAAAGATGTAATTGGGTGCCCCAGATGTGAAAAGATGAGTATAAAGCACTGATAAAGGTTTGCAAAACCAAGAAAGATTTGTACTCCTTTTAGTGATGCAGGGGATGGCCAGGTGAGGATAGCATCCACTTTTCTATTGTCCATTCTGATGCATTGTGAAGACAATATGAACCTTAAAAACTCCACTTCGGTGACATGGAAGAAACATTTTTCGAGTTTGGCGTATATATGATTTTCACGCAGCTTGTGGAGTACTGCCAGCACGTGTGATACATGTTCTTGTATGTTTGCGGAGTAGATAAGGATATTGTCTATATATACTATCGCACATACGTTGAGTAATTCCTGCAGTACATCATTCATGGAGTGTTGGAATGCTGCCGGAGCATTGCAAAGTCCAAACAGCATCACCTGATACTCGTACAGGCCCTATCTGGTGCGGAACGCTGTCTTCCATCATTCACCCTCTTTGACGTGCACCAGGTCATAGGCCCTGCAGAGATCTAACTTCGTGAAGACTTGCGCTTGCTGTACATGGTCCAGCAGTACCGGAATTAACGGTAGTGGATATTTGTTCTTCACAGTAACCTGGGTTAAGGCTCTGTAATCGATACATGTTCTAAGATCTCCCCCCTTCTTGGGTACAAAGAAGAGGGGAGAGGCTACAGGAACTTTGAGGGATGGATGAAACCATTTGTAAGATATTGTTCCAGGTATTTTTTAGATGGGCATTTTCTCCTTCTGTTAAGGCGTAAATACAACTACATGGTACTTGTGCCTCAGGTATTAGGTCAATTTGGAAGTTGTTTGAGCGATGTGGAGGAAGTGTGTTAGCCTGTTCGTTTGCAAATACATCATGAAACTCTTGATATTCAGTGGGCAGAATCCCTATTGAACTTAATATTGCTACTGACTTCAAGGATGCAAGTAACGGTTGTACTGAAACTTGGTTTGTGGCATAACAGCGAATGCATTCACTAGGGAAGGTCAAGGTCCTAGTACGCCAGTTTATCTGTGGGTTGTGTGTTTCCAACCAAGGCATTCCGAGTATTATTTGGAACTGTGGAGCTGTGATGAGATCAAATGTGATTTCCTCCCTATGGCCGTCTTGGCAGATCAACATAACTTCTGCCGTGCATTGAGTAACTGGACCGGAGAGTAGCTGCGTGCCATCCGCTGTGGTTACATTGCCTGCAGTTGCCTTGGAGCACACTGGTAACCCCATTCTGCCAGCAATTCCTAAGTCCATGTAGTTACCTATGGCCCCACTGTCCACAAAGGCCTCAAGTGCATGCATCCTGGAAGGGTTTTGTAGATCACTGATGACTTCTGGGATCGCGAAATGTGAGGTCAAGTGAGTTTTTTCCACACTCGACAGATGGACCTATAGATCTGCTAGGCGTTAGAGTTTTCCGACTCGGCTGTTTCTTTACCCCCATCCATTGCTCCAACTATCTTTTGCAGTGTTTTGCTGGGCAGCTGCGAAGGAAATGACCAGATTGCCCACAGTATAGGCATAGCTGTCCTCAGCATCTTCTGTCTGGCTCCGCCTTTGTGAGCGGTCCCCGAACTACACCCAATTGCATGGGCTCGGCATGTGTTTCTGTGGACTGACTTGCGGGCATTTCCTTAGGTCACATGTTAAATGTTCTGTTTTCAGAACGGGCGCGTATCAGTTTTCCGATTTTGCAGTTGATGATCAAGTTGAATGGCTAAGTTTATGTAATCCGCACAGTTGTCTGGAGGATTTACTACCTGTGCCAGTATGTCCTTAAGCTCCCCTCTTAGGCCTCTATAAAACAACGTGGTTCGTTTTTCTTCTGGCCAATTCGCCTCTGCCACCAGACGATTAAATGTATCTACATAAGCCAGGAGATCTAGGCTGCCTTGTCTGAGAGACAAGAGCTCTTTGTCTAAGGCCTGACCCTGTGTGCGATGGGCGAAAAGGTTTTCTAATTCACGTTGGAAACCTGCGTATTTGCGAAGCATCGGGTTGTCCTTATTCACTAACGGGACCGACCAATCTGCTGCATGTCCCCTCAGGTAAGATAATAAAAAGGCCACTTTAGACTGGTCTATAGGGAACAAACCAGGTTTGCAAAAAAAGTGCAAGCGACACTGGTTCATGAAGGTCCTGAACCTTTTGGGATCCCCGAAAAACCTCTCAGGTGGCAGCAATGGAATATTCCCTGGGATCACCACTTGTACAGGAGCAACGGGTGGAGGCTGTGATATCGGGGCTGAGGTAGCTCCGCTAGGTAAAGGAGCCAAGCCTGCTTGTGTTTGCAGTAACTGGCAAGCTCTTTCATCAGTCTTGTCTTTATTCACTACTAACTGCCGCCTCAACGCATTGGTCTCAGTGCAGGCTGCATGTACCCTTGCTCTCAAATCCCCCAGTAACGGAGATAGCGTATCCACATCTGAAGTCTCCATTGCTCAGTCAGAGTGGTTTAAGGATGGCTTTGTGTTCTGTCATGCTTACCTGAGTCTCTGCAGGAGCAATAGAGTCCTCCGGTCCTTTCTCTGGTTCTACACCGGCCCTTGGTTAGTGGGAAGTCGGACCCGCCCAAAAGAGTAAATGGTTAGTATTGTTTTAAAGGGTTTGCCTAACCCTCCTCCTTCCCGACCCCACTTAGATGCATAATTTACTATTTGACGTGTCTCACCTGTGTGATTAATTTGGTGCACACTCCATCCTGCTCGTGCAGGGGCGCTATTCTGGGAGAGATGTCTCAGGTGTTGCTGTTCTTGAGAACTGCCTCTAGCAGTTAGCTGTTTGTGTTCACAGAGTTTGTGGTTGCCCAGTTGCTGCACTGGATTGTTTGTTCATGTAAGATCAGGTAAGTTCAGGTAAGTGCTTTTGTTACACCACTGTTGCTAGATTTGTAGAGCCACCAAGTCCGTGACTACCCAGTTACCACACTGGAGTTATTCAATGCAATGTCTCCATTCTGCTGTAGTGCTTGCTGACTCATGTGCCCAGTTACAGCACTGGACTGTAGCGATAGTGGTGAGCGGAGATATCGATCGGAAGAGTTCTAACTGCTTTTCTCTTTCCTTGCAGGGTTCCCAGAGTCGGGTGGAATTGGGCAAGAAATTATGGAAAGTTTGTTCTGCTAAACTGACTGACTTTCTCTTTTGTTCTCATTCCAGGATCGGAGCCGATGATGCGTGCGCTGACTCCAGTCGCGGAGAAGAAACTGAATCAGGATCTGAAGACTGGAGACTGGTCTGCTGTAAGCATTTGCTGCATGCTACAGAAAGCACATGAAGCATGGGCGGATCCCTCGGCGTGGCTTTTAAAGGTAGCCATGCTTGAAGTCTAGAATGCATTGATTGCTTCAGAATGGCACTTAATGCCCATATTGGAATGGCAGGAAGTGTATTAAAATCATGGTTGAACAGGAAACAAGGTGTGCAACTTCCTATGAAATGGGAGTGTCAGTACTAATAAACTGATGTGAATGTTTTAACTGCCAAGCTTCCACCCACATAGCCCCTACATGATTTCCCCATCTACCCCCACATGCTTGTGCTAAAGGGGAGAGGGGTTTATATGGGACCCCAAGGTTTGCAATCATGACAGGTACGGTGTAAGGTATAAGGGTTTTTCTCTTGTGATGTTTGTTCTGTTGATAGTATTGTTTAGCAGGGTGTGTTCTGTATTGAAGGCATCTTCTGCTCGGGCCGGTTGAACTTGTATATCCATGTTGCTTGTAACATGTTCCTTTTCTCTTTGTCTCCGTCCAATTCTGCATCGGGCCATTTTGGTCTTAGTTGGGAGGAGTTGGTCTGGGTGGTTTATAGGGGTAGTTTCCAATTGTTCGATGTGATAGTTTCCGAGGGTGTGTCTTTTCCAGTCAGTTGGGTATTGGGTCAGTGGGACAGTTGTTTCCAATCCTCTTAAGTTATTCCATCTGGAGGTTTTCAAGGGTTTGACTTTTTTCAGTCAGTTGGATATGGTGTTCCTATTTCAAAGGGAGGGCTGTCCTGGGGTATTGTACATTAGCGGGAGGGCGTATGGATTGGTGTAGGGTGCAGGTAACTGTGAGGGGATTATAGTACTAGTTACAGACTTTGGTGCTTCCTGGATGTCCTAGGTGTCAGGTTCCTAGGATTCAGTAGCAGTAGCTACTGATAATACCTAGACGACTAAGGACCAAGAGGTGGATATTTCAGAGTTTTGCAGGGGGTTTACAAGGAGATTGTATTCTTGGGAGTGGGGTATTAGAAGTCTGAAGCGATGTAAGTTTGGGTGGGATCCAAAGCTAATTGAACAGTTTGATTTCTGATCCTTGGACAGCAGTGGGTAGGTTTGGTTCCGTAAGGCAGGGTGTGATCAAGATTGGGACCTTAATCTATCAGGAGAGGGTTTAGCTTTGCAGATGGAAGGGGTGGGCAAGTATCAGGTTAGAGATGCCTGGCTGAAGGGGGAGATTTAGGTTTGAAAGGATGATGGTGGGAATTAAGGCCAAAATTGATTTCTAGATATCAGAAGGAAGTTTCAAAGCTCTAGGTGGCCAGCAGCAATTAAAACCTAGACTGGGAGTCCCAGGAAGCAACTGAAACACCTATGCTGGAGTACCTGGATAGCGGGAGCAGCACCGGCCTCACAATGTGGCAGGTTTAAGTAATGAGATGGAGGTGGGGACATCTAGAGTAGTCTTTCTCACACTGCACGTTGATACAGGAGCGAAAATTGGACCTGAGGGTCTTGTATAGAGTTGGGGAGGCCTAGATTTCAGAGTGCAGTATATTACAGGAGAGCACGCTGAGATTCGAGAGTCTTGTATGGTGGGAGAGAGGCACCAGTTTCAAAGGAGGTTCAAAGTAGTTCAAATGAAGTTTCAATGTAGTCTCAAATGTAGGGGAGCACACTTAGAAGGATGCTATATAGTGGGGAGAGGCCTAAGCTTCAATTGCAATTTCAATTGCAGTTCAAAAGCAGCTTGAACAGTTTTGGGGCACATTCAAAATACAGGGGGCACACATGGAGGGGTCCTGTATAGTGGGAGAGGGGCCTAAGTTGAAATGCAATTTCCAATGTAATTCAAATGCAGTTTAAAAGCAGTTTCAGTGCACTTTCAAAATACAGGGGGCACACTTGGAGGGGTCCTGTATAGAGGGAGAGGGGCCTAAGTTGAAATGCAATTTCCAAAGTAATTCAAATGCAGTTTAAACACAGTTTCAATGCACTTTCAAATACAGGGGGCACACTATATTCAGCAGTGCTTGAATCTGGCCTCCCAGTTTAGCATTCCCAATGTTTTTCCCCATAGAAAAATGGAAAAGGTAATCATGGGTCAACAAGCCCCCTTGATTTTCAGAGGGACTGAAGCAAATCTCTAGCCCCTTATGATACACATCATTTACCACATACTGCTTCTCTGCATTGTATAAGGAGTCAGGAGTAAGTCTGTTGCATAGAGGCATTGTGATGGTTGCTACAGACTTTTAATAAAGAAAAAGATGGTTGGGGAAAGACCCATCTCGCCCTATCACTATGAGGGGTTTCCCTGCCTCAACAAAACTAATGAGTGTTGGTGTCAGAATGTTCAAAAGTAAAGAGGTCCCCATCCTTCGTCCAAAATCCTAATCTGACACTTGCATGCTAAACTCAAAATAAAGTGATATCGTTTTTAAACTGGCCATCTGTAGCTTGTTTCCAAGTTCCAACACAAAGTTTGAAAAAGTGCAAAAAAAACCAAATAATCAAAGTTCCACAATCCTTAGGAGAGGGTCGCTTTCCCCTGAGTTTCTCAGTCTCCTTACAGTTCACAACCAAAAATCTATTTTCTAAAATATGCATTTTTCCAGGCCAGGGGGCTTTTTCTGTATTTCACGTAGTGAAGTGGTTCACTTCCTATCCTTGGCTTTCACAATTTAATAAACATTTTAGTCCAGGGGATATGGTTCCCTTTGTGCGGATTTCACACACCTTGGGAAGCTTGTCTTCCCTCTTCATGACTCTCACAGTTTATTTGCAATCCCAGGCAGCCAATCATCTTGCCTGGTATGCTCTCATGCCAGGGTTTCACAATGTTCACTTTATGATTGGGTGTGGGTCCCAGACTCGCAACAGGTTGCCTGGTATACTCTTCTGACAGGGCTTTCTCAACTTTTAACTGTCTGACTCATTCAGCCATTGGTTCTTCAACTCCCTTTAATTTGTTTCGCTCTGTAAAACACTCAGTGTCCAAGTGCCCTTGCTCAGGTTCAACCTGTGGATATCACTATCCCTCCTAGGCATGCAGTATATGCAGTGAAGCTACCAGATGTCCCATTTCCCATCCCTGGGCTCACCAGTATCTTGTGGTGGCTTCAGCGTTTTCCGTGCTGTACAGTTTCTCCAGCATGGCACCTCCCCCTTCTGTTGGCATCCTGTCTGCTCTCTGGTAACCGCCATGCCTTGGCCTCCTAACCACAGCGTCTCCTGCCATAGGCCACCGTGCTGTGTTCCTTCGACATCTAAGCTTCTCGTGACAGTGCCGGTTGGAACTCTACTGCTCACCGCTATAGTTGGCTTCTTCCTCACGTCACGACCCACGTTGGTTGTAGTGGTTCTCCATCTTCCTCACGATGCCAGGGTTTTAAATGTCCCGACGTCTATTTTGTCCATCAAACCACTAGAGTACATCTCTAGTTCTGCAGTTTCAGTGCTCCACATTGCTTTCGTACTCTTCCTCATTTCAGGCATTTTGAAAAATGTATAGGAAAGAGCCCTAGTGTCAGTGTAAAGTGCATGGACTGGATCTATATCACAATATGCCATAGAGGTTTGAGAATTCAAGGGGTTGGTGTTATACCCTGAGTGGGAAGGGAGATACCATCTTCCTGCCAGAGATTCTCCTTCCCTACCATGAGGCTTAGCTTCCCTTGCCTCACCATATGGGAAGAGAGTTTCCCCCAGAGAGGGAGTGATGACATTGCTAGATTCACCACATATCCTTCCCCTTATGTTGCTGGTTTCTTCTACACCTATTGGAAAACAGGAAAGGTAATCCACATTGCCTTAATGTTTTCCATTCCTTTGTTCTATACTATAACAATAGGGCTTTAGATCTAAAAACCAAGGCATGACTCTGGCATTTGTGTATTTCTGGAGACTGATCTATGTTAAAGGTGAGCGATCAGTTATCAACCGGAACCTCCTGCCTGTGAGGTAGTACCGTAAGTAAGACACAGCTCATTTTATAGTTAGGGTCTCGAGTTTAATTGTGGCGTAAATTCTCTCCTGTGGGAAAAGCTTTCGGTAAATAAAAAGAATAGGATGTTCAATGCCGTTATATTCCTGGCAGAGAATTGCTTCTAACCCAATCTGGGATGCGTCTATTTGCAATATGAACTCCTTATTGAAGTTAGCTACTTTTAAGAATGGCTAACTACAAAGAATATGCTTGAGGATGTTAAAACAAGCTTGGTCTTCTTGATTCCAGTACATTTTTTGGGGTTCAAAATGTTTAAGTTTGTCAGTAAGGCAAGCTGTAATAGAAGAGTAATTGGGAATTCATCTTCTATTACCCCACTAGCCCAAGGAAAGCTTTCAGATCTCTTTCTGTCCATGGTTTGGGTTTTCCTGGACAGCCTTTTCTTTTTCTGTATGCAGTTGCACAAGACGGTTTCCAACAAAGAATCCCAAGTACTTTACTGCAGATTGTTGAAGGTGGCACGCTTTAGGGTTTGCAGTAAGTTCTGCCTTTTTGAGGGGCCTTGTTACTTGATAAAGATGGTACATGTGTTCATACCAGGTCTTTTTATAGATGACTATGTCATCCTAATATGCTCCACAAAATGCTGAATATGGATTAAGAATTTGATCCATGAGCCTCTGAAATGTGGTGTGTGCGCCATGAAGCCCAAAAGGTAGTACCTTGAACTGAAACAGTCCCACAGGGGTGGCAAAGGACATTTTCTCTTTGTTCTCTGGATTCACTGGTACCAATAGCCCTCTGTCAGATCATTCATGGATAGGTTAACAACAGAGCCCAATCAATCAATCAATCAAGTCATCAGTTCTTGGCATGGTATACTTATAATTATCAAATTGAGGCATGGCATTTACCTTTCGAAAATCGATGCAACATCACCACGATTGATCAGGTTTTGTGACAAAGACAAATTGAAAAGACCAGAGTCTTTGGGATGGTTCTATAATATCTGAGGCTAATAACTTCTCCACCTCCTGTATGACTATCTCCTTTATGATCTAGGGAATTCTAAAGGGTTTCAATTTGACAACTTTCCCTGGGGGTGTACGAGCAAAATGAAAAATCAGTTTCACTCTCCCAGGCTCATGACTGAAAACATCTCGAAATTATTCCAGTAGGTCTTCTTTTTGATTCAGTGGAAGAATTGGGGGTATTATTTATTGTTTTCTTCCGGGTCCTTCCATTAGATGGCTAGCCATTACCACAGTTGTGGATGCTACTGGGTCCTCCCTTCATTCTTTTAACATGTAAATGTGATATATTTGAGTCTCATGCCATCTATCTGGCTGAGAGACCCGGTAATTACGCGAACCAGTCTGTTCTAGGACCTTGTAGGGTCCAGGCCATCTGGACAGGATCTTGTTTGCAGAAGTCGGTAATAAAACAAGAACTGTAATGTCCATTTACTAATATCTAAGGGTGCCATTGTTATCATCAAGGGATGTATCTCGTTCTTGGGCTTTGGCCAAATGGGAGTGGCCTATATATTTTACAGTTGTCATGTGCTCTTTCAGATGTTTGGTGGTTGAGATAGGAGTAATAAAGCTTTTTTCTTTCCTCCCATGTCTCCCTCAATGTGTCTAGTACATCCTGTGGCTCCCTTCCATATAAAAGTTTGAAAGGCGAGAAGTGTAGGGAGGATTGTGAGGTCTTCCAGATGGCAAAAAGGGCCAAGGCATCATAAGGTCCCAATTCCTTTCGTCAGCTTCCACCAATTTGCTTAAAACACTCTTCAGGGTTTTGTTTAAATGTTCTGTCAGTCTGTGAATGGTATACTGAGTTTTGAAGCATTTAAATTTGTAAGACTTGTTTCACAACCACCATTACCTTACTCCTAAATTTGGTCCCTTGATCCATGAGTATCTCTTTAGAGAAACAAACTCTAGAGAGAAAAGTATCAACTATTTTAGTATCTTAGTAGTTATTTCTTAGAGGGAAGGCCTCAGGATATCAGGTGGCATAATCTAAAATGCACAAGGTGTACAATTCCCTAACCTAGATGCTTCAAGAAGTTCCATATATACATACCAATATGTATACATACCAATACGGGAGAAGGGAATCCATAATGGGTAAAGGTTGGAGTGGGGTCTGGGAGGGATATGTGTACTAGTCTTCTGCCACAAGACACAGGTAAGTACAACTTTTTTGATGTCAGAATAAACACCATAAACGCCAGGCCGATAAAATCTGTTTATCACCTGCACTTGAGTTTTGGCCTTTCCGAAATACACACCTGTTTGACTAAGATCATTCTTTTATGACTTTTGGGGACCACAATCTGAGACCCGAGCATGTCCTCTGAACTAGTATATCCTCTGGAAAGCAGACTTTGCTTGATAAGGAAGAAAAAGTCCTTCCTTCTTTCCCCCCTCTTCCTCTAAGATGGTAAGCAGAAAGTCTTCAGCTAACATGGGATTCTTGCATTGGGCAAACACGAAGTCTGGGATGATCTCAGTTTCCTCATCCCTAGGATCTAATTGTAAGACCGCTGGTTGAACTTTAAGGTCTTCATCTGCCTCCCAAAGCCTTTCTCACTCCTTTCTGTCTTGTCCATCTTGGTAACTTCTACCAGTTTGGGTAGTAGGGTCCTCTCTAAAATCCCCTGTGCCACTTCTCTACCCTACCATCTTGATGTCATAGGGATTTTTATCATTATTCTCAATTAGAATGTTCATGTCAACCCTGAACTTGGGGTCTATTACCCCAGCCATGACATCCAGGTGGAATCACCAGGCCAGTACGGATTTAGAATTCAACCATACATAGGTTCCTGGTTGGGGCCCTCAAACTAGACTGGTAGATATTAATAACCGATCTCCGTGTTGGAACACCTCTTCATGGTTACTGGATAAGTCAAAGCCAACAGATTCTTTAGTGGCTACCGATGGGTTGGTTGCTCACTCACTTAGTTTCTCAAATATAAGTGTTCACCAGTTTGTATCAACTGAGCCGTATCCCACTCCTGCCATCATGTAAAAAGAATCAGGGATAAGACTGGGGCACAGGGGTATTGTGATGTTTGCTACCGACCTTTATTAAAGAAAAAATAGGGTTGGAGAAAGACCTATTTCCCCCTATCACTACAAGCGGTTTCCAAGCCTCAATTAAACGAAAGGGTGTCATCTAAGAATGTCTAAAAGTAAAGAGTTCTCCATCCTGAGTCCAAAATCCAAACCTGACCCTTACATGGTAAACTCAAAATAAAGTGCACAGAGATATAGTTTTTCAACTGGGCATCTGTAGCTTTTTTCCAAAGTTCCAACACAAAGTTCCAAGAAGTACAAAAATAAACACATAATTAAAACCACAATCCTCAGGAGGGCTACACTTCCCATGGGATTCTCAGGCTCCTTACAGTTTGCAAACACTCACAACACACAACTCAAAGCATAGTGTACATAGATGTGGTTTTTCAACTGGGCATCTGTAGCTTTTTTCCAAAGTTCCAACATAAAGTTTCAAAAGGTACAAAAATAAATACATAATTAAAGCTCCACAATCCTCAGGAGGAGTACACTTGCCATGAGATTCTCAGGCTCCTTACAATTCGCAACCACAGATTTCTTACCTAAAATATGCGTTTTTCCAGTACAGGGGGCATGGCTCTTTTCCCCTGGATTTCACACAGTCAATAGGTTCTCATCCTCTCCTTGGCTTTCACAATTTATTAAACTTTCCAGTACAGGGGGCATGGTAGCCTTCCGCTGGATTTCACACACCTAAGATATCATCTTCCCTCTTCTTCACTCTCACAGTTTATTCGCAATTGGGTGCTGGTCCCAGTCTTGCAATCACATTGCCTGTTATACTGTCCTGTAGGACTTTCACAATGTTGACTTTATCATTGGGTGAGGTCCAAGACTGACAACAAGTTGCCTGGTATACTTTCCTGTCAGGGCTTTCTCCACATGTAGCAGTCTGACTCATTCAGCCACTGTGTCTTCACCCAGCTTTCATTTGTTTAACTCTGTAATGCACTTGGTGTCCCACCTCCCTTGCTCAGGTTCAACTTGTGAATATCACTGTCTCTCCTTGGCATGTAGCCCATGCTGCAAAGTGCCCTGGCATCCCATTACCCCTCTCTGGGCACATCCGTCTCTGGTGGCAGCTTCGGCATTCTCTGCGCTCTTCGGTTTCTCCAGTATGGCACCACCTCCATCTGTTGTCGTCCTGTCTGCTCTCCGGTACCCACTATGCCTTGTTTTCCTCTCTACAGGCCTCCATGTGGCGTACTTTCAACCTCTGAGCTTCACATGACGGTGCCGGTTTGAGCTCTCCTGCTTCCCGCTACAGCTGGCTTCAACCTTGCTTACCGATCTGCATCAGGTGTAGTGGTTCTGCATCTGCCTTGTGCTGCCGTGGTTTTAAATGTCCCAGCACCTATCATATCTATCCAACCACTAGAGCATGTTTCTAGTTCTGCCGTTTCACTGCTCCACATTGCTCTTATGCACTTCCTCCTCTCAATTGATTTGTAGAAAATATAGGCAAGAACCCTAATGTCAGTGCAAAGTATATGGACTGGATCTGCATCACAATATGCCATACAGGTTTGAAAATTGAAGGGGTTTGTTATATACCCTGAGGGGGAAGGGAGATACCACGTTCCTGCCAGCGAGTCTCCTTCCCTCCCATGAGGGTTGTCTCACACTTTATATGGTTCTCCCTTAGGCATCCACCCCCAGGGCCAGGAACAGGTAGCAGCTGCCCTTCCCTGGCGATAAGGGAAGAGATTTACCTCAGAGTGAGAGTGATGCCATAGCTAGATTCACCACAACTCCTTCGCAGTGACAATCAGATAGATGAAACACATGTTACAAAACACCTTCCTTCCTGCAAACCTGATTTATGGTCTACGTTTACAGATCCATGTTATTATAAAACATTTCTTTTTCACCTTTTACAGCAGCCCGTCTGTGGCATTTTACCTATTTTTCCATCCTCTTTTCTTATCCCTACTCCTTTTCCTCCTGTCAACATACATGGAATTTAAGACTATTTCCCTATAGCAAACTGAGGCTGAAAAACTGCAAAGTATGCTGCTCATTTTAAGTGTGAGGCAGATGGCTCAGTGAAGGGAGAATCTAAGACCAATTGAAATTGTTTCAAGTTTAAGTGAGAGAAGTGTCAGTAAAATGTAGCTTGGAAAGGAAAGGGCAAGGTCACAACTACTTGCTCAGGTGCATGACGCATTCCCAGTGGACACGTCTGTGCTATACGAGAAACTAATTGCCGCTTTTACCTAAACATGTGTATATCATCATTCTCACCGACGACAGTTTGGAGCATCCCAGTATGCTTCCTGGTATGACACGGAATGTTAAATGGTGAAATTTCATCTGTGGTTAGCTACTAGCAGCAAAACTAAATCAGCAGGGGCCATTCACAATCTCAAGTGCAAACATAAAAAGCACTTGAAGTATAAGTAGAAAGCATTTACCGAGATGCAGTGTGTGTGGATGGAAGAAGTTATACGAGACAGAAACGTCAAAGGTTTCTGGAATCTAGTCACAATTGGTTTCAGAGATGATCAGCAGGATATTGCTAGCCCGATATTGCTATCATCCTGGGTATCTCATTTTAGGGGGATTTTGTACAAACACGGTACTCTTGGCCCTGTTCTATTTGATAATGTCCAATGTAATATCCAATGTAATATTAACACCATTACATTCTTAACTGAGGAAGTATTGGTGGCTATTAAAAGCGCCAAGCCGGGGAAGGCTCCTGGTCCGGATGGAGTTAGGCCGGAAATATTTAACTGGTTCCCTGAATGGTGGGCACCGGTTTTTGTCAAAGTGTTTAATGGAATTGCTTCTGCCTCGTCTCTTCCATCATCATGGACAAGGAGTCATATTAAACCGATTTTTAAAAAGGGATCTCTTTGGACCCTCACAGCTACCACCCGATATCCCTATTAGACAGCAGGGCTAAGATATTTGCCAGCTGCCTCGCGTGTAGGCTTGAGCAATGGGCACTGGAGAATAATTTACTACCCATCTACCAAGCAGGATTTAGAAAGGGCTTTACGTCTGCTGACCACGCATTTGTCTTAGCTACCATAATAGATAAATACGTGTGTCTTAGAGGCAGAACAGTGTATGCAGTGTTCTTGGACTTAGCTAAAGCTTTTGTTTCTCTTGATCTTTTACTCTTGTAGAACAAACTATATAAAATAGGTGATCCACCCCCTCTTGAATATAATTATTTCTCTGTATTCTAATACTACAGCCTCAGTGATCGGTCATCCAGGTTTTGGGGTTAGTGAGGAGTTTGTGATGAATAAGGGTGTTCTGCAGGGCTGCCCTAGTGCCCGCTTCCTTTTAATATTTTTTTTCAGACTTTATGCTGAATCACTTGCAGCAAGGTCTGTTTTTGCCTAGTCTAAACTGAGTTCTCTACCCTTTCCTTTTATATGCAGATGATGCCATTTTATTAGCTTTAACACAAAAAGGATTACGGACTTGCTTGAGCTATGCAACCAGATACTTTGAGGCTAACGGCTTGAGCTTAAATCTAAATAAAACAAAGATAGTGGCTTTTGGTGCCAAGAAAACAAAATATAATTGGGTCATAAATAATAGATAGAATACGGCTACGGTCAAGCACATCCGACTTAGTTTCACACATAGCCGTCCAGACTGAAACACCTGACGTACCTCAACACCTCTGCCACTAGCATACAGCGACCACCAGCTGAAAGGAAACCGGTATAGCTGGCATCACATAGACTCTCTCAACAATAGCAATCTTTCTCTAACCCTCAACAGCACCCACCCATGTTTCTGATCTCTCTTGGGCTGTTAAGTCAAGCCTTGCCTGCCACCCAAGTCTTAGAACAGCAACATGCACATATGCATCTCCTAAGCTAAAATCCATAGAATTTCCAACCACATCAACTACGGTCACCAAGGGCGTTCCAACCAAGGGAAAAGCACATTGAGGCCACACAAGTGGGGAAAGAGCGCTATGTAAATAACAAAATACTTTACAATACAATACAAATATTTATACGGCAGACTCATATTCGTATCTAGGTGTGCTTTTTTCAAGCAACTGTCTATGGTCTGCACATTTACAGCAGCTGCAAAATCGGCTACTAACTAATTTTGTTATAAATATGGCAGCATCCGTTTAGACAAATGTATCCAGGAGTTGGAAGCAAAGGTGTTCTCATCTGTTTTGTATTGTAGCAAAATCTGGGGCAGCTCATCGTGCATTGCCCTGGATTGCATCGTGCACATTCACCTGAGGAAGTTACTTGGCGTGGGACAAAGCACCACCAGGCTTGGTTATTGCCTTTAAAGTTGGTGTTTTACATATTGGCGTGCATGCTTAATTTGGTTTCCTTGACTACTTCGTAAAATACACTTAGGCTTGAATATTATCAATGTCCTGGGTGAATTGACAAAAGCTGTCAGATACGGTGGATACCCCTTGTACAAGAAATGTTGTGTATTATGTCAAAAGTGGGTCATCGATTTTAACCAGTTAAATGACGGTCGGGTGTCCTTGAGTGATTTGAAAATGAAAGCAAGAAAGTTAGAATTTAATCTTCTAATAAATATTAATCTTCTAATAAATAGTATGCTAAAACTCTGCTCATTGTGCTATTTGGCAATGGCAAGGTGCTCTCACTAGGATTTCGGCATGCTGAGCAATATTCGGTCTACCATTCATAGATGTATTCTTGCAATGGTGATATTAATAGGGTAATTCATAGAATTTCGCAGAAAAGTGTCGCATGCAGCTGGCGCAGAGTGTCCGGTGCGATTGTCTGCGCCAGGCGCGTGCGCCAAAACCGATTTCCGCGCACAGCGTATTCATGGATTTCAGGCTCCCAAACCAGCCGTGGCGCAGAGTATCGCAGCGACCCTGCAGCAGCGCCAGTAACGCCCCCAAGAACGCCCTCGCGCAAGGAAAAGCCATCAAAATCGCTAAATCATCGCAAAGGGCTGCGCTAACCCTGGACCAGTTTACAGGGCTGCCAAACAAGGAACGTAAAGCGGGTAACGTTCATATCAGGGGTACGCGGGAAGTTTTACATGCGATTAGCCAGGGTACGTGTATGACAGGGGTACGCGTGAAGTTAAACACGCGATTAGCCAGGGTACGTGTATTACAGGGGTACGCGGGAATTTTCACACGCGATTTGGCTGGGTACGTGTATGACAGGGGTACGTGTGAAGTTTTACACGCGATTAGCCAGGGTACGTGTATTACAGGGGTGCGCGGGAATCATCACACGCGATTTGGCTGGGTACATGTATTACAGGGGTGCGCGGGAATTATCACACGCGATTTGGCTGGGTATGTGTATTACAGGGGTGCGCGGGAATAATCACACGCAATTAGGCTGGGTGGGTCCTCACAGGTGTTCCCTGTACACCCTCCACAGCCCCTGCAGGCAGCACACAAAACAGGGGACTACCCTGCACACCTGCACATGTCTCCCACCCCCCACCCCCCCAGCAGTATGGGGCACCCTCCACCAGGCCCCCACCCATGTCTCCCACCACCCCCACCCCCCAGCCACCATGGGCAGCCCCCACCAGGCCCCCACTCATGTCTCCCAACCAACCCCACTCCCCAGCCACCATGGGCAGCCCCCACCAGGCCCCCACTCATGTCTCCCACCCACCCCCACCCCCCAGCCACCATGGGCAGCCCCCACCAGGCCCCCACTCATGTCTCCCACCCACCCCCACCCCCAGCCACCATGGGCAGCCTCCACCAGGCCCCCACTCATGTCTCCCACCCACCCCCACCCCCCAGCCACCATGGGCAGCCTCCACCAGGCCCCCACTCATGTCTCCCACCACCCCCACCCCCCCAGCAGTGTGGGGCACCCTCCACCAGGCCCCCACCCATGTCTCCCACCACCCCCACCCCCAGCCACCATAGGCATCCCCCACCAGGCCCCCACTAGCGTCCCCTATCACCCCCACCCCCCAGCAGTGCAGGGGCAGCCTCCACCAGGCCCCCACTCATGTCTCCCACCACCCCCACCCCCCAGCCACCATGGGCAGCCTCCACCAGGCCCCCACTCATGTCCCCTATCACCCCCACCCCCCATCCACCTTGGGCAGCCCCCACCAGGCCCCCACTCATGTCTCCCACCCACCCCCAGCCACCATGGGCAGCCTCCACCAGGCCCCCACTCATGTCTCCCACCACCCCACCCCCACAGCAGTGTGGGGCACCCTCCACCAGGCCCCCACCCATGTCTCCCACCACCCCCACCCCCCAGCCACCATGGGCATCCCCCACCAGGCCCCCCCTCATGTGCCCTATCACACCCACCCCCAGCCACCATGGGCAGCCCCCACCAGGCCCCCACTCTTGTCTCCCACCACCCCCACCCCCCCAGCCACCATGGGCAGCCTCCACCAGGCCCCCACTCATGTCCCCTATCACCCCCACCCCCCAGCAGTGCAGGGGCAGCCTCCACCAGGCCCCCACTCATGTCTCCCACCACCCCCATCCCCCAGCCACCATGGGCAGCCTCCACCAGGGCCCCACTCATGTCCCCTATCACCCCCACCCCCATCCACTATGGGCAGCCCCACCAGGCCCCCACTCATGTCTCCCACCCACCCCCACCCCCATCCACCATGGGCAGCCTCCACCAGGCCCCCACTCATGTCTCCAACCACCCACACCCCCCCAGCAGTGTGGGGCACCCTCCACCAGGCCCCCACCCATGTCCCCTATCACCCCCACCCCCCAGCCACCATGGGCAGCCGCCACCAGGCCCCCACTCATGTCTCCCACCACCCCCACCCCCCCAGCAGTGTGGGGCAGCCTCCACCAGGCCCCCACTCATGTCTCCCACCACCCCACCCCCCAGCCACCATGGGCAGCCTCCACCAGGCCCCCACTCATGTCTCCCACCCACCCCCAACCCCCCCAGCCACCATGGGCAGCCTCCACCAGGCCCCCACTCATGTCTCCCACCACCCCCACCCACCAGCCACCATGGGCAGCCCCCACCAGGCCCCCACTCATGTCCCCTATCACCCCCACCCCCCCAGCAGTGTGGGGCAGCCTCCACCAGGCCCCCACTCATGTCTCCCACCACCCACAATCCCCAGCCACCATGGGCAGCCTCCACCAGGCCCCCACTCATGTCCCCTATCACCCCCACCCGCCATCCACCATGGGCAGCCCCCACCAGGCCCCCACTCATGTCTCAAACCAACCCCCACCCCCAGCCACCATGGGCAGCCTCCACCAGGCCCCCACTCATGTCTCCCACCACCCCCATCCCCCCAGCCACCATGGGCAGCCCCCACCAGGCCCCCACTCATGTCTCCCACCCAGCCACCCCCCCAGCCACCATGGGCAGCCCCCACCAGGCTCCCACCCATGTCCCCTATCACCCCCACCCCCCAGCAGTGCAGGGGCAGCCTCCACCAGGCCCCCACTCATGTCTCCCACCACCCCCACCCCCCATCCACCATGGGCAGCCCCCACCAGGCCCCCACTCATGTCTCCCACCCACCCCCACCCCCCAGACACCATGGGCAGCCTCCACCAGGCCCCCACTCATGTCTCCCACCACCCCCACCCCCCCAGTAGTGTGGGGCACCCTCCACCAGGCCCCCACCCATGTCTCCCACCACCCCCCACACCCCAGCCACCATGGGCAGCCTCCACCAGGCCCCCACTCATGTCCCCTATCACCCCCACCCCTCAGCCACCATGGGCAGCCCCCACCAGGCCCCCACTCATGTCTCCCACCACCCCCACCCCCCCAGCAGTGTGAGGCAGCCTACACCAGGCCCCCACTCATGTCTCCCACCACCCTCACCCCCCAGCCACCATGGGCAGCCTCCACCAGGCCCCCACTCATGTCTCCCACAACCCCCACCCACCAGCCACCATGGGCAGCCCCCACCAGGCCCCCACTCATGTCCCCTATCACCCCCACCCCCCATCCACCATGGGCAGCCTCCACCAGGCCCCCACTCATGTCCCCTATCACCCCCACCCTCCCCAGCAGTGTGGGGCAACCTCCACCAGGCCCCCACTCATGTCTCCCACCACCCCCACCCCCCAGCCACCATGGGCAGCCTCCACCAGGCCCCCACTCATGTCCCCTATCACCCCCACCCCCCATCCACCATGGGCAGCCCCCACCAGGCCCCCACTCATGTCTCCCACCCACCCCCACCCCCCAGCCACCATGGGCAGCCTACACCAGGCCCCAACTCATGTCTCCCACCACCCCCACCCCCCGAGACCACCATGGGCAGCCCCCACCAGGCCCCCACTCATGTCTCCCACCCACCGACCCCCCCCAGCCACCATGGGCAGCCCCCACCAGGCTCCCACCCATGTCCCCTATCCCCCCCACCCCCCAGCAGTGCAGGGGCAGCCTCCACCAGGCCCCCACTCATGTCTCCCACCACCCATACCCCCATCCACCATGGGCAGCCCCCACCAGGCCCCCACTCATGTCTCCCACCCACCCCCACCCCCCAGCCACCATGGGCAGCCTCCACCAGGCCCCCACTCATGTCTCCCACCACCCCCACCCCCCAGCAGTGTGGGGCACCCTCCACCAGGCCCCCACCCATGTCTCCCACCACCCCAACCCTCCAGCCACCATGGGCAGCCTCCACCAGGCCCCCACTCATGTCCCCTATCACCCCCACCCCCCAGCCACCATGGGCAGCCCCCACTAGGCCCCCACTCATGTCTCCCACCACCCCCAGCCCCCCAGCAGTGTGGGGCAGCCTCCACCAGGCCCCCACTCATGTCTCCCACCACCCCCACCCCCCAGCCACCATGGGCAGCCTCCACCAGGCCCCCACTTATGTCCCCTATCACCCCCACCCCCCAGCCACCATGGGCAGCCCCCACCAGGCCCCCACTCATGTCTCCCACCACCCCCACCCCCCCAGCAGTGTGGGGCAGCCTCCACCAGGCCCCCACTCATGTCTCCCACCACCCCCACCCCCCAGCCACCATGGGCAGCCTCCACCAGGCCCCCACTCATGTCCCCTATCACCCCCACCCCCCATCCACCATGGGCAGCCCCCACCAGGCCCCCACTCATGTCCCCTATCACCCCCACCCCCCATCCACCATGGGCAGCCCCCACCAGGCCCCCACTCATGTCCCCCTGCCCACAGGCCCTGACAATCCTCAAGCATGGGCCTCATGGCCAGCCACCACAGCCCAAAGACACAACCAAGTATTACATGCGCCCATGATACTACTCCAATGGAAACAATGTAAATCAACACATGTGTCTCACACACACAATGGTTGCAAGTGAACCTGAAAACCCATATCATGACATGCATGAAAACAATGAGATGAAACCACACATTGAAGAATGAAAAAATCCAAATAATGTATTAATAACAATAGTAATGGCAAACAAAATTAAACAAAATACACAAGTAAAAAAAAACAAAATTAAGCTGGCTGTCCCTTTTCAAATTAAAATCAATAAATGATAATCCAAAAAAATTACTTCCAAAGTTCAACTCCATAAAAAGGAAATGAAGGGAAAAAAGAAATAGAAAACCATTGCTCCATGGCAAAAAATATTCATAGTAAAAAAAATGTCCAAATCCAAAGTCCAACTATGTACAAAGTATTCAGGGTCCATCATCCCAACAGAAGAAATGAAACCTACCAAAAATGGGACTATATACAAAAGGTGGAGCAGTGTCCGTCGACTCCAAATAAAAATAAACTATAAAGGAAACCTATCACTAAATAACTATATACAATGGCGGCGGGCCAGTCCAGCGGCTCACTTAGTGGTGTTCCGGGCCAGGGCATCATCGAACTCCTCGTCTATGTCCCGGAGGCGGCCCTGTTCCATGGCCCCGAGGGTCCGCAGGGACGCCGACATGTTCACCTCCAACTCCCTGCGGATTGCCTCGAGGCACTCGGCCCGCCTAAGGGCACTCCGCATGGAGTTCTCCGCCCTGACCATCGTGAGCCGCGCCTCTTCCGCCCGCCGCCGCTCCGCATCTATGGCGTGGCCCAACCGCTGCCACACAGAAGACACTTCCCGTCCAGGGTCCTCCTGCTTTCCGGCCGATGCCTGCCCCTCCGATGTTGAAGGCCCCGAGCTATCGTGGCTCCCACCTACAGGCTCCTGCTGCTGCAGCTGCTGCTGTCCATGTGCCCTGTCCGATGGTGCCTGCACATCCTCCTCCAGCTGGGGTGCAGTCGTTGATGTGGCCACCCCTGCTGGACGTCCGACTCCCGACTGTGGCAGGGATTTGTTGTCCACCAGCCTGTTCGCACGGTCGGAGGCAGCTCCACAGGGCACCCAGGTGACATGTGGGTGGGAAGATGGCATGGAGGACGACTGGGGCATAGGGGTTTCCGTGGAGGAGGGGGTCGGAACAAGGTCCAGCAAACAGAGGAATCCAGCCCTGGTGAGCTGTCCCAGTGGGTCAACGCAGTCAACGAGCCATGCGAGAAGACGTGCAGACTCATCATGAAAAGACTGCAGGTCAGCTCGCATGGCCCGTTGACGCAACGCCACCCCACCCTGGACAGGCTCAACCTGGTGCAGGATAGCCACATCCGCAGGGAGAGGAAGGCCAGGTGTTGTAAGCCAATCCCCTCCCTGAGAATGGGTCTGGAGGTAGGCATCCCCGCTGGTGCAAGATGATGCAGTGACAGGAGCAGGGACAGGATTGCACACAGGCACCTCCGCGGCGGCCTGTGCTGCCTCCTGTCCCAGATCCTGCACTGCACCACTAGCACCAGTGGAATCCCCACCTCCAGACCCCACCTCTGTCACTTGCATGGCCTCCTCCTCCTCCAAACCCCCCACCAACCTGGATGACTCCGTGCCATCTTCCTCCGTTGGGCCCTGTGGGGTCCCAGCTGCCCCTTCTGCTGCCGAGGAGTCCAACTCCAACCTCCGCCTCTAGGACCTCCCCTCGGCAGCTGCGGCCTGGGACACGGCACCGGACTCCTCACTCCCCGACGAGATCAGAACCTGGGAGGGGATCCGGGCCTTGCGTCTCCGGCTGGTGGTGTGACCCCTGCCGCTGTGCTCCACAGCACCTTCTCCGCCCACTTCATCAGTTGACGCTGCAGACAGGGAGAAAGAAAACACAGGAATCAGGGCACTGTCCAATGTACTCATACACACATGACAGTCATACATGAGTGGCATTGGTAAACCTCAGACATGGCATCACAATCCCCAACACACATGTCATTTCAACTTGCACACATGAGCCATACCACAGCCATATTGCAACAGCCAGCACCATCCATTCACATACAACAGCATGAGCAGCCAAAGGTCATCCACACATCACATGCAACATAGGGAGTACACTAAACATGCACACACACCACCAAACTTGCATGCATGTGTACACCTCCTCCAACTGTCGCAGTGTTCCGATCGACATCCATGTCACAACTGACAATCATTCCTCCACATCCTGTGCCATGCAAGCCCACACACACAAGCACCATCCATGTGTCAAACATGAGACCCCTCGCATGTGTCAACCTCACGGCCCTGTACACCCCCCCTACTTGCCCACATAAAAATACATGTTCAACTTGCACACTCCTGGCACACCACACGCACAGCTTACAATCAGTATGCATGTACACTTACCGCTCGACTCCAGACGGGTCTGCCTCTCAAGGACCTGGACGTGGAGCGCTGGGGATATGCGTTCCAGGACTCTCATCTGATCTTCCGACAAGTGGCCCCGGCGCCCCTTAGCATCCGCTGCCTTCAGGAGGCGCCGGGCCTTGTTGAGGGTCCTGGATCTGAAGTCCTCCCAGCGCTTCCTGACACGTTCGTAGTCGCAGACTGCCACCTCCTCCGCTTTGATGGCAGTCACGATGTCCATCCAGATCCGAGTCCGTCCTTCCTTGTCGGCGCGCAATCTTCCAAAGAGGGCATCATACTGCCCCAGGACATGCTCCACCAGGACACCAACTTCGGTGGCAGTGAAGCTGGTGCCCCTCTGCCTCCTTGGCCGGGGGTTGCCACTGGTGCCAGATGTTGCAGTGCCCAACATGGCAACCCCAGAGGCAGGAGTGGGTGGGCAACTGGCTCCTGGGGCTGGGCTGTGGGGCGATGGAAAATCAGTCGGGAGTCTTCGGTTCCAGCAGGGGTGGTCACAGCAACAGCACCCCTGGCTGATGTGCAGGCAGCAAATGGCAGGGCACGTGGGCAGCAGGCAGTCAGGCAGCAGCAGATGGCAGGTGGGAGCGTGCTCAGGGCTCTGGGGGGCAGTAATTCGGCCTTCTGGGCAGGAGCGTGGTCTTCCGTGTGTGAACGCGTGGCCAGCTTGATACAGAGTGATTTTGCACGTGAAAATCCAGCACGTCTGCGTCTAATTGGAGGAAAGGCCCTTAGCGCGTAAGCGCGTCAGCACACGTCTGTACATTCATTGGCCCAAAGGCCACCAGCGTATGCGCGTCTATGAAGTCACGTGCACGTTGAATATGGCACACGTTTGAAATGTTGCGTGTTAAAAAAATGAAAGACACGTCCGACTGTCAAAGCGTGTAATTGGTGGAAATGGCCTTAGCGCGTACACGCGGAAGTGACAAAGCGTGTAATTGGTGGAAATGGCCTTAGCACATACACGTGGAAGTGACAAAGCGTGTAATTGGTGGAAATGGCCTTAGCGCTTACACGCGGAAGTGACAAAGCGTGTAATTGGTGGAAATGGCCCTAGCGCGTACACGCGGAAGTGACAAAGCGTGTAATTGGTGGAAATGGCCCTAGCGCGTACACGCGGAAGTGACGCTGGACGTGTGGGCCTGCATAAAAGGTACGTGTAGAACACCATTTCCTTGTACGTGCTTTTCGTGGAGAGCGAGTGGGTGAAATCCGTACTTCTTGTCATTTCACACGCGATTTACTTCACGGCGTTTCAAGTTCCTACTCCCTGTTACCTCTGACAGCTTTTTCTCTTTTTTCTCTTTTTCTGGTTTTCCTGGGCCTGTTCCCTCAAACAGCGTTCCCTTCTACTGTTGTCCTGTCTCCTCAGACAGAGTACAATTCTTCTTTTGGCAGGGGTGCTGCCAACGCGCACACGCGCTTCTTTTTCACGCTCTTTTTCCTGGCAGACGGTGAGACACGCACGTATCTAACATCTGTGCTTGCCCCGTGTGTAGCCTACCCCTTCAGAGGTCAATCTAGGCTGCGTGTGACACGCATACGTTCATTCTTGTGTTACTGGGTGCCACAGCATAGTGCAGGTTTTTTTTTCCGCACACGTGGTCTAGGAGGGATTGCGTGCACGTCATCTCCCTTTTTTGGGCTTCCTGTGCGTTGCTTGACCCGTCATCTTTCCCCAGGGGTCACATTCAGCCTTGCTAGAGCACTAGGGTACAATTACCATCTGGTACCCAACCCCTTTGACCCCCAATTGCCCAGGACAATAGTTTACAGCCACTCCCATACGCACATTAACATCAGTGCCATGGTTGGGAGGCGAGGAATCCGTAAGGGTGGCAAAGGTGGACGAGCCACAAGTGGTGGCCGTGGTGGATCCGGCAGGGGACGTGGTCGTTACTTGCAGGGTGACCCTGTCCCCCCATGTGTGGAGGACCAGTCAAGGGCACCCATAATCCCCCCGCCCCCCCTGGTTGAGGCTGATGTGGCTGACACCATCCATGCTCAGCCCTTGTTGGACCAGCCCATTGTGGCACCAGACCTGGCTGACTCCATGGCTGACTTCCAGGTCAGCAGGCCTATGACACGTGCGCTGGTGCACGTTGATGTCATCAGGCCACGTGGATCAGGGGCAGCAAGGTCATCTGCTGCCCCAAGTAGGCAGGGTGGAGAGGCTGCAGGGGCAGCTGCGGCTCCATCCACCCCAGCTCTCACACACCCAGCCAGGACAGTGTCGGTCCTAGTCCATCCTGCTGACATTCCCCCTGACACCATTACACTTGAGCCAATGCCTGCACCAACTCCCATGCTGAGTGTGCAATCCCACACTCCTGAAACAGAGTCCACCAGGGCTCCTGCCTCTAGTGTCCAGAGCGGTGTAGGACACTCAGGATCACCACCACCTTCCAAGCGGAAGAGGAAGAGTGCTCGTCCGGCACAGGCTGATGCCCCAGACACGGCTACACAGTCCGGCCCGTCGAGGAAGCCCAGCTTCACGGATGCCAAACTGAATGCACTTGTCGAGTATGTGTCCGCACATGATAACGAAATGGTCATTGTTGCAGGATCCAAGACCACACCTGCACAACGCCAGGCACACTGGCAGACCGTTGCGGACATCGTAAGTGCCCTTGGAATCGTGAGGCGCACAGCCAATGATTGCTATAAGCGCTGGAATGACCTAAAGCGCAGGGCAAAGAATAAGCTGGCCTCAAGTCATGCCGCAACTCTATGACTGGAGGTGGGTCTCCAGTAGAAGACATGGAACTCACTCCACATGAGTCAGTCGCTGGGACCTACATCACGGAGGAACAGATCCAAGGCGTGGGAGATCTGCCTGATTATGAGGCATTGCCCGGTGAGTGCACATGCATGTGTGTGTCATCCATGTGCATGGTGTGTGTGTGAGGGCTTCTGTTTGTGTGCCAGGTCAGGGTGTGTGCACCTGAGTCGTTTGGGTCACCCATGTGCTTCATGCAATACATTCTGCACAGCAGCATTTGGCCATAGCAGTATCTCTTCTGCCAACAGTAGACATCTAGCCCAACAGCACGCCAGTTGCCCTTGAAGTGTCACCTTGCCACAACATTGTTGTTTATTTTTCTCTGTTCATTCAGGCAGATTGTTTGCATTCCACCACTTTTACTAGGCATTTCTCAGTCCTCTAGTCACATGTCTGACATGGCTATGGTAAAGTGGAGTGACTTTGTTACCTGGATATCATTTGTTTAGACATGTCCCTGTGCAATCGGACCATTTTCGACTGGCAGCTCCAGGTGAAAAATCAGACCTGTTTGAATTAGAAAAGCTATTACATGAGGGAACTGGACTGAATGAATAAGTGCTGCCCTCCTCTCCATCTTCACTCAATAGCAATGGTACATGCCATCCGTGTGATGGCATGTGTATTTCACCTGGCAATCACAGGCCAATGTGTGATGCCACTGCCAGGCAGCATGCAGAAAATGTGTTCATCTTCCATCTTGGTGTCATCAGTGTGTGCCATTTGCCTACCCTTCATACGCAGTGAGGGTGCATGCATGGGAGGGTTTTAGTCATGTGGGACATGTGTCAATCAAGTACTGGTTCTGTTGCTTCTCTGCCCTCATTGTGTGCCATGGTGCTAATGCCTGTTTCCATTTGTTTGCTTTTATGTCTTTGCAGGGGAAGACGCACCTGATACTGCTGGGGTTGTGGAGATGGTGCAGACCCAGGAGGGGTCTGAGGGCCGACCGACCACCAGTGAGGGACGTGGTGTGGTGGTGGGTGAGAACCCACAACTGCTGCAGGTCGTGCTCTCAAGGGGTGTCTCTGGCTGCACCTCCCCCGAGCTGTACTCAGATGTTGATTCGGATGATGAGACCTACGTGCCGTCGCAGGTGAGTGTTCCTGGGAGGGATTCTGTTCTGTCCCACCCACCTGCACCAGGGTCAGAACCCTCAATGGGGATGTCAGTGTTGGCAGCTACGCCTTTGGTGGTTACGGATGCAGGGTCACACTCCGCGACATCTGATCCTGTTCCTGGGCCAGCAGATCAGAGGGGGAATGCAGTCCTGCAGCCTCAGGCAGTGCCGGCACAGCAAGGCGCAGTTCGCCTTGCCCCAGACAGGTGTGGTGCCCGCCGACGTGGTGGCCGTACACCACCTGGCAATACCGCATGGGAGCAATCCATTTATGGTATGGCAACCCAACAGGCTGCATCATCAGAGATGATGGCTCAGGCCATGGATAGGGTGGCCACTTCCATTGTCCCCCCGAAAGGCTGATGGAGCGACTACAGCTGGCAACCGACTCCATCTGCCAGTCACACAGGGAGGACATGTTGGCATCCAACAGGGACAGGCGGGCAGCACTGGCGACTCTGCAGGAGGCCATCTCCATAGAGTCCCAGGGCCACAGGGAAGCCCTGAGGCTGGAACTCCTTCACCTCAGGACGACTCTTGTTGAGCTTGAGGCTTCAACAAACTGAAGGACAGAATAGCAGCTGGAGCATCTCACCCGTACGCTCTCAGCTGAGATGCAGGCAACTAGGGCGGAGGTCCGGGCATCCCGTGAGTTGTTGCATGGGGACCTCCCTCACACTCATCCTCCAGAACGAGACCTACCACACCCGCATGCTTGCAGCCATGGAGGAACAGACTAGGGCCTTGCGTGGGCTGCCTCCCATAGTGCCACCACCTCCGGATGCAGCTGCACAGGGTGATAATAGCGACAGCAGTGATACTCCCACAATAGGGTAGCCGTGTGGGCCATGAGCCCATGGAGGTGTTTTTTTTTCGCAAGATCCACACAGGTGGGTTTTGGTGTGCACCCTGTCCTCGGACCTCCTGGGTGGCCTCCCCAACCCCCCCGGGCCCATTAATGGCCATTTTTTATTTTTTTTATTTTTTATTTTTTTTTAATTTTTTTTTGGGACAGTGTGTTGCCTTGTGTGGCTCCCGTGGGCATACGCTGCATTGTGGTTGGGCACATGCAGGCTTGTCATGTATTTGGTTCAGATGCTTGGGTTTTTGTCACACACACCCCTCCTGCTTCCCGTTTCCATGGGCTTACAAAGGGTGTGCCCAAGTGACATTGACGTACATGGTGACATTGGACTCCCACTACATGTGTGGGTAGTCTAGTCAATACTGTGTATACATTCCTAGTGCATATTGCTGGTGTGTTGTACACTGCATGTTGCATTGATGTGTAACTCATCATACATGTCTACCTCCTAATTTGCAGGTCCTTTCCTCATGTCTACACAAGGCCCTCTACTTTGGAGATGGGGTCCATGTTGGCAGCAGTGCACCTACAACTCTACATGGCGGCAACACTGTACAGTTGGAAGTGGTGGGAGTCAGGCATTTCCAGGTGGTGAGACTACTGATTCCTTACATTAGTAATGTCATGTTAATGGTAGTTTTGAGGGTCAGTAGCTGATAAGTGTTATTGCTAAATACCTGCTCAAGTGTGTTGTTGGTCCTGCATTACTGTGAGCATTTCAGGTGTCGCGAGTTTCAATTAGGGACACTGTACTTTGTGACACTTGTGTCATGTTGTGGGGATTACTTTGTTTACCTGCACATAGCATGACATGGCACGGTGTGTCGTGTGGCGGTGCTGGGGATGGGTTGGGTGACATGGCACTGTCCTCATGTTGCATTTTGCAAGTGGGTATTCATTTTAGCTGCATGAATGTGTTTTTTCACAAAACTGCATTGGTGGTGTCTGTGTAGGTAGGGATGCACACATTGTAACACTTCCAGGTGAAGAATCTCAGGCTGATATGGTTTTGACGGTTGATTCTCCAGACATTCAGGATCAGTGTCAGGTTGAGTCATCATTGATTGTCAGATGGTATGTGCCAGGGCAGTGTGCACTCCACAGGGGTGTGATTTCTATGTGAAGTAATTAGCCACTAGCTGTGTACGGGCTGCCTCCCCCGTGCCCTTTCCCCTCCCATGCGCAGCGGGCGTGCATGTGGTTGGGGATGTGGGGGCACCACCATGTCCACGGCTATGGCCCCGGCGTGTTGCAACGTTGTGCAGGACACATGCTGCCACTATGATCCTGCACACTACTGGGGGAGCGTATAACAGCTTCCCGCCAGAACGGTCAAGGGAGCGAATGCGTGACTTAAGCACTCCGAATGTGCGCTCCCCTATGCCCCGGGTTGCAATGTGGGCTGTGTTATATCTTACCTCGGGTGGCGTGGTGGGGTTCCGAATTGGCGTCATCATGTGGGGGCTGAGAGGGTAGGCACTGTCCCCTGTGGAGGTGGTGATGGGTATCATTGGTGGGGTTGTGACCTTGCTCAGTATCTGACATGCATGCATGTGCAGTGGCATTCATACTCACCAAGCAGCCATGTATCGCCATGCCGCCCAGCTTCTAGGTCCCGGCTTAGGGTTGACATTCGGTAAATTAAGGTGTCGTGGGTGGACCCGGGATAGTTGGCATATACTGAGGTGATGATTCCCTTGGCATTACATACTACCTGCACGTTGATGGAATGCCAGTGCTTGCGGTTCCTATAGATGTGCTCTGATGCCCTGGGGGGACGTAGAGCCACATGGGTGCAGTCGATGGCACCTAGCACTTTGGGGAATCGTGCCACACCGTAAAAATCCTGGGCGGCAGCATGTCTTTCTGCAGGTGTTCTGGGCAGGTATATGTGCCTGCGGGCTGATGGGCGTGCAGTGATGATGTTCAAGACCTGGTGTAGGCAGCGTGACTGCGTGGCCTGTGACACCCCACCCACTATGGCACTTGTCCGCTGAAATGATCCAGTGGCTAAGAAGTGCAGTACATTGAGGACCTTCTCCAGGGGGCTGAGTGCTTGGGAGCACAGGGTGGGTGATGTGAGGTCATCCTCCCACTCACTCACCAGGTCCAGTATTATGTGTGGTGGAAACCTGTACCTCCCATACACCTGGTCATCAGGCATCCCGAAAAGGCTGGTTCTGGGTGTGAAAATTCTGGCCCTGACTATCCTCCTCCTCCTCCTTTGGTAGCCCACGGCCACTGCTGCTAAGAAAGGTATATTCATCCTGGCGTCTGAGCTTGTTAGCTTTTTGAGTGCAAATGTATGCGTCGCGGGTTGACGTATGCCTGCTTCCTACTGGCGTACGTGTTTCTTTGCGCGTGTTGTAGGCGAGCATGTGAAACTTCCCGCGCACCCCTGAAATCCAGTACCCAGCCAAATCGCGTCTGGAATTCCCGCGCACGTACCTGGCCAAATCGCGTGTGGAACTTCCCGCGCACCCCTGAGATCCACGTACCCAGCCAAGTTGCGTGTGGAAATTCCCGCGCACGTACCCGGCCAAATCGCGTGTGGAACTTCCCGCGCACCCCTGAAATCCATGTACCCTGCCAAATCGCGTGTGAAAGTTCCCGCGCACCCCGCAATACACGGACACGTTATTTTTCAGTCAGCGGGTGTCCGTGTTTGTGGGTACCCCTTTGCACGTCATTTGTCCTGGAGGGCCACAGTATAGGACATTCATCATGGCTGTATATAGGTGCTATTTGTTGGCGCACCTTTTGGCGCACATTTATTACAGGCGCAGAGACGCTACCGCCTGCTTTCTTGTGGCGGTCGTGTTTGTGCCTGTGCGCTGGTTTGACCGTGCGCTTTTTTGCCCTATTCGATTCCATGAATACGTGTTGTAGGCGAGCGTGTGGGCATTCCGCGCACTTGCACCCTGTACTTCCCCCGTGACGCCCACATTTTGGCAAGTTGTTCCCCATTCCGAGTGTTACGCCCCGTGTTCCGCCTACTTTTGTTGTGTGCGCCGCGCTATGTGCGATTTTCGCTGTGGCCTGTGCGATTTTCACTGTGATCTGGCGCACGCCGTTAGATGGCCTGTGCGCCAACGTGCGCCGCACACTTTTTTAGCGCACCTCCGATGGTTTTCTCGGCCACGGCTTTCCATGAATCGATGTGCGCTGCTTTTCGTGCGATTTTCGCACTTGCACTGCGATTTTCGCTATTCCACTGCGAATCGCACGTTTTTGGCCACTTGCGCCACGCTAATTATTCCATGAATCGGCCTGTAAATGTTTTACCACTCACGGGCCATACATCATGGCAGCTTAGACCTAAGCTCTGTACCTGTGGCAGTGGTGCAATTGAGGAGTTACAGCACTTCTTGCTTATCTGTTGAAAATGAGTGGATCTAAGATGCCAATGGCTTAACAGACATTTTGTCGGTAATAATATTAGAACTGTTTTGGAGGCATTTATTTTTTTTTGTCTTGCGACAATACATATTTTGTTAATGATTTGTGCATTGTTGACGCTTTTAGGCATTTGGAAAGGACACACAAATTATATTCTTACATTGTAGAAGGCTATACATGTACACAATTTTATATTTTTAGAAACTATGTTTTTGATATGGTTTCAACTCTGTAATCTGTATACATGTATTTCTTTTTGTAAATGGCGAAAGCCAGAATGAAGTACTACTAGTACTACAGCTTTATAGCTATGATTTCTGCCTTTTACTTGTTACCATGACAAGAGTGCTCCTGTAGAATGCAGGTAACCACATGCAAACCTGAGAGCTAGCACTGAATCCATTGGACCTTTGATTGTATTCCCATGAAAGACTGGGTTGTCAATCCTCATTATAACCTGGCATATTGTCAGGCAGACAGTATACCAGTATGAAGTTTATGCAGCTGTTTATGTTGGGTGTGATCTTTAGGTGCATGATCTCGCAGCCTGCATAGTCTATGGCAGATTCAAAGAAGTGTAATTCCTTCTTAGCCAAGATGGCCACTACTCCACCAATTCCCTGTTTGCAATTTTTACAAAAAACATTGTACCCTTGTGGTGTTGCCAGATCTACCTTAGGTCCACAAGAATCATTAGCCACGTCTCTGTTATACACATGATGCCAATGGTATTATCTACAACATATTAGTGTATATTGATGCCATTTCTGCAAATTGATCTAGTATTGGTGAGGCACATTTGTTTTTGTCTTTGGGGGAGGCATTTGAGCTTCATCAATTACTGCATACTTTCCAGTGGTGTTATTGTGTAAGACAACAGTAGGAACGGTTTCCATATTCTACTTTCTTTGGGGTATCACGTCACGGTTTCAACATTGGCTTTACGTTTAAGGCTATGAGCAGTGAGGAGCAGAACATGTTCTGAGTGGAGCCCCATAGTAAAATGTAGGAGGGCAAGGGATGACTTACACCCAGCTAAGGGAAGTGCCAAGAGCAGCACTACCTAAGAATAGAAGAAGTAAAACTCAGAATTTGAACCACAGCCAACTCACTTTGATCCATAATATAGCAAAATAAGAGTGTGAGGTATGTAAGAGCGTGTGTGATGAAAGGAAGTAAGATCCCACCAAAAACAGTTGCTCATTTTTTCAAAATAAGACGGTATGCCACCTGACTTGGAAGCCTACCTGAGCAGTGCGGTACAGTATTCAGCAAGCTAACAACCAGTGGCAAACCGGTGTGTCTGGCACGGACTGGCAAATCCAGCTTGATACTGATGCGCCAGCGCTGATGCACTTGATCACTGTATAAGTGAGGTGGCCCTGAGGCTGCTGGGAAATTAGGATTAGTTTGATAATATATGTTTGGTAGATGCTACAGTTACTTACACTTAATTTAAAAAGCACAGCAAGTTAAAATGAGTAATTTAGATTCCCATGAAATTAATGCAAATGTAAATCCCATGCAACCACCGCATTCTGATATTGGACAAACAGATCCGTATGTCATCTGAAAAAGGGAGAGTTATTCAATTTAATTTGATTCAATCTGAAAACCATTTCCTCAGGTTAAGTGGATGAGTCAATATAGTCTGTGTATTTTATATTGAAAACATATCTTCTCTTACTCAAACACTTTATCTAATGCAATATATAGTAACTCTGTTTTAAATGCCACACACCTGTTAGCAGCTTACTGTACTATATTTACAATAGAAGCAAATGACTGGAAACAATTCCTTGATTCTAGAATTATTTGCAAATATAACTTCAGTGAAGTTTGGAAATGCTTTAAAGCTACTCAAGAATTTTGGCACCTCAACCGACAACCAGTGGAAGTACAACTAGAATGCTTTGTGTTATAGATAAATAAAGCTATATGTTCAATTGATCATGGAAATGAACGCATGTGCATGAGAAATAGTGAGATTCATGTAGTCTGGTTACATTTGTTTTGTGAACAAGCTGCCTGTTATTGAGTACGATTGGGGCGACTTCCCATGCATAAGGCTGAAGAACACCTTTGTTTTAATTTCCTATTTAATGTCTTTATTTAAATATATCTGAGGTTTGATAAAGCCACCTGTTTCTTGCCTATATTGTGGGCTGGGATTACATAATTGGGAGTATTAAATTGGCATTGCCCACCTGATGTAATATACATCCATTGTCCAACATATAGCTTACACAGCAGGGTATTGTATGGGTAATCCTCGCTGGTGCATAATATTCCAAAATACACAGCAGGTGTTCACTCTGATACCTCTAAAATGGGGATTTGACACAGTTTAAAAGGCTTTTAAACGGCTCATTACATCACTGGAAAAACAGCATTTACCATAGGAAACCAATAATTAATAAGGTTGAGAAAAACATTCAGACAATTCCATCATATATTGTTTCTTTGCCATGTTGTTCCATCTAGTTGACTTTTATGGCATAACAAAATTAGTCAAAACAAGGGGGGTCCGGAGAGTCTCTCTCCTAGACTTTAGTCCGGGTTGCGAGAGCCTTAACCAGATTCTTTAGCTCATTATCTTTCACAGAGTAGAAATATCCCAAACATATCAGTCTTTGTCCTGCCCAGGGGCAGTCCAGCACTGAAATGCTAGGCAATTCTCCTCTGAACAAAAGTATCAACAGCAATCCCAGACACGTGTTTCGGTCTGGTTGGACCTCATCAGTAGGGTGTAGCTGTGCCTCTCTGAGAATAGTGAGCAAGGGGTCAACGTCTGGATTTCCCTAGTAATTTAGGGTGAGATCCAAAGTTACTTAAATATGCAAAAACAAGGGGGTCCTGGGAGTCTCTCTCCCGGACATTACTCCTGGTTGCGAGAGCCTTACCCAGATTCTTTAGCTCACTATCTTTCACAGAGAAGAAATATCCCAAACATACCAGTCTTTGTCCTAACCAGGGGCAGTCCAGCATCGAAATGCTAGGCAATTGTCCTCTGAACAAGAGTACCAACAGCAACCCCAGATACGTGTTTTGGTCTGGTTGGACCTCATCAGTAATGTTCAGTACCGTCAGTTTCAATGTTTGTGTTGGGGCATAGGATAGCCGGCTGGGTAAAGTCAGCCGGCCTGGTGTCTTTGGCCTTTTTAGTACAGTTAGCAGTCATGGCAACTGATACTTTTTTTTACAACAATCTTATTTTCTAGACCTAGAGAGTCAACATAGTTTTCAACAATGGCTTCACGTTTAAGGCTATAAGCAGTGAGGAGCAGAGCATGTTCTGGGTGGAGCCCCATAGTAAAATGTAGGAGTGCAAGGGGTGACTTTACACTCAGCTAAGGGAAGTGCCGAGAGCAGCACTACCTAAGAAGACAAGAGGTCAAACTCAGCAGGGGAACCACAGCCAACTCTCTGGGATCCACTATATAGCAAAATAAGAGTATGAGGTATCTAAGAGTATGTGTGATGAAAGTTAGTAAGATCCCACCACAAACAGTCGCACATTTTTCCTGACTTGTAGGCCTTCCTGTACAGCGTGGTACAGTATTCGGCAAGCTAACAACCAGTGGCAAACCAGGGTGTTGGTCGAACACCAGTTTGATACTGATGCGCCGGCGCTGATGCCCCTGTTCACTGTATAAGTGAGGTGGCCCTGAGGCTGCTGGGAAATAAGGATTAGTTTGATAATATATGTTCGGTAAAGGCCATCAGGTTAGGTGGATCAGTCAATATAGTCTGTGTATTTTATATTGAAAACATGTCTGCTCTTACTCAAACACATTATAACTCTAATTAAAGAGATAGTAACCCTGTTTGAAATGGCACACCCCTGTTAGCAGCTCACTGTACCATATCTACAATGGAAGCAAATGACTGGAAACAATTCCTTGATTCTAGCATTATTTGCAGACATACCTTCAGTGTAGTTTGTAAATGCTTTAAAGCTACTCAAGAACGTTGTCACCGACAACCAGTGGAAGTACAACTAGAATGCTTTGTGTTATGGATAACTAAAGCTATATGTACAATTGATCATGGAAATTAAGGCATGTGCATTAGAAATAGTGAGATTATTGTGGGCTGTTTAAATTTGTTTTGTGAACAAGCTGCTTGTTATTGAGTACGATTGTGGCGACTTCCCATGCATAAGGCTGAAGAACAACTTTGTTTAATTTTACCATTTAATTTATTTATTTAAATATATCTGAGCTTTGATAAAACCACCTGTTTCCTGCCTACATTGTGGGCTGGGCTTGTATAAATGGGAGTATTAAATTGACATTGCCCACTTGATGTAATATACATCCATTGACCAACATATAGCTTACACAGCAGGTTATTGCATCGGTAATCTGTGCTGGTGCATAAAATTCCAAAGTACACAGCAGGCGCTCACTCTGAGACCTCTAAAATGGGGGTTTGGCACAGTTTAAAAGGCTTGTGATATAACATAACGAACCATGACATTACATTTGTCACCGTAAAGCATGGTTAGAGACTTACACATCTTTGGTAAGAAATATTGTTTCCAACACTGCAAAAGTGTTAGTACAAATCGAAATCCCATCTTGTGTCAATTGCCATGTTTTTGAATTCTTATTGAATACTCTCAATCCTTTATTGGAAAAAGTGTGCAAAGTGATTTAGGAGATTTGCTTCAGTTCCTGTCATGTGGCTGATGACTATCTTTCTTGAAGTATATTTCTTTGCTAAGGATAACAATGTCAACACCTTGATCTGAAGGCCTATGGGCTATGCTGTATGCCTAGGACAAGAATTGTATCCCTTGGTATTTTACATAGGTCAGACCATATTGACCTTTGCAATTCATCATCAAATAATTCTAGCTCATGTCCAAACGTGATTTTCCAAAGCCACAAACAACAGTTGCCTCGGGAGGATAGCTCAGGGGCAACGTGCTCGCCTTGGAAGCAAGACGACACGGAGCAACAAAGGTTCGATCCCCAGGTCCCTGCTTAGAAACCTCTGGGTATTAAGTGCGTTATAAATAACCTATCATATCATATCATTTTTGTACATGTTTGTTGTAATAAGCAGTGATTTGGAAATTAGACCACTATTTGGGTTCATCACCACATCAATACTCCAGTTATAGAAATGCTGACAACATCGTCACCTGACAAAATCTAACCCAAAGTAAACACATTTTCATCATTGTGTGCGGACATAGAGTTAACCTGCACTTGAACTGACTGATCAAAGCACCAACTAACACATCAGAGGGTTACAGTTCATTACATGACTGGAAAAACAGCAATTACCATAGGAAACCAATCATTAATAAGGTTGAGAAAAAAACATTCAATTTCATCATATATTGTTACTTTGCCATGTTGTGCCATCTAGTTGACTTTTATGGCATTACAAGACTAGTTAAACAATTTAAAGAACTCATTCCCCATACCAATTATTCTTAAATGTGTCTAATGTATTATATACTCTTTTCTTATTTACAGGGGACACCCATTGAACCCCCTTTCCTGCCTAGTCCCATCCTTCAACCGCATCCCCTTCCTATGCCTTTAAAAAATCGAGAGGGCACTTTTTCCCCTTCCCTTAATCAAACCCCCACCCAAAGCCTTCTCTTTGGAATCATTATAGTCATATTATCATTACTTTTCACAATATTAATGTGTTTTTTTCAAAACTAATTTTTAAAAAACGTTATTTTGTACACAACCTTTTCTCAATATATGTTTTTTTCCAGTGATAATATGACTGCATACCACTTTAGAGCCCACATTAAACCCTTGATCCCACGAAATTCTAACATCCCCACATCTCCTCTTCAATTTCTTTCAATTGGATAGTTTAGCACCGGGCTTAAGGCAGCTCTTAAAACCCCTTATTCCAGATCCTTAGGGTAATTGCAGATTCATCAATCCTGCCTCCTTTTAGGAATTGCTTCAACCCCATCAGCAACCAATCAAACAGTAACATGGGTGACACTATTCAGATTATTGATAATGGGACACTTCCTGTTTAGACTAGTCATCCCACCCGAAATTTAAATGAAGAAGTCAGCTAAAGCCTATGACTACCATCTGTAATCGAAGATCTTGAGCAAACGAAAGAAATGACGGAATCAGCATTAGTGACCCTGGCAACAGTCAACATGTCCAGTTGTTTGAACAGGTGTAAATGGATAACAACAGAGGTACAAACTAGCCATACTCAGTACAAATGAAAAACACAATTAGACTGACATTTTGGATGCAGAAATTACTCCAAAGAATTGTTCCACATATACATGCACACATATACATACATTCAACACTCAATGGCTTTTAAAGAAATAACTCAAGCTGCTGGGAGCAACTTTTCTCCTCCTGAAAACAAAGCAATGCTTGCGACCTTCTAGTATTGGGCCTTTCCACTGCCTTCTAAAATATCAACCACAAACAGCAAGTAGCATTCCCTAACCTCTTTACTACAGGAGCTCCAATTAGAGACATGACTTTTCAATGGATTGAATGCTTCCTTAATGAGCCACCTCATCAGGTCAAGCTTAGCACCTTCCTCTTGCAAACAGACATCACTGTCTGAACAGATTACCCTACTTACTCAATCATTTTCTATGTTTATATTCCTCTATTATCAAACATTATAGAGACATGCAAAAGTGGGTAAATAATGTAGACTGATACCAATGCATATTTGATAACAAACATTACAGAGATTATCATCATTAAAATAGCCAATGAAGCTGCTCTTCTGTTTCACTGCCAAGAAACTACTGCCAAACCCTTACAGAAAGTATGGAACCTTTAGGGTTGACAATGATACAAACTTCAACTTCAACCCAAAAGTCAAGAAAATGTTCCATCACATATACTGAATATAGAGACTCCTTCTGCCACTAACAATGCTGCACAGAGGTACCAATTGGTCCTTACGATGGCTTTCTCACATGTTCCACTCTGAATACTGGGCTCAATTTGGGTACCACTAAACTCCTTAAAGAGCATGAACTATGCTACCTGCATCATTTACACCAGTTTGACAGAGTCTGGGGGCCTGAGACAGGGAGAGGCATCTGCCCCGCACAGACTATGACACCCTAAACATGTGCGTGATGGCGGACTGAGCCACAGTGAGCATATAATGGATGATGAAATGCCATTAAATGTTGTCATCCTGGACACATACTACAATGATCATCCTGCAAAGGACACATAGGGGCATGCATGTAATGCACATGGAGCATGAATGGGCACTCATGTTCCTGTGGAGCATCTGCCATCTGCACAGTCCTATTGAAACACCCTGCATAAAGGACATAGCATGTACCCCACAGTATGTGTCTGGCAGGTTGGCAGGGGGAAGTGTGCATGTACACAGGAGCCTTGAACAGGCCATTGCAGTAGTCCAACATGTTACCCACCAGTGCAATTGTGTAATACTGGTGTAGGGGGGGTGGAGGGGCAAGGGAGCATGCCTATGTGGAGTACCAGCATGCGGGTAGAAGACACATGCATGTCAGTCATGTGATGACATAGGGGTCATTACGACCCAGGCGTTAACCATGGCGCTATTAGACGCCGGTATTTTACCAATTGCGCCATGGTGGATGGCGGAATTACCGCCCCATTCCAAGGTTGGCGAGACGGTAATTCCCCATTCACCATTGGCCCTTCCCCATTCCCATTTTTGCCCCGTAGGGCACAATGGGAATGGGGAAGGCAGTAATTACGGTACCGCAAATTGCGGTACCGTAACTACCTCGAAAGTCCCTTTACGGGTTCCTTCCTTAATGGCTGGTAAAACCAGCCATTAAGGTGGGGACCCACAAAGGGACCTCGTAATTAGGCGGTAAGGGGTTAACGGCGCCGCCACCTTTTACGGCATTGTTAACCCCTTACTGCCTGGGTCATAATGAGGCCCATAATCCGAGTGCTGAGTGGAAAGACAACCCAGGCTACATGCAGAAGGGCCAGTGAGCTGGAACATGGACCGGAGGGGCAGCCGGGTGACTAGCATGTGAGTAGGGTGCAAGTGTGGTGATGAGGACAGTCCCTGTCTGCACCACATGTCCAGCATGCTGCACAGCAGGCACACACTAGTGAAGCATTGCATGACTCGCACATGAGAACCATGTACACGTAGCTTGTATTGGCAGTCAAGCACAACACATCGCACAAGCAACCCACACATGGCCTGGACAAACACGCAAAAACAATCACTGGATGGGGCGTCAATATCCAGCATCTCTCCAACTCCTTTGACCAATTCTGCTGGCATGAACTCTGCAGCGATCAACTCATGTGGAGTGACCCCCCTGAGGTGGTGGCCCACCGCCAGTCACCCCAGTCATGGTATAATTGGAGGCACGCTTTAGCTTAGCACAGCGTCGGAGGTCATCCCAACACTTTTTGCACTCCTGAGCTGTGCGCAGCTCATGTCCGAATGCACTAACACTCTCTGCAACACGCTTCCAGTGGTCCCAACGCTGGGCAGCTGTAGTGTGACAAATTGGGCCCACTAGCATATCACGTTCGTCTTCCGACACGTAACCCACAAGGAAGTCCAGTTCCTGCTTGCCGATAGGCTTCTTCCTTGACGTGCCGGAGGCCGGAGCCTTGTGTGGGGTCCCAGCCTCTTGTGCAGGTGCAACCTTCCTCCTCTTGGGCAGTGATCCGGACCCTGACTGGCAAATGCCACCCTAATCAGTAGGGGCAGTGGTGCTGGTGGATTGGACCGAGGGAGTGGCAGGTGGAACTGGGACGGAAGCCCTGACTTGTGTCAGTGACTGCTGGGTGCCCTTGACTGGACCCTGCGCAGCAACATCCGCTGTGCCAAGGTCATTGACCGGTACTGTCCTCGATGGTAGACTCACAGCTGGGGTATTGTCAGCTGCATCTGCCCATGCACTTGCCAACACCCGGCTGCTCGGCGCAGCAGATGACAATACTGCCCCAGGGACATGTGCCTTGGACAGGGCAGCCCTGCTTGCACTTACCATGTGCCTCCTGACCTCCTGGAAATCATCCTGGGACTCTTCAGGTGCCAACGCAACATGCGCTGGCTGACCCTGAGCCTGGGTGGTGGTGGACACAGCTGCACCTGCAGCTACCACTACCCTTGGGCCCGTGGCAGTCGATGAAACCGACTGCCAGGTCTCATGGGCACCAGTGCCAGATGCAAGAGCTGCATCTCCCGGGAACCACAGGGGGTGGTGGCATGACTGCACCAACACATGGCAGAACATCCTGCCAAACTGGCGCACTCCTGCCTCTTCCCCCTCTGCAGCCACACCTGGACACCGTGGAGTCCCCCTACTCCCCGGTCACCTGGCCATGTCCCTGACCACGCCTGCCACATGGAGGACGCCCAGCTGAGGTGGCCCTTATCTTTCGTGGCCTCCCAACCATGGCACAGATGTAGTAGTGCTGGCACAGATGTAGTAGTAGTGCCAATGGGAGGTGTACACGACAACTGTCCTGGGCAATTGGGGTGAAGGGGGTGGGGTACTAGATGTTAACAGCACCCCTATTTGCCTGCAAGGCTGTATGTGACCCCGGTGATGGGTCACGCAATGCTCAGGCACCCCAAAACTGCAGTAGAACTGTGCACGCAACCCTGGTAGCCCACGTGTGTGGAATTAACCTCCCACAGAACGCAGTGGCACCCAGGGACACAAAAAACACATACGTGTGGGAATGCAGGGTACTATGACCACGAAAACGGGTACGCGAGTCACAGGGGACCCACAGTGGGAAAAATAGCGTGCGCGACACACCGCCTGACTAGCGTGGTAATGAAAAACACGCGTAGCCAATACCCCTGCCAAAAGAAGAGATACGTCCTTGATCCACTGTGAAGTAGTGATGGCGCTTGAAACAACCAGAAGTAGAAACACACGTGTCAGTCTCCATGAAAAGCACGTACAGTGAACTGCTGGCCCCGCTCCAATTTAACCCGTGCCGAGGGAAACACCCACGTGCATCACATCACTTACGAGCTTAAGCCCTTTCCTCAAATTACACGCATTAACAACCGGACGTGCAGTTTTTTCATGTTCTGAATCAATATGCACTCGTGGGAGGGAAACGCCCATGCGTGTTATGTCACATACGCGCTTATGCGCTAAGGGCCTTTCCTCAAATTACATGCTGACATGCTGTTTTTTTCAGTGCCAAATCACTCCGTATCAAGCTGGCCACGTGACAACACACGGAAGACCATTTTCCTGGCCCCCAGCCCCCAAGCCGACTCCCACGAGCCATCTGCTGCTGCCTGCCTGCCTGCTGGCCACGTGCTCTGCTATTTGGTGCCTTCACGCCAGCCATCTGCAGGGGTCCAGTTGCTGTGACCACCCCTGCTGGAACAGAAGACTCCGACTGCAGTTTCATCGCTCCACAGCCCAGCACCAGGACCCAGTTGCACAACCACACCTGCCTCGGGGGTTGCCATGTCTGGGGAAACACCATCAGAGACCACTGGCAACCCCGAGAGGGCTGCCAGCTTCACAGCAGGAGAGGTTGGCACCCTGGTGGAGCAAGTCCTGTTACATTATGATGCCCTCTTCGGAAGAACACACGCCGACACGGATGGACGGAGAAGGATCTGGATGGACATCGTGGTTGCCATTAACACGGAGGGGTGGCAAACCGCAACCTACCACACGTATGTAAGCACTGGGAGGACTTCAGGTCCAGGACTCTCAGGAAGGCCCGGCGCCTCTTGGATGCAGTGGATGCAGAGAGGTGCCGGGTCTGCCTTACTGACGACCAGATGAGGGTCCTGGAATGCATACACCCAGCGCTTCACCTCCAGGTCCTTGAGAGCAGACCCATCTGGAGTTGAGCGGTAAGTGTCCATGTGTACTGATTGGACGCAGTGCATGTTGAGGGGTGCCAGGAGTGTGCAGCATTGACATATGTCTGGAAAGGCCCATGTATGGATGTGCAGGGACATGAGCTTGCCGCATGTGAGTCCAGTCATGTGTGATGCACATCAATGGTATGTGTTCCAAAGCATGATGCACAAATGCATGAGGAGACGCACACATGTTAGCATTTTTGTGTATGTACTATGCCATGGTTGGGGTGTGACACATGGATGCTGATTCCACCTTCATGCACGTGCACAGTGTACATGTGCGTGTGTGTGTGTTTGACATGTGTGCAACTGTGATACGCCATGGATGCATGTGACACAGACATGTGGTGAGCCGATTGGCAGATGTGACATTGTTGCCGGTGATTGCACTGTGACAGGTGGTGGAGATGTACAGATGCATGTCTGTCTGGTGGCATGTGTGCATGTGTTTGGCACTCCCCGTGTTGCTTGTGATGTCAGTCTGACCTTTGGATGTTCATGCTGTTGTGTGTGTATAGATGCTGCTGCCTGATGCACCATTCCTGTCAATTTGTGCATGTGTGTGGGTTCAAATGATATGTGTGTTGGGGAGTGTTATGCCGTCTGTGAAGTTTGACACTGCCACTCATGTGCAACTCTCATGTGTGTATACAACCATTGTACAGTGCCCTGATGCCTGTGTCCTGTCTCTCCCTGTCTGCAGCGTCAACTGTTGAAGAGGGCAGAGATGGTGCTGTGGAGCACAGCGGCAGGAATCCCACCACCAGCCGGAGACGCAGGGCCCAGCTCCCCTCCCGGCTGGTCATCTCTTCAGGGAGTGTGGAGTCTGGTGCCGCGTCCATGGCCGCAGCTGCGAGGGTACGTCCAAGAGGTGGCTTTTGGAGGTGGACTCCTCGGCAACAGTAGCGGCAGCTGAGCCCCCACAGGGGCCTATGGAGGAAGATGGCACGGAGTTGGTGGTGGGGGGTTTGGTTGAGGAGGAGGCCATGGAAGGCCCACGCACGGGGCCTGAAGGGGGGGATTTCACTTGTGCTAGCGGTGCAGTGCAGGGGCAGGGACAGGAGGCAGCACAGGTTGCACAGAGGTGCCTGTGTGTAATCCTGTCCCCTATCCTGTGACTGCATCATCCGGCACCAGCAGGGATGCCTCCATCCAGACCTGTTTTCAGGGAGGGGATGCGTGTACAACAACTGGCCTTCCTCTCCCTGTGGACGTTGCAATCCATGACCGTATTGAGCCTGTCCTAGCTGGGTTGGTGTTGCGCCAACGTGGGATTCGGGATGACGTGCAGGGTTCTCATCAGGACAATGCATGTCATTTCGGATCCCTCATTGGCTGCATCGACCTACTAGGACAGGTCGTCGGCACTGGGTTCATCCGTGTGCTCCTCAACTGAACCTCCTATGCGCCAGGCGTCCTCCGTGCCATCTTCCCTCCCAAGTATCACCTGGGCCCCCTGTTGAGCTGCCCCTGAAACAGCAGCCAGGCTTGTGGAGGACACATCCCTGCCACAGTCGGGAGTTGGAGGTCCAGCAGGGGTGGCCACCCCACCAACTGGACCCCAGCAGATGGAGGACGTACAGGCATCATCAAGTAGGGCACGTGCACGGTGGCCCCAGAGGATTCCATCAGCCTGGAGGCCGTTGTGGTGCCAGAGGCATTTGCATTGGAGGCAGCAGCAGGCTCAGCGTGGGAGTGATCATGGCTCGGGGCCTTCAACATCCCAGGGGCAGGCATTGGCCGGAGGGCAGGAGGACCCAGGATTGGGAGTGACTGGCATTGCTCACAATGGTCAGGGTGGAGAACTCCATGTGCCGGGCGTTGAGGCGGGCTGAGTACTTCGAGGCAACTCGCAGGGAGTTGGAGGAGGCCATGGCTGCATCCCTGCGAGACCTTGAGGCCAGGGAAGAGGCCCGCCTCCGGAACATCGACGTGGAGTTCGATGATAACCTGGTGCGGAACATCAAAGAGTGAGCCGGTGGACTAGCCCGCCGCCTTTGTACATAGTTCTTTAGGCTTAGGTTTCCTTTGGTTTTTTTTGTTTTTTGGAGTTCATGGACTTTGCTCCACTTTATGTATATAGTTTTTTATTGATAGGATTTTTGGTAGGTTTCCTTTTGTTTTGGGATCATGGACCCTTTGCACTTGCATTGTAAATAGTTCAAGACTTGTACATACTTTCGTTATTTCAACTTACCATGGATCAATGTTTTTATTTTAATTTTTTTTATTTCCTTTATATGGACATTGGGGATGGACCACTTTTCAGTTTTCATGTCGAGGATTTTTGATTTTAATTGGATTTTCCTTTTTTATTGATATTGCTTTCATTATTTGTTAATTTGCAAGTTTGATTTTGATTAGGTTATTTCATTATGTTTTTTACATTTCATTTATCTTCATTATTGCTGTTGTGTACTCTCATTGGTTTTGTGCATGTCTCTATGAGCACTGCTTGCTGGCGCGAGCGGGTTACGCGTATTCCGAGGGGTGCGTGGGGACTTTTCCATGCGTTTTCGCTGGCGCGAGCTGGGTAACCGTATTCCGAGAGGTGCGCGGGGTGTTTTCCACGTGATTTCGCTGGCGCAAGTGGGGTACGCATATTCAGAGGGGTGCGCGGGGAGTTTTCTATGCGTTTTTGCTGGCGCGAGCTGGGTAAGCATATTCCGAGGGGTACGCGGGGTGTTTTCCACACGATTTTGCTGGCGCAAGCAGGGGTACGCATATTTCAAGGGGTTTCGTGGGGTGTTTTCCACACGATATAGGTGGCGCAAGCGGGGTACGAGTATTCAGAAGGCTGCACGGGGAGTTTTCCATGCGTTTTTGTGGTTGGGGGGCTGTATGCTGCTCCACTGGCCTTTGCGCCATGTACTGGATTTGTGCGATGTTTTTTGGTGAACGGGGCGTAGTTGGGGGCGTAACTGGCGCTGCTGCAGGGTCGCTGCGCCACTTCTGCACTTAATTCTATGAATTACCCCCTTAACTTAAAGCGCATTTGGCGCCTAAAAACACTTGTTTTGAGGCGTGATACAAATACCAAACCAAATATCATATCATAGCATGCATCTGCTTTCACAACGGAAGATAAACGGAAGATAACATACTTAATTTAGCGAGGCTGAAAACAAACTATTTAACAGGGATTTCTACAAACGAAAAACAAAAGCAAGTGTTCCACTGTCATTTGTACTAAGCATGCATATATTTATATCATTATTTGTATGTACAGTCAGCGTTTCTCGTTTTTCACCGATTTTGCATTTAACAATTTAGGCTAATTATTTAAAAGTTTTGCAAAAGCATATAGTTCCAAAAAATGGTTTTCAAAAGAAAAGAAAACACGTTCGCAGAGGAACAAACATCGCGTTTACTTTCTATTTATATGAATAATATGAAAGCATCCCAATGGTAAAGAATTAATGAGCGATTTTGATGTTCTGCGTGCTAGCAAAACACACTCCATCAGTTTGTTGGTTCAGGCAGACACATAGCACTGTTCACTTGACAAAACACCAGCTTAATGATGTGTTCAGTGTAAAGGTCACAGTTTCAAATCCGGAGAAGGTTATCCTTCTGAAGTTGATACAGTAAAATCCATTGGAAATGGCAAATGATAAATGTGTAGCTTGTCTAGAATGCTGATACTTGCAAACAGTGCTCTTTACGTGGCCGATTCTTCTTTTTTATTGGTGTTATTAACCTTATAAATAGTTCCTTTACTCTGAAAATGGAGGGCTGCATTTCTGTCCGAGCACACGTGCTTAGACAGAAGCACATTCTGCATTAGAATGAAGAGAGATCACTACAAAATATCTCAAGCACATATCAAATATCAATGCCCTTCAGGGGCCAGATTACCGAAACCTTGCAACGGTGCAAGTGTGAAATTGCACGGGATTAGCACAAAGGCAAAGTTTTCCATATTTCTAAAAACACAGGGAGACATTAGTAAACCATTGTCCCGTGACAAGTGCAGCGTGGCATGGTATAACCACCAGGGCAATAATTACCATAGCCTCAAAAAAGATAAATTTGTTATGCTATTTTGCAGCAGTGCAAAGTTTGCCCTAGTGCTAATACCATTCCCTATACGCACTAGAGTAAACTTCCCCCTACAAAAATGCAGTGAAAATGTATCTTTTTTGCACTAGGGCAATTTGTGCCCTGGGTTGCGGCCGGAAGGCACGTATGCTGTTTCTTTAGTTTGTGCCTGCACATGAGAGTCAAACTATTGAGGAGCGCCTTTTACACTGTTTGATTGTTGCAGGTTAAATCCCCACTATGTTAAGCAAGGAAGAGAAATGTTTTTAGACTTTTCCTGAATTTCAGGTGGTCCTCTGGGGAAGGAATTTCCCTTGGTATCGTTTTCCATAGTTTGCCCATCATAGTGGAACAGACAGAGCCTCCTTGTCTTTCTATGCAAAATATTGTAGTTTTTTTTAAAGTCTGTCGTTTCTTGATCTTAGGTCTCTGGTTGCTTTGGATATTGTTTTGGAGGAATTCTCCTCTGACCTTCAAGTGCTCTGTTGACAATGCTGTCAGCCTTAAACTGAATCCTTCTTTTTTGGTAGCCAGTGGAGTAATCTGGGAGAAATAGATACATTGTATCCCATGAAGCACAGCAACAAGCATCTGTGAGTTGGCAGATGAGAGAAAGGGGCAGCCTGGAATCTCCAGACATTACAATGAGCTACCTGGCAGGGGTTATGGGAGGCAATCAACGTTGGTACAGATAAAGGGATGCTTGTCATTTGAGGGGTGTGCTTACCCATTTCACCTTCCTTAGTATGTTAGTTGGCTGGCTCAAAGAGGCCTCAGTACTCACTCTGACAAGTACAGTTCCTTTGCTCAGTGGCCTGCTGGGACTGTTGGCTATTGAGGACAGACTCCAAATGAGGGCAGGGAAGGCATTTGCTAGATATTCATGTTTCTTTTTTTTCTGGGCTGGGTCAAACCACTTTTATTTTCACTGAGATGTCTACCCTGCTGTTCAAGACCCAAGCTCTTCCCACACAGTCCTGAACGAAAATTCCTTCCCAACATTCACAAATCACTAGGTTTTGACGCAACACCAAGTATTCTGTGTCAGACTGATGCTGCACCCATGATGACAACAAGGAGCAGACAAGATAAAGGTTGTAGTATGGGTTCCTGAAAATGTGCAGCACACTAGTCTAAAAAGGAGGTGGAGGAGGGGCACAATGGCTGCAAGTTGGTGAAGAGGAGCATGTTGGTAGTGTCAAAAAGGGGTTTTGTGTGGGGGGATAGGATGGACTTTCCAATAACAATGCAATCACCAGTCAGCAGCCACTATGGTCATTTGCAAGGAAAGGGTCTCAAAGGATTTACCAGTGTCCTAAGAGGGGTCAGTCTGAGGCACACTGGTTTGAGATTAGTTTGGGACTGGACAGGTGAACAGTGTCATAAGTGTCACAGTGCCAGCACAAACGTGGATCGAAAGGGCCATTGTACCTAGTAAATAGGAACTCAATGGTTTAAGTCTTTGCATGCATCTAAGCCATCCTCCAGGGTCCAAAGGATGATGGCAAAGGGAGGAAGCATTCCTCCTGCCCTCCATGTACTAGCTCTTCCTCGCTTCCTCCCTTTGTTCTTCTTTTTCCATGACCTGAGACTCCTCAACATCACCCTGGATGCCATCATCACCATCACAACTATCATCATCAACAGTGCCACCATAAGTCCCACCAGCCCCAGTCGGTGGGACTTATCTGTCAGAGTATTTGGCAGATTTTCTGTGAACACCATCACACCAAACATGTCCTGGATTGCACTGTCTCCTCTTCAAATGTGATGTTGGAGAACAACAGTGTTGCTCTCTTTCTTTTCCGCCTGTTAATAACGAGACAACTCCTTCTGCTGTTCTTTAGTTCTGGGGAAGTAAATGCATGCTGGCTACCTGAGTCTTTATCAGCATCTGTGTGTACTTCAGTGAATTCTGGGCCATCCTTCAACACGTTCCCTGGCATTGCCTCCTGTGATCCCCCTACATGTTTTAACCCTGCCAGTCACCGACTGCTTCTATTAACATGTTGGTGCAGATTGCTGTGCGTTTTGCTGCCTGGGCTGAGCCAAACACCGCCTGAAAGCAAGATTGTTGTTACAAGGGCCCTCGGCGAGTGTGCATGCATTCTGTCTCCCTGAGCCTTTGTTTATTTGCATTTGCATGCAGTTTGACTTTTCCTCTGCCATCCTACAACATGGCCACCCTGGCCTGCATGAGATCCCTGTGCCTTCTGGCTCTCAATGCAGTTTTTCTTATCTCACTTTCCACCTGAAGTGGACTTGCTTATCATGCACCCCCTGCTCCCTTTTTTCTTCGGTTGTGTGTGTGTATGCCAGCTTGCTGGGCCTTACTCTCTGCATCCATTCACATTTACTTTTTCTGAGCCATCCTACAACTTGGCCACTGCCATTGCCTGCACATTATCCCTCATCAATTCCCTTGCCCACTGCATCTTTCTTTTCCCTCAACTATGTCTGGGGTGTAGATTGGTATACAGGGCAATAAAATGGGCCAGGAGTGACAACCCTTGAAATATCTCATTATCAGAGCAGACTCACGCAATACACCCAGCAAAGGAGTGAGTGGTCAAATTGCTCTATGTCTCTTTGTTGATCTTGGCCTCCCCGCCATTGTGCCAGTAAATTGACATTTGTTTCCTGAACCCTAATCCCTGTCATCCCTGTCGGTGTTGGCAGTCTTTCAGCCATGCAGTGCAGTGGCAGGGATTACACCCACATGTCTATGATTGTATTACTTAATGTCCCAAACCTCCCTTCTTGCTATCATGCTACCACTTCCTATACCCTACATCCAGCCTCACCTCACATCTGACTCCAACTGTTAAGTGACTTGTACACCTACTGACGTCCTTCTCAAGGTGTCTACTGCACATCTAATTCCCCATCCTTCCACCAGAGTCCACTGATCGCTCTAGATTCTAGAGTCTGCTGCCCCAATATCTCTACCAACAGGTATTCCTTGCCTGAAATCTCAATTGCTCTACTTTGCCCCTCTTGTCTCACCTCCCTTCATTTCCTCCATTTCTTCACCCTCTCTTCACCTACTATATAAGCCTTTTCTTGTTCCTCATCTTCATGTGCTCCTGAGTTCCCACTGCTGCTTGCTTTTTCTTTGGTTTTCATTGTTTGGTGTTATTGTACTCTATGGCAGTCTAGTTGTTTTTCTAAGCCTCATTGGCTATTTTTTTGTGCTTAACTCCCTAGCTTGTTGTTGTCCCTTCTAAAAATCTGCTTCCACAACATCACCCCTGCTTCTCTCGTATGACTTGGTCCTATTCAGTATCCTCTGCTACCCCTTCTCTCTTTCATTCTTTTAATTTCCACTATGAGCTTAGGCATTGCTACCATTCCTTTCCTACTACCACCCCCTGCCGGCTTTCCCCACTAATATTCCTTCATGTATCTATGCATAGATTACTTTCCTTAATTGGCTGCTTCACCCGCTCTTGCCTCTTACCCCTCCTAGCCCCAATCACCATGCCTATTTGATTGGCTCACTCCTGGTTCCTTTCCTTCTTGCATTCATCACATTTCATGTTCCTGCCAACTGTCCCTGTGTATGCCTGCTTCCTTTTTCCCCTTCTTTGTTCTGATTTAATTGAATATGCATCTACAATGTGTTCCTGTTTGTTCATTTCATTCCTGTCCAGTGTTTGTCTTTTGTTCTTTCTTGGCTCACGTTTGGCCGACCCCTCTCTCCAATCCCACCCCTTCATCTTGTGGCCTTCCTCATATGTCCATCAGCAATTCAGTATCCCTCCTTGCTTTTCACCACCTGTTCTGTTCCTCTTTTAGTGGGTTACTGTGCTCATGGACAAGCTTTTGGGACTCACTCCTCTGTATATACCGCTGTATGTCGACTATATTCATTTCAACACGGTTAACTTACATTGTATCACCCTTTGCTCATTTCTGCCTCAATTCAGCCCTTCTGCATCCTTCTCTTGCCATTTCTATTGCATTAACCAATCTTGCTCATCTCTGTCAACTTATCTCCATTTATCTACTCATCCAGATGGTGAATTATCCTTCTGCCTTTCTTAACCCTGACCTGCTTGTTCTGGGAAGTGAGCCCTATGGACCTTCTCCTGCATACTGAATCCTCTGCTATACTTCTTTCTACTTGCCACACTTTTTTCTCAGCTCAGCTGCTTGCCTTGCCCACACTTACTCACGATATAGTGGAGGCACAGAGCTGCAGGATCCGAATGCTGTGCACGCCAAAGCAGTACAATGTGCTACTAAGATTCTCTTAAAACTTTGCGGTTTAACTTTGAACAAGGTGCAATTGCTTGGTAAACAGGTCTCTGCATGGGACGCCAAACTTTCAGCAATGGATTCTTCGTTGAAAATTCTAACTAACCACTTGAACGATCAATTGTCACAACAGACCTTTACAAACCATGGGGCGCAAGGATGCTCTGCAAGTTTACTCCATGTCTCCAATAGGTTGGAAACTAGCCGTCTGGATGTTACCATCTATATGACACGCAAGGAAAGGCGTTTTGCCAAACGGGCAAATGCACGACAACAAGAGGCAACCATATTGTCACAAACAATTCTAAATAAATCTCAGAGCGTGGATCATTTCAATTCGACAATCCTCCTACACATTCAGGGTAAAAACAAGAGAGATAGTAAGAAGGCCGCAAAGAAAAAGAGGCAGAAATCGGCGGGTACACTTACCAGCTGGTTGATAGGTGACGTTGCCCACTTTCAACCGAAAACCTCAGAAGAACACATTTTAGAAGTTGATCTTACATCAACACCTACACCTATGGCCCTCTTGGCTTGTGTACCCCTCCCTACGGTATTTTCAGCAGGCAGGCCTTCCTCAAGTGCATCCAATTGTGGCACCGCTGACCCAACCTATTACAGCACCATGTGTAATCTCTCCAGCACCCCAAACGGTGGGTCCAGGTAATGTCAGCCTAGACCCCAACATTTTTACGTTGGGGAGAAGGGAACAGACCTTTACAGATGAAGCTACTAAGATCTGATGTGGTGTTGGTTTGTAAAAAAGTTCTGGCCCTACGAGTGCTCTCTTTGGCTGACTTAAGTTTTGTCAAACCTGTGAAAACTCAAGGAGGAAACTACGTGCGGGTGCACTGCACTGCCCCTGAAGTCTTGACACTTGTAAGAGCTCACTGGGTGGAAAAAGAGAACACAGGATACCTACTTGATAGTGACACACATATTAGTCTCAAACAGTAGGAAGACGAACTGGCAGCATTTCAACTGGCAAGTAGGGCCCAAGCCCCAACCCTAATTCCAGCGCTGGGTACCGCAAATGCCCCTCTGTCGTTACCCGAGGACGCTATGGGTTGGGAATGGTTCAGGACATTTTTGTTGAGGCACCTAGTGCAGCCAAACTGATTGCTGAAGGTGGCAAACTGGAAAGCACGTGGGTACAGCCATTTTGTGAGCCCTAATGGCTCAATATTCCTTTTGCAAGAACTTGATGTCTTCCTCCTACAAGAGACATGGTTGACTAAGAAAATCCAGCTGGAGGGCTCTTCCCTGTTTCAGTCACTTGCCATAAAGGGGGCTTTGGGTCGTCCATTGGCTGGCCTTATCATAGGGGTTAGGCAGTGATTACCTATGTGTACTAATGCTTTGCAATTGAGCTAAGCCTGGACACTGGAGACAGGGTTCCTTTGAATCTACTAATGGATAATGAATATGCACCACCTACCTTGAGTCATTTAGATGACTTACATGAATACATCGATAATGTCTGTGCTAACTGGCTGATGATTGAGACCCATGAATGTCTCCTATTGGGAGGCGATGTAAATGCCAGTTGCATTGATAACGAAGTAGGAGTCGAGTATGGGTCAGTGGTCTCTACCAGCATTATGTTGAGGGCCGGGGTAATTCTAAGGGTGCCAAATGGATCTCACTACTCCGGGATTGGGGTCTTGTTATGTTTAACGGACGTAGCCCTGGGGATATTCCTGGCCAATTTATTTGGCAGCTGGAAAATAGGCACTCCTCACTGGACTACTTTTTTGGAAGTAACCTATGCACTGAGAAGTGCAAGTGCCTCTGGGTAGAGCATATAGTGACCACCACCTTCTGACCCTTTCATTGCGTATGCCTAAACTGATAAAAATGCCTAGTCGGGGGTTCAGGGGTAGGTATTAACCATGCTGGGAATAGGGCGGGCTGGATACCTCGAGACATCGACAAGGCTTCAAGTGCTGTGTACAGGCTGTTAAAATTTGAAACTAGTAGGGTGGCAACCATGGATGTGAATGAAATGGTTGCCTGTTTACATTTACTTGCATTGGAATCAGGCTCTATGGCCAATAAAACCAGTAGTACCCAATCTATTCAACATGAACATGCTTTTGATATAGAAATCAGAGACAGTAATTGACATATGTGTCGGCAGATTAGAACAATTAAACAAACGGGGTATGCAGTTGGAGGTCGAAGCCAAGACGACGAAGATCAAATACAAATACCGCAATTGGCTCATAAAAAAAAGGACAGCTAATACGATCTTTTGGTGGCAAAAGATGTTTTCGATACCATATGGTAACAACTCCAGGTCAATATGGCAACTTTTAGCAGGAGCAAAAGGTGACTCAAATGACAGATAGTTAATCCTATCTGTGCGTATATCTGGACCTGTTTCCTTAAAAGTAAATGTATACGGGGACGCCTTGGGGGAGATAACAAAGCCAGGAAGAGCCCTTTTCCGTTGAGAATTGGTGCTGATGCAATTCTTAAGGCAATTTTCAAACTAAAGAGCTCTCAAGCAACTGGTCCAAATGGACTATAAAACGCTGTTCTCAAAGGAAACCAGGTAATATGGGCTAAGATCCTAGAGACCCTTTTTTGGAAAAGTCTGTAAGGAGCGAGTGATCCCAGCGATGTAATTTCACCAAAATGCCAGGGATAGCGGAAGTGACATCACACAACCCTTGACCTCTGATGACATCACAGGAGGTGATGTCATTTGACAGCACCCTGAAGTGACATCACAGGAAGCGATGGAACACAACCTTTCACCCACCAACAAAACAGGAAGTGGCATCACATAGCATTGTTTCTAAGTACACTACGAACAATATGGTTAGGATATCACTGTAAAGTGATATGCATGTTATGCAAGAATGGATCACCACATCGTTAATATCAGTGCGTATAGGCCCCTATTACCAAATCACTGTGAATGCAAGCAGATGTCCAAGGCCAAACGATAATGATGTGCTATCTAGCACTTACACTTAAGTGCTTCATATAGAACAAATATACATACAATATCACTCAACATGCATTGGTTCTCATTTATCTACCTCAGCAGGATGAAAGGCTGAGTTGACCTTGCTGGCAGTCGAACCTGCAACCTGCAGATCACACACACATTGCAGCAGCCTTAGCTCAACCCACTGAGCTATCTAACTGGCTATAGCTTTCGGAAAACCAGTCACTCAAGAAAACAAAGAGCCACATGCTGCTGGCCACAGCCCATGAGCCTCAATCTAAGGATCCTTTAGGGGTAGCAAGGGAGACCAAAGGGGTAGCCAGCGAGACCTCATTTGCGACCCCTGTTGACTCATAAATGACGTCCATGAGTGGTCCATAATCTCTGGCGACAGGAAATTTTACTCCCCATATATAAAAAAGGGGATAGAGAAAGGCCAGAAAATTACAGACTACTCCCCCTCTTGGACATTACTGGGAAGCTGTTTTCCACTTTTGTCTTAGCGCCCCTGTAAAATTGGGCCATGGGTAATAACATCTTACACCCTACCCAGACTGGCTTCAGACCAGGATGAAGTACCACACTTATCAGGGTACTGGATAAAATGACCCATGAAGTGGGTATGAGAGGCAATTCGGCTACTTATTTTATATTCGTCGATTTTAGTGCAGCCTTCAACTCTGTAAACAGGGAAATACTGTGGCAAAAGTTGTGAAATATGGCCTGCCTTAACTGGATCGTGAATATACTTATTTTGCTGCATACTGATACTGGAGTTTATGTACATCTGGACGACACAGGAGGCTTATCCACAAGGGTTAAAATAAATATGGGTGATAAACAGAGGTGCTCACTTGCACCCCTATACCTGTACTTAGCAGATCTTCCACCGACCCTGGTTTCCAATTGTGGCTATTCTTTTAAAATAGGCGATACTGCAATTCCTAGCATATTATATGCATATGATCTCGTAGACATAGAAAGGACTATAGCAGGGGTGAAAGCAACATTTTAAATTCTGGTTGAATATACCAAGAAAAACCAACTGACTATAAATATGGCCAAAACGCAAATGATGGTTGTGTCAGGAGGCAAGGTAGAAAGGGTTCGCCTAAAAATCAAATTGGGCCCTTTAGATTATGTTGATTCTATGTATTTAGATGTCGAGCTATCGACTAGAGGCAGTTATTACAACCTCATTGAATTAAAGAAACGTAAGGCTTGTCAATTGACATATGCTATAAATCATTTCTCCAAATTACATCAGGCTTTTCCCTTGCAGGAACTACCAAGCTATATAACCAGTGTTTTGTTCCCGCTATATTATGCGGTCTGGATGCGGTGGCTATACCCGATTTGAAGTGGCTTGACTTTCTAGAACATCCATGGCCTATTTACGACTCAAATTAATTAGGCCTGACTTCAATGAGAATGCATTGTATGTGCGTGCTAAAAAGGGTACAACAAAACAAAAACACCAGATTTTCAAGGTCTCAATGTAAAATGGATCAAGGAGATCAACTCATTACCCGATTTTGATCGTGGTACAGGCTTCCCGGCGTTCAAAAACATATTTTAGAGGAAGATGGAACGTCATGACTGGCTAAATTTCTACGCACACGTGGAACAATTGCATCATTACATCTGTATGATGGGAATTTCTCATAAATATATCAAGACACAGCAAGACACAGCACTATTTGATGAAGTGCCCAAATCCATGTGTGCATAGTTTCATGCTACGTCTTAGAACTAACCAACTTCCACTACTTTTGATCCAGGGTGCCTTTATAAAAATGCCTATAGAAACCTGAACATGTCGTATTTGTAAGGGCATACATAAACTTGAAAGCCCACATGTCCTTACACAATGTGCAAAATTACTGATAATTTTAATGCACAAAAAGGATTGCTGTCTTTCAAGGTTGTATCTTCTCCTATGTATATGTTTCATATGATATGACTGGACCATAAGGGAATTATTGTAAGAACATACTTGAAGGATAAGTCTACGAATATAGTACATTTACAATTTTTAGTTCCTGACTGTTACTGAAGAAAATCATGTGGCCTACATATGTCAGGAAAGGGGGAGTCAGACATGTGATGTCATCAGTGATGTCATCAATGACATTTGTGAAGTCATCTTTGATGTCCTGGGTGTTAGGCTTAGCAGTGCACGGTGGTGGCGCAAGTTATGGTTGCTTAGCTTACCATAACTGGCGAATTTCAAGGGTTTTTCGGTTTTACTTGGAACCATAACGTCACTTTAACAAAGTTTTTTCACTGAATTTGAAAGGTTTTCAGCAGCGCAACTTAACCATAACGTCCCTTTAACAAAGTTTTTTCACTGAATTTGAAAGGTTTTTAGCAGCGCAACTTAACCATAAGGTCCCTTTAACAACGTTTTTTCACTGAATTTCATCGGTTTTTAGCAGCGCAACTTAACCATAAGGTCCCTTTAAGAAAGTTTTTTCACTGAATTTCTTAGGTTTTTAGTAGTGCAACCTAACCATAACGTCCATTTAACAAAGTTTTTTCACTGAATTTCATAGGTTTTTAGTAGTGCAATTTAACAATAATGATTTTGACTTTATATACATGTCATATGGAACTGACTGAATCTCTTCTACTGTACTTGATGTCCGCAAACTCATTTAATGTTCGCGGACATGTTCGAAGAACAGTATCACTTCCTAAAAACTCTGGGGGGGTATGTTTGATTGTTATATCATAACATAAGAACATTTAACACATTCAAAAAGGAGCACACAAACACATTATATGTACTAATATATAAGAAATGTAACCCATATATGCAACACACTAACCATTCATTTAAATGCACTATGTTCTCAAATGGAATATACCACAAGAAGATAAATTGGCTTCCAACAAAATTACCTCACAGACACGACAGAACTGAGAACAAGAGCAGACCCACTGAGTACATAGGACATATCTTACCTGAAATAGTACCTGAAATAGTAAGTGTACTTAATTTTATTAATATATTTATAAACTTTCTGTATTAGATAAAAAAATATATTATCTTTTTTTTTTTCTCACAGAAATGTCTAGTACTCTGGAATGACTAGAGGAGCATTTCCCACATGAAGAAATGTCACAAGATAGTGAAAATAATGGTAAACACTTCATAATATAAACCATTTAATTATTATTATTTTGTATACATTTAACATATATGTATTTTTTTTTGTACAGAGCATACCAAAATAGATAATACTTCAGAAAAACCTGTTATGGATAACACTTTTCACAGTATAGAAGAAAAAATTGATTTATTGTTGACTAATTTTAATAAATTGAAAACTTTTGTGGAAGATCATTTTAAACCAAAAACCTTGCACCATTGCCCCACATGTACTTGTCCCTCCTCACCATATCCCAGTCAATTATCCCCAAACCCTCTCCATAACCCAAAACGTTTTGATGAGACTTCCATCCCTTCTTCCCCTAATAACAATCATGTTGAAACCCCCCTGTTTCTGTTTCTGCCTCACCTTCTCTGTCATAAATTATTAATATATGTTAAATAAAGTTTAATTTTTATATTGTGTTGTAAATAGTTTCTTTTTTTTTTTAAAACAATGTAGGTGTCTGCGGACAGTGCAGGTGTTCTGAAATGTTTGTAAATAAACGAAAATGGAGGTGTCCCAAGAACACTATACCTGTTCGTACTGTTCGCTAGCAAGTTGAAACTGTTCTAAGAACACACGTGGTGTCCTGAAATGTTCGTAAAGAAACTAAAATTAAAGTGTTCTAAAGAACACTATATCTATCCGTAATGTTCGCTATCAACTTGAAACTGTTCTTAGAACACTATTGGTGTCGTCAAATGTTCATAAATAAACGAAAATGGAGGTGTCCTGAAGAACACTACACCTGTTCGTAGTGTTCGCTAGCAAGATGAAACTATTCTAAGAACGCATGCGGTGTCCTGAAATGTTCGTAAAGAAACAAAAATTAAAGTGTCCTAAAGAACACTATATCTGTCAGTAGTGTTCGCTATCAAGTTTAAACTGTTCTTAGAACACAATTGGTGTCCTGAAATGTTCGTACGTAAACGAAAATGGAGGTGTCCTGAAGAACACGATACCTGTTCGTAGTGTTCGCTAGCAAGTTCAAACTGTTCTAAGAACACACGCGGTGTCCTGAATTGTTCGAAATTAAACGAAAATGGTGGTGTCTTAAAGAACAGTATACCTGTCCGTACTGTTCGCTAGCAAGTTGAAACTGTTCTAAGAACACAATTGGTGTCCTGAAATGTTTGTACATAAACGAAATTGGACGTGTCCTGAAGAACACTATATCTGTCCTTACTGTTCGCTAGCAAGTTTAAACTGTTCTAAGAACACACACAGTGTCCTGAAATGTTTGTTTCACGTGTGACGCATTTTCAATTACTTCGGGACCCGAACAGTGTCCGTAGAACATCAACGTGCATGCGCTAACCAATCTCCGTGCATTTGGTGTCCTGCGGACAGGCGCTTCCTTCGCGGACATGTTCGCGAACGGATCATATGACCGCTCAAACGTTGATCGCGTGTTCTGAATGATGCGGACACTGTTCGTTTCTCCGAACAATTTAAAAGTACATTTTCAATTAATCCATAATATTTTTCAATAAAATCTCACCATGGCACAAGTCCCACATAGTAATCCTGAGTTTCTACATACCTTTTGAAACTTTTCGAACTTTTTTTTGTGTTCGATCTGTCCGTGGACAGTGCGCATGTCCGCGGACCGCGCACAAGCACCCCTATAAAAGACTACGCCCTAGAGCTTATTCTCATTGTGTTTCTGGCTATTCTTCAGAACACAGCGATTTTTGCTGCCGCCTGCAGATTACAACATCATCGAGATGGCATCCATGGCTGAACTACTGCCACCTGGTGCTGCACCTGCTTCAGCACCACCCCCAACCCCTCCACCATCACCACCTCCCCAAGGGCCTGAAGAGGGGAACAGGAGTGAGGATGCAGAGGAGGAAGAAGAGGATGATGAGAATGAGGTAGAAGAAATCCCTACTATCCGCACTAGGCGTGAGTCTTGGGTGTGGCGGTTATTTACCATTCATGGGAATGGTCCTAAGGCTCGTGCGAACCGTGTTACCTGCAATGAGTGCAAAATGATACTCACTCGCGGGCAAGACGGTAAGTACAGCTTTGGGACCACTACTATGAAGCGACACCTGAGGTCATTTCACTCTGGGGCTATTCGCAGGGTTGTACCTTGCGAAGAACGTAGCAGGTTGATTTCCTCTACTTCATCCTCTGTTTCTGATCCTGTCACCACAAGGACCACCTGTGTGGGACAGCGTCTTCCTCAAACTGCCTCACAGGCCATACAGAATGCTGATGACCCTTACCTTTCGAGGGTCACAGTTATATATATGTACTGTGACACAGTACTCTGCAGGGGGGAGCGACTTCGTAGTGCTTTTGAGACTATCGTCTCAGAGCACGAGAAGATCTGCTCACTACCCAAATAAAACCCACTCTACATCTTCCTCTCTCAGCTCGCCCTTTCTTATCCCTGTGGTTGGTGTCCCCCCATTTACCTTCCTTTCCCCTCCTCTCCTAGTGTGTCGTGTATAAAAAACCAAAAAAAATACAAAATAACAAAAATAAAAAAAAATAAGGCTCTTTTCAGAGCTGTCTTTCACAGTTGAAAAATAGAAGTGAAAATAAATGAAGCAGGGCCCTTTGTATTTTTTAGAAGTCCGCGGACAGTTCGCGAACATTTAAAAAATTGGGTTGCTACCCTATCACAAACATTGCAATTTTCTCTGGGAGGAAGTGGTGGCTCTGAAAAGAGCCTTAGGGAGGTGTTTGTAAGTCAAAAATTATAAATGCTTAACACCTACTTCAAAATGGATGTTGTAATTCCAAAAATGGTCGCAATGCATTTTTTACATTTCTGAGAAAAATCTGATTGCCACCATAAGTAAGATGGACTCACTGTGAAAAGAAGACATGCCAAAATCTTTTAGAAAAGCACAAACAGCTTTATTAACATTGCGCCTTGCTTTTTCCATTTGTGGACCAAATGAAGAAGAACGAAGCCACATTTGTCTCTGCGCAATCCGTGAAAATATCACTTGAGAATTAGGAAACATGTCCATAACCTTCCCAAGTCCTTCTTTCATAGCAAATTGCAAAAATATTCCAGTCACATGTCCTAAACTGTTCCCTCCACAATGAATTACAATTATGTCTGGATGTTGCTCTGTCTCCAAAGTAGCACAGAGAGGTAGCAAGTCCAACCACTTCATTCCACGTACTCCATGCCAATGTACTTCCACATGTGAGAATCCAAGATCTACAGCTACTCCACAGCTTTCTGCATGCACCTTCAACCAATATATCCATGAATCTGCCAACATCCATACAATATTTTTCCTAAAACACACAGACATAGCTATCTGTTGTTCTCTCAGCAAAAACAGTATATGAGAAACTCTCTTCCGGCACAACACACCCACTAAACTTTGCTGACCAATCCCTTTCAGTACTCATTCTCATTTGCATGACTTCCGAACCCAAAAATCCCTGGATGTAACTCCCGATGTCCGCGAACTACCGCCATGTCCGCGTACATATCGTAACATGAACAGCCCTTCTACCATTTCCACTTCACTCTCTCTGCTATTCCCTCATTGGATGTAGCTAAGAAGTCACATGACCATGCACCAATCACATTCAAGACCTCTACATCTAACTGCATCATCATAGATCAGCACTGCAAATGTACTGTGAATCTCTCTGAGTACAAGTGTCATATCATTGGCAAGCACCATCTACCAGAAATACTGTACACTCTCCAAGATTTCTACTTGCAGCTCCATGCATATCCATATGCATGAACACAAACTTCAGGTATGCATATTTTCTGTACAGTAGACAAACACATTTTCAAACAGACTTTTAGCTTGTGTAATCTGTAAAATGAATTTACTGTATTTTTTTCAATTTCCTAAAATCAACTATCACTTATAAACCTTTATACTATTTACTTTCTTTATACACACACATTCAAATCATGTTAAACTAACATTTTTTAAATAAAATATATAGACTACATATATTCAAACAAAATTGCATTCAAGCACAATCTATGTTTAAATCTTAAAAAAAAATACTTATACAATTTCATATTTTTTTGTTTTTAATTTATTTACTTAATTACTTTAATGTAGACATGGCATTGAGGCGCTATTACCTAGAACAGCTTGGTTACAGAAATAGTGGTATTCACTGGTATATTATAATTTATAATTTATAGTTATATTTTTTTTGCTACAGTTAGTCATTCAATACAATTTGTTCATTAAGAACATATCATATGTACTGAACTGATGCAATGTATCTTATGTAAATAAATTAGTTTAATGGTTTTGAAGAAGGCGCTGAGGATTTCAATTAAAAAAAATCAATATCTAAATTAAAAACAGCACTATATACAAACAAAATTACTAATTTGAATCTTTTACAATTGCAGTCAAGACCAGTCTCCTGAAAAGAAGCAACCGAATTTGAAGAACAAAGAAGAACTAAGAAGTTACCTGTTAATTTAAGAAAAAAAGTAAGTAGAATATCACCATAATATTTGTATTATTACTCAAACATACTGTAAAGTTAATACAAGCTATTTCTTTGCCTAAAAATAGAGATGGTGTACCATTTTGTCCAAAAGTCTCCATGTCTTAAACAGCGATTTACAGCCAGAATGGCCCACAAATTCCTATTTTTGGACACACAAATTACCCAACTGAACCGCTACAATTTTCATATTATAGAACAAACAACTGTTTTAATTGTATACATTAGATTTATTATTTATACTTTTCCACACCAGTAGCTTACTTTTTTTTTGTCATCTGAACCCCAGTTTAGTAACACATATATTCAAGAATACCTATCCCTACTAGTTGTAGTTCCCAAAGCACAATCACACACCATTACATACATCTTTATCATCTTACTCAAACACTCATGCACACAGCACACATACATTGTAGGACACCCCAACCCATACCATCTTTATTTTTTTTCAAAAGACCCTAAAGAATGCCTACCAAATGTCAAGTCCATAGAAAGCAAGGCAGAAGTAGAGCAAAGGAAAATAAAACTGTCCAACATAAGCATCCATCTCTAGCAGAATTTGAAAAAAAGTTGAAACAAAACAGCTAATACAGTCATTTAGTGAAACACAAGAAGTTTCAAGTACAAAAACTTTGCCTCCTCTATCAAAATGTAAAACAAACCAAAAAACAATTAACAGAAAATCAGCTATCAGTACAGATAAAACTGCTTCTTTAAATTTTGATATAATGCAAAGTAAGCATACCAAGAAAAGTATTTTAGCCAAAATGTACCGTCACAAAGTACTTCAAAATCTTATAAAAACAGGAGAGAAATCAGGTTCAATGCTTAAAACCTATCGTAGGAAATTAATCTTAGATGCGTTGATGGACAGTGCAATTCTTCTCAAAAGAAAGTTATTTATTTTAGTGTTAAACAAAATGAAACCACTAACACAACTAATAACTAAATTACAAAAAAGACTTCTCAATAAGCGAAATGTCAACAGAAAGAACTTCTTAAGTATCTGCGGAGGTGAATGGAATCACACTACAAGCACAGAACCATATTTTAATGAAGAAGCGTACAAACAAAAGCAAACAAATACAATTTCCATACATAGCAGTGGTCGAGGTAATGAAAAAGTGAATAATACCATAATGGAACAAGAAGTACTCCTTACAAAAATATTCCCTGAAAACTTAGAATGACCCCTCCATTCAACTGAATCAGAACGTCTAGTGTACAAATGGCCATGCACGTCAATGTGTAACATTCCCAAACAATGTTTCAAATCTTTACACCAATTCCTCAATAAATATGTAAAAAGCAAAGACAAAATCAAAATTAAATTACTGCAAAATATGGATACCTGTCCAGTGCGCAAGTACACAGGACTACAAGGACATGCATTGGCCTGCATTACAGGACCTACTTGTAAAACCACTTTCCATGATATCAAAAGGATATCAACACATCATTCAACTATAGGAAATCTAGTCTATAAACTGTACTATGCTAAAAGTCCTGCTTTAGCACTAGCAAATTTAAATAACATCCTTCTACACGGTACAGCAAAAGACCTACTTGAAGAAATTGACTATATCCAGAAAAAATATTTTGGAAGTGAAAGCCATTTACAGAATTAAATAGCTTTAAACCAATTAAGCAACAATTCTACACATGGCAACCTTTTGCTAAACACATACAAAAAAGAAATACTAACATTTTAAAGTACTTCAGCTGAAGTACCAAACCATGGGTGTGTATGTTGCCGTAGAACTTTTTATAAAAGTAACACAAAAACTGTAGACCTATCATACAAATAGAAGACAATGAAGATTCCACATGGTTTGAATTAGCTCTCTACCTTGTAGCAGAAAACAAATATGAAATAACTGACCTCTTGATACTTTGCAGTTACTGCACTACAAAATTGACAACAACCAAACTCCTTCACATGCTATCACAAATAATTTGGAATTATACCCAGTACCAAAACCCCTAGAACAACTTAATGTATATGAGAGCATCATAATTCAAACAGTACACCCATTTCAAGCAATAATACGCCTTCAACCAAAAACAGCAAAATTACCTGCCTCTGAATTGGTAAAAGGCATTCGTGGAAAAGTAGTTTATTTACCATTAGATCTAAAAGAAAATGTGCATACTCTAGGAGAACAACGTCCAATGCAGCAATCTTTAATTATCTTAGTAAATGGAGTACCTACAAAAGACAAAAGAATATGGCAACAGCTGGTAGATTTACATACATTTAGACAAGCCTTCCAATATCTTAAAAAGAATAATGAATATTACAAAGAAATTAATATTGAAGAAAACTTGAAAGATACAACTGAAATAATTCAAGAAACACAAGAAGCTGGTCAATTTGAGCTACTAGATCCTGCTACAATATCAAATACTTTAGACCATTATACAATTCATCCTTTGCACTCTAATGACACCATAGAAGATGTACTGGAAATGTACCAAATGAGTCAAACAAAAGGATCGCCAATCAGCATATGGGAAAAAAGTATAGAAGCACATGCTTTTCCTCTACTTTCTCCTACTCGCAAAGGAGGAAGGTATGATGATAGACCTATTCAAATATCAGCTTCAGTATACCCAGATTTCGACAAAATGTGGAATACATTTTCCACCTACTCTTTGAAAGTGAACTAGCAACTTTATGTTACGGAGTTGCACACATATTAAAATCAGCATCACACTTTCAAAATATGACAGCTACACAATTATTAGAAAACGTGCAACAAAAGGATGAGGTTTTACAATCAAATATTACAAATCTATTAGCAAATATGCGTGGTACTAAAGAGTACTAGTTTCAACGTCATGGAGATGTACGTTGTATGATCAGAAACCGTGGCCCACCCACTTGGTTTGTTACATTAAGTTGTGCAGGATATGCATGGGAAGATTTACATGATTTCCTACGCATATCAAATAAAAACAAAACAAACATAGATATACTAACACCTGGAGAACTTTGTTCTTTGGATCCTGTTAATGTTTCAAGATATTTTCACCATCGCTTCATTGCTATGCTACATTTTATTTGTAATAAAACTTTTCCTCCCCTTGGAGAAGTGCAACACTTCTTTTGGAGAAAAGAATACCAAGCCAGAGGAGCACAACATATCCACATGCTTTTATGGATTAAAGATGCTCCTAAATTTGGTCAAGACAGTGATGCCACTGTTTTACAGTTTATTGAAAAATATGTCACTTGAGAAATTCCATCAGAAGCCACAAATAGTGATCTTCATGCACAAATTTTACAATTTCAAAGACACAAATGTGGAAAACATTGTCGTCGCAAATACAAAAACAAAGGGAAATACTACACCAAATGCCGATTTGGTTTCCCTAGACCAGTTACAAATACAGGTCAAGTGAACAACCTCATGTCTTCAGTTAGACATAGGGCCTCATCACGAGTTGGGCTGTATTCCCGGCTGTAATACCGCCGACTGTAATAGCCCTAGCGCCGACTGGGTGGTGGTATTACCACCGGATCACGGGTTGGGCCTCAACGGTAAATCCCCATTCCTGAATGGGTCCATTGGATCCAATGGGGAATTTTTGGTGCTAATACTGCGGGCTACTACAGCCGGCTGTAATACAGCCGAAAACAGGGATTTTCACCTCCAGGGAAAAAGCTGGAGGTAAAACAGCCTATTTAGCGCCCACCTCGTGATAAGGCCAGCCTTTAAATGCGGTGGTAATACCGTTACCACCGCATTTCAGGGCTACAGCCCAACTCGTGATGAGGCCCATTGGGCCTCATTACGACCCAGGCGGTAAGTTACCGCCTGGGCCGTGACTTTACCACCATGGCGTAAACTACGTTTACGCCATGGTGGTTGGCGGACTTACCGCCCCATTCCGACCTTGGCGGGGCGGTAAGTCCCCAATCCCCATTTACCCTTCCCCATTCCCATTTTTGCCCCATAGGGCATAATGGGAGTGGGGAAGGCGTTAATTACGCCACCGTAAATTACGGTGGCGTAATTAACTCCATGGTCCCTTAGCGCCATGGATTTTAACACCTGCTAAAAGCAGGTGTTAAATCCGCCATGGCGCTAAGGGACCTCGTACTCAGGCGGTAAGGGTCGGCGCTGTTTACGCCGGCGTAAACCCCTTACCGCCTGAGTCGTAATGAGGCCCATAATGTTAAAGGTAAGTCACCTAAAAATACATATCACATAAAAAGAAAAGAAGAAGAAAAATATATCAATGATTATAATGCAATCATTGCCCACTTATGGAATGTAAACATAGATGTGCAGTACATTGCAGACAATTCTACTGCAGTTGAACGATATGTCACAGCATACTTAACTAAAGCAGAAAAGACAGCTCCAAGACCTCTGGAATGACCTGTCATCAGATAAAACAGTGTCTCCAAAATTATACAGCTTGGGCATAAAAATGCTCACCCATAGAGAATGTGGATCATACGAAGCAGCTGATCGTTTCACTGGTACTGCATTGTATGGTAAATCTGAAAATATAGTATGGCTAAGTCTTGGTCCAGCTAAATCTAGAAAAAGAGTTCTAAAATCATATGAAGATATAGAAACAATAGCCAAACGTGATCCCAACAGCCAAGACATTTTAAAAAACAATTTATTGGACACATACTACCCAAACAGAAGTAATACTTTGGAAAACATGTGTCTATACCACATAGCTCAAAACTACACATACAAAAATAATATGAAACCTGATAAAAATAAAAAGGTAAATATAGAGTGGCAAACTGTGAAGGCAGCTTAGTTAAACTCACTAAACCAAATTTAATTAATCATATCAAGTTGTCATTAAAGACTCCTCAACATAAAGAAGTATATTACATGTCCCTGTTACAACTCTTCAAACCATGGAGAAAAGAAGAACAAATACTAGATAACTATGACTCATATGAGGACGCTTTCAAAGCAAATGAAAGCACTATAACTGATGTAAACTTTACACAGTACAAAACAATGTTGCACAATGAACAGCAACACGAAGAAGAACTCCAAGCCCAACTAGATAATGACACTCCTGACAGTAGTCAACCTTCTGTAACAGGAAGCCAAGAACAACTGGGAGAACCACTAATAATAAATGAGGCAGAATTAGCTATGATAGAAGTAGAAAACACCATGTGTCAGTATGAAGATAAAGTAGACTTAACTATACTACAATCAAAACTAAACAATGAGCAACATAGCATTTTTCAAGAAGTAACACAATAAATTGCACATGGTGTAAAACATGAAAATAAAGAATGTTCCTGCCATAATTATAAACCTATACTACTGTATGCCAGTGGTGAAGCTGGTTCTGGCAAAACATCATTAGTAAGTTCCTTCAACAATTGACAAACAACAAACTGTCAGCTGTTGTCACTGCCCCCACAGGTTTAGCTGCCTACAACATAGGTGGTGTTACATTACACCGATTACTACTATTACCAGTAGAAAACATTACAAACTTTGTGCAGAAGCTGCAATGGAACTACGCAGAGTATTGAAACAAATGAAATTGCTACTAATAGATGAAGTGAGCATGGTCTCCCACATGATGTTAGCTTTGATTCAACTCAGATTACAAGAAGTACTCAAAACAGACTATGAAGAGCTCTTTGCAGGAAAACACATTATTGTTTTTGGAGATCTGCTTCAATTAACACCAGTAAAAGGTGAGCCTATTTTTAAAACATTAGGACACAAACTCTGCCGTAAAACTGTTGGCAGCATTGGAAATGTCAACCTTTGGCAACATTTCCAATACAGAGAATTAACAGAAAACATGTGGCAATCTGCAGATCACACTTATGCCAACATTTTAAAAAGTATCAGAGTTGGTATACTTTCTAAAGAAGCAGAGGCAATATTGAAAACCCGGTACATTAATGCACTTTATTGCGATAATGCATGTGCTACAGATGTTATGGAACAATTAGCCCACAAAAATGTCAATTGTATGGCCTTAATGCCAACTCTTGCAAGCTGTTTCAACCGTTTAACCAAAAAATGTGTTTGGAATTTGAATACTTTTCTGTGCCAGTGTTCTCAGAAGGGTATTTCTACAGTACACGGTGGGATTCATTTGATCCTTCAGTTTCTTCATGTCCTTTTAATTGTGGTAGGTGGACTCTACTCTGAGGGCGCATTCAGTGCTAAACATGATTTTGAGGGAGAATTGGGTAGGTTATGTTGAGGGTAAATCCCCTCATAGCAGCTTGCTGAGGAGTTTCTCCATTACACATCTCCCAGCAAGGGCCCTGGTTCCTTCTTTGACTTTTCTATTGGTCCTGAATGCATTGGAGCATCATCATTTTGAGCAAATTGAGTTCATTACCATCACGTTTCTCATCATGACATTGGTCTGTTTAGTACTGGTTGCTTCAGCATGTTGGTGAGGCTAGATTAAATTCCTTTTCTATAAATCCTTTTATATTTCTTAATGTTACATTGTGACCCTGTTCCCCTCAGCCCCTCAGGTGTTTGTCCAAATGTCACGATTTAAAGCACTTAGTGTTACCTGCTTATTTCCCTCTCCCATCATTCCATCATTTGAGAAAAAGGGCAATTAAACTACCATGATGTGAAGGGATCAGTGATTATGCATTTACAAAGTCCTGCTTTGTTTTGTAATTCTGGGAATGTGTGCATAACCTTTGGCGCCTTAGGAAAACACAAGGAACCATCTGCAGTTTCTTTCATTGGGTGGGTCAGGATTTTGATTGCCATGGTGTGCTCTAAATTTAAATAACTAATGTCAACATAATGCCAATGTGTGGGAGCGAGGGGCCAACAGGCCCCTCTCTGCCGTCACTTCTCAGTTCAAAACTCAGACCAAGTGCCTCCAGTAGAGGGTACGCCCCACGCCCTTATGCAATGTTAATTTTGGGTTACATTTGCGTAGATGGGACCACTGAGCAGGAAACAGGGCATCCATTTTTGTACCCCCTTTCGACTCCATTTTAGTGACCAGGCCTCACTACGATAGTACAAAATGCCTCTCTCCCTTTCCCCACCGCAGAAGCTCGGAGCTCATGGCCTCCACCCTCGTTCCCACTCTGACTGGAAAACTTTGCAGCTCCATTCTCACGCTGAAGCCGGAGGTGCTTGCAACAAATAATAAATGTAACACATCTCTTTTCCTCTGAGATCACTGTCCTGCATGTGAACCAACATGAGCCAAGCACATAGCTTGTCCATCTCCACAAAAGTGTCCTTGCCCTCTTACCCTCGCCAGTTGAAACGTATTGCCATTCTAACCCTGTGTCCCTGCAAGATATTCCTTTCATGTGCCAGACCGCTGACCATGCTACGAAGCCCACCCAACAGACCCCCAACTAACATTAGACCCCTGCTGCAGTATATCATGCCTAAAACTAACAAATGCCACATACCTGAGATTCTTGTGAGACTAACCCCACAGTTCAATGAGAGTATTATGGTGGTCAAGACCCTTAAACCTGTGACCTGTATAACCCAAATGTTGTAGATGATATAGATACCTGTGTGATTTGTATAGTGACATGATAAACTACTGAGGGTCTTTTTGATCAACCATTATTTAGTGCATGCATTATTTAGAATGTATTCATTATCTTAGATAGATAGTGACCACCATGTTTCACAGCAACCTGACCTTCACCCATCCGGAGCACAGATGCCTGACGTCAACCCTCCCGCCAACCAAGCAACCAACCCGGAGGAAGAGATGATGCCCACACCTAAGACATCACCCTGGCTGACCAATCCGGGTCCAACGTAGCATCATATGTTAGATATGTCAATGTGCTTATATAATGTGTTGTAACCTTGATGTGGTCAGAGCGTTCTCTGAGATCTAGATAAACTTTTCCTTGAACTCTCGCAGCCTGCTCTTTTGTGCCTTATTCCCTGTCCAGGGAGTGTCTGTTTTATTCATTTTACACGTGTAAGTCAGGGAGGGCACAAACACCATCTTGGAGGGTGGACTAGCCTGCGATTTGTTGAGGTTTGTAACTCACAATTATGCTTGTAATTCTGCCTCTGAAAGTGCACTCTGCTAGTAAGACTCACTTTCACAAATGCTCCATATTGAAAAGTAAAGTGCAAACATATAATTATTCTGAGCCTGCCTACTGACACTCTTTAGCTGCTGCCGCATAAGTTGGTAGCATAGCAGGTACAGAGTAACAAGTGCATTCCTCTAAAAATATCTTACGTTCAAACAGTCAGGCATTATGTTTAAACATCGGAAGTCCAGATCCATATTATATAACTGTGTGCGTGCTGAGCCTGGTGGCTTTTAATATTTACACATAGGCCATGTCTGCTTTTTAGATTGCAGACTTTGAGAATCTGCATTGATACTGGTCAAAATTTGTTAGTGCCATTTCAATGTCATTTTGTTGTGTAGTGGTCCCTCTGTTTTTTTTTTTTTTTACTAAATCAGAACTTTTGGGCTCAGCCCCAACATAATCTTTAATCTCCCCTGGAAAGAAATGTCACCTTGCAGGGGAGCAGGGAGAGCCCCCATGCTTCAAAGGACAGGGCCTGACAGCAAGAGGGAAGTCACACTAGGGTGGTAATTAAGAGACTCTTAGATGATGTAGTGCACACACGAGAGAGGGTGGGGTTAGAGCAATCTACATTAAAGGAAGAGACCAGAGAATTGTCTGGCCTCTTCCTAAAGACAGATCACTTTGGGACTGATATTCCGAGGAAAAGACACTGAACACAGCATCCAGCATTTAACCCTTATAAAAGGATTGAGATGCAGCAATACACTCTTACAGATTGACTATATAAGTGAGTGAGGCTGCTCCTTTAATTGAATCATCTTTCATCTTTAGACTTCAGATATAGAGGGATTTTGCCTGGACCACTGCTGCGGTACAATCTGCCTTAGAGGTGAAGATAAAGACTGCAAGATGAGAGAAAGACCCTTCCCATACCCATTCCAGACAAGCATGTGGGCAGAAACGGTGTATGGACAAAACCTACCTGCTACCTGAATACAGTAACCTGCTCACTGAAGTTGACAGACCCTGCAAGTAGTATCTGGCAATCTTCCAGGCCGGGAAGGCCAGAACAATTACTTCCATTACCCCTGGAGATCAAGGGTGTGGTCCTGGAGCAGCCTATGAGTCAAGCAAACCAATGGGCTCTATTTACCTCTTTGATCCTCTTTCGAGTTAATGTAACCACTTTGAGTCATTTTCAATCTGCTGCAGGACCCCCTGAGATACCTTTTTTATATTGACTGCTTTTCTATCCAATTTGAGTTGTCAAGCTGCTAACTGTGCTCCTGCCCCTTTGCGCTCCAGGAGTTTTTCAGCAAATTGCCACTGAAGTACCTCATAACATTGTTGGACATTGTCAAACCAACTTTACCACTTTGGGATGCCGACTCAGCGAATTGACTGACGATTTGTCACTTGATTTTTTAGCAATCATCACGGCAGGATTGCATCACATTGCTGGATCATCTTGAGCTGATTTGAACTCGACACACTCAAAACATTGGGAACAGCCGACTCAACCTCCTCAACACTGACTCAACCCATTTTAAAGCACCTAAAAGCATACCTCAACACCTTTGAGGCCCATGAAGAAGTCTAAAGTGTATTATTATTAGTTCTGTACACGTGCCATAACTTCAAGGGCCGTAGTGGCATTTAGGACTCCACTCCCTACCTTTTTAAAGACATCTTCATTGAACATGAACATTGCTGCTGAAAATGTTGCCTTTCTCCATATATGCTGGTAAGAAGGCTCAGCAGGTTAAACACTTGTTGTTGGGATATGTGTTATATCTGCAGGTCACAGATTCAAATCCCAGCAAGGCCAGCTCAGCTTTTCATCCTTCCAAGGTCGAAAAAGGATTGGGTAATAATAGTAATGTTCGTAAATATATCCTATGTAAAGCACTTTAGATTAAAGCACTATATAAAAAACAAATCGGTGTCGTTATCTTCACACAGAGAGTGTCATTCATCTTAAAGTCTGCATATTTTGTGTGTCCCCTTATGGAGTGGGTTATCGTGATTTTGATAAGTGTGTTTGTATTTATATTTTTATTAAAGTCCCCTATTGTTATAGAACATCGTTTCTTTGTTTCCTGTCAGCCTAAATTATTACAAGATAGGAAGGAGGTCATGCTGGGCTGTGCTCGTTTCATCTTTATGATTGCGATCTCTGCTCGCTTAATAGTAGTGTGGGGCTGAGTAGGAGTTTCATACACCACTCATCCTGGCACGTCTTCATTAGTCATTCCATCAGACACGTGGATAGTGAGTGTCAGTCACGGCTGCATTCTGATTACATAAGCACATTCAATTCCTGCAGTGACAATATCTAAACAGTACAGTTGCCATATTTCACATTGGCACGCTTGTTTCATGAATGCGTATTCAAAAGTGTGTTACAACTCATTAAACATGCAAATAATTAGAAGGTAAAATATAGAAATTAAAATAAGCAAGTACCCCTCGCATCACTGGCTTGTTTTATACTCTGCACACGTAACGCTACTTTTAGAAGCACAGAGTAAACAAAATCAATCCATGGTCTGATCGCCTTCAATTAAAAGGGCTGCAAGCATTTCTTCTATAACTTGCCTGTCTTCTGGTATCAAGGACAGTGCTGACTCTGTGGGTTCCATCAGCTTTCTGCAAAGGGAAGAATCGCTTACATGGAAACAAATGAGGATGGGATCATAAAAAATGGGATTTCTAAACAGGGCTGTTGTTTAAAGAGATGTGTAATTTTCCTTGGGCCATTACCATTTAGGAAAATCAATGGGAAACGGAAAGATGGATGCATTTCGAACGGCAGTATGATACCTAGGAGCTCTGCGGTCTTCCTGGAATACTGGAGGAACATATTAATACGCCATATTATGAGATAAATGCATGAGCAGATATTATTAATAATAATCTGCACACGCTAAATTGCATACACATTCTGAATCTGAAAGGGATAACTCTTCCGCTCCATTCGTTCTTACCAACGGTTTAGCTTATGAGGGAAATCCAAGGGAGGGTCACATATATTATTATTATTATTATTATTATTATTATTATTATTATTATTATTATTATTGTATTGTATAATTAATTACATTGACTTATTAGCCATCACTGAAACATGGTTACATGAAGCATCAGGCCCCGCCGTTGCACTTGCACTACCACCTGGCTTCACCATACTCAGACAAGACAGGCCAGATCGAATAGGAGCCGGAGTAGCCCTCATCTACAACAAGAACCTCCAGCTCCGACCTGTCAGTCACCCATCGACCAACAACTCTGACCTTTTATCGGCCAAACTCACACTGTCACCCAACAGCACCATCAACATTCACCTACTATACCGCCCCCCAGGCAACACCCCAGACTCCCAGGATGACATCATTCACATCCTCAGCAATAATATCAAAAGCTCCACCAAATCCTTCTACTAGGAGACCTCAATCTCGGATTCAACGATATCAAGGACAAATCTGCAGCCACTCTCACCAAGGAACTTAATGACTTGGCCTTCACCCAAAAAGTAGAAAGTCCTACTCACGCCAAAGGCTGCATTCTTGATTGGATTGCAGACCATAACTGCCTCTCCACTATCATCTCTAACTCCTCACTGCCCTGGACTGACCACAACTGCATCGAGTTCTCTATTCCTATCACCAAAAACCACAAAACTCTGACCCCTGCTAGCGCTGCACAAGTCAGAAGCTCAAAAAAACTCATAGAGGATAACCTGCGCCCATACCTCAATACCCCCGAGTTAGCTCTCCCATTTGTTAATGACCCCAATATCCTAGCAGACATCTACAAAGATGTCATCACCAAAGCTATCAATGAAATAGCACCACTGGAATGGAAAAAAGAGAAGAAATCTCTACACACCAACTCCTGGTTTACTGAAGAACTGCACTCAATGCGATCCCACAAAAGAGCAGCACTAAAAAACTGGCAATCTGACCCCTGCACCAGTACCAAAAACAAATTCAATTTAATCTCCCACCAATACAAGATAGATATCACCGATGCCAAAGCCAACGCTTTCAACACACGAATCTCTAACGCCAAATCACACTCTAAAGAGATCTTCGCCATTTTTAATGAGCTCATCTCCCCCCCAATACACCGGACAAAATAATCAAAGATGAAGCTTGGTGTACCAGCATTCAAGCTGCCATGCTACACAAAATTGACCTTCTCCAAAATAAAATCAAAGACCACTGCAAAGCACTTCCTCAACAGACAGAAACTAAACCTACCAACACCCCACCCACCTCATCCAAGCCCACCAGACCTGACTTCTCCTTCAGAGGCGTCACTGAATCAGAAGTTATCAACCTACTAAAGAATCTCAAACCCTCCCCCTGTAAAGGCGATATTGGCCCACCAAAACTCATCAAAGACTGTGCAGAATGCTTTGTGCCGCTCTTTACGGCATTCATCAATGCGTCCTTTAAAACAGGCATCATCCCAGCTAACCTCAAAGAGGCCTGGGTCCGGCCTCTCCTAAAAAAACCTACTCTCGACCCCTTACAACCAAACAACTACAGACCAATAACCACAGTGCCATTCCTCCTGAAATTACTGGACAAAGCCGCACATTGCCAAATCCAACACTTTCTGGAAACCCACTCCATCCTCGGGACGAGGCAATCAGGCTTCCGGAAAGGACATGGCACAGAAACAGCCCTGGTGGATCTGAAAAGTCAGATCACCCAAATCATGGACAAAGGCAAGCCTGCTCTTCTGCTCCTTCTAGATCTCTCAGCCGCTTTCGATCTGGTTGATCACAAGACTCTCACTTCACACCTCACACACTCAGCCAACTTCTCTAAAGAATCAGCTCTCTGGGTCACCTCCTTCCTAGAGGGAAGAGCCATGAAAGTCTTCTCGGACATCGCCAACGCCACTCCCACGACAATCCACTGCGGGATCCCTCAAGGATCATGCACTGCACCCACACTCTACAACTTGTTCACTAAGCCCCTCTTTGACAAACTTGACTCATACGGCATCACATACACGAACTACGCGGACGACACACAAGTACTTCTACCCCTTTCAGGATCATACAACGAAGATGCCAGGGCACTCCACACAATCTACTCCATCATCAAGATCTACTCCATCATCAAGGCATGGATGGCAGTTAATGGCCTTTGCCTCAATGGAGACAAGACTGAAATCATATTAGGTCAACAGAACACCCTAGACAAACTTGACAAACTGTACGCTAACTTCTCCATTGACAACTCCATCATCCCCGTATCCACAGCCGTAAAGACACTGGGAGTATACCTTGACTCCTCACTATCTATGACTAGACAAGTCAGCGCAATCACTTCCTCATCTGCGCACACCACCAAACTCATAAACGCCATCAAGCCTTACCTCTCTAAACCCAACTGCCTCTCTATAGCGAGAGCAACCATTGGAGCCAAACTGGACTACTGCAATGCGCTCCTAGCAGGCACATCAGCCAAAAACCTAAACAGACTACAAGTCACGCAGAACAATGCTCTCCGGGCCGCTCTTAGTATCCCAAGAAGAGAGCATATCACCCATGCCAGCACTCAGTTCAATGGCTCCCGGTCAAAGAGCGGATCACTCTCAAAATCCTCACCCTCACTCACAAATGCCTCTCTCTCTCCGCCCCGTCCTATCTATCAGAAACCATCCTCAAACCATCCTCCTCCCGTCCCACCAGGACGCAATACTCCAATCTACTCTGCATCCCACGCATCAAAAAAGCCAAAGCCGGAGATCTAAGCTTCCCCTACAATGCAGCCAAGACCTGGAACGCTCTTCCTGCAGACATTAGAGCGGAAAACTCACTCCCCATTCTTCGCAGGAAACTGAAAACCTCATTCCTTGCAAAATAATAGGAAACTCTCAGGAATCCATGTAAATATACTGCATTGCTAATGTGTACATGTCTACTGTAAATATTGTATCTTGTATGTAAATATTGTATCCTATGTAACTAAGATATTGTCTGTAACAAGCGCCACGATGCCCCCGGGCTGACGTGCGCTCTGCAAATCTGAATAAATAAATATTATTTGTATTATTATTATTATTATTATTATTATTATTATTATTATTATTATTATGATCAGTAATTGTACTAAACAATAGTAATACTAATAATCATCATATTTACTAATTGTAATAATAATACTAATATTACTACTACTACAATAATAATAACAACAATAATAATACTCCTAATAATAATAATATAACTACTAATAACAACAACAATAATAATAACAAGAACAATAACAATAATGATAGCAGTCTTCCTATGTTCGAGAAAGAGGTAATTTATACGGGAGTGGAGTGCCTTGCTCGTCTTCACATGCAAGCAGTACCTCGCCACATTTTGCTGACCCAGAGACAGCTCTATGGCAAGACAGAGTGGCGTAGGAGGCGCACTTGGCGCATGGTTAGAGGTTGGTCTCGAGGCTAGCTAGTGGCATTAATGTGGGAAGCTATTAAGATCACATTTCCAGTTCCCCGGTGCAATCCACATACTTTACAAAATACGCCATCATAATGAGGACTTATTAAGGCACACTTTAGTTGGCATGGAAACTGAATAATCTTTGTCGCCTTGGTGGGTGGTCCTCTCAGAGCACAGTTGGGGAGCTAATATTTTGCCTGCCCTTTCATGTACCTCGACGCTCATTACTTGATGCCCGCCATAGTAACCGTGAAAGGCTGGCGAGCAATCCTGAACTTTGCCTGGCACAGGCCTTCTGTGCTTGAGAGCATAGCACGGCCAACCCTGTCAACGTTCGGAAAGAGATCATTTGGCTCGAAGCCCTTTGTAAAAATAACGCATTCACACATTTATTTATCAACCCATGAAGGCTCATTTGAAGTTGATTTACAGAAGTGGTGGACGTGGGGGCATGCCTGTAATCCCACCCATGTCTTTCAAATATGCACGAGATTTATAATTGTAGAACACTGAACATGTTGCCCTTTCTGTTACTCAAGTGCTTGCCTCAAATAAAGCAATGTAAACGGAGCAAAACCTCCTGTATAAAGCTTTTGGCTTTTATTTCACTAAGGATGCTAGTCACATGTAATTCGCAAAGGATTAATACTATATGAGGAAACGACCAGTCCAAGTCCCCCTTTGGGGCAGTTCAACAGCAATGTGGCCAGCATGGAGACCCACTCTTCCTCGATCGACAGGGAGGGGGTGAGAAGCTCTCGTGGTTCCTGTCCAACTCTCCTCCTTGGATATCACACAGAAGAATTCGAATCATATGCACGTATTCATGGCACTGTATGAAAAGATGAGGCGGGCCTTAAACTGAGTGAGTTTATTCTCACAACTTATGACTACAGCTCTGACCTAAACTAGGGAACCAAAGGTGACAACTGTGCCTAGTTTTCTGGTGTGTGGGTCATTTCTATACAGTTTGGAGGCCAAGCGTGGTTCCGTTCTGTCTTCCCCACATATTTTTAACACACTATAGACAGAACCGTTTGGTTTAAAAAGTTATTCCTCATGGTCTAGGTCCCTACGTCTACATAGATTTCCCTGTACATTGCATCTTGCTGTCCCTTGATGCGTCTCGTGTTTTCCCTAGAGAGCGCGGGTAGAATGCATGTCTAGGGTAGGGGAACATGCAAGAGGTTGGCCCTATCCTCTCTTACTACTTTCCTACATCTCTAAAAAGGAAGTGCTCACCCTTTGGAGGTCGATAAATGTATTTTATTCGTATTGCCTGCAAAAGCAGTGTGTCTTATTGATAACAATACTTAATTGGTGTCAATTAAGTTTTCTAAAACAGTGGACAGCAATGATTATTTTTGTTCTCACTCATTAAAATATGATTAAGTTGATGGTGTTCTACCGGGCCCACGACTGGCTCGTAGTGGGTCTCGGGGCTTGGGTCATCACCCTCTAGCCTATCTTTCTTATGTCACACCGGTTTCACGGGTTTAACTATTTTCCGCTTTCTTCAGGACAGCAAATACCCTGCATTAGTCAAAGCATTTCATATTAAAAGACCATTTTTCATTGATGTCTTTATGCCCTAGTCTTGGGCTCGGGAGGATTCCGGGTAGTTATCAGGCGTTGGCAATTGACTTGTATGTACCCTGGGTGGGGGACGATGGAGAGGAGACACTGTCAGTACTCTTCTATAATATGTACAATACTTCATTACTATTGTGGTCGACAGTTGCTGGATGCTCGCCTGTCTTCCTATGATGAGTCGGTCATTATTTCTACCATCATGTTTCTTGGTGGCCTGATAAATAATAAGACGATGTTATTTATATGATATTCACATAGATCATCTCAGTATCAGTTGAATAATGTAGCTCTTTACCTGGCTCCATTCCTGTCTCTGTGTGGCTTTTGCTGTTGATGTCAGTCACATCTCATGGTCTTGTTTGTTCTAGTGCCTGTAATAAGGCACATGCCGACCTCCTGATTGATCACATATCGTATTGGACATTAAATACGTTTGTTTACCTTCCCAAGGTATCAGTGAACTTCCGCCGTGCCTTTTCTTCCTGTTGTGTGTGGTGATCGACGTTACTGTACTCAGATACTCCCCCGTTTTCAAATACTTTGCAGGGAGGAGAGTGACAAGGGTGATTGACTATTTCTGACCCAATTTCCGAATCCTGCGATCACTACCATTCCTAGAGTATGTCTCAGTTTGTATATGGGGCAGCGGGGTTGCAGATCCCGCGGTGTCTTAATACTAAGTAGCAGCTTTTGTTTCACTGGCAAAGCTACACAGCAATCCTAACATATATTTCTCTAGTGATTCTCATGCATCTCTTACCGGGTACTTTCGTATTTCTTTGTGAGTGCGAATCCTCCCATCTCGATCAGATCGATGCGGTCGCCATTTGTGTGTGTCATTTCACCATACACACCACAATGTTCAAACTCTTCCAGCTAAAAAAAATATGTATATATTTTGTTTAATGGCTCATGGTCCCTTGCTTTATTTAATATTAGTACCCGCGAGGGGGGTGTGGTGGCCTCATAGCCAATGGGCAGGCTCAAAATGCAGGCGTTACCAGCCGCTAATATCGCCGCCCTGAGTCTCCTCGGGGCTGGCTGTCGCCATCTCCACTCACCGGGGAATGAGGTAAGTCTTCTAACCCACCCTCCCCGTCCCCACATTCCCCTTCCCTGCCTTCCCTGCACACTGACCTGCTTTTCAGGAGCGAACACGCTGGAAAAAAATTCTGTCTCCAGTGCGTCCGCTCCCGATCTGTGACAGGCTGCCATGGAAAGGAAGAAGGGAATCCAAGTAGACCATTCTCTCCTTTGCATGGTGTCCATTTTTTTGTTTCCTATTTTCCTTTTTTTTCTAATGGCCGCCATGCAAAGTGTGAAGGGACTATGTGTAGTCCCTTTTCCCGTTCCATGGTGGCCATTTTGTTTGTTCACTTTATTTATTGTTTTCAATGGCTGCCATAGAAAGGGAAAACAGATTTTGTTTTCCCTTCCCTGGCGTTCATTTTCTTTGCTTTTTCTGTTCCGAAACGCTTCGCTCAGGCCTGTAACCATGGCCCCAGGGGCATTGCCTGCACAGGGTTTATTGCTTAAATTGGTCATTAAAAAAGCACCACTAATGCAACATTAAGTGAGAGGGACACCAACCTATCGGGTCACTATAATAGTGCAGTTTTTGCCATCACTAATACTGTAAATCAATAAGTGCCATCTTGACCAACATTTTTCGGCTTCGATGTATCCAAGTGCTTTATACATGCCCAGTGTTCAATGTCGTTTTATAACAGCCTTGACACATATTTGAGGGGAACAGGTTATTCCATCAAATAAAGCATGATCATAATTATTTTCTTTCAAAATTGCCATTACGTGACTGGAGATTGGTAACTGTAACTCGCAGCTCTCCAGATATCCAGGACTCACATTAACCCTCACCATGTAGTAGGCAAGCAGGCTAATGAAAGGTGCAGTGTGCAACATCTGGAGAGCCATACAATGCATATTCCTGTGTTAGTATGTTTTAACTTGTATCACGAGTGAATTGTAATAAACATGTCCAACTGCAATGTCACAGTGTGAGCGTTATATACAGTCACACGTTAACCAGGATGGAAGAGATTCACACCCAGAACGGGGGATTGACCGGAGTTGTGGGTGATTTTACCAGGTTGCACTTCAGCCAGTCATTTTTAGTAGTTCAATAGAAATAGCCCAAATGACCTATGGGGGATCGCTCGTGGTTTGAGTTCATTTTCCGTCTTAGGCAACTTTCCGAGAGGCAAGAGACAGGCTTGAATTGGCCCACCGGTGGAGGACCGGTCTCTGAAGCCCACTTGTGGGCCGTTTCTTTTGTTACATTGATCTGCAGGCTGCAGCTCTGCATGATCAGAGTACGGCCTGCAGGCAGCCCTGAGTCGGCGCGAGGTGTGCAATACACCATGGCGCCAGCCGCCAAAGAAGTGTAACTTTTTTACAAAACACTGGGAGCAGCACAGGGCTGGGGCGGGGCCACCTCAGCCGAGCCCGCTCTCAGTGATTTGTAACATGACTCAGGACTGAGAGCATGGTTTCTCCGAATGCAGCCCTGAGCCAAGGCAAATGGTAACGGTGTTTGGCGACAAACGCAGATGCCCCCGCCCTGTGCGAGGAAAGCACAGCCTGCTCCTCTCGTCATTCAAGCTGGCTGTGTAAGGATATTTGGCGTGTTACAGCACAGAGTACAGCACTACTGCACAGGTAGCAAACAGCACAGAGTACAGCACTACTGCACAGGTAGCAATTTTTTTTGCAGCACCACCACAAGGGTGCGATGCATGGCTATATGTGTTACCAGATTAACAAGGAAAGACAGGCTATTCAGTCAAAAACGATTTTAACATATAAGATGCAAATCTATTTTTATAGTTAAAAGCACACGTGCACATTCAAAAATGCACACTATTTTTTCACCTGAAATGCCTATGGTGCGAGAGACACATTTGAAAATTAATAACTAACATTACTCATAACTAACCTGACAAATGAAACTAAAGTTAACATAATCCACTAATAAAAATGTGTCTCCACTGCAGAATTAGGCCTATTCTGAAAGTGAACTTTTAAACGCACATCCATTTTTTTTTTCTCTGCTGCCCTGTCCACATAAATTCAGGAAGCAAAAGGGCTCGAAAGAACAGGAAATCAGTTGGTTACAAAGTATTACTATAAAAATGAGCCATTGTGTAGAGAAGGAGGAGATGGCATGATTGATTCTGATTGGAGCAGCGTCATAGCAAGTATCATGCTAGAGGGAGTGATCAGGGTTTTGCTGGGGGGAGTTTGAGGAGAGAGAAGGGCAGTCAAGATTTGGCAGAGCTGGGAGAAGGACCTTTTTCCTGGTTGGAGCATTCCTATCTGCAAAAGCTGAGAATTCCAGGCAATGACCCCGGTTTGAGAAGGAAAGGCGCTCCTTTTCACTGGGGTTAATCTTCAAGGGAGCCACATTCAGAAAGAGAACAGCTAAAGAAAACTTGACTGAACAGATAAGGTAATTACATAAGTGTGGGAGCTGAGTGTGTACGAGAATGTTCAGTCAGAGTAGGAAAGGAGATTCCGGTGCCTTAATCACACGTTAATGTTGCAAATTGTGTTCTGTTATCCGCCATTTTTTTTTCAGTGTATCACAGACAATGCTGTTACTGTGCTATTTTATTTATTTCTGTAAAGAGTGAGATCGTGTTTAAATGCAACTTTTATAATACAGAAAAATATTTGAAAGCAGACGGGTGGTGTATTTTATATTTACCAATACAGTGCTGATGATGAGGGGAGATTTTTAAACAATGCAATTGTCATTTTAAGACAGATGTGTGCATGATCATATTCAGTATGGACAGTTGAGAGTGATTGTTTGTAGCATAGCTCGTTGGAGGTACATGAGCCAACGGGAAGAGGGACTCTCTGAACATAGTTCCCTACCGTATATAAGGTAGTGGAAATTACCACAAAATTACCACATATAGCTCTCTGTCGTAAATAAGTCAGTGAGATCGCCCATGGTGGCACACTAACACTAACACTGAAAATGTGGTATTCCTAAAATGTAGGTCTGAGGTCTCTCTAGTGATTACACGAAAAATCTAAGCAAAGATAAGGGATTCTGGACATAGGGGCCACAAATAAAACAAGGGAATTATGCTCACCAAAATACCACCAACCACGCATACCAACCACGCATACCAAATATGCATGTCTGGGTGCTGAAATAATGCATGTCCACTGTATTATTGTTGCACATGGCCAAATCTGAATACAAGGAGTGATTATTGCTAAATTATTTTTCGGCGGTAATAAAATACCGTCAGGCCCCAAATCTCCACAAAATACCCTACATATTTATGGTTCGTTGCAGGCCGGGAAAGTGATCATAGAGTACCTACTGGGCGTGGCAAGTGTGTCTCACACTGCCATTTGCACATTAAAAGGAACCCATCTTATAATAGCAGTGTGCCACTAAAAACGAATTTCAGAATGTCACAAAGGGAAACCACATTCTCAGATCTAGTGCAATATTTAGAGGCAAAGTTGTTTGCACATGGGAATTGGTCGTCAAATAGCACGTAAGAATGGAGTAACCACATTCAGGGTGAGGTGCAGAAAGAAAAACTAGACAATATTTTTGCAGAAGGCAGCATAATTCAGGTCTGCCTTACAAGATTATTGAATGCAGCCGATAAAAGTGCAGAGAAAGACTGTTTAATACGGCTATGCGGCAAAATATGGTTTATTTTAAACAAGTCCCTGCGAATGCAAGAGAATGATACTCAGCTAATTAACAGGTTAAAGACTGAATTAGATGGGGCAAGTAAAAATCAGGAAATGTTGAGAGCAGAATTGGATGTATGCCAAAAAGACATGCAATTAAAATGCAGAGACTTTGATACTCAGTTATCCAAAAGCAAGAAACAATTTGAAGATAGTGAGCAAGAATTGGCACACTTAAAAGCCTTAGTGGATCACATTAGGCAGGATAAAGATGAGGTTGTTTCAGAAATGCAGATTTTACAAAAAGAACATTGTGAAAAAGAAGGTGATCTCCAGAGTGCAGAACAAGAAATGATTAAAATGATTCAAGATAGAGACAAGAGAAATAAAGAGTTCAATGAATGCCAAATGCAAATTTGTGACATGAAGGAGGTGATTAATAAGATGAATGGTGAAAACAACTATTTGCAAGATGAAGCCAACAGACTCCTTAAAAAGTGTAAGGACTTAGAACAGCAAATGTGCATTCCCAGGTCCCAGGAGAGGCGGCGGGGTACCACATTCAATGGAGTGGAGGTGAATTCTAGCTCTGCCCAAAGAGCTAGTGCTCCAGTGACTGGGCCGGTGACTGAACTTGGTTGCAGCGCCCTTGGGGGATTTGATACTCCCATTGGGGGCGGCCACCAATCTCATACACCTGAAAACAGGAGTGAATCACAAAATAGTGCAATTCCATGCATTGCAACAAGTAGCCCCATATAAATAATGAAATCCATTAAAGCCCTGATCAAACCATTTAAAAAGGGAGGTGAATGCTGCATTGAGGATCACTTAGAAGCGGTGCATGACATTTTTAAAGCACTCCAGATACCTAAGGAACAGTACAGACAATATTTTCATTTAACTTTAGATGCCCCGACGGCCAGCATCATAAGGGGATTAAATGAACAGCAGAATATGACATGGATGGAGTTTGAAAAAGAAATTAGGCGTCATTTTTCTCCTTTTCAGTCATTGCAGGAGGCAAAGAAAGTCGCGTACACAATTACTGCTGGACCTAATATATCCCCTCGCCAATTTTTACAAGACTTAAAAAGAGCATTTTCTCGCTTTGATATATCTTTTGACTCAAATTCCAATGAGTTTAAAACTGCATACTTCTATGGGCTACAGAAAGACATCATATCCCAATTTGTCCGTGAATTTGACCGTGACAAGTCCCTTGAATGGATTGTACATCAAAGCACAAAACTATATGAGGTACTCTATTGTCAGGGTAGAGAAAGTGATAAAATGAAAGATACTAGACCTAAATCTAAAGAACCCTCAGCCACAGTAATGGAAATCAGGACAGCCAAAATGTCCCTTGAGTCTGCTCAAAGCCAAGGTAAAAATAATGTGACACCTGAACAAAGGGGTAATCAACAAAGATCGCCATTTCCTGTACCAATGTTCCAATCACATGATCCTAGTAATAGAGAGAGCTACATCAGCCCTAGGTATTTAGGGGACAGACCCCGGGTAGGATACCGGCCTGATATGGCAGGTATGAACAATAACCAGAGACAAAATCAAGATCAAAGAAATGATGGTCCCTACCAGTCATTGGGGACACAGAGCAGATTTGATCCCAGCACCATGATATATGGTAATCAGGATAGGCCCCGATATGTGGATCGATTTACTGATAATGGAAATCAACTTAGGGGCCAGTGCCCACAATCTGAGAGACAGGACATGAGGCAAAACGTGAACTACAGTCCACGCCAGTACAATGATTCCCCACCAGGGGACTATAATCAAAGGATGGGTGCAACCCGCTCCCCTCCACAAATGAATCAAGAGTTCAGAAACCATCCCAACCGACATCAATCACCTGAGAGGTATCAGAATAGATCCAATCAGGGGGAAAACAACCAATATCGACCTAGGCCACAGAAAGAGGATCCTAGAGAGATGGAAAGGTTCCAGTGCCTTGAGGCCCAAGTGAAAATGTTAGCTGAGCAAATAGGAAAGCTCTATACAGCGCAAAAACAACCTTCCAAAGAGGGGGCTGATGGCCATAGCAATGACCGGGGGCTTCCGAAAAGTGACTAAGTACTCATGATAACTGCAGTGCCAAAATGACAGATTGCTCTGATATAATTTTGCATAACGACTCTGAGATGCCTAATGGATTAAAAATGAAAGTACCAGTAAATGAAATTGTGACAGACAGTGCAAATACTTCTAAAAAAGAGGTACGGTTTAACTTAGAGCTAAATAAAAAAACAGTAAAGATTTGCACAAATGAAAAAGAAACATTAGGAATTCCAAAAGAACAAAGGAACAGATTTAAGAAAAATGACTCATGCATGGGGAATACCAGTGAACAGGGAGTAAGTGGGGATGCTATAGCTCCTTCCCTGGGCAAGCAAAACAATGACCAAACACAGACAGAAAAAGGAAATACTCACAAGGAGGGTACAAGTCAATCACCTGAAGAATTCTTTGAGCCACATATTTTTGAAGAGGCTGAAAGGGCTGGTATCACACTAAATGATCACAAATGCACAGAATTAAAAAATGACGAATTGCTGAATGATGTTGTTACACATGTTCAGTTGGAGGATTGTAATGTGGTCTCTGATGTTACCCAGATGGATGGGCGAACAGTGGCCACACTCCAAAAAACCTCTGATCATGGAGAAATGAATAAAAAATCTCGCGCAGAAATGGGTAAAAAGGAGGGAAAAATGTCTTTCCATTTACCAATGTGCTTAGCCAAAAGTGAAAAAGACATGAGAAAGGTGAGCCCTGAAATCAGTAAGAATTCACATTTCTTCTGTGTATTAGAGGAAGTTGAGGACAGATATTATGCACCCATCACTGTAGAAGAAAAATGCCACACCTTTGCTATGATTGACACTGGCGCACAGGCCACAATTAATTCCAAGGAGCTGGTAAAGAGTATCAATGAAGGGAGGCCTCCACAGAGTCAGATCACAGTGAAGGAAAATCAAGGCCCAGTGCATAACTTTAATGGGGAGGAGGTGCCCATCATAGGTGTAACTGAGGTTGACATAAAAATAGGAACGCACAGAATGAAACAAGAGGTATTGATCACATCTATTTGTGAAATTCCATTTCTGATGGGGACAGATTGCCTGAAAAGATTGTCTCCTCTCATAGATGGGGTGAATGGAGTGCTGTGGTCCTTAACCAAAAAACCATTGAGGTCTAAGAAAATAAAATCACAAAAAAGCAATATAAATGAATGTCACACCGTTGCCAAAACAAATGATGCTGTGGAGGTATATCTCCAGAATAGCTGCATACCTAGTGTCACTGTCATATTAATGTGTCAAGATAAAATGCAGAGCGACAATGAAAAACTACCTGTACAAATATACTTGGACCCAAGGAAAAATTGGCAGACTGCAATAGATGAGCACACATTATGTTTTTATCTAAAAGAAAAATGTGCAAACAGAATATTGCTCCTAAAACAGATTCAGAAAAACACATTACCACTCTGGCAGAAATACACATGGAAGATGAGCAACCATGGGTTCATGTTGGTATAAATGACTATTTTAAAACAATAAAAGCCACTTTAGCGCTTGAACATGAAAGGAGTTTCATTAATGAAAAATTGTTGCAAAAAATAATGGAAAGGGAAGAAATCCCGAGATTTAGGATTAAAAACCAATATGTTTCTGGCTTGGACAGTCCAGACTTTGAAAACCGAATTGCAGGCAGATGCATGCTTAAAATTAGCATTGGGCAGAAAACTATTTACCATAATGTATGGATAGTGAGTGGAGCACAAAATGAATTTTACATGGGAAATGACATCATGCACAGAATGTGTATGGTGTTAGATTTCCTTAATCAAAAAATATGGTCACGCCTAGGTGGTCCGGCACCTGAATTTGAAGACAAAGGAAGGGCTTATCATTGTGCACAACTGGTTCCTTATGCAATCGAATTACAAATGAGGAAAAATACTATTATTCCTGCATTTACAAAACAGTTTGCAATAACACTGAAATGCAAAAATGGACAGCAGATGAAAGGCTCTGATGCATTTGTATGCCTGAATGAATCCATAAAACAGCAAGGCCTGGATTATGAATACATTCCATTGGTAGACATTGGTGAGGGATCTGTAAAAATCATGGTAAATAATAAAGGTTGTCAGGATATTCATTTAGAGGAAAACTCCCCATTAGGAATGGCCATACAAAAATCACATTATACGGCAGATTTAAATAACATGGTTATTGGGAATATTCCTGAAAAATATGTAGATGCCAAGGGCGAGTTACCAGAACACCTGGACTCTCAGCCCAAAGGAATATTTAAAATTCATTCTGTGTATCCTTATGATTCAAATGAGACAGTGTGCTGCCATCATGAGGATTGCATAATATTTAATTTAAATGAAAATGAAACAGAAAATCAGCCCATTGAAGTGGAAGCTGATATGCCAAAATATTTAAAAGTGGCAGCTTTACAAAAAGACACAGCCACACAGTTAGAAGAAAGCGCCGAGATTCCCTTACCAGAAGATTTTCCAGAATGTTCCAAAATGGTAGAAGAGCAGATCTCCTTAGCGGATGCATGTGAAAGCAATGAAGAGAGGGACAATCTGAGGGAGATATTTATGGAGTTTAAGGATGTATTTGCAAAAGATGCTTATGATTATGGTTTAACTGATTTACATGTGGCCACACTACCAGAAGGGTGTAGCAGAAACCCAGTGTTTGTACGCCAGTATAGACTACCGCTGGCATGTTTAGAATCATTGGCAGAGATTATTAAAAATTTGGAATCACGGGGAATCATCAGGCCCATTCATAGCACATCCAATACACCTATTTTAGGTGTATTGAAGCCAAATGGTCAATGGCGGCTGTGTGCAGACTTGAGAGAGTTAATTAAAAGAGTACCAATATCTAGATGGCCACTGCCATTCATTGATCAGGGCCTAGCTCAGGTACATGGTTCAAATGTATTTACCACATTAGATCTCACCTCTGGATATTGGTGCGTGCCATTGGCAGAGGAGATACAACATTTATTTTCCTTTACATTTGACAGGACTCAATATGCCTGGCTTAGAACTCCGTTCTGGTACATCAATAGTGGGAGTGAATTTGGCATATTTTTGAGAAAGGCCATGCCGGATGCAGCGGAAAGAGGAACAATAGTTTATGTGGACGATGTTCTGATAAAAAATGAAAGCCTGAAAAGCCATTTTGATGAAATAAGACATGTACTTGGCCAATTGCAGAAAGCAGGCGCCAAAGTATCTTTGCAAAAAGCACAATGGTGCAAGAAAAAAGTGAACTTTCTAGGGCATGAAGTGACTGAACATGGGCTAAATCCACAAAAGAAGAAAATAGAGGCCATACAAAGATTAAAAGATCCTAAAAATGTGAAAGGAGTAAAAAGTTTATATGGGATGACAGGCTATAACAGAAAGTTCATTGAAAATTATGCAGAAATCACTCAACCATTGACTAAACTGCTTAAACTGAATACTCCCTGGAAATGGGAAAAAGGGCAGTCTGATGCAGTGGCTAAATTAAAGGAATGTCTTGTAAAGGCACCATGTTTAGCATACCCCATAAAGGACAGGGATTTCTTTATAGAAATAGGTTTTTCTGAACATTGCATGTCAGCAGTGTTATCACAAAAACACGATTTGAATCACAAAACCATTGCATATGCAAGTAAGGCATTTTCCCAAGTTGAAATTAAATTTAATGAATGTGAAAAGGCCCTATTAACCACTGTGTGGGCGCTACAACATTTCCGCCCCATTGTTCAGGGAGAAAAGGTAATTATTGAAACAAATCATCAACCTTTGCAATTTTTAGAGAGTAAAAGAATTAGATCAGGTAATCTAGCGCAATCCAGAATCACTTCATGGATGCTAGCATTACAAGGTTTTCCTGTAGAAGTGAGATATGGACAAAATAAAAAGAATCCAATTGCTCAAGGGTTAGCTGACTTACATGACTGTGCAGCTGAACAAATACCAAATGAAATGGAAGTAGAAACTAGTTTGCAGGAATTTGAACAATCACCACACAAAGCTTTTGATGAAAAAACATGCAAGGATTTGCCAACTGTATATGTGGATGGTTGTGCTTTTCACATTGAAAATGACAGGAATAAACAGTTAGTGGCAGGAATAGGAAATGTCTGGTTGAAATGTGAAGGTGTCCCCAGTATAGGGATGAGGTTTGGAGATAAGAGCAGTCAGGTGGCGGAATTGGCAGCCATTTATAAAGCAATTGCTACTGCAGTTGATAAAAAGTTCAGTGAAATTGTCCTGGTGACTGATTCTGACTATGCACGGAAAAGCTTTGTGGAGTATTTGCCTGGTTGGAAGGTATGGCAAATACTAGGTGTGAAAAGGAAACTACATATCGCATATCGGGCGGCGTCTTCAGGTACAGTTGAAAGAAGCAATAGGTCTGTTGTGGATATTTTAAAGAAATTTGTGGCAGAAGCAGGTTCCAGCTGGGATTTACGTTTACCGTTGGTTTTGATGGCAATCAGGTCGACTCCTGCCAAAGCAACAGGTGTTAGCCCCCATGAGGTCTTAACAGGTAGGAAAATGGTGTTACCTCAACACCTACTATACAGAACACATGAGCAAACCCTTGTGAGTGCATCCACAGTTCATGAATATATTGATGAACTGAGGAGGCATTTGCAACTTGCATTTGCTTTTGTGCAGAGAAATCTGGGAAGAGCTGCTGACAGTGAAAAATCTTATTATGATAAAAAGACATCAGTAAAGGAATACAGTGTAGGGGATCAGGTGTACAAGTTTCATTTTGGAAAAAGTAAACAGAAAAAGTCTAAATTTCTAGCAGCCTGGCAGGGGCCATTTCGAATTATAGATAAGGTCCCTCCTGTGGTTTATAAAATTTTGAAAAATGAAGGTGAGACGGCGATAGAGCAGTTTGTCCATGTAAATCAAATCAAACCATGCCATCCCAGACATGAGATCAGGCAGCTTGAGCATGTAGAAACAGATAAAGTCCCTTGAACACAAAAAGAGAAAATAAATGGGTACAATCAGGAGGCAGTGACAAAGGAGTTAAAAAGTTGATTGTTATGATGGCACATAAACACTGTAGTATATGTAAAAATATATAATATAAAATAAATAAATAAATAAATAAATAAATAAATAAATAAATGCACATATAACGGAAGCTCATGGTTGGTGTGCAGAGAGAAAATGTATTAAATATTGAATGCTGTTTATGTGTGCTTGTTTTCTTTTAACTTGTGTTTAATTTCAGAAAAAAAAACGAAATATTTTTACCAAGCATGTTTTATTTTTGGCAAAAGGGTGAAGTTAGTATTGTGCTATGTACTTAATTTGTTTATTTTCTATTTGATTTAGAAAATTAACATTATTTGGTCGGAGGTTCCGGGATCAGAGGCCACGGGAGACGATGGAGTCCTGGAGTCCCCTGGATGAAGACCAAAAGATGCCTGCCTCCAGGTGGAGGTGAAGACAAGATAACCAGAATGCTAAAAAAGATGACTCCTATGGATCTAAGATTGCCAAGATGAAAGTGTACTCGAATGAATCAAATAACATCGCTGGTCGGGACATATCAGAGGCAGACAAGAGTGCTGACATATGGAGTTCCACATATTTATTATTTTAATTATTTATTTTAATTTGTTATATTAATTATTTGTTTTGGTTAGTTGTTTTATTTCATTGTTTTAATTGACTTGAAAAATCTAAACTTAGAGTAATGCCACTTCCACTGAGAAGGCAAATGTAGAACATTTTGTAAACTAATGAACTCAGATGAATACTGTATTGATTGCAACTTTTTCATTGATGCACATGAATATTCATTTTATTGGATTGATATATTGTGAAAAGAAGAAAAAGAACAAATTGTTTTTGGGAATTGGCTTGGATCGTAGCCAGATTCTAAAAACAAAAGGAGGGTATGTAAGGATATTTACAGCACAGAGTACAGCACTACTGCACAGGTAGCAAACAGCACAGAGTACAGCACTACTGCACAGGTAGCAATTTTTTTGCAGCACCACCACAAGGGTGCGATGCATGGCTATATGTGTTACCAGATTAACAAGGAAAGACAGGCTATTCAGTCAAAAACGATTTTAACATATAAGATGCAAATCTATTTTTACAGTGAAAAGCACACGTGCACATTCAAAAATGCACACTATTTTTTCACCTGAAATGCCTATGGTGCGAGAGACACATTTGAAAATTAGTAACTAACATTACTCATAACTAACCTGACTAATGAAACTAAAGTTAACATAATCCACTAATAAAAATGTGTCTCCACTGCAGAATTAGGCCTATTCTGAAAGTGAACTTTTAAACACACATCCATTTTTTTTTTTCTCTGCTGCCCTGTCCACATAAATTCAGGAAGCAAAAGGGCTCGAAAGAACAGGAAATCATTTGGTTAAAAAGTATTACTATAAAAATGAGCCATTGTGTAGAGAAGGAGGAGATGGCATGATTGATTCTGATTGGAGCAGCGTCATAGCAAGTATCATGCTAGAGGGAGTGATCAGGGTTTTGCTGGGGGGAGTTTGAGGAGAGAGAAGGGCAGTCAAGATTTGGCAGAGCTGGGAGAAGGACCTTTTTCCTGGTTGGAGCATTCCTATCTGCAAAAGCTGAGAATTCCAGGCAATGACCCCGGTTTGAGAAGGAAAGGCGCTCCTTTTCACTGGGGTTAATCTTCAAGGGAGCCACATTCAGAAAGAGAACAGCTAAAGAAAACTTGACTGAACAGATAAGGTAATTACATAAGTGTGGGAGCTGAGTGTGTACGAGAATGTTCAGTCAGAGTAGGAAAGGAGATTCCGGTGCCTTAATCACACGTTAATGTTGCAAATTGTGTTCTGTTCTCCGCCATTTTTTTTTTCAGTGTATCACAGACAATGCTGTTACTGTGCTATTTTATTTATTTCTGTTAAGAGTGAGATCGTGTTTAAATGCAACTTTTATAATACAGAAAAATATTTGAAAGCAGACGGGTGGTGTATTTTATATTTACCAATACAGTGCTGATGATGAGGGGAGATTTTTAAACAATGCAATTGTCATTTTAAGACAGATGTGTGCATGATCATATTCAGTATGGACAGTTGAGAGTGATTGTTTGTAGCATAGCTCGTTGGAGGTACATGAGCCAACGGGAAGAGGGACTCTCTGAACATAGTTCCCTACCGTATATAAGGTAGTGGAAATTACCACAAAATTACCACATATTGCTCTCTGTCGTAAATAAGTCAGTGAGATCGCCCATGGTGGCACACTAACACTAACACTGAAAATGTGGTATTCCTAAAATGTAGGTCTGAGGTCTCTCTAGTGATTACACGAAAAATCTAAGCAAAGATAAGGGATTCTGGACATTGGGGCCACAAATAAAACAAGGGAATTATGCTCACCAAAATACCACCAACCACGCATACCAACCACGCATACCAAATATGCATGTCTGGGTGCTGAAATAATGCATGTCCACTGTATTATTGTTGCACATGGCCAAATCTGAATACAAGGAGTGATTATTGCTAAGTTATTTTTCGGTGGTAATAAAATACCGTCAGGCCCCAAATCTCCAAAAAAACCCTACAGCTGTTACCAAGCCTGCATTCTCAACATGGTGGGGAGAACACTGCACCGAAAGACACTCTGGATTCGGAACTTGAGCACCGTGGACACTGTGGAAGGAGCTGCGCTGCCGACCTGTTCACCATGAGCAGGCAGGCAGCCACAAACAGGGCGGGGAACACCGCAACATCGTCGAGGAGGAGGTGAGCGATTTACTCTCTAACAGTATTTTGCTACACACACTCCTGATTGGGCGGCAGCAGCAGGCCTCCCCCTCCTGATGAGAGCTGTAGTTCACGCACTTTCCTCTCCGATGATGCCCCCACGGCGCTTCCTAGTGCAGCAGCCTGCACCCCGTACCCCATCCCCACACACACGCACACACATACACACACACACACACACACACACACTCACTCCTGATGCGGGGCAGCAGCAGGCCTTCCACCTCTTATGTTGTCATTGCTGGTCGGCCCCCTGAGCGGGGTTATTGGTGCAGCAGGCCTGTGATGGGCTCTGTGGAGTGTGCAGTGTGGCTGGAGTCCATGATGGAACTGATGATGATCCAGGCCCCCTGTAACCCCCCTGGCAGCAGCCGTCTCCATTGTGCTAGCCTCCCCGGGGAAGTGGGCAGTCGTGTCTACTCCTCTTGGCCCTGGGGCCGGTAGGCGCATCACTGTGCAGTGGGCACTAATACACATTTTAGCAGCCCACCTGCACAGATTGATTTCTCTGCTTTTAAATGTCAAAAATTGAGCAGCCGAATCTCTGGGATGTAGGGAGAACCCCATAATAACCATGTCTTCCCTCAAACATGATGCCACAGTGGAGACTGTCTATTTGCATTATCTTAGTATTTTAGTACCTTCTTAAGCAAATGGACCTGGATAGGTCTAGGCCTCTTAAAGTTTGTTGTTTACACCCCTCCCCAGTGCCAGCCTTTTAGCCAAAATACAATCGGAAAGTTTGGATTTGTGAGCTCAAAGCGCTGTTGTCTGAAAAGCGAGGACTGTGCTACACAGTCACGTGGACACTCTGGGGTGGCCTTGCCTTGGCCTTAGCAGCCATGGTAGTAGGGTAGAGCCGTGTGCAGGCATTGCCTGTGGGGAGCTGGAGGGGGGGCGGTGCAGCTTGTGGGGAGATGTATACGATGGAGTGACATTGTGTGCTGTGGGGGGAAGTGGCTGGGGACAGGTAGTGGCTGTGGAGAGGAGATACAGAGTTTGGGCAAATGTGGGCTGTGGAGGGAAGAAGGGTCGGTGCTGTAGAGAGGAGAGGCAGGGGCTGCCGCGCTGCAGAGCAATACGGGAAGACAAGTGTGTGCCCTGCTCTGAAGGGGGGTGGAGGGGTGGGCACATCTTGTTGCGGACAGCTAGGTGGCTGTAGATACGCGATATGGATTGAAGGGGGCTTGTGTGATGTGGACGGGGTCAGTGATCTTGGTTTCTGTGCACTGCACAAGAATTTGTTGCGCATAAAGGTACGCTAGTGGACACTAATAGCAGTTTATGTTTTCCAACAAATAAACTTTGTACTAATTGTGAAGCTGCCACCTCGCTCCTCTGCTTCCACCCTGCCCCCTCAGTAAACAAGTCCACCTGCACTGTTGCGAGCACACCTGCCCATTCTTTCATCCTCCCCATCACACAACAGCCCCTTCGTCCACCTCCCCCAGCTTCTAACAACCAAACAACACCTACAAGGTTTGTGTCCCTCCTCATTTACCAGTCTCCCTTTCTGTACTCTAATGCAATAGTTTGGGCTTAAAGCGGCACCTGACCGAATAGCCAAAACAAACAAAAAACAGTTAGCAATGTATTAAGTCATTGACTGCTAAATGGGGGGGTAGATGGATTTGGGCAGGGGAGGATATTGGGTCTTTAATACTGGCCTGAAGACACAGGGGTATTAACACTTTGAAAGCAGAGCCATTCATGCGACAGTGTTTGATATGTGCACTAATTGTGGCACTCTCTCTCTTGCAGCATTTGAACAGCTACTATGACACATCCTGGCAGTGGCACAACAAAAGTACAGGAGACAACAAGGGACACTCTGGGCAACAACAACTAACCTAAGCTAAGTGCTGCACTACCTCATGTGTGCTCATTATGCTGCTGTGCATTTGAGTACTGCGATAGTGATATTGTATGTGTGTGTAGAGTCAGAAGGAGGGGCGTATGTTTGTATGAGTGCAAGTAGCATTTTCTGTAAAGTCGTGAATTGACGTCATTCACGGATGATGGTTTGAGGGCCACTTTTTTGAGGCGAGGGATGGGCCACTTTTTTGAGGCAAGTGGTGGGCCACTTTTTATTTTGGTGTCCGGGCCTATTTCCTGTCCCACTCCAACCATGGCAAGAGATTGTTGCTGGAAGCAGACTTAAGAGGTTTAGGGAAGGGAATATAAATTGGAGTTGTAACAGTTCAGTAAGAAGAAGGGTGGGGACAGGTAATCAGACGCTAGGGCTAGGATTTGTGCAATCCCGCCAAATACTGCAAACATTTCCTTTTCTTATAAAATGCAAACATTTGTAAAAAAAAACACCCACAGCACACGTCTGTTAAACGCTAACCTGGTTTTATGCTGGCACTATACAATTCACCCTATTATTTTGTGTCAAACACTGAATTCTGGTGGCTTATGGGAAAAGCCATTAACCAGTGGAATGCTGCCTTGTGCCGGCTAATGCCATTCTTTCCCCCGCAAGGTGCTACTACATTTGTATGATGATGCTATGGTCAGAGTATTCTCTACGGTTCTATGAAAACTCACTTGCAGCCTTGCCTTCCGCTAGCAGACAAGAAGGGGCTTGGAGTAATGCAAGGAATCTACAGATGCACTGAGTACAGCATCAGGCAACATTGTGCATACACGGATTTCCATGCAGACCCACATCGGAGTTCACATCCGGGGAAGGCAGTTGGGTTAGAGGAACCGTGGCTTAGACCACTCAATGGTCATGTTGCCTTTATTGCAACAGACAATGACTCAAATGCCCTTGGCGCCTTTCAGATTTTCAAGACAATACATGCCCCTTCCTACACACATGTGATTTACCTTTAGTCACACGATGTATCGGTAATGGTAAGTCTCTGAAAGAAATATCTGCTGTGCTCCTGAAGATCATCTTACATTTCATCCTGGGTTACCTTGACAAAAATGCACTGCAGAAATTGCAGGTGTGCCACATGTTGCAAGTGCACAATCTGAACTCTTGTAACTCTCCATTTCACATGTTAGAAAGGCCAATTGAACAGTGCAAGAACATCACAGACTGCAGAAACCCTTGCAGTCTAGCTTCAGATGGGTCATTTTTGGGCCCTTGTCAATGGTAGCTCCTGTGTAATTTCAATGCAAGCAATTGATGCATGCATGCCCCATAAGCCTGTTTCATGGGTTCATATTGAGCAGTTCTGGTGAACGAAGGTGTTTTATGTTGTTTGTAGTGAATTCCTGATTATATTGTACTGCATTCTGGCCCTGGGAGATACTAGTCTCTGCATCTTAGCCACTGCAGGGGAGGGTGCTGGTGGCAGCCAGGCCACTAGTAGGCTTGGAAGAGGCAAGGGACTCATTTGCCCAGTAAATGTCTTCATCTCATGTGTGAATGCGATTGTGCATGCCAGTGTTTCCCATGACACCGAATTTGCATCTCTGGCTTGTCTCACTTTTTTCCCCAGAGCCTTCAATCAGCAGATGCCCACACCATTTTCAACATTCACATCTTTCCTGAGAGCTGAGTGGGAAGATGTGTCTTTGCTTCATGAAAGTGTTACTTCTCTCTCTCTGCCTTTCTCCATCTGCAAAGGTGGTTGTAGGGTGAGGCTCCTTTTTCGCCATCTTCTAACACTCACCACACTCCCTCATCCCCTCAAGTAGTTTGACAACCTTGGCAGCAATGATACGGGCTGGCCCTTCCCCTGTGACATCCACCCAAATTGAATCACTTTCCCTCTTTGCAATCTTTGCACTGTTGCTTGGAGACCACTTTCTTCTTGGTAATGGCCGAACCCATGCAGGAACCAATTAAAGTTTGGGGCAACATCCCTCTCGTCCAACAGAAGGTACGTGCAGCATGTGTTCTACTGCCCCACCTATATTCCCTCCATCTCCACCACCCACATTGCCTCCATGGGGGCCTCTACTAGTAGCCCTGCCTCCATTTCAACCTCCAGTGGAGTCCGTGACTCCATTGGCTCCGTGCTTGGGTCCTCATCTTTTAGCGTAGTCTCATCTTATTCTGCTCCTTCTGAGACCACTCCCAATGTCTATCCTCCCCCTCCTATTCAGAGGCCAGGTGAAACAGCTTTGCCTATTCCTATGAAACAGTGCTTAAGGGCAGCACAAGGTTTCCCCACCCTCATCAATCATGAGAAAATCCTCCTCCTCCAATGAGGAGAAGAGCAGGCTCTCCTCCCACTTCCAGTCCCACCTACTTCCACTCACAGTGTCACAAGCATACCATTCCACTCCTCGAGAAAGAGAATTGAGAAAACTAAAATCACCAATTTACAAATGAACCAAACCCAGGAAACAAACAAGAAAGCAAAGGTACAAGTCAAGACTCAAGAACCCACTATGCGCTTACAAGTATGATAAACAGCAAGTGTGAAGACAAGAGGCCAACAAAACAAACAGACATACCACACAAGGGGAAACTGGGAAAAGGTAACCAACTTTTAAAACATGTGTATGGTACTTTTGGATTCATGATAAGCAGGAGAAACAAAAAGTGAAAGGGATAAAAGGAAAGGGCAATGTTGCTTTTTCTTTTTTGATATAGGTGAAACTAACAAAGCAGATAACAAATAGTAAGTGGACAAAGGAGAACACCAATGGGATACAAACACTCTTAAAAAGGACCCAAACTACACAACACTAAACACCTAACTCCAAAAACTACGATTACAACTGCTTAAAACCCTGCTAAAACCTCTGAGAGTGCCTCGAATATCTTCTAAGTGTGAACGTGCCCTATGAAAAATGTTTACGAACAGCCTAACAAAAAGCCACCAAGGTAAAGTAAACGAGCTAGATCTTTTTATAGAGTCCAAACCTCCTTTGTACATTTGAGGTTTCTGATTGACTAAACAAACTCAACAAATGAGCCAGTGGGGGCTTTGATTGCCTACATGAATCCAATGAATACCCCTTAAGTTTAGACCAGACGACTGGTGCATTTGATTGGAGCATTAAACAATGTGAGAGACCTGGAATCCTATAGCAAGTTCAACTTGGCATTCAATCACGCTAAAATCCAATTGTCCATCCAAGGTTTAAAAAGCATCATGACTAAACTTGCGAGGGTTCTGCAGGCCATATTTCATGAAGTTTATCCAGACTTATTTATGAAGAAGATATTTAAAGTTGCAGGGCAGCTTTGCAAGATATAAATGACAATTGTGCAGGTAAGGTGTTTTATGGAGGTACGTACATCAGAATGTCCCCAAGTGCATGTGCTGCAGGTTTGTTATTCACTATCATATCAAATGAAGAAAGTGAATCTTTCTGAAATGTTATTTTCATTGTGTGTTGATATGTAGTGTTTCTCGTTATGCAGAATATATTTTTCAAGATCGTTTTATTGTGAGTTAGCTTGTCAATGAAGCCTGCTGCAAAATCAATAAATGCACCAAAACAAATATAAAACACAATAACAACTATAAAATACCAAATCATTACATTGACGTCATCAGACAACATCAGTTAATATATTATCAATCTGGGTTTGGAGACAACATCAATAAAACTCTAATTGAAGCTAAAATTAATAACATTTGATTTCCAGCTAAAATTCTTTCCCAGAATTCTTCAGTGCTACCCAAGTTCATATCCAAGACAAAGCACGATAAATATATTTGTATTATCTGGTTTAAGCATTCACATGCCATAACACGAAGTTTCAGTGTTTCAATTCTAGCAGAGTCTAAACAAAGTCTACAAAAACGTTGTTGCCTGTGTATTTCATATCTGGCTCCTAAACTTTCATTAGTAGGAAAAAGATTACATTGAAACATTAAAAAAAATTGTCACCACATAGAACTTGGACATTTTCCCAAACACTTTGGCAAAGTATACATCGATTTTTCGATACCAGATATGTGAGTTAAAATCTTGTATTTCAACCCCTCCTCCCTTGTATTACACCAATCTAATTGCATCAATTTATTTCTCACCAGAAAGGGATCTTTAATCAATGTTTCTTCTGTGAGTTGAAGTAGAAGTAACTGTTCCATCCATTCATTTTTCCATTTTAACACATCATGTGCGACAAGAACATCCAATGAGGATCTTAAATTGCAGAATATGGGTTTTCAAGGTAGTAGTAAAGGCAGTTTTTTTTAGAATGTCTCTCTGAGATGGACAATCCCAAGTATGTTATCATATTGATTATTTTCAGATGTAATAGTTTTAATCTTCATGTACATTTGGGTACATATTTCTTATGCATAGACATAATCATGGTCATGGATTTTAATTGATTAATTTCCAATTCATTTAAATGTAGGTATGGTTTGATGCCATTCAGTTGTCTTTGAAGGCCAATATGTGTATAATTAATAAATACTAAGTCATCTGCATGAGAAAACCAGTCGACCTTTGAATTCCCAAACCTGGAAGATAACGCTCTAAGTCCCTTGAGCGCGCCGCCCCTCTGTCTGAAATATATACTTTAAATAGCATAGGAGCCAAGATGCAACCCTTGCGTAATACTCTCAATGCTAGGATATTAACCAGTGAGGGAGGGCAACCCCAGTCAAGAAATTTGCCACATAATACGTTTCTATTCACACACTCAAAGGCAGTACTAAGGTCAATAATACAGAGGAAAACAGCCTGTTGTTTCCTGGAGGCTCTCTTTTGCATACACTCTAAAAACAATCTATTAGCTGAGGTACCCAGAGCTTTTTCTAAACCTTGATTGAAAGTTGTTTACTCTTTCACTTTTGACTGCCCAAGATTCTAACTCCCGAAGTATCATGGCTGAGAAGATGTTACTACACATACAGAGTGATGCTATTGGGCGATAGTTTTTGCGATTCAAGCAATCTCCCTTTTTAGAGATGGGGATATTAAGTGAGATTGTCCAAGTCCAGGGTGCACTTTGTGTGGTTATGATTTGTACACATAAAATGGTAACAATTACAGACCATATATATTCGGATTCCCCCTCAGGGTAAGGTTAGATAGTCATTATCTCCACCAATTTTTGTATCTCAATTTCTATCTTTTTACATTGTTTTAACTTCCCTATGACAGGTAAGTTCCACATGGTTCAGAAGTTTTGTCTCAACTCTTTTTTCTCATTTTGGAAATTAATATCATAAACATGTTTACGGAAGTTGGTTTTAATTCCCAAATGATTCTGCCAGGAAAGTACATTTACAGAATCATCCAACAGATGCTTAAACTCTGCAACACATGCTGGTGTCCAGCCAATATGATTTGCCCCAGTGTTAATGGTTATCCCAATACTTCTATTAACACAAATTGGGATTTACTCAGAGATTTCCTATTTTAGACATAAAGCTGGTGGCTCAAGTCTGTGCGTAAAATGTTTTAAAATACCATATATTAAAAATGCTGTGAGAAGCAAATGTGTAGTCTAAAGTGGCAATTCACGCCCCACGGGACAAGGTAAATTGTGCTGAAATGCCACCTTGAATTTTGCAATTTAATTTCTGCGGCCCCAAGTGTTCATGACATCTAGTCAAATATCTCCCTGGTCTACACAATGCCTGAGGGAAGAAGAGAGAGTGACAGAGACTCTTTCTGGTTCATAGATATAACAATGAAATGTCTAGCTATAAACAATGCATCTGATTGGGGAACATAAAGAACTGTGTTCATTCAGTCTATTAAAAGTTGAAGATGACACATTATTGGGGTTCCAAGATAGGTTTATTAGTAGCATATAATCCAGGTTTGGGTGCATGCTCTTATCCCATTGAAGCATGATGGCCTATAAATATGAACAACCATACATCAAGTTTACATATGTAATACCAATGCAATTTCTAATGGCAACAATTAGTTCTCCAAAAGCTCTGCTCTACTACTGTCTGTCAGAGGCAACCTGGAAAAACATCAGAACCATAGAAAGTATAGTAAGTTTACAAAACACTCATTTATATGAAACCTACCATGGATATATCACAATATATACAGATATCATCATCATTATCATCAGTCATTAATGTACACAAAACACACATACATATGCTAAATATAAATACAGTGCAAAACATGTAAAACAATACAGCAACATAGTCCTCGTCTAATAAAAACTGTACAGGTTGCCATCAGTAGTTCACAAATTACGTCAGTTAAAATGGAGGAAGATATGGCATGAGTACAATGTTAAAGCAGACAAAGTCAGGGATTAACCTCCCAATGTCTTTGCTATGGATTCAGGGCACATTCTAAGTAGTGATCATTTTTAACACTAGCAAGATGTAACCATGCTCAATAGATGAACTTCTTTATATATATATTCAATGAAAAAGCTTTAGTTGCAGGGAAGTTAAGGTGACAACTTAATGCAATGCAACCCCTCAAATCCAGCTATATACACTTTAACTTTATGCCCCCCTGTTGCACAGCCTATGACCACAAAGATGAGATCACAATTTATAGTGGCCCCTTATTATTTCAAAATATACGTGGGCATGGTCAAACATTGTTTCCATTGCCCATGGCCAGTTAGTATTGTAATGTAATAATCTACCCCAAGACCAATTGAACTATTTTTATATATTTAACTTTAACATATATGTTCACTTACGGTGAGTATATTCATGGTGACAACTTTTGATTTTCGCTATGGGGCAAAGGTACCTGAGAATATGTTATTTGTGCAGCTGGTCATTTTTCTTCCCTTTTACGTGCTCTTTAAATATGGGTAGTAGAGGTCATACGCTGAATCACAACAGTCACCAAGAAACTGGCCATGAAAAGAGGTTGCAATCCTGGTCACTGTGCAGTTATTTTCCCCTGATTGTGTAACTTATTTTCAAAGGGTGGTGCAACCCCTTGATTTGTTTGAGGTTGGCAACTTGCTCAAGTATTTGACTACCATGATTTTACTCTGATTGTCATGTTCCCTTTGCAGACGCTTACCCAGAAGACCACAACCACTTTTCTTGTATTGGGATTTTGATTTACAGGGAATATTTCACTGTAGATTGTTGGGTTTAAAAGGTGGGCACCTTTTATACTTGCCACAGAGAATGACATTGGTATAAAAGAAACCACAATTTTTTTCAGTAAGACTTGGGAAAGGTACCAAATATACTATGGACTGCAAATCCATTTGATGTGGGTTTATTGAAAGGAGTAGGAGCAGTGAAAATGAAGCTCAAACCATGAGCAATTATTCCACATGCAAAACAGTATCCATTGTCTAGAAAAGTGTATGAAGGCATATTCAAAACCATGTCCGCTTTAATGAAGCAAGTCATTTCGGTACCATCTGATTCTCTGTGTAATACGGCTGTGTACCCTGTGCAAAAATCAACGGTGGGGTCGTGGAGATTTATACAAGATCTGCAACCACTATACAATATAGTTGAAGCAGAATTTCCTTTAGTTCCGAATCCCCGCAACAATATTGTGTAATATTTCGCCAAAGCAAGGTACTTCACTGTTGTATACTCTAATGTACTTTTCTCAATTCCGCCTAACGACTTTTTCATATAGAACAATTTGTCTGAAACATACTCGTTTGCCTCAGGGGTACTGTCAGTCTCCCTCAATATTTAACAGAGTACTACAGATGGATGTGGGTAATGTTCAACTCAAAAGTGCTGTAATTCAATACGTTGATGATATTTTAGTGTGCAGTGAGACAGAAGAAAGGTGCAGAGAGGACTCTGTCAAGTTAATGATTAGATTATACTGGCAGAGAAAGGGTTGAAAGTGAATAGGGAAAAACTACAATATTGCCAAGTAGAAGTACTATATATAGGGCAGTTGATTTCACACAAAGGAAGAAAAGTGACACGTGGACAGGGCAGAGGTCATTATGAGGACTGAACAGCCAAAGTAAGACAGTAAGACAGCAACAGTAACCGTAAGACAAATGTAACAATTCTTAGACCAATGCAACTATTGCAGAGCCTGGGTGTTTGCTTACAGTTCATATGTTCAACCGCTTTTAAAAGGACTCAAGGAAGCACAGGTCACAAATAATATACTAGTATGGACATAAGAGATTACAGAAGGATTTCAGGAATTAAAAAAGGTGATCAGTACCGCCCCTCTGTTAGGGATTTCAAATTATAGTGAAGAATTATACCTATTCTCTCATTCAAATGGAGAGGTAATGACAGCAGTACTTATGCAGAAAACAACATTAGGACATGGTCATAAACCATTGGTTTATTACAGTGGGATCTTGTATCCAGTCGTGAAAGGACATCATCCTTGTGAGCAATCTTTGGCAGCAGCTGCTGTTGCAATTAAAAAGTCTGCAAGTGTGACCATGGGTTGTTCAGTAATGCTGTCCATAGAACATGCATTATTTGTAATTTTGGAGAAACCTAAAAGTACACTGACCACACAGAGTGCATCAGGATATGCAGTCATTATTTCCAACCCTGCAATTAAAATTGTTAGGTGTAGCACAGTGAATCCAGCAATTTTTATAACTGGACCAGCAGAAGAAGATGATGATATGCATGACTGTACTACATATAACAAGTCTTATGATGATATTCCTCAAGTTTGAGAATATGTTCTAGGGAGAGGGGAAGTGGTCTTCATTGATGGATCATGGAGAATTGCCTAGACAATTGGGGTGAGACATACTGGATCGGCCGTGGTAAAACTGAATCGAGAGGGTACATTTAAGGTAATGATTAGCAGAAGATTTTCCCCAAATTACTCAGCACAGGCTGCAGAATTAGCTGCACTTATTGACGTGCTGTGAAGCTTTGAGGATGAGGAAGTGATGTGCCCATGTGATGTCACCTGTACACAGAGGTTTATCACGTTGGAAAAGGAGGGGCTTCTTCTGCGCAGAATGCACTCCAGTGCAACATGCATTTTTAGAAAAACGTATTGAAGCACTGAGTTTCCCAGCGACCATAGCGATCCTGAAATGCGCAGCCCATTCAAAGAGAACAGATTTAATTAAGCCACAGACTTAGAGGCCAAAAAAGCAGCCTATAATCAAACTATATCTGAGCGTGAGGTAAAAAATATAAGGCAGCAAATAGGGCGATGCATGCTGCTTAAGGAAGGATTCAATACAACGTCCATTGTGCAGTTAATTGAAATACAAGGACAGGCATCACCAGAAGAGAAAAAGCAACAGAAAAAAGAGGGATGTCTTCTGTCCTCTACTTAGGCAATTTGGAGACATGGTAGCACTGGAAAGCCAGTTATGCCTCTAGCACTATTGAGGGTAGCATTGGAGCAGCTTCACTACACAGTGCATGTGATTTGAGAGAGTCTAGCTGTTACTATTACAGAAGAATATTTTGTACTGAACCTAAATGCACATGTGGCACAGTTCATTATAAAATGTATTGTGTGCCAGAAATGTACTGCAGGCCACACTTTGCAAACAGTGAGAGGTGTAATTCCCAGAACAAGTAGACCATTACAGCATCTGCACATAGATTATGTAGATATGTTGCAGACTTGCAATAGAGAGAGGTATATGTTAGTTGTTGTATGCCCCTTTTCAAGATGGATCGAGGCAGGTCCATGCACCCACCCTGATATTGATATTGATATTTTATTTCTATCGCACTCATACACAAGTATTTCAGAGCGAGACAAGGCAAGGGGGAACAGTGGAGAACAATACAATGATCTTACTAGGCCCAGTGACATTGAGAAAGTGCAAGTGCATGGGAGAGTGGAGGGGAAAAGTGCAAAGAAGCGGGAGAAGTGGAAAGTGCGGAGCAAAAGAAGAACAGTATAAATAATAATACATAAATAAATAATAAAAACAACAAAAGTGGTAATGCAGCCAGCAAGTGGCAAGTGCTGAGTTTAAGGCAGCAGACGGGGTAGGACAGATACGTGCAGGAAGAAAAAGGGGGGACTGTATGGGTACAGATACAGACCCCAGTGAAAGTGGTGGGCCGGAGGCAGTGCAGGAGGGTGGCAAGGTGAGCAGGAACCTGGACCTGGAGGAGAGAGGTGCAGTGCCAAGAGAGAGGGGATCAGCAGAGGAGAGGGGGGGTGAAGGCAGAAGCAACAAGAAGGTCTTTATGTGCTCCCGCAACCGGAGATGGTTCTCCTCAAGTTTTCGAGTGGCAGGGTGCTCCAGATACGCACAAACGTACGCACCAGCACCTGGTCCCCTGTATATGCCGCATGTGCTGCTAAGTTCCTTGTGCACAAAATGTTTCCAAGATGGTGTGTGTGTGAAGTTTTGCGATCTGACAATGGACCACACTTCGTGAATGAGCTATTTGAAAATATATTTCTGTTATTAGGCACTAGCCATCATGTTGCTTTTTCTTATCATCCACAGGCAAACACAATTTTTGTGAAAAACTCAATGGCCTTTTAAAAGTAAGGAGAGCAAAAATGAAAACCACTTTAAAGAAGGGATGGCTTCATTGCCTACCCCTTACACTATATGCGCTGTGGAACCATCCTACCTCATATCATCATCTGATGCCCCATGAGTTGGTGACTGGACACCGCAAGAGAGCTCCTCTTACTCCGCAACAAGGACAGATATAGGCGCTCATATTGTAACGAGGGCTCTAGGTAATGAAATGCATGATTATCTAAAAACAATGACTGAAAGTGTTTCTTTTATGTCCCAAAAGCTCCAAAATCGAGGGAGAGGTCAAGGGAAAATCAGAAGGCTATTCATCCCATTGACTTAGAAGAGACACTCAAACTGCTTAGACTATATCCAGGGGACCAGGTGCTGGTGCGTATGTTTGTGCGTATCTGGGGCACCACTCATTTTGACAGTCCTCATGAAGTGGAGGAAGTGAACCCTACTGCTATAAAATTGCAAAACAGGTGAGGGCGGATAAACCTCCATGATGTTAAACCGTATAAAGGACAAACTTTGACCACTCCTACAGCTACTCCTACAGAAGAAAGTGAAGAACCTTATTAAATAGAAACCAGATCCCTGACCAAAAGCCAAGAAAAGACAAAGGAGGAGGAAACAACATTTTTAGATTAGGACTTCTTAAAAACAAATGGCTTTTCAGCGATCCTGGAACACTTTCCCTAGACTAGGTGAAAAGATACAATGGTGAAGATGCAGTAGAAGTCAGGAGAAAGTAAGAATATTTAACATTTTCTTATGTTACCCATTATACACACATTCTTGCTTGTAGTATTCTCATATATATTACAGTCTTACACAGCATTAATATAAAGGCATACTGATATAGTAAAGTTTCTTGGAAACTCTAAAACTAATACAATAGTTCTGAGAATTATATTGGCAATCATTTTACGGTTCTTGCTATAAAGTTATAAATAAGCAATACATTGATACATTTGGTGTATGTCAGTTGTGATTAAAGACATGGAAATGTTTCAAGAGGTAAGAACTCTAGCTCCAACGAAGAATAATTATTGGAGCTTTCTGTGGTATTTTGATTTTGACTGTTCTCCTTATAATGTTATAAACATTGAGGAGCCAGAAAATAATCTATCCCCCACCAGTCCGATTATTCCTATTGTCCCTATTAAGAACCCAAAAACCCCATTGTGTTCTGATATTAAATCCCCCAAGTAAAGAGAGATGCTGAAGAATATAATGACAGTATAAACACATACATAGATAAATCGGCTCATTTAGCAAATAACTTATGTTACCAGCACATGAAAGAAGTGGGAGAGAGAACATCAGAAGAGAGTTGTTATGTGTGCTCATTAATACTGTATGCCATGAATGGAACACAGCAAGAACATTTATTGCAAGATAAATGTCCCCACATGATGCAAAATGTCTCAGTCATTGAGCAGCCTGCACTACAAGAGGACAATTTGAAGGGAAGTGGGCAACTTTATGATGGCGATAAAGTCAGACTTTTCTATACAAAGATATATACGTAAAGACAAACAAGATGGAGAGTGGATTAGGTGGACAAACAAAAACCATATGTATCCATCCCAATTTGGAGATAGAATACAACCTGTTGATATGAAGAGAATTAATTTCTCAGACATGACTGAAAAATCAGTAGATCCAGGATGTCGGGAAAGAGCACAGCTGTTGGTGTATGGGCGTATAGGAACCAGAAATGGATAGGACGATGGACTAATATCATGCCCTGCACACCTACTGAAGAAAGACTCCATCCACAGAGTGCAAAAGGTGAATGACAAATGCTTGAAATCATGGGCTAAGCATGTAAAACAGCTAACTTTGGTTGACAACGAAGAAAGTCCAGTACATACACTACAATTGAAGAATGCAACAACCTGCTGCAAGAATGCTGGTACGGTCTATGTTGGAAGGAACACAGGCTGTGGAGAAACAATTGAAGTACCAGGTATGAATTGAGGAGCTGCAGTTCTGATGTATCGATATTCGGCCTGCAAATCCAGAGTCTACTTGCAGTTGCCTAAAGATTGGGGAGGAGTGTGTTCCATTGTACATGTACATGTCCCAGCACTAGTGATTCCCCAAAGTGACATCCACATCGAAGAGTTCACAAAAATAAATTAATATGACAGAAGTAAGAGATAATTTCATCTTCGCCGACTGAAAGAAGAGAATCATTTCCCATCAAAATCAATAAAGACTTACAAAGGCATTCCGGATGAACACAAAATATTCTTCAATACCGCCATGATAATCACATCTATATTCACACCAAGTCTTCAAACTGCAGTAAATGCCAAGTGGTTACAGATCACTAGATGGAAATTGCTGCAGAAGATCAATGAAACATTAAAAGGATTCAATACAATAAAGGAATAATGGAGATTCATCATGCTGATGAATCGGATAACAGAAATGGAAGGAGGCATTTGTGCAAAAGTCAGTCCTTCTTGCTGTACATTCATACCATCTTTTGGTGGAGAAAATGGAACCCTGACAGAGGCAATAACGATTTTAATGACCCTGCATACAAAAATGGAAGACAAAGTTGATAAAACGGCAGGAGATGATTGATTCTCATCCCTGTTTTCATGGATTTCGTATTGGCTGGCAAATGCTTTCAAACTGCTTAGAGAAATAACAGTGTTGGTGTTTCTAGTATTCTGTCTCTTAAGGGTCATCTTGGGACAATGCCAGAAAACAGCAAAGAAAGCAATTGGGATGAAGATAATGATTGATGTTAGCAGTGGCCTTGGAGTGAAAACAAAGACTGAAGAAAGTACTTGAGAAAGATCGGAAAAGATATGTTGGACGTTGGATAATCAGTTCACCAGCAGAAGATTGTCCCCACATGACCTGGAGTGTGGTTGAACACATAAAGAATGCAGGTCACCTGAGGGGAGTGATGAAAATATGGATCCCAAAGAAGAAAAAATATGATGAGATGGTGAAAGAAGATGAAGCAGGAATTACGGAAGAAGAAAGAAGAAAATAAGGGTATGGTAGATTTGTCGGTCAGAGGGGGGAATGTAGAGGAGCAGGTAGAGGCCTCTCCTCTAGTTGCTGCCCCTTTACCACCATCCTATTGGAGTAGCAGACAAAGTGCTACCATTGGGAATCCATTGGTTAGTTTATGTGACATGTCTATACTATGTTGAATGTATGAAAGACGATATGCACTCAGACAGCCATTCAGAAAATATCCTCACGTTGAGTCAATGGAGGGTAGTTACCAAGAAGGATGTCAATTACCTAAGTGCAAGGAAGCGGCTCTGAGAATCATGTATGAATGTTATATAAGAATCTAATGATGATTATATGATGTCATAAAGAATACATACAAGCCTAAGTCAAAACGATATGAAAATACTTAAAACTGACCATGTAATAGAAGCACTAAGAGAAACATGTACCAAAGATGAAGTTATTGTGAAAAACAAGAAAATTAAGTAACCTGCTGATCAATAACTGTAAATATGCTTTAACGCAAGGTAGAAGAAGCATATAGAAGCTTCCTAACAAGAGGTATTTATTTAAAGTTTAGGATGGCCATTGGAAGAAAATGGATGACGGCTCATGTTAAAGAATAAACCCAGCTACCTCAAAAACAAGCCCATGATAGCAAATTGAAGAATTGATGAAAAAGCTGTTTTCATGTGTGAAATAAGGGTTTACATTGGCCTGAAGTCAAGGAGGCTATTTCGAGAGATGGGTGCACAGCACAGAGAGGGCTAAATGATTAGACCTCATCCACGAGACATATTTCTGCAAATATTATGACGTCAAGGATATTTGCTGATGCCAAGTACTAAACAACCACAAAGGCAAAAGCCTATGTGAGGGGGATTGAACATGTCTTTAAAGACCAGAAAGGGTAATGACACCCTGGTTAATTAAATCAAATAACAGAAATTGAGTAGCAGAAATTGACAAAATCGTGGTCTCCTGACATGTGATGAAGAACTCAATGTTTGGGAAAACAAAGAACAAATGGACGCAGCTTGAACACCTAGGTTTCACTTTGTTCACATGCTACTAAATGAACCGAAATTCCAAGGTTGGATGGGGTTGTGAACCTGTCAAAAAGGCCTGCCATGCACTTTCATATGCAATGTTGCAATTATTAGTCTGCTGCCATATTCTCTGCTATAATCAGTATGTGACATGCATAGACGTGGCTCAGGGTGTGTCCTACAGACAAGGGGCAACCAATGAGATATCAACACTTAGGTTATTCTATAAGTAGATATATTCCCCTAATCCAATCCCTCCCAGATTTAGGTTTTTTTGAAATGCCACGTAGGATGACGCCACGAATGACATACATAAAACAATATAAACTCTGTGCAAGCAAACTTTGGTGTGAAAAAACGAGCATCTACTTCGATAGCTGTATTTGTCCCTGCTTTCTTTCATTGAGATTAAAGCATTGTTTTACCATCTTCCTTTGGTTGGTCTGTCTGATTATTTAGTCTGTGATATTTATTGGTAATTTCATCTAGCACAAAGAAAACTCTTCAAGGTGCTAGAGCACAAGAATACAGAGTCTGAAAGTATGGTGGGTCTGGAACTGAAAGTAGGGTAGGGTGGGTGAGGTTAGAAGGGACGTGGGTAGGATTGGTTGCAAATAAAGAGTGAGGGTATGGTGGAAATTATGACAGAGGCTGAGAGAATGATGCAGGGAACAGAGTAGTGGGGGAGGGGTAGGTGGCAGAACAGAGCATGTGGGAGGGTAGGTGAGTGACGGTAGAGAGGATGGGGGTTGTGAGGAATCTGAGGGCATCCTCACTTCTTTCCCCAATATATCATTACCCCAGGTGGCAAAGAAAAGGCCTTAGCCTTCGGAATCATGACCCTGAGGTAGGATATGCAAGATCATCTGGGAGGAGGAGACTTTGCATAGCCGCGTGTACAGCTGCAACCAATCAACTGATGCGCTACGGTAACATGCCTGTGTACATGTGCCGTATACCCACGGCCATGCAAACACCCAATGGCATTGTTTGTTTCATAGCCCACAGCTATATGGAAAAACAGTGAAAAATAAAATACTTTCCTGCTCTCTCAAGCCCTCAACAAATGCCTCCAACATCTATGCCAGCTCCACCCACTCCCCTAATGGCCTCCTCACATTTCTGCACTCTCTCATTCACCTGATAACACTTGTAGTTTCTGTGATGCATCTTCAGTTGAGATGTCAGGTAGCCGTGGCTATTCTGTCAAATAGCCGAGGCTACCGAAAAGCTTTGTGTTGTGTTGCACACTCAGTCCCTAGACCTCTCCAACTCCCAAATATCAGCTGGTGTCCTCTTGCCTCTCCCCACACATCTAGCCTGATATCATTTGCATGTTATTTCACTTGCAAATGGCTTTTTTTCTGCGTTTGATTTTCCGATACACTCGGCTGTAGCTGAGGTTATATCTTGCATTGAAAAAAAAAAAGATGGTGGCTGTTTCATTTACAAACACCCGGTTTCTTGGCATTTTACCCAATATATATATATATATATATATATATATATATATATATATATATATATATATATATGTGTGTATATTCATATATACAGTAAAAAAAACTTTGTTAAAGGAATGTTATGGTTAAGTTGCGCTACCAAAAACCTATGAAATTCAGAAAAAAATAACTTTGTTAAAGGGACATTATGGTTCCAAGTAAAACTGAAAACCCCCTGAAATTCACCAGTTATGGTAAACTAAGCAACCATAACTCGTGCCATCACCATGCACTACTAAGACTAACACCCAGGACATCAAAGATGACATCACAAATGTCATTGATGACATCACTGATGACATCACATGTCTGGCTCCCCCTTTTTTCCTTTACTGACATATCTAGGCCACATGGTTTTCTTCAGTAACAGTCAGGAACTAAACATTTAAAAGGTACTATATTTGTAGACTTATCCTTCAAGTATGTTCTTACAGTAATTCCCTTAGGTTCCAGTCACATCATACGAAACATATACATAGGGGAAGACACAAGCTTGAAAGACAGCAATGCTTTCTGTGCATGAAGATAATCAGTAGGGTTATCAGCACTTTCTGATAGTCCTGGTGTTTTTTTATTACTATACTTTCCCTGTATATGCTCATATTGGTATACATTGTACTCACATTATTTTCCTTAGGGTAGTATAACATCATATAATACATATACATAGGGGAAGTAGCAGCTTTGAAACAGAGCAATAATTTCTTTGAAACAGAGCCGCCTTTCACAGTTTAAAAATAGAAGTGACAAATAAATGGAGCAGGGCCCTTTGCATTTCCACAGATATCTAACATTTTGGGGTGATGCACTATCAAAACCATTGCACTTTTCTCTGGGAGGAAGTGGTGGCTCTGAAAATAGGCTTTTGGTGGTGTTTTTTTGTGTTTCTAAAACTTGAAATGGTCAACATCTAATCCAAAATAGATAGCTGTAATTCCAAAAAAAGGTTGCAATTCATTTTGTACATTTCTCAGAAAAATCTGATTGCCAGCATAAGTAAGATGGACTCCATCACTGCGAAAAATGTATGTGCTACGAACATAATATTTTCATCGTGAAAATAGAACATGCCAACATCTCTTAGAAAGGCACAAACAGCCTTGTTAACATGCCGCCTTGTTTTGTGCATTTGTGGACCAAATGAAGAAGAACGCAGCCACATTTGTCTCTGCACAATACGTGAAAATATTACTTGGGAATTTGGAAACATGTCCATGACCTTCCCAAGTCCTTCTTTCATCGCAAATTGGAAAGAAATTCCTGACACATGTCCTAAACTGTTCCCTCCACAATTAATTATAATTATGTCTGGATGAAGCTCTGTCTCCAAACTAGCACAGAGAGGTACCAAATCCAGCCACTTCACATCACGCACTCCATGCCAGTGCACTTGCACATGAGGGAATCCAAAATCTGCAGCTATCCACAGCATTCTGCATGCACCTCCAACCAATGTATCCATGAGTCTCCCAAAATCCAGACAATCTGTTTTCTGAAACACACAGCCATAGCTAACTGTTCTTCTCTCAGGAAAAAAGACTTTCTGACAAACTCTCTCCTTACACAACACACCCACTAAACTTTACTGACCAATCAGTTGCTCTGCTCATTCTCATTTGCATGCCTCTCCACCCCAAACTACTGCCATATCCGTGGACATATCGAACATCTGAGCATGCTGAATGTAAATTTAAACAGTGTGCCCCATTTCCCCTTTGAGGTTGGCTCTGAAAAGAGACTTTTTTTTTTTGCAGATGCTTGACAAACACCTCTTATTTTGTATTATTTTTTCCTTACTTTACTCCTAAAATATTCACATAACTTTCTCCAAAGCAACCCTTACATTCCAAAACAGAATTGCATTTCCCCAAAAAAGATAAGGAAATACCACCTTCTTCAAAATTAACAGCATTACTGGAATCAATGTTCTCATTATTACAGCAGAACATACCAGCTCTAAGCATGAACGCAAACATGCCTTGGTTGATTGCACACCTAGCAATGTTTTGCTGAGGACAAAACACAGAACGATTGTCCCATATTGCCCTAGGTACTAATCCAGAAAAAAATACTTTGCAATTTGGAAGGATGTTCATTACTGCTTGAACCAAGTATTCCAAATCTTCCAACAAAGTAGGGGCACTGACATAGCCCAAATGGAAAACTCTGTAATGCAAAACTACCAGATGGGGACTGTTCATCCTGCTCATATCTTTACAAACTCGTACAACTCCCTGTACATTGCAATCAGGCACAGTGCTCCACACCACCTCCACTCCTTTAACATAAAAATGATTTGCCACATGCCTGCATTGAGCATAGTGTAAACCATGCACAAACATATCTCCAAGCACCAACACCCTGACTTTCTCCACCTCTGCCATCTTCACTACACTGAGTCTCTTTCACCACAAATCCACAACCTCAACATCTGATTGGCTGATCCCGACAGTCCCCTTTCCATGCTGCATTTGTTGGAAAATCCCGCATGTGGCACGCCCTGTCCGTGGACAGCCACGGTGTACAACTTATTGTCATTTTTTCCATCTAGTATAATCAACTGTCACTTCCAAACCTGTCTGCTTTCTAATTTTTTTTTTACACACACACCTATCTAAAAAATTATAATATTAGAAGATTGAAGAAATGATAATATAATGGTGGAAAAACACTTAGTAGTGTATCATAAAATGACACACAGCCAGTAAAATTTCACGCATCTTCATACACTCACACACATAGACACTTTCATTGAAATGCTCCCAGCTGCAATAACACCACCACCTGTAAATCACATTCTTCTACTTTATTACCCACAGCTTCACAAATACATATATTCCATGCTTTTCTATACAGTTTCTACCATTTACCTAATAAAAAATGCAAAATAAATATAAAATTATTTCTTCTTTCTCATATACTTCTACAACATAGCTTTAAAAAAACAAGTGAATGTCATACACTTAATATTCTTCTCATTTACAAAGCATGTTGAACTAACATAATATAAGTACAATATAAAGGCTGCAGATAGTCACATGAAACTGCATGCATACACTATGTTCAGAAATCAAACAAGAATACTACTACAAAGACATAAAAATGAACCTCTCAATTAACATCACTACTATAAACACACAAAATTACTAACTTCTTTCTTTTACAATTGCAGTGAAGACCACTCTCCTAGAAAACAGTAGCATCTGAACTACAAACACCAACTACAAAGAAACCTGCTCATTCCACAAAAAAGAGTAAGTACAATACTACCTTAGTTTGTCTGCCTATTCTTTAAATCTCTCCACAATCTTGCTCCCCCTTATCTCTCCTCTCTCCTCTCTTTCTACACTCCCTTCCACTCCCTTCACTCTGCTGACCACTTTCTTCTCACCGTTCCTCCTTCCCCTTGTGCCACATCCTGTTTCTGCTCCTTCCATCTCCTAGCCCCCCTGCACTGGAATTCCTTACCTCTCTCACTCCGCTCTATTTCTATCTTTTCCTCATTCTGCACTTTCCTCAAATATCTCCTTCTCCATTCCCCACCATGAAACCCCTCCCACCTTCTTGCCCCCTCCCCCTTGCCTTATCTCCTTAATCATCACCCTCCCCCATTCTCATCCTTAACCCCATCTGTTTCCCTCCTCCTCCTCTTCCCCACCCCTCCCTCTCTCTCACTTATAATGCACTACTCTCCTTCTCCCCTTCAGTTTAATTGCTCTACTTACTGTTTTCTTGGTCTGATTCTCAATTTTAAATTGCTTCCACTGTTACTGTTATAATGTTAATTGTTATATGTACCCTCTTGTTATTAAAATGTGTTACCCAAACACACCTTGCGGGTGATTCCTGTAACACACAAATCCCCGTTTTTCGGAGCACAAAACATAACTCAGCCCCTAGAATATTAGTATTACAAAACAAAGAATTGTTTTAAATGTTATACCATTTTATTTACTATTAGTGCTTATCCTCACCACTAGCTCACTTTCTACTGTCATCTGAACCACAGTATAGTAACACACAAATAGAAGAATAGCCTTCCCAACTAATTGTAGCTGCCCAATGAACAATCACACACCACCGGATACATCTTTACCATCATACTGAGACACTCATGCATACAGCACACATACATTGCATAACAGCCCAACCCATACCTTCTATTTGTTTTGTTTGAACAGACCCCACACAATGCCTACCAGAAAGCAAGTCCGTAGAAAGCAATGCAGAAATAGAGAAAATGAAAATAAAAATGTCCAAAATTAACATCCATCTCTAGCAGAGTTTGTACAAAAAGTTAAAACAAAACAGCTAATATAGTCATTTAGCAAAACGAAACAATCTTCCAGTACAGAAACTTTGCCTCCTCTATCAAAATGTAAAAGAAAACAGAAAATGATTTACAGAAATGCAGCTACCACTTCTGCTAAAACTGCTCCTGTAAATCTTGATATAGTAGAATGTAACCATACCAAAAAAAGTATATTAGCAAAAATGTTCTACCACAGAGTCCTTCAGAATCGTATACAAACAGGAGACACATCATGCACAACCCTTAAAAACTTCTGTAGAACATTCATCTTAGAAGATTCAACTTAGAAAGTTATTTATTTTAGTGTTAAACAGAATGAAACCACTAACAGAATTAAGTACTAAATTACAAAAAAGGCTTCTCAATAAATGGAATGTCAACAAAAATAACTTCTTAAATATCTGTGGAGGTGAATGGAGTCACACCACAAGCACAGAACCATATGTCAATGAAGAAGCATACAAACAAAATCAAACAAACACAATTGCCATCCATAGCAGTGGACGAGGTTATGAAAAACTTAATAATACCATAATGGAACAAGAAATAATGCTTACAAAAATATCCCCAGAAAACTCTGAATCAATTCTCCATTTGACTGAACCAGAACGTCCAGTATACAAAAATGGCCATGCACATCAATGTGTAACATGGCCAAAAAATCTTTCAAATCTTTACACCAGTTCCTCAATCAATATGTGAAAGGTAAAGCAAAATCAAAATAAAACTGCTGCAAAATATGGATACCTGTCCAGTGCGCAAATACACAGGACTGCAAGGACATTCATTGGCCTGCATTTCAGGACCTATTAGCAAAAGCAACTTCCATCATATCAAAGTGATATTAACACATCATTCAACTATAAGAAATCTAGTCTATAAACTGTACTATGCTAAAAGTCCTGCTTTAGCACTAGCCAATTTAAATAACAATCTTCTACATGTTACAGCCAAAGACCTACTCGGAGAAATCAACCATATCCAGACTTAATATTTTGGAAGTGAAAACCCCTTACAAAATGCAATAGCTTTACAACAGACTAGCAACAATTCTGCACATGGCAACCTTCTACTACACACATACAAAAAAGAAATACTAAAATTCAAAAGTACATCTTCTGAAGTACCAAACCCTGTGTGTGTCTGTTGTCGCAGAACTTTTTGTAAAAGTAACACCAAAACTATAGACATAACATACAAAATAGAAGACAGTGAAGATTCCAAATGGTTTGAATTAGCTCTCTACCTTATAGCAGAAAACAAATACGAAATAACTGACCCCTTAACATTTTGCAGTTACTGCACTACAAAACTTGACAACAATCAAACTCCTTCACGTGCTATCACAAATAATTTGGAATTATTCCCTCTACCAAAAGCCCTGCAACAACTCAATGTATATGAGAGCATCACAATTCAAACAGTGCACCCATTTCAAGCAATAATAGTGCAACGTCCAATAGAACAATCTTTAATTGTCTTAGTAAATGATGTACCTACAAAAGACAAAAAAATGCGGCAAAAACTGGTAGACTTACGTAAAGTTAGACAAGCCTTGCAATATCTAAAAGACAATAATGAATACTCAAAGAAATAAATATTGAAGAAAACTTAAGGGAAACAACTTAAATAATTCAAGAGTCACCAGAAACTGGTCAATTTGAACTTCTAGATCCTGCTACAGTATCCAATATTTTAGACCATTATACAATTCATCCATTACACTCTAATGACACCATAGAAGATGCACTAGAAACATACCAAATGGAACAAACAAAAGGATCACCAATCAGCATATAGGAAAAAAGTATAGAAGCATATGCTTTTCCTGTACTCTTTCGTACTGGCAAAGGAGGAAGGTACGATAATAGACCTATTCAAATAACAGCATCAGAATACCGCTCATTACGGATGTATTCTGAAGACCCAGATTTAGACAAAATGTGGAATACATATTCCACCTACTCTTTGAAAGTGAACTAGCAACTCTATGTTACAGAGTTGCACACACATTAAAATCAGGAATCCACTTTCAAAATATGTCAGCTATGCAATAACTACAAAAAGTGCAAGAAAAAGATGAGGTTTTACAATCAAGCATTACAAATCTGTTAGCAAACATGCGTGGTACGAAAGAGTACTGGTTCCGATGTCTCAGAGATGTACGTTGTATGATAAGAAATCTTGGCCCACCCACTTGGTTTGTTACATTAAGTTGTGCAGAATATGCACAGGAAGATTTACATGATTTCCTACGCATATCAAACAAACACAAAACAAACATAGATATACTAACACCTGCAAAACTTTGCTCTCTAGATCCTGTTAATGTTTCAAGATATTTCCATCATCGCTTCATTGCTATGCTACACTTTATTTGTCATAAAACTGTTCCTCCCCTCGGAGAAGTGCAACACTTCTTTTGGAGAAAAGAATACCAAGCCAGAGGAGCACGACATATCCACATGCTTTTAAGGATTAAAGATGCTCCTAAATTTGGTCAAGACAGTGATGCCACATGTGAAATTCCATCAGAAGCAACAAATAGTGATCTTCATGTACAATTTCAAAGACACAAATGTGGCAAATATTGTCATCGCAAATACAAAAACAAAGGGAAATACTACACCAAACGTCCCTTTGGTTTCCCTAGACCGGTTACAGAAACATGTGAAGAGAACAACTTCATGTCTTCAGTTAGACATAGTGTGAAAAGTAAATCACCTAAAAATACAAATTATATAAAAAGAACATAAGAAGCAAAATATATCAATGATTACAAGGCAATCATTTTGTGGAATGCAAACATAGATGTGCAGTACATTGCAGACAATTCCACTGCAGTTGCATGATATGTTACAGCCTACTTAACCAAAGCAGAAAAAACAGAGCTTCAAGACCTCTGGAATGACGTGTTATCAGACAAAACACTGTCTCGGAAATTGTACAGCTTGGACATAAGAATCGTCTCCCATAGAGAATGTGGCTGCTATGAAACTGCAGATTGTTTAACTGGTACTGCTTTGTATGGAAAATCTGAAAATATAGTATGGCCAAGTCTTGGTCGTGCTAAATCTAGAAAAATAGTTCTCAAATCATATGATGACATAGAAACAATAGCCAAAAATGATCCCAACAGCCAAGACATTTTGAAAAACAATTTACTGGACACATACTACCCAAACAGAAGTACCACTTTGGAAACCATGTGTCTATACCACATAGCCCAAAACTTCACATACAAAAATATTACAAAACCCAATGAAAAAAAAGGTAGATACAGAGTGACAAATTGTGAAGGCAGCTTAGTAAAATTTACCAAATCAAGTTTAATTAATCATATCGAATTGTCATTAAAAACTCCTCAACATAAAGAACTATATTACATGTCCCTGCTACAACTATTTAAACCATGGAGAAAAGAAGAAGAAATACTAGACAACTATGACTCCTATGAAGACGCTTTCAAAGCAAATGAAAGTACTATCACCGATGTAAACTTTACACAGTACAAAACAATGTTGCACAATGAACAGAAACACGAAGAAGAACTCCAGGCCCAACAAGATAAGGACACTCCTGACAGTAGTCAACCTTCTGTAACAGGAAGCCAAGAACCACTGGGACAGCCACTAATAGCAAATGAGGCAGAATTAGCTATGATAGAAGTAGAAAACACCATGGGCCTCATTATAACTATTGGGGAATGGGTTTAACAGCGCCGCTAATGGTTCTGGCGCCGTTAAACCCATTCCGCTATATTACAAGGTTCCCTCGTGGGACCCGCTCTGGACGTCTGTTTTTTTCAGACGTCCATAGCGGGTCCCGCGAGGGAACGAGGGAGCTAACAAATGGCCCATTACGAATGGGCCTGTTGTTAGCTCCCTCCACATTCCCATTGAGCCCTATGGGGGCTCAAATGGGAATGGGGAAGGACTGGGCTCGGGTTCCCTGAAGGAGGAAATACCGGGCCCTCCATACTCGGAATGGCCCGGTATTTCCCCATTCAGGGAACCCGGACCGGGACACGGTTTTGGAGGCAGCCATGCCCATGGTTACCTCCAAAGTCGTAATGAGGCCCTGTGTGTCAGTATAAAGATACAGAAGACTTAAGTATACTACAATCAAAACTAAACAATGAGCAGCGTAGCATTTTTCAAGAAGTAACAAAATAAATTGCACATGATGTACAACATGAAAATAAAGAATGTACCTGCCAAAACTACAAACCTGTACTGCTGTATGTCAGTGGTGAAGCTGATTCAGGCAGAACATTCTTAATCAAAATCATCAGCAAGTTCCTTTAACAATTGACAAACAACAAACTGTCAGCTGTTGTAACTGCCCCCACAGGTTTAGCTGCCTACAACATAGGCGGTGTCACTTTACACCGATTACTACTCCTGCCAGTAGACCACCAAAACAAATTAGAATATTTCAAACTTTCTACAGAAGCTGCAATGGAACTACGCAGAGTGTTAAAACAAATGAAAATGCTACTAATAGATGAAGTGAGCATGGTCTCCAACCTAATGTTGGCATTGATTCACCTCAAATTACAAGAAGTACTTAAAACAAACTATGAAGAGCTCTTTGGGGGAAAACAAATTATTGTTTTCAGAGATCTTCTTCAATTGACACCAGTGAAAGGTGAACCAATTTTTAAAACTTTAGGACACAATCTCTGCTGGAAAACTGTTGGCAGCATAGGAAATGTCAACCTTTGGCAACATTTCCAATACAGTGAATTAACAGAAAACATGTGACAGTCTGCAGACCTCACCTAGGCCAACATTTTAAAATGTATTAGAGTTGGTGTACTATCTCAAGAAGCACAAGCAATATTAAAAACCCGGCACATCCATGGACTTTATGGCATTAACTCATGTGCTACTGATGTTATGGAACAATTAGCGCACAAAAATGTCAATTGTATGTCCTTAATGCCAACTATTGCAAGCTGTTCCAAATTCAATGAAACAATGTTGAAAAAAGAAATGCAACCATTAATTCAAATTTGCTCCACAGACAAACTGGACGTACATGGTATGACGCTACCCATGTGTCAAGAAGCCACAACAAGACTAATTCTATCTCCAACACAGCTGGTTTGGAAAAAATATTAAAATTATCCTTAAACTGTAGAGTAATGCTTAAAAGTAACCTTGACATGGAGCAAGGACTAGTTAATGGAGCACTGGGTACAGTTGTTAGCTTTCAAACATACCCACGTGACACCAACATTCAGTTTGTCAATATTCTCTTTTACAAACTTTCAGAAGTAAAAAGGATAGGGCGCTCAAAAGCTTATTTCCTTCTCTTCAAAGACATGTATGTACGCAGAGAACAATTTTCTCTAACTCTAGCATATGCAGTCACCATTCATAAATCACAAGGTCTTACCCTAGACAAAGCATTGATAGATATTGATAACACAGTCTTTAAAGAAGGCATGAGCTATGTAGCACTATCACGCTTACGTACACTTGACGTTCTATTTCTAATCAACTTTGATGCAAGTAAAGTAAATGCTCATATTCCTTGCATTTTAGAATAAAATAGACTAGGTTCACTATACACCCCCCATCTAAAAACATATCCTATTCCACAAAAAGGAAAACATTGTAAAAGAAAAATAATTCAAACAGAAATGCAACAGGATCTCACTGCAAATCCTCCAAAGAGACGAAAAGAAGCTAATACTTAATCAATTACCACAACCAAAGAAGAACCTATTACTCAAAATAACTCAGGTACTTCTCTTCAAAGACATGTATGTACGCAGAGAACAATTTTCTCTAACTCTAACATATGCAGTCACCATTCATAAATCACAAGGTCTTACCCTAGACAAAGCATTGATAGAAAAATAATTCAAACAGAAATGCAACAGGATCTCACTGCAAATCCTCCAAAGAGATGAAAAGAAGCTAATACTTCTTCAATTACCGCAACCAAAGAAGAACCTATTACTCAAAGTAACTCAGGTACTTCTTCAAAGAAGCAACAAACACTCCGAAAAAATGACTTGGACACAGACCTATCTGGTCCATTCAAATGTTCAAATATAACTGGTGTAAGTTGCTACGCAAATATAGCAATGAATATTCTATTTCAATTACCACCAATTGTTGACAACATTTACATACACAGTACAGACCAATTGTCTTTGCAAATGTTAGTACTTCATAGAAACGCAACAAACAATCCTGACAACACGTATAGTGTTCATGGAATAAGACAAGAATTGGACTACTATGCTGGAATGGTGAAATTCACTATAAACTCACAAGAAGATCCACAAGAATTTCTAATAGACTTACTACAAGTACTTGAAAACAAAAACATACCTATAAATGACATTTTCCAGATTTCATTCACGTGGAAACATATGTGCACTCTCTGCAACAATGTGACACAGAAACAAATCCCTAATGAGTGCTTTGTGTATGTATCCATACCTAATTGTGAATCCATTCCATTTCACCAACTTGTACAAAATGCAAACCATGGTATATTATGTACTACCTGCAATTCAGATAATCGCTCCACCTTACTAATACAAACACATAGTAAATACATAATACTAATGCTTCTACGTTACACTGCAGATGGTACCAAAAACAACTGCAAGCTGACTGGATTCACACATGGTCAGGTATAACTTGGTAAGAAAACCTTCACAACAATAGGTATAATCTACCACGCAGGAGCCACAACCAATGCAGGTCACTACACTGCATATATTAAAAAGAAATGTGGATGGTTGGAATGTAATGATAGTACCATTACTCTAAAACAGAGATTACCAGCAAATCTTACAAACGCTTATTTAATCTTCTTAAAACCAAAATTGTATAACTAATCTGTACTTAAACATTAACAAAACTTCAATAAAAAAACTATAAACTGTTAGAATACGCCAACAGGTATCTAACTGCCCAAGATTCAACAACCAAACAGATAAATGAATACCACTAAATTATAACAAAAAATAAACAGTTAGAATACGCCAACAGGTATCTAACTGCCCCAAGATTTTGCAACAACCAAACAGATAAATCAATACCACTAAATTATAACAATAAATAGACAGTTAGAATACGCCACCAGGTATCTAACTGCTCCAAAAATGTGCAACAAGCCAACAGATAAAACATTAGCCAAAAACAACAAGTGAACACTGAAAACAAACAAACAAATAGACTGAAGCAGAACACAAATAGTGTTTTTTATCTACCACGCAGGAGCCACAACCAATGCAGGTCACTAAATTGCATATATTAAAAAGAAATGTGGATGGTTCGAATGTAATGATAGTAACATTACTCTAAAGCAGAGATTACCAGCAAATCTTACAAACACTTATTTAATCTTCTTAAAACCAAAATTTAATAACTAATCTGTAATTAAACATTAACAAAACTTCAATTAAAAAAACTATACACTGTTAGAATACGCCAACAGGTATCTAACTGCCCCAAGATTCTATAACAACCAAACAGATGAATGAATACCACTAAATTATAACAAGAAATAAACAGTTAGAATACACCAACAGTATCTAACTGCCCCAAGATTTTGCAACAACCAAGCAGATAAATCAATACCACTAAATTATAACAGAAAATAGACAGTTAGAATACGCCAACAGGTATCTGTGAACTCTGAAAACAAACAAACAGATAGACGGTAGCATAACAAAAAAACAGTTTTTTTATCCGACTTGGATTTTCTTTTTCCCACAGACCCAATGATTTGAAAAACAAACATAGAAACTGAGCAAATAGCACAGTACACTGGTTTGTAATCTACTAAATATGAGGGTTGAAATGAATAAAGAATGTCTACCAATACTAACATGATCTTTTCTTTTATCACAGAAATTGACAAAGAATATATGTACTCCAGTTACCAAACCAACAGTAAGTATATTACAATAAGTACAACTCATAAATACTGTTCCATAACACAACCATTAAAGCAAGTGCATATAATTTCGGATTTAGATGCATGGCCCATGCACCGAAGACTCTAGGACCTGACTACACCACATCCACCAAAGACTCTAGGCTCTGACCACAACCACCACATGCACCCAAGACTCTAGGCCTTGCCACAACCACTGCAGCATATCACACCCATAGATCACACCCATAGAATCAAACATTTTAACTGTGTCAGATGGGCAATTTTTATGTCTGCGGACACCGTCTGTGTTCTTAGAACAGTTTCATCTTGCCTGCGAACAGTACGGATAGGTATTGTGTCCTTAGGACTCCTCCATTTTCGCTTGATTACGGACATCCCGGACACCGGGTGTGTTCTTAGAACAGTTTCAACTTGCCTGCGAACAGTATGGACATGTATAGTGTCCTTAGGACACCTCCATTTTCGTTTGATTACGGACATCCTGGACACCGTGTGTGTTCTTAGAACAGTTTCAACTTGCCTGCGAAGAGTACGGACAGGTATAGTGTCCTTAAGACACCTCCATTTTCGTTTGATTACGGACATCCCGGACACCGTGTGTGTTCTTAGAACAGTTTCAACTTGCCTGCGAACAGTACGGACATGTATAGTGTCCTTAGGACACCCCCCATTTTGGTTGATTACGGACATCAAGGACAGTGCGGCTGTCCGCGGACACAACAAACACAACAGGGTTGCCTGCCCCCTAAATAGATGAAATATTTGACCCATCTCTTACTCCCCACCCTCCCCAAATAGTCTTACACACCAACACACTTGCCAAAATTGTATTTCTCCACCATTTGTCACTGTGCTGTCCGCAGATGTCTGCGGATACAAGATGGCGTGCGTTCCCAAACATCCGACTCACTCCACGCTCTTCACCATCCAATCAGCGAACACGTCGCATGTCAGCGAACATGACTCAAGCCGATTAGCCAATCAGGACACTGTCCGTGGACCGAACAGGGAAGTGTGTCCGCGGAGCGGACATAGATATGACTAATTTTTTGTGACCTACTTTTTGGTCATTTTTTTTTAAAACTACTGGATGGATTTTCACCAAATTTACAAAAGCACACTTTCAGGACCAAGAAAATACATCCAGCGGTTTAGGCTGTAGGCGTGAGCACATTTTTTTCCCAAATCAGTCTATGGGAAAAAAGAAGTTTTGGGACCCCCCTATAACTTTGCCCCCCCCTGGACCAAACCTCACAAAACTTTGCAAAATTCAGAGTGGGCCATATACCATTTTTGCAAAGTTTGGTGTGGATTCGTCCAAGGGGAGCGAAGTTATAAACTGCCCAAAACGTGTTCTTCCTATGGGAATAGCAACTTAACCATAACTACACAGCCACTACCGTGGCTGTGTAATATCTATTTTGGAGAATGGGGCACAACCTTATTCATCAAATATTAAAAAAACTACTGGACAGAATATCCCCAAACAACAAAAAGGACATCAGTCAACGCTGCATGCCCAAGTTGTTTCACACCTAGTCCAAATCCATCCAGTGGTTTTTGCTGTGTGGTGGAGCAAAGAAAAACCTTTTTTGTCCATGGCAAAATTAATGGCGACTAGGCCGCAACTTTGTTTTTTTTGTTTTTATATTGTTATCTTAATAACTTTTGTATTTGTTAACAAATCATTTCCAAAATGTGCCTTTTGAAGGGGCCCAGTCGTACCTAGCTATCTTCAAAAGCTCAACCAAATTCGTCACCTGAGTCAAACATTATTAGCAATTCATTTTCTGGGGTTTGCTCTGGTACTCTAACTCAACTTAACTATTTTAACAATGGGGAGGCATACTATTATATTCTCATTTTAAATACATATAATAATCTCATAACATAATATAAAAACAAATCAGACCTTCCTCCTACACCATCATGCAACTCTTCCATTGAGTTCCGAATTATGTCAACAGCATATCAGTATTTTCTATTGAAACTCTTGATTATTGTCTTATACAGTGTGCCTTTTAAATATATATATATATATATATATATATATATATATATATATATATATATATATAGTACAGTAGCTGTTATTAGTCCATTGATATATTATTAATATAGATAGTTAAAGAAAACAATCAACATGTTTCACTTCATAACCCTTTTTGTGGAACCTTCATCAGGAGTATAAAGCTTTTCAATGAGTCAGCGTAAGTTAATTTAAAGGAGTTTTTAACACGAAATTGAAACTTTCATCCTTAATCTTTCAAGTCTTTTTGTCTTACAAACTAGATTTACATATATATCCCTCTTGTAGAACTATGCGGATGACAATATATATGGTTAAGAGTATTATTATCTCTAATTGTAGTCCTTAATTTAGAGATGAACAGTATCTAGGATGGTTATAATTACCTTTCAAAGATTGAATTACCCAAAAGAAGTCTTCTAATTAAAAGTGATTTTCACCTGTTAGAAAGAACAGAGAATACCATTAGTTTAAAATGTTAGGGTCACGTGGTGCTGGCATATCAAGAATGACAGTGTACCTTTAAGCTTAAATTACATTGGTGACAAACAGTATACAGTAATTGAGTTTTTCCATTTTAAATTTAAAACCAGTGTCCCAAATTCCTCCAATCTAAAGAGACAAAACAAAAAGAATGTGTTTATATACCAAGACGTTATTTCATATTACCTATAATAGACCCTTATATGTTCATATTCATTCATTATGGAGTAGTACATACTTATCTCATCATGGGAGAATGCTGTTTCTAGAACTAAGTCTTTTTGTCGCACAGAAGGATGTTGTTTCCTGAAATTCAACTTACTAACCCTACCTAATGTTCAGCAAATAACAGACATCAGTTCTCAAATAGTTGCTTACCTTTTCCTGTTAGCCACCACCAACAGTCTCACTCTAACAGCTTCCCTAAAAAGGACGTTCTGCAATTCAAGAACAACTGTGTATTGTTTCACAGAAGTATCTTTTGCTGTCTGAGACAGTTTAAACAACTAGACTGTTAGTAACAGTTGGATGATGACAGAAAAGGCATCAATTTCTAGGATGATTAGTGTAAAGCTATGCAGGGCCTTCAATGGCCACGAAGGGTTTCTTCACATCATAAGAAAAATATTGATAGCTTCTTATCAAGTCATGGCTTACGTTAACTGAAATTTCAAAATATAAAAGTTACTCTTACCGCAATTATGGGATTTTTCCTTATCATAGTGAGCATACAAATGACTTACTGTAAAGTTATAATTCGTATCCGTCTGTATTCCTGAACATAATGATGTACTGTTGTTATACAGGTGAGCCTGTTTTTAAAAAGTGAATTTTTGTAAAGCTATACACACACAGATTAGTTTCATTTGTATCTCATATTTGTTAGGTCTAATGTCAACTCACAAATCATTTGTTTGTGTTATTCACTGCCATTTGACACTACCTTTCTGGCAACTTTCAGTCATGAAAATAAATTCTTGGTCCTGTTTTAGCAGTTTCATTAGTAGTATTACCGTTTACCTGCCAGATCATTTTGCGCATGAAATCATCATGTTTGCGGTTCAATGTTGGTAAATGCTAAATCATCAGATCTTCTTTAGCTTTATTTTCCACATAGCTCCCATGCTCTGTAATTCTCATTTTCACTTTTCTTAAAGTTTTTCAATAGTTATTTTTCCAACAGGTGCCCTTAATAATCATAATAATATACACCACATGCTGGAACTCACAATTAGTAAGACCTTTTTGTGCCCATTTTTTGAGCAATATCAATTTCTATAATTTATTTTTGTAAAATGGCAAGACACACACTTACCACAAGGATGATGACCAGGAACAGGAGGTAAATCCCAGCTCTCATTGATGCTTGATAGCATTACCCTTTGTGCTTTGATGTCATTGGACATAAACATATACCTTATATTTTTGCTTCTTTTGAAGGCAACGATAGGACCTTCTAATTTTATATCTGGTTTATCAAAAATCCTCCAATTTCTATTAATGATATATTTTATCTTATAACTTAACGTTGTGAATGTATTAACAATCATGCAATGATTGCCTACTTCCTTCTGAGGTCTTGATTATAGAAAAGCTTCCCTGTTGTAATTGAAAGCCCACTTGGCTGCTCTTTTTACCATTTTGCAAGGGTATCCTCTTACTTGCAGTTTGAAGCTCAGATCTGCTGCTTCTCATTCAAAATTTCATTGGTGCTACTATTAAGCTTCAGCTTGAGAAATTGGCCAACTGGAACATTTTCATAAATGTGTTCAGCATGGTGATTTTGGAAATGAACAGTGCACTTCTGTCTGTTGGTTTGTAAAATGGTTTTATCCTTAAGCACCCTTCTTCATGAAACGAACATTTCAAAAATATTGATCTCACTAGCGCTTCTATTATTAGATACTTTCAAATATCTCTTCTGTTTGTTGATCCACAAAAAGCAAGCCTCTGCTAGATCCTTTGAGCCCTTCCATATACACAGCACATCATCAATAAACCTTTCCAAAATTACTATATTCCTCATAAATGGTTTATCTTTTCTGTAAATTTCCTTTTTTTCAAAGACTTCTACATATATGTTTCCCATATTTGGTGCCACCATGGCGGCTCCTTCAATTTGTTAATAAATATTGTACATACACGGAAAATAGTTTAGAATCAAGTCTTTTTTGGTGCACCATAAAATGAAATGAGGTTGGTAAAGGAACATCATCTTTTCTCGCCTGCAAGCATTCATTCACTATCTGCAGGGTCACACTCTGTGATATCCTGGTGTGAACAGATATTATATTTGACCCAAGTAATACATTCATCTCAGGATCAAGCTGTATGTCCTGCAGTTCTCTGATGATGTCCATCATGCTTTTAACATATGATTTCATCTCTAAAACAAAAGGTCTTAGGTAAAAGTCTGCAGGGGTGTACAACGTTTTTATTTATCAAAAATGTTATTTTATTTACTTTCCTTTTATTTTTTGCATTTGTTAATACACCCAAACCCGGAGGCATCATGGCGTAGGTTACAGGTTACTTGCTGGTTACAGAGTAATAAAAGCATACTTAAAAAAATAGAGGACAGGATATGGGGAAACAGGTAAACTTGGCAGAACACACGTTGGTACAATGTGTAGGAACAAAAGTAGACAGCCAAGCTGCTATAAATCATGGTTATAGTTTAGAGAGATAGTGTATATACAGCAGAGAATACAACAATCCTAGGGGTGTGTATTGGGCAGTGTTGATATTAGAATGTATTGAATAGCCAGGTTTTTAACAGTTTCTTGAAGTGGGTATGAGAGGTTTCGTTGCTGATGTTTTCTGGGAGTGAGTTACATAGTCTGGGCAGCGACCATAATGTTATTCTTGAAACGTGGGATAAGTAGCTGAGTGCTAGTGTTGGATCTGAGGAGTCTGATAGGATTTTTACGGGTGAGGCATTGGTTGAGGTAGATGGAGGCGTTTTGGGTAATACATTTATGAATGGTAGTGAGAGTTTTGTGCCGAATTCTTGCTTGGATTGGAAGCCAGTTAACATCTTTCTTGACTTGTGAGATATGGTCCCTGATTCATGGATTATTTGTGCCAAAAAAAAAAACCAGGATTTGTTTGCCATTCTGCCCGCAAATCCCTGTTTAACAAATAGGGATTTGCGGGCAGAATGGCGCACAAATCCCATTTTTTTCGGTGCAATAATCCATGAATCAGGGTGATTGTCTCTTTTGTTTATGCCTAGTGCTGCTCTCAGTGCTTTGTTTGGAAGCAATTGTAGTTTGGTTAGGTTTTTTTGGTGGTCCCTAGCAAGACTCTTATTTTCTTATCCAATTCCTTTCCAGTGCCTTGTTTACTTTATTTTCTATACGGTTCAACAGGTGTTCTGTGGGCTCCTCTGTTAATCTCATATAGGTAGGATCACTGGACAACAAGCTAAGATCTTGGTTGATGTATTTAGTTCTATCCATCAAAACAATTGCACTACCCTTATCAGCTTTCCTTATCACAATGTTCTTATTTTCTTTTAAACTATGAAGTGCATGTTTTAGTTATTTTTGTAATTATGTGCATCAGTTCAAAAGAGCTTTTCACATTTAGTATTATAACAATTATAAAACAATAAATTACTATAAGAACAATTAATCATCACTTCATTACATCTCATAACAGAATACAATTCCACTTTAACATCTACTTATCTGAAACCATAATAGGGAAGAAAATTACAATTGCTCAGACCTACATGCCTTCAACCGGATTATGGCACGAATTTAGGCGCTCACTGTTGCAAAACTCGATAAAATGCTATTTGAATTATTACATTATCCGTACTTAAAGATAAAGCCCAGAAATCATCTGACTGTATACTCTCATACTCATGTATGAATCTACCTAAAACATACATATATAATATCCAGTTCCCTACTTAAGGTCAATACATGCCTATTTGTCTCAATCACTTTAGGTCATCTGCAAATCCTAGATACTCTGTTTACTTCCATGAGTTTCATCTGCCGGCCTTTCACAGAAAGGGTTGATCCAGCCTTAAGAGAAGAATGCATCTTGTATTTAGGTGGATGGCAGAGTTCCAGATAAAGTTTTGGTTTAAGAAAGGTGTGCCCCATAACTATAAACTCTTGGTATGTTTTCAAAGATGCCAAATGGTTGTAACTCTTTTGCCAGTCATCTAATTGCTATTTTATAAGTGGCCTAAAGTCCTCAGCTCCTTCTGGGTCACATCAATATATACTTATAATTTCTCAACCAGAGATCTAAAGGGCACCGGAATGCTAGCTGTCATGAGTTTGCTTACATGACTTAACAGGGGGCATATTGGATCCTTTCTTAATTTAATTCAGTTTAATATACAATACTCCCATTCTGCTCAAGGCTTGGCCAACTAATGACATAGGGCCCAGCTCAAGCAGTAATGCAGCCATAGCACATAGTGTCCTAGAATACCTCTCCAGAATGTACCCTCAATAATAGTCAACCATTCCAATTTCCTTCCACCTATAAGCATAACCTCCAGCCCTTAAATGATAGCAGTACATTGTTATTGTTATTGTTATTTTGCATTTATATAGCGCCTTATATACCATTGGTATGGTCTGAAGGCGCTGGTAGGTTGAACGCCCTTGGGAACCGAAATTCGAGTCAGTAGAGAGAGAGCAGAGAGAGTATAATTGTGCGTGTGCGCACCAGGTATGTGTGCAGCTGGTGCAGAGTTTGTGTGGTAGCTGCTTATTAGCAGTAGGTGTGGTGATGGAGAGATCATGAGTATGTGTTCGCTCTGACGGGATTTATCCCGACCGAGAGTGGTTGCGTTAGGCCTGAGGAGAAACGCCTAGCTGGGGTGTGGAGCCAGCAGTGTTTACTTAGAGTGATGGGGGGAGAGCGGGAGATGTTGATATCAGAACAGTTATACCGAATGGTGTCATAGTATCCCTGTGTTCTATTTGAGTGGTGGTGTAAAGAAGAGAGTAAGCATGGGGTGTGGTATGATATATGCTCGTTCAAATGTTCCCTGCATTCCAAAACATATTATGTACATCACGCAATTCTATGCGATCAAGTTCGCTCTGTGGATTTTATTCATTTCAGACGTTCAAGATTGTCCTACCCACATCTGTCTGCTTGACATACTTACACTCTCAAGTGCGCCTTGCGTGTACTGGTCTATCTCTCATTCTCCAGTGTGACACTGCGCGTGCTCTCATGGATTCCACATGCGTGCGCTATGCATTCTTGTCCTCCCCGTGCGTGCACTCCAGTCTACCACGCGCATGTACTCCCGTCTGTCTACGCACTCATCCGCACTGTATACTTGTCCGATCTGTATACTCCACTGTTCTGTACGCTCATCCGCTCTGTACCCTCATCCGGTCTACACACTCATCTGGTATACATATTCATCCTATCCACACACTCATCCGCCCAACATACTTGTCTGCTCTATGTGCTGTTCATTCGTTCAACATACTCATCCGTTCAATGTACTCATCCGCTCTACATACCCATCTGCTCCAAACACTCGTTCGTACCATGCGGAAGTCCGCTCCACACACTTATCTTCTCCATATGCTCGTCCGCTCCACACACTCATCTGCTTCACACATCCATCTGTATCACATACAGTCATCAGCTCTACATACGCTCATCTGTTCCACACCCTCGTCCGCTCCACATATATTCGTCAGCTCGCTACACTCAGCCGCTCCCCCCACACTCAGCCGCTCCCCCCACTCGTCCGCTCCCCACAGTTGTCCGCTCCCCACAGTCGTCTGCTCCCCACCCTCGTCCGCTCCCCACACTCGTCCGCTCTCCACACTCATCCGCTCTCCACACTCAAACGCACTCCACACTCAAACGCACTCTGCACTCAAATGCACTCCACACTCAAACGCACTCCACACTTAAACGCACTCCACACTCAAACGCACTCCACACTCAAACGCACTTCACACTCGTCCGCACTCCACACTCGTCCGCACTCCACACTCATATGCACTGCACACTCGTACGCACTGCATACTCGTCTGCTCTCCACACTCATCCGCTCTCCATGCTCATCCTTTCTACATGTTCGTTCGCTCTTACACGTTCGTCTGGTCAAGACGTTCATACGGTTGATACGTTTGTGCGTTCAGTGTAGTCATCAGTTCTACGCCCTTCTGCGTTGTATATTCTTCTCTGTGTTTACGTATTCATCAACTCTGCACGTACTCAACAACTCCACACGCTGGTCTGCTCTCCACACACCAACCACTCTACACACTTATTGGCTTTAGTAAGTTCATCTATTCCATCCGATCTCCATACTCATTTGGTCTTTCTAGTCGTCTATTCTTCCATCCATGCGCTCTTACACTTAGCGCATTCATCTGTTCTATCCACTTCATCCATTCTAAATATTTCATCTTCCTACTACGTCCCTCCTCATTTATTGTGTCCATTTCATCAGTTTAGATCTCCTATTTTCACACTGATTTATTCCTATTATCCACTTCATTGTTTTGATCTACATTACTCGTTTAGATCTGTTTGTCTTTCTTAGTTTACATTCAAGTTTATTAGCTGTCAATTTCTCGCTTCAGGTAGTTTGTTGGGTCGGTGGTTATTGTGATGATGCTAGTTTGGAAACCGGTTGGTTTTAGGGGAAGAGCCAGGTTTTCAGTAGTTTGCGGAAGGACGTTAAATCCTCAGTAAGGCGGATGTGGGGTAGGAGGGAGTTCCATAGGGTTGGAGCTAAGGCTGTGAATGAAGATCTGCCTAACCTGACTGAGTTTGTCTTAGGAATTACTAGGAGGCCGGCTGAGCTTGATCTTAGGGTGCGAGTGGGATGATAAGGTATTAGTTTGTCTTGAAGATATTGAGGTCCAGTTTATGCAGTGCTCGATGGGAGAGGCATAGGGTTTGGAAAGCCACCCTACGGGCTACTGGGAGCCAGTGCAGTGTCTTAAGGGCTGGGGATATGTGGTCTTTTGGACCGAGCGCAAGTAGCATTTTGGCCGCCGCGTTTTGTGCCCTTTGGAGTTTATTCAGTTGGTAGGCATGTATTCCGAGGTATAGGGAGTTTGAGTAGTCCAGTCTTGATATAACGATTGATTGGACCGCGGAGAGTCTGTTGGGAAATGAGAGATATGGAAAGATGCGCCTAAGGTTTTTGAGGTGGTAGTGGCAGGACTTTGAGACATTGTTGACTTGGCGCGAGAGTGTTAGGTCAAAGTCCAGGGTGCAACCAAGATTTTTCACTGTGTTGGAGGGTGTCAGTGAGTTGCCCATGGCGGGTGGCTAGGGTAGTGGGTGCGGAAGAAGATCGGAGTTGCCACAAACCATGATATCTCTTCTTGGAGGGGTTTAACAAGAGGTGGCTTTGGGTCATCCAGCGTTCTATGTTGAGGAGGCAGGATGTTAGGTCAGGTCGGGAGTTAGGTTTCGCGTTCAAGAATTTTAGAATTAGTTGAGTGTCGTCGGCGTAGTTGTAACACAGGATGTTGTGTGAGCGAATTATTGGTGGGAGGGTGATCAGGTAGAGATTGAACAGGAGGGCGGATAGACATGCTCCTTGTGGGACTCCTGTGTCGACTGGTCGGGCTTGGGAGGTAAAGTTGGAGAGTGTCGTTATTTGGTGCCTGTCTTTGAGGAATGAAGCTATCCATTTAAGGGCGGTTCCACGTATTCCTAGGGAGTGGAGGCGGTCAAGGAGGATTGAGTGATTGATCATGTCAAAGGCGGCCGATAGGTCAAGAAGGATTAGTGCGGCGCATCCCGCGGAGTCAGCTGTCATTTTAAGGTCATCCCAGATCGAGGTTAGGGTGGTTTCAGTTCCGTGAAGAGTTCTGAACCCTGATTGGGCGGGGTCTAGGATATTGTTGGCTTCAACAAAGGCATTTAGTTGGGAGTAGGCGGTTCGGTCAATAAGTTTGGCAAGGAACCTGGTGTTTGAGATGGGGCGGTAGTTTTTGGGCTCGAGAGGGTCGAGCGAAGGTTTTTTAATTAGAGGTTTGACGTGCACCATTTTGAATGCGTCTGGAAAGATGCCGGAAGAAAGGGAGGTATTTATGATAGATCTTGCATGTTCACCTGCGCAGGTGGAAGCAAACATTTCTTTAAGGGTTGTGGCTGGGCAAGGGTCCAATGGTGATCCAGATAGTTTGCGGGCAGATAGAAGTTTGAGAAATTGTTCTGGTGATATTGGGCTAAAGCATTCGAATGTCGGTTGCGCAGAGGTCGCCGTTGATTGGCTGGCCGGTACGGGTGGTGGATTGCCTGGTGGCTGTAAGAGAGCCAGTTTGGTGGTTAGAGTTTTTGTCCTTTCGATAGCTGTGGAGTGAAAGTGGAGGGAGAGTGAGTCACACAGCGATTGTGATGGGGTTGGGACGGTTGTGTTAAGGCCGGATTGGTGAATTCGGAGATAATTTTGTGAAGTTCTTTGCTTGGGTTTTTGCAGTTTAGGATTCAGGAGTTGTAGTGGGCTTTTTTTGCTTTCCGGATTTCAGCCTTGTACCGATACAGGTGACGGGCCAAGGTGGTCCTGCTCTCGTGGGTTTTCTCTTTCTGCCATTTGCGTTCTAGGTATTTGTATTTTCGTTTAGTGGTCTTCAACTCGGGAGTAAACCATCTGGGGAAAAGGCCACAGCGGGTTGATGGTTTGCACGAGGGGCTGAGCCGCGTCAGAGATGCGTTGGGCCATGAATCAAAGGCCTCAGGGGTTAGTTGGTTGTTGGGATGGCAGGTAGGTGGAGGAGACTGGAGGAGTGACTCGGCTAGGTCCGGGGTGATTATTAGTTTCTTCTAGCATTTGCGTATATTCGGAGGACTAGATACGAGTACGGGAAGGGGGTCGGGTGAGTGGATGGTGAACGAGAGAATGAAATGATCGGACCAGATGATAGGGGTGGGAGGCTTTAGATGAATCAGGGTATTGGAGCTAAAGATGGCATCAAGAGTGTGTCCTTTATAGTGAGTCGGGCCGTTTATGTGGGGTTGGAGATTAATTGCATCTAAACCGTCAACTAGTGAGTGTGTCATAGGGTTGGTGGGGATGTCGAGCCATATGTTTAAGTCTCCAAGAAGGGTGAGGTTGGGATGGTTTAGTTGGAGGGTGGCAATAGACTCGCAAAGGTTGTTTGCGAAGTGTCTATCATAGCCAGGGGGCCTGTATATTATTAGGAAGCTGTGTGACAGCGACGGGGAGAGGGATAGTTTAATGAGGAGAGATTCGCAGGATGGAATGGAGGGTTGGTTGTCCATGATTGAGGCGCGGAAGAGGGATTTGAAGACGAATGCTACCCCCCCTACCCTGGACGGACGGTTCAGTGGAATGAGGGAGTAGTCAGGGGGAAAGGCTTCATTAGCGATTGGACCGAAGTCGTCAGAGAACCAGGTTTCAGTGATGAAAACTAGGTCTGGTTTGACAGAGGCGAGGAGGTCAAAGATGCAATGTCTGTTTTTTGCTACAGATCAGGCGTTAAATAGGATACAGTTCACATCGGCAGCCAAGGATGGTCTTGGTGCTGGAGCGGGATGGGGTGGTGGCGGAGAGAGTGGAGGGAGGGGGGTAGGATGGGTGATGTTAGATGGGAATAGTGGGCGAGCCGAGAGATTGGCAGGCTTCGGGTGGGGTTGGGTGGCTGAGTGTGATAGGATGATCGGGTTTGGGTTGGGGGATTTGAAGGAGGGGTGTTGGCGGTTAGGGGTTTCTGTTGCAGTTGATGAGAAATGGAGGGAGAGGGGTTTCAGGCAGGGAGAAGCCACGGAGGAAGGAGGGGATTGCGGGATAGAGAGATGAGTCGAGAGAGGGGAGGCGAGGAGTGCTGAGAGATTGAGGGGGACCAGGAACGTTTCCTCTTTAGTTTCTTTGCTGCTATTGGTGTGTGAGAGAGAGTAGGGGGGTCGGAGGGGGAGAGGGAGGCAGCTTCGGTTCTTGCTAGGGCTAGGCAGGCAGTTTTTAGGGAGGGTAAAGGGTGTGGTCTGGGGGGGAGGTGGCAGAGGTATGAGGGGAGGGCGGGGGGTGGGTGGTTGCAGGGTGGGGTGTGCCAGGTGTGATAGTGAGGGGAGTGGGTATGGGTAATGTTGGTGGGTCAGGGGTGGGGTTCAGGGGATGAGTGGTCTTAGGGTGAGTGGCTCGCCATCGTGCTCCCCTGGCTTGGTGTTTGGAGAGGGGAATGGCAGGGAGTGCGGAGAAGGGTGGGGAGATTTGGGAGGGGGGGATGGGAGGGAAGACAGGTCAGAGAGTGGGGGTGGCCCACGGGGGTTGTTTCTGACAGACTCTGGCGGAGTGGGTGCACTCATGATTGGTGCAAGCTTTTAGGTTGATTTTAGGAGGGCTTTCTGATAGTAGTTCTAGAGTCGATGGTGACACGCTTTTAGGAACACTTCGAGGTTCAACTGCTCAAGGCGATACTAGACTATTTGGTGGTTTCTAGATATAATTGTAGACAGAGATGATTTTAGTTTATTGGGTACACTTCTAAGTTCTAGACTATTTGGTGGTTTCTAGATACAATTGTAGACAGAGATGATTTTAGTTTATTGGGTACATTTCTGAGTTCACCTGACCTGTACACAGAGAAAATATTTGGTTGGCCTCTAGATTCAATTTGCTTAGAGGGGGGATTAGATTTATTAGTCACACTTTAGATTCTATATTACACAGCTATACTGTTAGTTATACCAATGGTATTCGATAGGGCACGGTAGTGGTGGACTTCTTTCAATTCACCTTTATACAGGGAGGGTATTAGGCATGGGTCTGAATAAACTTTGTAATTAGATTATTAGCCGCCGTTTTAGATTCTACATTACACAGCTATACTGTTAGTTATTTCTAAATCTGAGTTTCACAGAGAGGTTGTCGAGCACACTTCTAAATTCAACTAACACTGATAGGCAGTTGGGCCTACTTATAAATTTATAGCCAGGCTATGGGCACACTTATAAATTTATAGACAGGCTATATGGCACACTTCTAATGCAACTTTCACAGAGAGGCTATTGGGCACATTTCTAAATGCAGCATCTAACTGCAGTTCTTAATTCAACTTTCCACAGAGAGGCTATTGGGCACAGTTCTAGATTCAGCGAGGCTATTGGGCACACTTCTAAATGCAACTTCTAGATGCACTTCTTAATTCAACTTTTCACAGAGAGGCTATTGGGCACATTTCTAAATGCAACTTCAAAAATAACTTCTTAATTCAGCTTTCCTAGAGAGGCTATTGGGCACTCTTCTAATTGCAGCTTCTAAATGTACTTCTAAATTCAACTTTCCAGAGCGATTCAATTGGGCACACTTCTAAATTCACAAAGAGGCTATTGGGTAGACTTCTAAATGCACTTCTAAATTCAACTTTCCACAGAGAGGCATTTGGGCAGACTTCTAAATTCACGGAGAGGCTATTTGCACACTTCTAGATTCAGCGAGGCTATTGGGTACACTTCTAAATGCAGCTTCTAAATGTACTTCTAAATTCAACTTTCCACAGCGAGGCAGTTGGGCACACTTCTAAATTTATAGACAGGCTATAGGGCACACTTCTAATGCAACTTTCACAGAGAGGCTATTGGGCACATTTCTAAATGCAACATCTAACTGCAGTTCTTAATTCAACTTTCCACAGAGAGGCAATTGAGCACAGTTCTAGATGCAGCGAGGCTGTTGGGCACACTTCTAAATGCAATTTCTAGCAGCACTTCTTATTTCAACTTTCCACAGAGAGGCTATTGGGCACAGTTCTAGATTCAGCGTGGCTATTGGGCACACTTCTAAATGCAATTTCAAGCTGCACTTCTTATTTCAACTTTCACAGAGAGGCTATATGGCACATTTCTAAATGCAACTTCTAAAAGAACTTCTTAATTCAACTTTCACATAACGGCTATTGGGCACACTTCTAATTGCAGCTTCTAAATGTACTTCTAAATTCAACTTTTCACAGCGAGGCAATTGGGCACACTTCAAAAATCACAGAGAGGCTATTGGGTAGACTTCTAAATGCACTTCTAAATTCCACTTTCCACAGAGAGGCAATTGGGCACACTTCTAAATCCACAGAGAGGCAATTGGGCAAGCTTCAAAAATCACAGAGAGGCTATTGGGTAGACTTCTAAGTGCACTTCTAAATTCAACTTTCCACAGAGAGGCAATTGGGCAGACTTCTAAATTCACAGAGAGGCTATTTGCACACTTCTAGGTTTGGCGAGGCTATTGGGTACACTTCTAAATGCAGCTTCTAAATGTACTTCTAAATTTAACTTTCCACAGCGAGGCAGTTGGGCACACTTCCAAATTTATAGACAGGCTATAGGGCACACTTCTAATGCAACTTTCACAGAGAGGCTATTGGGCACATTTCTAAATGCAACATCTAACTGCAGTTCTTAATTCAACTTTCCACAGAGAGGCTAATGAGCACAGTTCTAGATGCAGCAAGGCTATTGGGCACACTTCTAAATGCAATTTCTAGCAGCACTTCTTATTTCAACTTTCCACAGAGAGGCTATTGGGCACACTTCTAAATGCAATTTCTAGCTGCACTTCTTATTTCAACTTTCACAGTGAGGCTATAGGGCACATTTCTAAATGCAACTTCTAAAAGAACTTCTTAATTCAACTTTCACAGAGAGGCTATTGGGCACACTTCTAATTGCAGCTTCTAAATGTACTTCTAAATTCAACTTTTCACAGTGAGGCAATTGGGCACACTTCTAAAATCACAGAGAGGCTATTGGGTAGACTTCTAAATGCACTTCTAAATTCAACTTTCCACAGAGAGGCAATTGGGCACACTTCTAAATTCATAGAGAGGCAATTGGGCAAACTTCTAAAATCACAGAGAGGCTATTGGGTAGACTTCTAAATGCACTTCTAAATTCAACTTTCCACAGAGAGGCAATTGGGCACACGTCTAAATTCACAGCGAGGCAATTGGGCAAGCTTCAAAAATCACAGAGAGGCTATTGGGTAGACTTCTAAATGCACTTCTAAATTCAACTTTCCACAGAGAGGCAATTGGGCAGACTTCTAAATTCACAGAGAGGCTATTTGCACACTTCTAGGCTTGGCGAGGCTATTGGGTACACTTCTAAATGCAGCTTCTAAATGTACTTCTAAATTCAACTTTCCACAGCGAGGCAGTTGGGCACACTTCCAAATTTATAGACAGGCTATAGGGCACACTTCTAATGCAACTTTCACAGAGAGGCTATTGGGCACATTTCTAAATGCAACATCTAACTGCAGTTCTTAATTCAACTTTCCACAGAGAGGCTAATGAGCACAGTTCTAGATGCAGCAAGGCTATTGGGCACACTTCTAAATGCAATTTCTAGCAGCACTTCTTATTTCAACTTTCCACAGAGAGGCTATTGGGCACACTTCTAAATGCAATTTCTAGCTGCACTTCTTATTTCAACTTTCACAGCGAGGCTATAGGGCACATTTCTAAATGCAACTTCTAAAAGAACTTCTTAATTCAACTTTCACAGAGAGGCTATTGGGCACACTTCTAATTGCAGCTTCTAAATGTACTTCTAAATTCAACTTTTCACAGCGAGGCAATTGGGCACACTTCTAAAATCACAGAGAGGCTATTGGGTAGACTTCTAAATGCACTTCTAAATTCAACTTTCCACAGAGAGACAATTGGGCACACTTCTAAATTCATAGAGAGGCAATTGGGCAAACTTCTAAAATCACAGAGAGGCTATTGGGTAGACTTCTAAATGCACTTCTAAATTCAACTTTCCACAGAGAGGCAATTGGGCACACGTCTAAATTCACAGCGAGGCAATTGGGCAAGCTTCAAAAATCACAGAGAGGCTATTGGGTAGACTTCTAAATGCACTTCTAAATTCAACTTTCCACAGAGAGGCAATTGGGCACACTTCTAAATTCACAGAGAGGCTATTTGCACACTTCTAGGCTTGGCGAGGCTATTGGGTACACTTCTAAATGCAGCTTCTAAATGTACTTCTAAATTCAACTTTCCACAGCGAGGCAGTTGGGCACACTTCCAAATTTATAGACAGGCTATAGGGCACACTTCTAATGCAACTTTCACAGAGAGGCTATTGGGCACATTTCTAAATGCAACATCTAACTGCAGTTCTTAATTCAACTTTCCACAGAGAGGCTAATGAGCACAGTTCTAGATGCAGCAAGGCTATTGGGAACACTTCTAAATGCAATTTCTAGCAGCACTTCTTATTTCAACTTTCCACAGAGAGGCTATTGGGCACACTTCTAAATGCAATTTCTAGCTGCACTTCTTATTTCAACTTTCACAGTGAGGCTATAGGGCACATTTCTAAATGCAACTTCTAAAAGAACTTCTTAATTCAACTTTCACAGAGAGGCTATTGGGCACACTTCTAATTGCAGCTTCTAAATGTACTTCTAAATTCAACTTTTCACAGCGAGGCAATTGGGCACACTTCTAAAATCACAGAGAGGCTATTGGGTAGACTTCTAAATGCACTTCTAAATTCAACTTTCCACAGAGAGGCAATTGGGCACACTTCTAAATTCATAGAGAGGCAATTGGGCAAACTTCTAAAATCACAGAGAGGCTATTGGGTAGACTTCTAAATGCACTTCTAAATTCAACTTTCCACAGAGAGGCAATTGGGCACACGTCTAAATTCACAGCGAGGCAATTGGGCAAGCTTCAAAAATCACAGAGAGGCTATTGGGTAGACTTCTAAATGCACTTCTAAATTCAACTTTCCACAGAGAGGCAATTGGGCAGACTTCTAAATTCACAGAGAGGCTATTTGCACACTTCTAGGCTTGGCGAGGCTATTGGGTACACTTCTAAATGCAGCTTCTAAATGTACTTCTAAATTCAACTTTCCACAGCGAGGCAGTTGGGCACACTTCCAAATTTATAGACAGGCTATAGGGCACACTTCTAATGCAACTTTCACAGAGAGGCTATTGGGCACATTTCTAAATGCAACATCTAACTGCAGTTCTTAATTCAACTTTCCACAGAGAGGCTAATGAGCACAGTTCTAGATGCAGCAAGGCTATTGGGCACACTTCTAAATGCAATTTCTAGCAGCACTTCTTATTTCAACTTTCCACAGAGAGGCTATTGGGCACACTTCTAAATGCAATTTCTAGCTGCAATTCTTATTTCAACTTTCACAGCGAGGCTATAGGGCACATTTCTAAATGCAACTTCTAAAAGAACTTCTTAATTCAACTTTCACAGAGAGGCTATTGGGCACACTTCTAATTGCAGCTTCTAAATGTACTTCTAAATTCAACTTTTCACAGCGAGGCAATTGGGCACACTTCTAAAATCACAGAGAGGCTATTGGGTAGACTTCTAAATGCACTTCTAAATTCAACTTTCCACAGAGAGACAATTGGGCACACTTCTAAATTCATAGAGAGGCAATTGGGCAAACTTCTAAAATCACAGAGAGGCTATTGGGTAGACTTCTAAATGCACTTCTAAATTCAACTTTCCACAGAGAGGCAATTGGGCACACGTCTAAATTCACAGCGAGGCAATTGGGCAAGCTTCAAAAATCACAGAGAGGCTATTGGGTAGACTTCTAAATGCACTTCTAAATTCAACTTTCCACAGAGAGGCAATTGGGCACACTTCTAAATTCACAGAGAGGCTATTTGCACACTTCTAGGCTTGGCGAGGCTATTGGGTACACTTCTAAATGCAGCTTCTAAATGTACTTCTAAATTCAACTTTCCACAGCGAGGCAGTTGGGCACACTTCCAAATTTATAGACAGGCTATAGGGCACACTTCTAATGCAACTTTCACAGAGAGGCTATTGGGCACATTTCTAAATGCAACATCTAACTGCAGTTCTTAATTCAACTTTCCACAGAGAGGCTAATGAGCACAGTTCTAGATGCAGCAAGGCTATTGGGCACACTTCTAAATGCAATTTCTAGCAGCACTTCTTATTTCAACTTTCCACAGAGAGGCTATTGGGCACACTTCTAAATGCAATTTCTAGCTGCACTTCTTATTTCAACTTTCACAGCGAGGCTATAGGGCACATTTCTAAATGCAACTTCTAAAAGAACTTCTTAATTCAACTTTCACAGAGAGGCTATTGGGCACACTTCTAATTGCAGCTTCTAAATGTACTTCTAAATTCAACTTTTCACAGCGAGGCAATTGGGCACACTTCTAAAATCACAGAGAGGCTATTGGGTAGACTTCTAAATGCACTTCTAAATTCAACTTTCCACAGAGAGACAATTGGGCACACTTCTAAATTCATAGAGAGGCAATTGGGCAAACTTCTAAAATCACAGAGAGGCTAGTGGGTAGACTTCTAAATGCACTTCTAAATTCAACTTTCCACAGAGAGGCAATTGGGCACACGTCTAAATTCACAGCGAGGCAATTGGGCAAGCTTCAAAAATCACAGAGAGGCTATTGGGTAGACTTCTAAATGGACTTCTAAATTCAACTTTCCACAGAGAGGCAATTGGGCACACTTCTAAATTCACAGAGAGGCAATTGGGCAAACTTCTAAAATCACAGAGAGGCTATTGGGTAGACTTCTAAATGCACTTCTAAATTCAACTTTCCACAGAGAGGCTATTGGGCACACTTCTAAATGCACTTCTAAATTCAACTTTCCACAGAGAGGTTATTGGGCACACTTCTAAATGCAGTTTCTAAATTCAACTTTTCACGGAGAGGCAATTGGGCACCATTTTCACATGTATATGACAGAGTTTCTGAATACAATCATAATGAATTTACGGTGGAGGCGCTTTGTTAGAGGAGTGGTAGGGTAGTATGGCCTGAAGTAGTTGCTTCTGGCCCCGCCCTTGCCATACTTACTTGTTGGCTTCTTGCTTCTCCTGCGGATAACTGCAGATACGATCTGGAGCCGTCACCGTAGGAGCCGTCCTTTGCCTTGTGGTCCTTAGCCTAGGGGGCTGCCCTGGGAGGTGCAGTAATGGCCTGAGACAGGAGGCCGGGTGGCCAATCAGGGCAAGGTGGGCGTGTCAGGAGGCGGGCTGCAGGCAACCAGGAAGCGGGGAACGGATGCGGGCTGTGGGAGGGATGCGGGCAGAGGAAAGAGGGATCAAAATGGAGGGAGAGTTGTCTGGGCGCACGTAGTTGGCAGAATTAAGGGAGCACTCACTGGATGGAACCTCGAGGGAAATGAGGTTCAGGACACGGCCACGGGCCGAATACAAGCAACACACAAGGCCAGGGGGCCAATCAGGGCAAGGTGGGTGGGTCGGGAGGTGGGCTGCAGGAAACCAGGAAGTGGGGAATGGACGCGGGCTGCGGGAGGGATGCAGGCAGAGGAAAGAGGGATCAAAATGGAGGGAGAGTTGTCTGGGCGCACGTAGTTGGCAGAATTAAGGGAGCACTCAACGGATGGAACCTCGAGGGAAATGAGGTTCAGGACATGGCCACGGGCCGAATACAAGCAACACACAAGGCCGGTGGCCAATCAGGGCAAGGTGGGCGGGTCGGGAGGCGGGCTGCAGGCAACCAGGAAGCGGGGAACGGACGCGGGCTGCGGGAGGGATGCGGGCAGAGGAAAGAGGGATCAAAATGGAGGGAGAGTTGTCTGGGCGCACGTAGTTGGCAGAATTAAGGGGGCACTCACCGGATGGAACCTCGAGGGAAATGAGGTTCAGGACACGGCCACGGGCCAAATACAAGCAACACACAAGGCCGGGTGGCCAATCAGGGCAAGGTGGGCGGGTCGGGAGGCGGGCTGGAGGCAACCAGGAAGCGGGGAACGGCGCGGGCTGCGGGAGGGATGCGGGCAGAGGAAAGAGGGATCAAAATGGAGGGAGAGTTGTCTGGGCGCACGTAGTTGGCAGAATTAAGGGGGCACTCACCGGATGGAACCTCGAGGGAAATGAGGTTCAGGACACGGTCACAGGCCGAATACAAGCAACACACAAGGCCGGGTGGCCAATCAGGGCAAGGTGGGCGGGTCGGGAGGCGGGCTGCAGACAACCAGGAAGTGGGGAACAGACGCGGGCTGCGGAAGGGATGCGGGCAGAGGAAAGAGGGATCAAAATGGAGGGAGAGTTGTCTGGGCGCACGTAGTTGGCAGAATTAAAGGGGCACTCACCGGATGGAACCTCGAGGGAAATGAGGTTCAGGTCACGGCCACGGGCCGAATACAAGCAACACACAAGGCCGGGTGGCCAATCAGGGCAAGGTGGGAGGGTCGGGAGGCGGGCTGCAGGCAACCAGGAAGCGGGGAACGGACGCGGGCTGCGGGAGGGATGCGGGCAGAGGAAAGAGGGATCAAAATGGAGGGAGAGTTGTCTGGGCGCACGTAGTTGGCAGAATTAAGGGGGCACTCACCGGATGGAACCTCGAGGGAAATGAGGTTCAGGACACGGCCACGGGCCGAATACAAGCAACACACAAGGCCGGGTGGCCAATCAGGGCAAGGTGGGCGGGTCGGGAGGCGGGCTGCAGGCAACCAGGAAGCAGGGAACGGACGTGGGCTGCGGGAGGGATGCAGGCAGAGGAAAGAGGAATCAAAATGGAAGGAGAGTTGTCTGGGCACACGTAGTTGGCAGAATTAAGGGGGCACTCACTGGATGGAACCTCGAGGGAAAAATGAAAGCATTGCTTATATAAAAGTATTACACCCTTGAGGGTATATCCTGCATTCAGCAGGCTTATCTTCTTGATCTTGCTGCCAAGAACAAAGGCTTTTTTTTCTTTTTTTTTCTTTTTACAAATTTCAACCTCCTCTTCAGTTTTATTTGGCTCAATCGGTAGGCCTAAATAAGGATAACACAGTGTTTGTTCTATCATACTGGTCAAAATAATGAAATTACGAGATGGATGTTTTTGACAGCCAAAATGCATAAGCTTAGATCAATATTCAGGCTAAGTAAATTTTTCACTGCATCTTCACTTAAGACTTTCACCGATATCTGAAAGCCGATGTATTTACGATCAAATAATGCAATATCATCCGCGTAAAACAGCCAATAGAACTGCTTATCACCCAGCCGCAGGGGAAAATTATGAGCCTCCTTCAGCTTCTCCAGCTGATCTGCAAGATAAAGGTTGAAGAGAAGGGGGCAATCACGCACCCTTTCTTCAACCCCTCATATGTGGGAATAAATGGTGTGTATGCCACCTACTACCGAACTTAAGACATACAATTCTTTCCTCATGGAGATGAATAATCAATTCCAGAAGTCCATCTTGGATCCTCCATCTAACCAACTTCAATCAAAGAAGCCTCTGATCCACCATATCAAAGACTGTTTGGGAGTTGATCAAAACAGTATATAAGGGTGTATTTCACTTCTTACAGGCAGCCTTAGACAGCAGGTTCAGCACTAAGATATTATGAGTTGCTGCAGATCCACTTCAAAATCGAATCTGATATGGACTGAGGATTTTAACTTGCTCTGCCCATCTACTTAGCTCCCTCAATATCAGCGTAGTCAAAATATCACAGATACTTGCCTCCTGACATACCTTCTTAAATATTTATTTATTTATTTATTTATAATATGCTCATAGCCAAATAATGGCTTTACATATACAAACAATTTACACACACAAACAATTTAACATACAAAAATCACACAATCCATAAAAATTAAAAACAAATTTCATACAAAAATACTCTCAGATAAATCCTTTAAAATTATTAAGACTAGTTTGTAAAATTTCATCATATGATATATTAAATTGATATCATTTCCTTCTAGTAGTTTTTTCCAAATAATTTCAACATCCTCAGTGATACTGGTGTTATTATAGCGAAAGAGAAATTTTCCACGAATAACTGTAAGACTTTCACAGTAACATATTAAATGCTTCGCATTTTCGATTTCTAGGGTTCCACATAATCGACAGAACCTTATATTTCTCTCGAGCTTGAGTTTAGCTCCTAAAATTTCCAGAGTATCACAACGGTTGAACTTAAACAAAAAATACTGTCTTATAGTGGCTGCGGTCGGAAACGCAAATTGATATTTAGGTTTCACAGTTTTTGGCGTCCAGTATTCTAGGAATAAGCCACTAGTGGATTTTGTGGACAGAGTAATCATATCACGTTCTTTTGCATGGCTATATATAGTTCCTTGTAATACGTTTTTAATCTTAGTTTGCTTGAGGAGTAGCCAACTCTTTGAATTAACTGTCGCCCATTTCTCATATATCGTATGTAATCTGCTTAAGGATACAAACTGTTTTTTATGACCCTCCTTGGTGAATGTTTTCATCAGTTCAACCACAAAAGTACTAATAGATAGCATACTTAATTTAGCGTATAACATTGCGGATTTGTATTCTAAAATGTCTTTCGCATATCTAATGTTACATTCTAATAAAATGTATTCACAAGATGTTGAACTAGGTAACCTGAACAGTGTTTTTAAAATTTTTCCTTCTAATAAACACATTTGTCCAAACATCACAGTCCCTTTTTAGGACTATATTAGTCAGGCTGTTAGGACCTGGTGCCCTTGACATCTTGACTCTACCAATGGCTGTTCGTACTGCATCACAATCTATAGCTAGTGATTTTATACATACCTTGATCGGTTTAAGATTGTCAATAGATGTAAGAAAGGTGATACTATCCTGATTATTTCTAATGTACTCACATCAAGTATTTCTGCAAATGGGATTAATAATTTCTCTCACAGACCTCCAAATCCTACTGACATCCCTACTATTAAAAATCTCCACCAAATCCTGCCAATACCTGTTCTGCAAGGCCTCTTGTTCTACCCTTCCAAGTACAATTTCCGGGCAGATCAAAATGTGTCCTCACATTCAGCTTGACCATTTCACAGTCTTTTGTGTATTTCATCGAGCTAGCCCCTTGCTTATTTCCATATTTTTTCCTCATAAAACATTCACCCATATTTGTATAACTAGTTAAGTAGACCCGTCATCAATGCAGTGCACATTAAAAATCCCCCTCACCATTAGTATCCAATCCTCATTGCTTCATTGGACCCAATTCAGGAAAATAGTCATTAGAAATCCCTGTATATGTTCAGTGCATGTTCCATCAGGGAGGTCATAAATGTTCAATAACAATCATTTGTGAACCTTTTCCCTAGCACAGAATACGATTTCCACAGTGAATACATTCTTTTCCACAGACGGCGCCTCAACCATCATGGGAACACTTCTCTCATCAAAAACCTGGCAGACGATTTTGCGCCAGGATGTGCACATAGACCAACTTCAATCCAACAGGAGAAAGGATATACCACAACTATGAGGGTACAGAAGGAATTACATCTCTCACCCATATCTGCAAAGTCAATGTGAAGGTCACGTAATGGGCCAATTGGATGTGACAGTGTGCCCCTCAAAGTTTGTAATGTATGCCCAGTGATGTTAGTCTGGCAAATTCCACAATTTGACATACACAGATAAAAATTCCTGAATATTTTGCACATACCAATCTTCTTGTATGTCTGCGGCAATCTGCTGTTTTGACATGTGGGAGAGGTAGTGGAATTCATTGAATGCCACTGAAGCAAAATCTTTAACACCTTCCTGGTACTGGTCTCTCTCCACACTAAATCATTTGGGGACTGTTCATACCCCCTCTTTTCCACTACAACTTCTCACTTTGCCATGCCTGACCTTGTATCTCAATTATTTCAGTGATAGGAAGTGCAGTATATGGAAACTGTAACTGCAACTGCATTTTCACAAACGCTGGATGCTCAGGGATATTTGGTATTGGCAAATAAGTGGCCTCTTTGGCTGCCGTGTCTGCTGCTTCATTCCAGAGGGAGACGACGTCTGCACCGTTCGTGTGGACAGCACACTTAACAACTGCGACAAACATGGGCTGTGGCAGGGCATGAAGTAACGGATCCAACATGGCCACATGCAGCACTGGGGACTCATCTGCTCTACTAAATTCTCTTCTCATCCATCTTGACAATGCTGAATGAACAATTGTTGTAGCATAGGCCAAGTCTGAATAATTTGTAACTCGGCACACTTGTGCTGCCTGAAGTACTTCAAAAAGAGTAATCAATTCTGCTGCCTGTGCTGAATAGTGACCTGGTAACCTCCACTGCACAAAAACATCATACTCTCCATCAACTAGTTGCACTACTGATGCCCCAGTATGTCACTGGCCTGTCTCCTGGTCAATAGTTGAGGACCCATCAACGAAAAAGACCTCTCTGTCATTTAGAGCACAGTCACATGCCTTAGGAATGTCATCTTCAGGACCATTGTATGTAACACAGTCATGCACCTCATCATCATCAGTAATGGGTTCAGCCAATAATGTAGCTGGATTCACTGTCTTACAATGGACAATGTGAATAGATGGGCTTGAAAGAATCACTTCATATGCAGAAGCACTTTGTATGGTTAATGTAGATTTGGACCTTTCCAGTGCTGCAAATACAGCATGTTCAACATACAGCGTCACGGAACACCCCAGAACAATAGTAGCAGAATTCTTAATCGCAAAAGCAGCAGCCAACGCTTGTTCATGTGGAAAATGTCCTTGCATGCCACTGTAATAAGCTAATGGTTTATGACCCATAGTGTTTTGTTGCGTCAATACTGCAGTCATAATCTGACTATTAGAATGTGAGAAAAGATAACACTATTTGGTATAGTCAGGAGTTGTCAATACATGAGCAGTAGAGATAATATTTTTTTAGTTCCTGAAACTTGGTAACCATTTAATCAGTCCAAATAAGTATGTTTTCGTCCATTGTGCTTACTTAAATGCCTGGAGCAACAGTTTAGCATATGACATGTAGTCAAAGATCCATGCTCTATAGTAATTACACAAACCGAGTAATGTCTGCATGCCTTTAACAGTCAATGGCTCAGGGGTAGCCCACACTGCTGCTACACTTTCTGGAGCCACTCTTTTACCGTTCACAGAAATCAATTGACCCAAATACAACACTTTGTGCTGACCGTATTGCAACTTCACTCTGTCCACTTTGAATCATTTGTCGCACACCAATTGCAACAAAGTAATAGAGTCCTCCCTGCACTGGTGATCAGTAGTACTGCACACCAGTAAATCATCCACTTTTTAACTTATAGTGCTGGGGACATCAATATTATCTAAATCCTCAACAAACATTTAAAAATACTTGGGGACTCACAGTACCCTTGAGGAAGCCTACTATGTTGAAATCAGATTACTCATCCATAGCTTGTCAGGTACCTGAGACAAATCTTCTGAAGCAAAGGAGGGAGAAGGTTTCAAGGTGATACATACTGGCGCAGCACTTGGTAAAAGGCCCACATCATGCAGATTACTCGCCCATCGCTTGTCAGGTAGTGCCCAGAGTTAAACAGTATCCCTTATCAAAAGCAGCAGATGAAGGGATCTATGATTCCATAATGGCTCATTTACATCAGGTTATTACAGTGCGATCCAATTCACTGTGTAACAGTTATCTACCCGGTGAAAATATCAAATGGGACTAGTTGGAGAGGGATTCAGGATTTGCGCCTGACACTAGATTATCATTCCTGCAACTACTACCTGAGGTTGGACAGGCCCGAATCAAGACTTCAGAAGGTACTCAGAAGCACAGTGCTGAGTAGTATTGTGATACCATAAGGAAACAAATCAGAGGCCACTGGTATTCCTCTTTCTGTGGATTCAATGCCTAATGCGTGTAAGGTCAAAATGATCATCAGGGTACACATACCGGCCATCAAACATACCACACCCATTTTGTTGAACAAGATGGTCATGTTGAGCTTACTCAGAATGACCCTTTCCAACAAATTAATCAGCATTGCAATGGAGTACAACAAAGGGGCCCACACTTCCCTGCCCCCACCTTAATAGGTAATTTCTTTTTAAAAGGAACCAGTTGAATTTACCTAGAGAAGCCCTGCAGATCCATGACCTTGCCTGATAAAGGGAATCCCCCCTCAATAATACATGATTTGGTCGCACCTGTGTCCATCATAACAATAAATGGTTTATTTCATATCTTCACACCCACCAAGGGTTCCTCTTCTGGGTCGGTGGTGACTGTGGGCTGTACTCTCTGGATATGTGTTTGTCCCTGGGAAAACGAATGGGTTCCCTCCAACCAATGGCTTCCCCGGTAATATGTCACTGTGCCATTTGGCATAGTGTTGCTATTTGGTATTTGAGGACCGTGCTGCACTGGAACCTGGAGCTTGCAACTGTGGGAAAGATAGTGGGGGAGCAGGCGGGCAACAGGCATTGGCACACAATGAGGAGCTGCCGGCGATAACTGTCTGTACGACTAGGGGTATTGGGCCGGACCTCCCTGGTGATAAGGATACATCTATTGCTGGGGGTATGCAAATGATTGCCTGATTCTACATTCACTTGAAAAATGGCCCATCCTCCCACATGTCCAACACTGACCCGCTCCTCCTCCCTGAGGCCCCATTCCTCAAACCCTCCTCACCTCCCTCGGGGTCCTGAGAACCCCCTTAGCCCTGCTAAAATAACCCGGGAAACCCCCTCTTGATACTTGTGCTGATACCTTCCTGCCCAATCATTTTCACCTCCCCATACAGTTGCTGCTCGCACATCAACCTGAACCACCCTAAACTATGCCGATCTATCTGTCTGTACAGTCGCTAGAGCCCCCTCCAATGCAACCTTTGATAGCTTCCTTTGAACCAGTTTTGCCTCCTCTGCTTGTGCTCGCTGCGTGGCTTCCTTCTCCTTTCCTTTTAACAATTTACAAAGATGTATAGTAATAGATTGAATGTCTGCCCAGCCCTTTGCCTCAATCCCCAGTATCTTGGCAAGCGCCTTCTGTAACTCATTAGGAAGACGTCTTTTATCTATGACATAGAATAATGGAATCGCTCGATCCCAGGAATCTCCCGTTTCTGCCCTCCACATCCCTTGTATATGTAATACTGGGCAGGATCAACATCATGCACATCCTCTGCATGATCGACTGGAGATCAGGCGTGTCTGGATATGTGTGCCTTAATGCCTCCCACACTAGAGCTCTAATGTCATTGAAATTCACCCCATTGTGGCTATCGTCACCCAACTTCACACCCGGGTACACAGCTTTGATCCATATATCATCAGCCGCATCCCTCAGTATCGACACGAAAAACGTTTCAAATCCCCTACAGCCAAAGTGGTACAAGCTGCTTGGTTCTCACAAGCATATATCCACTTGCAGACTTCAACGGTTAGAGATGGAGTGCTTTTAAATTGTTGTTTTTATCCATATGGGCCCATGGTATATACTGCGCTCACCCTGGTCCTGTATGTAATACTGAAAACTGTGCTGCTATCATTTTTCCCACTTTCTTTTTTCCCATCACTGACCCCTTAGCCACCGCCATATGCCTGTAACCATTTTGTAATCTAAGTCCCCACAAATGTTCTACCTAAGGGGAAATCACAGGTGGCTGTTCCTCCTCTTCCAACACAGTATCCCACTCCTCTTCACCTCCTCGCCTGTGGTAGTATTTGTCAAAAGACTGTACCATACCATAATCCATTCTCTCTTCATGTCTCCTCCTCTCCTCTCCTCTCTTTACTTCTCTATATGCACATCCTTAATGGCTTCACTATCAATCCGAAACAAAATCTCCCCTGTTCTCCATTCATCTTCTCCTTCAGATGCATGCTCTCCCCCTCTCCTTTTTAATTGTATTCATGCCAGTTCACCCTCCACCTTCTTTAATGAGTCTACCAGTTCCTTCTGTGGTTTATTATAAGCTCCTTCTACTGCTGTACCCCTTACAGAGCCTGACACCGTGGGGTTAGGGAGTCTATGGCATTGAGCCGGCATAGGTGGCGGGGGAGCTGTGGCAGGCAAAGGAACATACATGGGGTTTGTATATCCCAACGCAGCATGTGTAGGATAACACTGTAATGGGTGACACTGAACTACCTCAGTGAGGGGGGTGGAGGAGCACTCTGTACAGTGGTATTTGCGGTTATTAGGGCATAAGGGGTGACCAAATCACTTATAGGCCCTCATTACGACCCTGGCGGAGTGGGTCTACGCCAGCGGTATTCGCGGCGGACCCGTCCGCCCTACTACGAGTTCCCGTAGCGCCATGGAGCGTTTTCCGCCTGGTTTTTCCGGGCGGAGAAATCCATGGCGCTACGGGACCTTGTTGTTAATTACGCCACCGTATTTTACGGTGGCGTAATTAACGCCTTCCCCACTCCCATTATACCCTATGGGGCAAAAATGGGAATGGGGAAGGGTAAAATGGGGAATGGGGATTTACCGCCCCGCCAAGGTCGGAATGGGGCGGTAAATCCGCCAACCCCCATGGGGCTATCGGCAGCTTTCCGCCGTGCTCCATGGTGCATTTTGCACCACGATTTCCGCCAGGGTCGTAATGAGGGCCATAGTCTTTAGGGGTTTTGTGGACCCATCCTCCGAGTCCTCCTCCATTTTCCAGAGTTCTAATACCTCCTTTCTATTTTTCAATTCCTTCCCTTTGTATCTCGCCGCTAGAAATGTGTACATGTGACTTAAAATGTCTTTGTTATTTGTCCCCTGTTACGGCCATGGATTAAACATCCCTCCCTTTGTTTCAGCTAGCTGTTCCTCATGGTACTTAAGAATTTTGTCTCGATACAAAGGAAGGACCTTGCACATATATTCTGTGAATCACATTGTGCTTCTCTTCTGAAAAAAGATGTAGAATTAATGTTACAAATTCTACTAAAAAGTGTTGTTTGGGCATTTTGGGCTGTGGTAAATTCCCAGGTGACAAACTACTCAATCATGCAATTAAATACGGTCTCAGAATCTCAGTGAGTGTAATTCTTTGAACAGCTTCATGGCTATACACGAAACGTACCTGCTGGGAAACCTAACATCAGCAATGATACAAATATGGACTGGGTAATGCCAATTGAGACAGAAACCATTTGGGAACTTATTTAAAAAATGTAACATTTCAAGAGTTCCAGGTGCTAATGGACTGAGCAACAACAGCTTTAAGGTGCACCCCAGTAATTAGTCAAAGGTCCTGTATCTTTTATTTAAGAACATAATAATTACAGGACTATTTCCAGAGTCCTGGCAACTGGCTAACTTGGTCCCTATTTATAAGTGTGGTCTTAGATTTCAGCCTTAGAACTATCAGCCTATTTCGCTGATTGGCACTAATTTCAAGGTTTTTGCTTCAATGGTTGTCCTTCATCTAGAAGAGTGGGTGGTTGCCACACATAGACTCAATAAATTAAAAACTGGCTTTAGGAAAGGCCATTCAACTAATCTAAACAAACAACCCAAGAGCAGGCTTGGTTGCAGCTGTCAGGTTATACCTTTGTAGCCTCGGTGGACCTCTCAGTGGTTTTTGACAGTGTGAACCTTAATAGATTCGGGTCTACACTGTCCAAATGGGGACTGCCGAGAGGTCTACTGAGTCTGTTAATAGGATTGCACTCTAATATTGCAGTCACAGTGACAGTTAATAAAGAAGGAGACCTATTACATAAAATTGAGGCCCATGTGTGGCTCAGGCAGGGGTACGTCTTGTCCCCTGCCTGCTTAAACTTTATGTCTCTGATGTGGATAAGCATTTCAATAACTTGACCTTTGTCTCCGCAAAACTGGGCAATGTTGGAGTGCCATGGATTGCATATGCTGATGATTTCCTCCTCTTTGACAACACCTGGATAGTTCTACATAGACTTCTGGAGGGATTCTCGATCTATGCCAGTGTTAATGAATTAAATATTAATCCCAGAATAACCAAGATCCTGGTGTTGTCGATGGGGAGGAAGCAGGTGCTTCGATGCTGGCTTTTTCAGAAGACCTAATTGAGTGTTCCTATAGCTTTATCTATTTGGGAATTCATGTTTCGGCACAGCCTGTTTTAAACAATGTTTGTGAAATTTTAAAACAAAAGTCCTCTGCCATGTCTAATCAATTGGTTAAGATCGATCAGAAGTTTTCTCGATTCTCTCTCCAAACTGCATTTGACTTTTACAGAGGCAAGATTGTGCCAAAACGTATTTATGGTTTGGAATTGTAGCCTGACGCATTTTTGGCAGGATGTAATTGAAGCTACACTTTGGAGAAGGATCTTAAATATTTAAAACTCTATCCCAGTCTGTGCTATTAGATTTGAGCTGGATTTGCGTCTGTGTCCATTAGTCCATAAGACTGTTAGCAATTTTTCAGAAACTGATTGAACCTATATCAGATTCAATGTATGAAGTTTTGGGGGCACATTTGCTTAAGAAGGCTCAATCAGGTAAAATGTATAATTTTTGGCCAAATCTATTACAAGAATTTGAGTGAATGATTCAGACTCAATTAATGCCAAACCCAGACAAAGTAAGGAACACCCTGTATGACAGAGATTGACCCTCTTTGAACCATCTTTCCCACAAACCTATTACAAAATAGTTTCTATCAAACATTGCTGTTAAGGTTGCACTAGAATTTGTTTCTAACAAAGAAGAAGAAGAATTTCACCAAGGGATGGCTTGTGTCGCTTCTGTGGTGAGAAAGACATTTTAGAAACTACCAAGCATCTAATATTGAAGTGTGATACTTTAAAGGTACAAAGGGTAGTCCTGTTGGGGAAATTATTGCACTCTGTTGATTGGTTGAAAGAAGAGTTCCTATGGCGTTGATGGCGTTGATGTATTAGTATACATAATATCTCTGTCGGAATTGCTGTTGCATAATTTTTGAAATGTTTGAATGTGGGTTAAAAAGGTGCTGTTATATATTTTTTATGATTTCATAATGGAACAGCTGTGTACGGAGAACAAAGCTTTACTACTGAATCTGTGTTGTCTGAATCTTCATTCCTTTCAAATTTTTTATTGGGGTTACTCGCTCTTCTTTTAGTATTTGGTGGGAAATACTATTCTGCTAAGTTGGTAGAAGTTTTGAATGTCTTTTATGCTTATGAATTGTATTTCATCTTTTTTAAAGTGAATTTAGAACCAATTATCCTGTTTTTATAATGCTATCTACTGTGTATTTATCTTGGTTATGTTAAGGTTTTTTGTAACAAAAGAAAATTCCAACGGTTTTGATGGCTCCATCGTAGCCTCCTCTGTATCACTGTTTCTTTTTTTACAATGTTACCAACATAAATCTTCCTTTCCTGGTTCAACACCAGAACTTTTTTGCTTTATTAGTAGGATATTTTTCATTAATACCTCGGTGAGTGGGAACCTTTCTCCACAAACCCATAATCATTAAATCTTTTTATGGGTGTCATTTTTAAGAATCTCCATCATAGTGTATTTTTAAAGTTATCATCTTTAACAACTTATTGGCAATAAGTGCATGTTGTTATTGGGTTGCATAGAGGATCCCCATTTAACTTTCTTGTGCTAACCTTGAGTGAACTACAGTTCCCAAGGATAGAAAGGATCTTTGGATCCCTTTGACATTTTATTTAGTGAAACCAGCACATCCCACCTTAATGGAGTGCTGGGGAGATACAATGTATCCCCTTTCACACTAAAACTGTAACAATTCTGTAAAAGTGACAAGTTTACATTCAATGGCTGGTGGCAGTGATACCTTGTATTAATTTGGTGCACGTTTACCGCGGGCTCTGTTCACAGCTGCAGTAAAAGGACTTAAGAGTGTCAATGTTCACCAAAATGGCCCCTGTCTTCTTTTTTTGCCATTTTAGTGCTTCTTGTTGTTTCTTGATCCTTTCCCTGACGTCCAGGGTGGGAAATTTCTTTGTGTGATGTTTGTCTTCTGCAGGAGTCCCCTGGGCTCCCGCCCAGGCTCCAGTCTGTCTGTGAGAGCAGGAAGTGAGGGAGGAGTCCAAAACTCCCCAGCCCTTTGTATCAGGCCTTGCTTGAATGGGGACGAATCCCAGTGGGGGACTGGCTGTCCTGATTGGACAACCAAACCACCCTTTCTTGTAAAATGCAGGAAGAGAATGCAGAGGTTGTGCTGTAATTCCTGATAAATACTGCGGACCTGGAAGCTGAAGATATGTCGACCACTGGAACAATTTTCAGTGACCGGAGAGCCTGCTGTGTAACCGGAGCCTGCTGTAGCCCTTCCTTCCAACCGACCTGGGGACTCCGAAAACAACGACCCCGACCCAGAGCCTGGTGAGACTTACAAGACTCAAGAAGACCTGCATTTTGAGCCTGGTGAGACTTACTAGACTCAAGAAGACCTGCATTTTGAGACATCACACGCATTGCTTCGACTATGCATTGTTGCAATACCCCAATACCTTAAGATCTCAAGCCATCGTGCGGTGCACCGTCTTCTGAATTCCGAATCTCGCTGAAACTTCGTGGGCATCCTGGTGGATCTCCAGAGACACAAATCAAGTCCAAAAAGTCCCCTCACAGGAGTGCTGGACCTTTAGAATGATGAGAATTCAACCACGATTTTCTTCTGTGCTCCTTGAAAATGCGCCAAACCCACAGAACTGCATTCAGCCATGAGATAAACCTTGCCTAGAGGCTTCTTCATCAATCCCTGCTGCAAAGTCCCTTCTGGTGTCTTGTTTCCAGTCTCCACGACATGGAATCCATTGACCTGGTATTTGGTTGCAGACCCTGAAGTTCTCCTGCTGCAACATCTTTTTCAATGCTGAGGTACTGTGTTGGCTTGGGTATGTACTTACCTTAAGCCTGTTAGGATTTCTGTGTAGTTAAGTGGTTGTTTCTGTGATTGGGAGGTCCCTCGTCCAGTGCACCCAGTCCCACTGCTAGAATCATGCTAGGGTGTCTTTTGCAAAGCCCCTGGACCCTCTTCTAACTCTAAAGTACAGTACTTACCTGTTTGCCCACTTTTCCTAAGGAACTCTGACTTTTGCTACTGTAGAACCTATTCTGACACTGCCTGTTGGTCACTAGTCCTGGTGACCCCCCTTCTCCCACTGAGAACACTCATGCTCCAAGAATAAGGGAAAGAATGTCAAGGAATTGCGACTTCTGCCTAGACAAGGAAATAAGTGTTTTAAAAGTTACTTACTTGTAAAGAGTTGGTTGGTAACTGTAATTCTAAGAGTGAACAGTTACAAAAGTTCTTACAGATCTTGAATGCGTGATGCACTATTCTTAAAAGTATGGTTAACATCTTTTCTTCCTTAGCAACTGTTTTGACAGTCTAATAGAAAGTAAATGTGAAGGTATTTTACTCGCTTGTGATTAGGTTGTGCCTCTTCCCAAAATTAAAGTGTTGGTATCACCAGAATAGTCCCTTGAGGATAATTGTATGAGTGTCCCCCAACTGGGTCTTGCTTCCCCTGACTTGCTGCTAGCCTGTCCTTAATAAGTCTGCATTAGGTGGTTGTCTACCTAGAATAACTATTCAGTAAAGTGTAACATTGGGTTTTACTTTCCCCCTCCATTGTGATGTTAAACACATTATGTAGGTTTTACTTACCTTGTGGTAGCTGTGTGTCATCCCAAATAAGTTAAAAGATTTACTGTTTACCTCAATCCGGGGTCCCCTGATTTCAAAAGCACCTGTAATTGTATATACATCCTTATGTTTTACTCACCTAGTATAACTGTGTGTTATGACAAAAGTAGTGATAGGTTTCTACTTTACCTAGAATACGTGTTTCACTATTCATCAAATGTATATTGTCCAGTTGACTGATTACGTGATTTGTGCTAAGAATTATTATACAACTGGAAGGGTCTACTGCCCTTGCATTACTTAATGTAATTGTGAAAAGTAACCATTTGTTTTTACTCCCCAAGAATAGACTAAATGTGTATGAAAAGGTTTTGACCTCCCTAGAACTATTGTTAGGTACTTCAAATAAGGTCTATACTTGGGTCTGTGTACTTTGAAGTATAGTGTTGTGTTTTTATATTGTGATTTCATATAATGTGTTAGTACTTACTTTACCCCTTGATTTATCTGGGCCTTCCTGTATTTAAATAAATCCTTTATTTTTACAATACTTACAGGCCGATTCATGGAATAATTAGCGCGGCGCAAGTGGCCAAAAACGTGCGATTCGCAGTGGAATAGCGAAAATCGCAGTGCAAGTGCGAAAATCGCACGAAAAGCAGCGCACATCGATTCATGGAAGGCCGTGCGCGAGAAAACCATCGGATTTGCGCTAAAAAAGTGCGCGGTGCACGTTGGCGCCAGGCCATCTAACGGCGTGCGCCAGGTCACAGTGAAAATCGCACAGACAACAGCGAAAATCGCACATAGCGCGGTGCACACAACAAAAGTAGGCGGAACACGGGGCGTAACACTCGGAATGGGGAACAACTTGCCAAAATGTGGGCCTCACGGGGGAAGTACAGGGTGCAAGTGCGCGGAACGCCCACACGCTTGCCTACAACATGTATTCATGGAATCGAATAGGGCAAAAAAGCGCACGGTCAAACCAGCGCACAGGCACAAACACGACCGCCACAAGAAAGCAGGCGGTAGCGTCTCTGCGCCTGTAATAAATGTGCGCCAAAAGGTGCGCCAACAAATAGCACCTATATACAGCTATGATGAATGTCCTATACTGAGGCCCTCCAGGACAAATGACGTGCAAAGGGGTACCCACAAACACGGACAACCGCTGACTGAAAAATAACGTGTGCGTGTATTCCAGGGTGCGCGGGAACTTTCACACGCGATTTGGCAGGGTACGTGGATTTCAGGGGTGCGCGGGAAGTTCCACATGCGATTTGGCCGGGTACGTGCGCAGGAATTTCCACACGCGATTTGGCTGGGTACGTGGATCTCAGGGGTGCGCGGGAAGTCTCACATGCGATTTGGCAGGGTACGTGGATTTCAGGGGTGCGTGGGAAGTTCCACACGTGATTTGGCCGGGTACGTGCGTGGGAATTTCCACACGCGACTTGGCTGGGTACGTGGATCTCAGGGGTGTGCGGGAAGTCTCACACGCGATTTGGCACGGTACATGGATTTCAGGGGTGCGCGGGAAGTTCCACACGCGATTTGGCCAGGTACGTGCGCGGGAATTTCCACACGCGACTTGGCTGGGTACGTGGATCTCAGGGGTGCGCGGGAAGTCTCACACGCGATTTGGCAGGGTACGTGGATTTCAGGGGTGCGCGGGAAGTTCCACACGCGATTTGGCCGGGTACGTGCGCGGGAATTTCCACACGCGATTTGGCTGGGTACGTGGATCTCAGGGGTGCGCGTGAAGTCCCACACGCGATTTGGTAGGGTACGTGGATTTCAGGGGTGCGCGGGAAGTTCCACACGCGATTTGGCCGGGTACGTGCGCGGGAATTTCCACACGCGATTTGGCTGGGTACGTGGATCTCAGGGGTGCGCGGGAAGTCTCACACGCGATTTGGAAGGGTACGTGGATTTCAGGGGTGCGCGGGAAGTTCCACACGTGATTTTGGCCGGGTACGTGCGCGGGAATTTCCACACGCGATTTGGCTGGGTACGTGTATTTCAGGGGTACGTGGGAAATTCTACACGCAATTTGGCTGTGTGCTCCCAGGTATTCCCTGTACACCATCCATGGCCCCTGCAGGCAGCCGACACCACAGGGGACTACCCTGCACACCTGCTCATGTCACCCAGCACCCCCACCCCCCAGCAGTGTGGGGCACCCTCCACCAGGCCCCCACTCATGTCCCCTATCACCCCCACCCCCCAGCATCCAGGGGCACCCTCCACCAAGCCCCCACTCATGGCCCCCTGCACCCCCACCCCCCAGCAGTGCAGGGCACCCTCCCCCAGGCCCCCACACATGTCCCCCTGCACCCCCACCCCCAGCATCCAGGGGCACCCTCCACCAGGCCCCCACTCATGTCCCCTATCACCCCCACCCCCCAGCATCCAGGGACACCCTCCACCAGGCCCCCACTCATGTCCCCTGCACCCCCACCCCCCAGCATCCAGGGGCACCCTCCACCAGGCCCCCACTCATGTCTCCCATCACCCCCACCCCCCAGCAGTGCAGGGCACCCTCCACCAGGCCCCCACTCATGTCCAACTCATGTCCCCCTGCACCCCCACCCCCCAGCATCCAGGGGCACCCTCCACCAGGCCCCCACTCATGGTCCCTATCACCCCCACCCCCCAGCAGTGCAGGGGCAGCACCACCAGGCCCCCACTCATGGCCCCTATCACCCCCACCCCCCAGCATCCAGGGGCAGCCTCCACCAGGCCCCCACTCATGGCCCCTATCACCCCCACCCCCCAGCAGTGCAGGGGCACCCTCCACCAGGCCCCCACTCATGTCCCCCTGCACCCCCACCCCCCAGCATCCAGGGGCACCCTCCACCAGGCCCCCAATCATGGCCCCTATCACCCCCACCCCCCAGCAGTGCAGGGGCAGCACCACCAGGCCCCCACTCATGTCTCCCACCACCCCCACCCCCCAGCAGTGCAGGGGCACCCTCCACCAGGCCCCCACTCATGTCCCCTGCACCCCCACCCCCCAGCATTGCAGGACACCCTCCACCAGGCCCCCACTCATGTCCAACTCATGTCCCCCTGCACCCCCACCCCCCAGCATCCAGGGGCACCCTCCACCAGGCCCCCACTCATGGTCCCTATCACCCCCACCCCCCAGCAGTGCAGGGGCAGCACCACCAGGCCCCCACTCATGGCCCCTATCACCCCCACCCCCCAGCATCCAGGGGCAGCCTCCACCAGGCCCCCACTCATGGCCCCTATCACCCCCACCCCCCAGCAGTGCAGGGGCACCCTCCACCAGGCCCCCACTCATGTCCCCCTGCACCCCCACCCCCCAGCATCCAGGGGCACCCTCCACCAGGCCCCCACTCATGGCCCCTATCACCCCCACCCCCCAGCAGTGCAGGGGCAGCACCACCAGGCCCCCACTCATGTCTCCCACCACCCCCACCCCCCAGCAGTGCAGGGGCACCCTCCACCAGGCCCCCACTCATGTCCCCTGCACCCCCACCCCCCAGCATTGCAGGACACCCTCCACCAGGCCCCCACTCATGTCCAACTCATGTCTCCCACCACCCCCACCCCCCAGCAGTGCAGGGGCACCCTCCACCAGGCCCCCACTCATGTCCCCCTGCACCCCCACCCCCCAGCATCCAGGGGCACCCTCCACCAGGCCCCCACTCAGGTCTCCCACCACCCCCACCCCCCAGCAGTGCAGGGCACCCTCCACAAGGCCCCCACTCATGTCCAACTCATGTCCCCCTGCACCCCCACCCCCCAGCATCCAGGGGCACCCTCCACCAGGCCCCCACTCATGTCCCCTATCACCCCCACCCCCCAGCATCCATGGGCACCCTCCACCAGGCCCCCACTCATGTCCCCTATCACCCCCACCCCCCGGCATCCATGGGCACCCTCCACCAGGCCCCCACTCATGTCCCCCTGCACCCCCACCCCCCAGCATCCAGGGGCACCCTCCACCAGGCCCCCACTCATTTCGCCCTGCACCCCCACCCCCAGCAGTGCAGGGCACCCTCCACCAGGCCCCCACTCATGTCCCCCTGCACCCCCACCCCCCAGCATCCAGGGGCACCCTCCACCAGGCCCCCACTCATGTCTCCCATCACCCCCACCCCCCAGCAGTGCAGGGCACCCTCCACCAGGCCCCCACTCATGGCCCCTATCACCCCCACCCCCCAGCAGTGCAGGGGCAGCACCACCAGGCCCCCACTCATGTCCCCCTGCACCCAGGTCCTCACAATCCCCAATCATGTGCGTTATGGTCAGCCTCCACAGCCAAAAGGCCCTACCAAGTAACCCATTCACCCACATGGAAATGGAAATTACATGTTACACCCCCAATGTTCATAAAGCAAATGAACCCATGTCCGTCACACACAATGGTTGCAATTGAATGGGAAAACACCCAACATGACATTCATGAAACCAATGAGATGATACCACACAGTGAAGTATGAAAACAAAATTGAATGCAAATGAAATGAAACAAACTACAATGGCAATGAAAAAAAGATAAGCTGCATGTCCGTCCAAAAAAATCAAAACTACAAATCCCAAAAAATGTTGTCCAAAGTCACATTAAAAATAAAATCAATCCGAGAGAGAAAAATAAATGCAAAGACCATTGCTCCATGGTGAATAAATAAATTAAAAAAAATAAAACAATCCAATGAAGAACTATGTACAAAACATCCAAGGGTCCATGAGCCCAACTGAACAAAGGAAACCTACAAAAAACCCTAACTAAAATGCAACTATATACAAAAAGGGGAGCAGTGTCCGTCGACTCCAAATCATAAGAAGAAACAAAGGAAACCTAAACCTAAAGAACTATATACAAAGGCGGCGGGCAAGTCCAGCGGCTCACTCCGTGGTGTTCCGGGCCAGGGCATCATCAAACTCCTCGTCTATGTCCCGGAGGCGGTCCTGTTCCATGGCCACGAGGGTCCGCAGGGACGACGCCATCTGCTCCTCCAACCCCCTGCGGATTGCCTCGAGGCACTCGGCCCACCTCAGGTCCCTCCGCATGGAGTTCTCCGCCCTGACCATCGTGAGCCGTGCCTCTCCCACCCGCCGCCGCTCCGCACCTATCTGCTGGCCCAACCGCAGCCACACGGAAGACACTTCCTGTCCTGGGTCCTCCTGCCCTCCGGCCAATGCCTGCCCCTCCAATGTTGATGGACCCGAGCCATGATGCCTCCCACGTTGACTCTGCTGCTGCCTCCGACGCAACTGCCTCTGCCAGCATGACGGCATCCAGGCTGATGGAATCCACCGACGCCATCGTGCACGTGCCCTGCCTGATGATGCCGGCACATCCTCCATCTGCTAGGGTACAGTTGCTGTGGTGTCCACCCCTGCTGGACCTCCGACTCCCGACTGTGGCAGGGATGGGATCCCCACCGAGCTGGCTGCATTGGTCAGGGCAGGTCCACAGGGGGCCCTGGTGGCATCTGGGCCGGAAGACGGCAAGGAGAACGACCGGCGTATAGCCTCCACAGAGGAGGAGAGGGCCGCCAGATTGGCCGACACATGCAGGAAACCCCCGAACATGGAAGATCCCAATTGGGCCACGTCGGCACGGTGCTCTTCGTGATGACGTGCGTGCTCCTCCCAGGAAGCACGCACGTCATCACGAATTGCACCCGCGCGCATCGTGACCCCAATCAGGACCTTCTCCATACGGCCACGGGTCCCCTCGTCCACAGGTGGAGGGGAGTCAGGTGACATGGACATCCCTTCTACCTGCGGACAGGCTTGGGACGGGACATCCCTGCTGGTGCATGGTGGTGCACTCACAGGGTCAGGGACAGCGACATGCACAGGCCCCTCCACGGTGACCTGTGCTGCCTCCTGCCCCTGCCCCTGGACTGCACCACTTGCACCAGCAGGGATGCCCCCACCAGGCCCCATGTGTGCCTCAGTGGCAGCCTCCTCCTCCTCTGTGGAAACCACCAACCTGGATGGCTCCTCACCGTCTTCCGCCGTAGCAGGCCCCTGTGGGGGCTCACCCACCCCTTCCGCTGCAGCCGTGGGGGCATCCCCGCCGCCTTGCTCCACAGCGCCGTCTCCGCCCTCTTCTTCAGTAGCCGCTGCGTAGAGGGAGACATAGAACACAAGCATCAGCGTACTGTACAATGGTCCCCTGGCCTGGAAGCAATAGCAGATGAGTACCACTGTCAAAGTACACTTCCATCATGTCCCTCCACAACACATGGGTCAGTCCAGGCAAAACACACACAGTAACAGGCATGGTGCATGCCATGGACATTTCCATACATGTCCAATGGACTCTTGAAACATTCAATGATATGGAACTCACATGCATCATGGGTCATGCCTATCACATGCACACACTTCACCTCAGTCACATCCATCTGGCCTCATACACCCCAAACACAGCGGATACAAGGATAACTAGGCTGCATCAGTGAATCTGTGCATTGTCACACACATGTGTCATGCATCCATGGCATTCACAAGTCACAGACACGCAGGTCAGGCACACAGACATGGCTACCATATATGTACCTGGCATCAGCACCCATCCCTCACCCCCACCCATGTCCAGGAACAGAGACTGGCATGCTCTCATGTGTAAAATCTGCATAGGTCTCCCCATGTCGCATTTAAACACATGCAACAACCATGTGGTTCACACATCACTGGGCGCACATGCATTACCATGATGTCCCTGCACACATACATGCATACATGGCCTATGTCACACATACAGGCAAGTATCAGACAACCAGCACACCGCAACATGCCCTGTCTCACACAGCAATGCTTGGCCACTCACCGCTCAACTCCAGACGGGTCTCCCTCTCAAGGATCTGGGCGTGGAGCGCTGGGCGTACACGTTCCAGGACCCTCATCTGGATGGAACTCATGCGGCCCGGCCCCCCTCCACGAGGCGCCGGGCCTTCACGAGGGTCCTGGACCTCAAGTCCTCCCAGCGCTTCTTGATCTTCTGGACGTCGCGGGTTGCCACCCCCTCCGCGTTGATGGCAACCACGCAGTCGGCCCAGATCCTCTCCCGTCCTTCCTTGCTGGCGCGGGACGATCCAAAGAGGGCATCATACTGCCCCAGGACATGCTCCACCAGGACACCAACTTCGGTGGCAGTGAAGATGGTGCCCCTCTGCCCCTCTGGCCTAGGGTTGCCACTGGTGCCAGATGTCGAAGTGCCCGACATGGCAACCCCAGAGGCAGGAGTGGGTGGGCAACTGGGTCCTGGGGCTGGGCAGTGGAGCGAGGTTATCCCAGTCGGGAGTCTTCTGTTCCAGCACGGGTGGACACAGCAACTGGACCCCTGCAGATGGCTGATGTGCAGGCACCAAATGGCAGGGCACGGTGGCAGCAGGCAGGCAGGCAGGCAGGCAGCAGCAGATGGCACGTGGGAGGCTGCTCGGGGCACTTGGGGGCAATAATTCGGCCTTCTGGGCAGGAGCGTGGTCTTCCATGTGTTTTCGCGTGGCCAGCTTGATACGGAGTGATTTGGCACGTGAAAATCCTGCACGTCAGCGTGAAATTCGAGGAAAGGCCCTTATCGCGTAAGCGCGTCAAAACGCATACGCGATTCTATTGGACCAAAGTCCCTCCGCGCGTAAGCGCGTCTGTGACGTGACCCGCAAGGGTGTTTCCCTCATAGCACGTGATGACGGAGCACACGTGGAAAGACTGCACGTCAGAGTGTCATCGCGTGTAATTGGACAAAAGTGCGCGTACACGCGATTGGCCTATGTACGTGTATTTCAGGGGTGCGCGGGCACTTACACACGCGAGTACATCAGCGCACGTGTATTCCAGGGTGCGCGGAAATTTCCACACGCTATTGGCCTGGGTATTGTATTTCAGGGGTGCGCGGGAAGTTTCACACGCTCGCCTACAACACGCGCAAAGAAACACGTACGCCAGTAGGAAGCAGGCATACGTCGACCCGCGACGCATACATTTGCACGCAAAAAACTAACATGCTCAGACGCCAGGATGAATATACTCTTCCTAGCAGCAGTGGCCGTGGGCTACCAAAGAAGGAGGAGGAGGATAGTCAGGGCCAGAATTTTCACACCCAGAACCAGCCTTTTCGGGATGCCTGATGACCAGGTGTATGGGAGGTACAGGTTTCTCCAACCCATAATACTGGACCTGGTGAGTGAGTGGGAGGATGACCTCACATCACCCACTGTGTGCTCCCAAGCACTCAGCCCCCTGGAGAAGGTCCTCAATGTACTGCACTTCTTAGCCACTGGATCATTTCAGCGGACAAGTGCCATAGTGGGTGGGGTGTCACAGGCCACGCAATCACGCTGCCTACACCAGGTCTTGAACATCATCACTGCACGCCCATCAGTCCGCAGGCACATATACCTGCTCAGAACACCTGCAGAAAGGCATGCTGCCGCCCTGGATTTTTACGGTGTGGCACGATTCCCCAAAGTGCTAGGTGCCATCGACTGCACCCATGTGGCTTTACGTCCCCCCAGGGCATCTGAGCACATCTATAGGAACCGCAAGCACTGGCATTCCATCAACGTACAGGTAGTATGTAATGCCAAGGGAATCATCACCTCAGTATATGCCAACTATCCCGGGTCCACCCACGACAGCTTCATTTACCGAATGTCCACCCTAAGCCGGGACCTAGAAGCTGGGCGGCATGGCGATACATGGCTGCTTGGTGAGTATGAATGCCACTGCACATGCATGCATGTCAGATACTGAGCAAGGTCACAACCCCACCAATGATACCCATCACCACCTCCACAGGGGACAGTGCCTACCCTCTCAGCCCCCACATGATGACGCCAATTTGGAACCCCACCACGCCACCCGAGGTAAGATATAACACAGCCACATTGCAACCCGGGGCATAGTGGAGCGCACATTTGGAGTGCTTAAGTCATGCTTTCGCTCCCTTGACCGTTCTGGCGGGCAGCTGTTATACGCTCCCCAGTAGTGTGCAGGATCATAGTGGCAGCATGTGTCCTACACAACGTTGCAACACGCCGGGGCCTGGCTGTGGACATGGTGGTGCCCCCACATCCCCAACCACATGCACGACCGCTGCGCATGGGAGGGGAAAGGGCATGGGGGGAGGCAGCCCGTACAGAGCTAGTGGCTAATTACTTCACATAGAAATCACACCCCTGTGGAGTGCACACTGCCCTGGCACATACCATCTGACAATCAATGATGACTCAACCTGACACTGATCCTGAATGTCTGGAGAATCAACCGTCAAAACCATATCAGCCTGAGATTGTTCACCTGGAAGTGTTACAATGTGTGCATCCCTACCTACACAGACACCACCAATGCAGTTTCGTGAAAAAACACATTCATGCAGCTAAAATGAATACCCACTTGCAAAATGCAACATGAGGACAGTGCCATGTCACCCAACCCATCCCCAGCACCGCCACACGACACACCGTGCCATGTCATGCTATGTGCAGGTAAACAAAGTAATCTCCACCACATGACACAAGTGTCACAAAGTACAGTGTCCCTAATTGAAACTTGTGACACCTGAAATGCTCACAGTAATGCAGGACCAACAACACACTTGAGCAGGTATTTAGCAATTACACTTATCAGCTAATGACCCTCAAAACTACCATTAACATGACATTACGAATGTAAGGAATCAGTAGGCTCACAACCTGGAAATGCCTGCACTCCCACCACTTCCAACTGTACAGTGTTGCCGCCATGTAGAGTTGTAGGTGCACTGCTGCCAACATGGACCCCAACTCCAAAGTAGAGGGCCTTGTGTAGACATGAGGAAAGGACCTGCAAATTAGGAGGTAGACATGGATGATGAGTTACACATCAATGCAACATGCAGTGTACAACACAACAGCAATATGCACTAGGAATGTATACACAGTATTGACTAGACTACCCACACATGTAGTGGGAGTCCAATGTCACCATGTACGTCAATGTCACTTGGGCACACCCTTTGCAAGCCCATGGAAACGGGAAGCAGGAGGGGTGTGTGTGACAAAAACCCAAGCATCTGAACCAAATACATGACAAGCCTGCATGTGCCCAGCCACAATGCAGCGTATGCCCACGGGAGACACACAAGGCAACACACTGTCCCAAAAAAAAAAAAAAATCAAAAATGGCCATTAATGGGCCCGGGGGGGGGGGTTGGAGAGGCCACCCAGGAGGTCCGAGGACAGGGTGCACACCAAAACCCACCTGTGTGGATCTTGCGAAAAAAAAACACCTGCATGGGCTCATGGCCCACACGGCTACCCTATTGTGGGAGTATCACTGCTGTCGCTATTATCACCCTGTGCAGCTGCATCCGGAGGTGGTGGCACTATGGGAGGCAGCCCACGCAAGGCCCTAGTCTGTTCCTCCATGGCTGCAAGCATGCGGGTGTGGTAGGTCTCGTTCTGGAGGATGAGTGTGCGGAGGTCCCCATGCAACAACTCACGGGATGCCCGGACCTCCGCCCTAGTTGCCTGTATCTCAGCTGAAAGCGTACGGGTGAGACACACCATCTGCTGTTCTGTCCTTCAGTTTGTTGAAGCCTCAAGCTCAACAAGAGTCGTCCTGAGGTGAAGGAGTTCCAGCCTCAGGGCTTCCCTGTGGCCCTGGGACTCTATGGAGATGGCTTCCTGCAGAGTCGCCAGTGCCGCCCGCCTGTCCCTGTTGGACGCCAACATGTCCTCCCTATGTGACTGGCAGATGGAGTCGGTTGCCTGCTGTAGTCGCTCCATCAGCCTTTCGGGGGGGACAATGGAAGTGGCCACCCTATCCATGGCCTGAGCCATCATCTCTGATGATGCTGCCTGTTGGGTTGCCATACCGTAAATGGATTGCTCCCATGCGGTATTGCCAGGTGGCGTACGGCCACCACGTCGGCGGGCACCACACCTGTCTGGGGCAAGGTGAACTGCGCCTTGCTGTGCCGGCACTGCCTGAGGTTGCAGGACTGCATTTCCCCTCTGATCTGCTGGCCCAGGAAAGGATCAGATGTCGCGGAGTGTGACCCTGCATCCGTAACCACTAAAGGCATAGCTGCCAACACTGACATCCCCATTGAGGGTTCTGACCCTGGTGCAGGTGGGTGGGACAGAACAGAATCCCTCCCATGAACACTCACCTGCGTCTCATCATCCGAATCAACACCTGAGTACAGCTCGGGGGAGGTGCAGCCAGAGACACCCCTTGAGAGCATGACCTGCAGCAGTTGTGGGTTCTCACCCACCACCACACCACGTCCCTCACTGGTGGTCGGTCGGCCCTCAGACCCCTCCTGGGTCTGCACCATCTCCACAACCCCAGCAGTATCAGGTGCGTCTTCCCCTGCAAAGACATAAAAGCAAACAAATGGAAACAGGCATTAGCACCATGGCACACAATGAGGGCTGAGAAGCAACAGAACCAGTACTTGATTGACACATGTCCCACATGACTAAAACCCTCCCATGCATGCACCCTCACTCCGTATGAAGGGTAGGCAAATGGCACACACTGATGACACCAAGATGGAAGATGAATCATTTTCTGCATGCTGCCTGGCAGTGGAATCACACATTGGCCTGTGATTGCCAGGTGAAATACACATGCCATCACACAGATGGCATGTACCATTGCTATTGAGTGAAGATGGAGAGGAGGGCAGCACTTATTCATTCAGTCCAGTTCCCTCATGTAATAGCTTTTCTAATTCAAACAGGTCTGATTTTTCACCTGGAGCTGCCAGTCCAAAATGGTCCGATTGCACAGGGACATGTCTAAACAAATGATATCCAGGTAACAAAGTCACTCCACTTTACCATAGCCATGTCAGACATGTGACTAGAGGACTGAGAAATGCCTAGTAAAAGTGGTGGAATGCAAACAATCTGCCTGAATGAACAGAGAAAAATAAGCAACAATGTTGTGGCAAGGTGACACTTCAAGGGCAACTGGCGTGCTGTTGGGCTAGATGTCTACTGTTGGCAGAAGGGATACTGCTATGGCCAAATGCTGCTGCGCAGAATGTATTGCATGAAGCACATAGGTGACCCAAACGACTCAGGCGCACACACCCTCACCTGGCACACAAACAGAAGCCCTCACACACACACCATGCACATGGATGACACACACATGCATGTGCACTCACCAGACAATGCCTCATAATCAGGCAGATCTCCCACGCCTTGGATCTGTTCCTCCGTGACGTAGGTCCCAGTGACTGACTCATGTGGAGTGAGTTCCATGTCTTCTACTGGAGACCCACCTCCAGTCACTAGCGTTGCGGCATTACTTGAGGCCAGCTTATTCTTTGCTCTGCGCTTTAGGTCATTCCAGCGCTTATAGCAATCATTGGCTGTGCGCCTCACGATTCCAAGGGCACTTACGATGTCCGCAACGGTCTGCCAGTGTGCCTGGCGTTGTGCAGGTGTGGTCTTGGATCCTGCAACAATGACCATTTCGTTATCATGTGCGGACACATACTCGACAAGTGCATTCAGTTCGGCATCCGTGAAGCTGGGCTTCCTCGATGGGCCGGACTGTGTAGCCGTGTCTGGGGCATCAGCCTGTGCCGGACGAGCACTCTTCCTCTTCCGCTTGGAAGGTGGTGGTGATCCTGAGTGTCCTATGCCGCTCTGGACACTAGGGGCAGGAGCCCTGGTGGACTCTGTATCAGGAGTGTGGGATTGCACACTCAGCATGGGAGTTGGTGCAGGCATTGGCTCAAGTGTAATGGTGTCAGGGGGAATGTCAGCAGGATGGACTAGGACCGACACTGTCCTGGCTCGGTGTGTGAGAGCTGGGGTGGATGGAGCCGCAGCTGCCCCTGCAGCCTCTCCACCCTGCCTACTTGGGGCAGCAGATGACCTTGCTGCCCCTGATCCACGTGGCCTGATGACATCAACGTGCACCAGCGCACGTGTCATAGGCCTGCTGACCTGGAAGTCAGCCATGGAGCGAGCCAGGTCTGGTGCCACAATGGGCTGGTCCAACAAGGGCTGAGCATGGATGGTGTCAGCCACATCAGCCTCAACCAGGGGGGCGGGGGGGATTATGGGTGCCCTTGACTGGTCCTCCACACATGGGGGGACAGGGTCACCCTGCAAGTAATGACCACGTCCCCTACCGGATCCACCACGGCCACCACTTGTGGCTCGTCCACCTTTGCCACCCTTACGGATTCCTCGCCTCCCAACCATGACACTGATGTTTATGTGCGTATGGGAGTGGCTGTAAACTATTGTCCTGGGCAATTGGGGGTTAAAGGGATTGGGTACCAGATGGTAATTGTACCCTAGTGCTCTAGCAAGGCTGAATGTGACCTCTGGGGAAAGATGACGGGTTACGCAACGCACAGGAAGCCCAAACAAAGGTGATGACGTGCACGCAACCCCTCCTAGACCACGTGTGCGGAAAAAAAAACCTGCACTACGCTGTGGCACCCAGTAACACAAGAATGAACGTATGCGTGTCACACGCAGCCTAGAATGACCTCTGAAGGGGTAGGCTACACACGGGGCAAGCACAGATGTTAGATACGTGCGTGACTCACCGTCTGCCAGGAAAAAGAGCGTGAAAAAGAAGCGCGTGTGCACGTTGGCAACACCCCCGCCAAAAGAAGAATTGTACGCTGTCTGAGGAGACAGGACAACAGTAGAAGGGAACGCTGTTTGAGGGAACAGGCCCAGGAAAACCAGAAAAAGAGAAAAAAGAGAAAAAGCTGTCAGAGGTAACAGGGAGTACGAACTTGAAACGCCGTGAAGTAAATCGCGTGTGAAACGACAAGAAGTACAGATTTCACCCACTCGCTCTCCAAGAAAAGCACATACAAGGAAATGGTGTTCTACACGTACCTTTTATGCAGGCCCACATGTCCAGCGTCACTTCCGCGTGTACGCACTAGGGCCATTTCCACCAATTACACGCTTTGTCACTTCCACGTGTAGGGCCATTTCCACCAATTACACGCTTTGTCACTTCCGCGTGTACGCGCTAAGGCCATTTCCACCAATTACACGCTTTGACACTCGGACGTGTCTTTCATTTTTTTAACACACAACATTTCAAACGTGTGCCATATTCAATGTGCACGTGACTTCATAGACGCGCATACGCTGGTGGCCTTTGGGCCAATGAATGTACAGACGTGTGCTGACGCGCTTACGCGCTAAGGGCCTTTCCTCGAATTACACGCAGACGTGCTGGATTTTCACGTGCAAAATCACTCCGTATCAAGCTGGCCACGCGTTCACACACGGAAGACCACGCTCCTGCCCAGAAGGCCGAATTACTGCCCCCCAGAGCCCTGAGCACACTCCCACCTGCCATCTGCTGCTGCCTGACTGCCTGCTGCCCATGTGCCCTGCCATTTGCTGCCTGCACATCAGCCAGGGGTGCTGTTGCTGTGACCACCCCTGCTGGAACCGAAGACTCCCGACTGCTTTCCCATCGCCCCACAGCCCAGCCCCAGGACCCAGTTGCCCAACCACTCCTGCCTCTGGGGTTGCCATGTCGGGCACTGCAACATCTGGCACCAGTGGCAACCCCCGGCCAAGGAGGCAGAGGGGCACCAGCTTCACTGCCACCGAAGTTGGTGTCCTGGTGGAGCATGTCCTGGGGAAGTATGATGCCCTCTTCAGAAGGTTGCGCGCTGACAAGGAAGGACGGACTCGGATCTGGATGGACATCGTGACTGCCATCAACGCGGAGGAGGTGGCAGTCCGCGACTACAAACGTGTCAGGAAGCGCTGGGAGGACTTCAGGTCCAGGACCCTCAACAAGGCCCGGCGCCTCCTGAAGGCAGCGGATGCTAAGGGGCGCCGGGGCCACTTGTCGGAAGATCAGATGAGGGTCCTGGAACGCATATCCCCAGCGTTCCACGTCCAGGTCCTTGAGAGGCAGACCCGTCTGGAGTCGAGCAGTAAGTGTAAATGCATACTGATTGTAAGCTGTGCGTGTGGTGTACCAGGAGTGTGCAGGTTGAACATGTATTTTTATGTGGGCAAGTAGGGGGGGTGTACAGGGCCGTGAGGGTGACACATGCGAGGGGTCTCCTGTGTGACACATGGATGGTGCTTGTGTGTGTGGGCTTGAATGGCACAGGATGTGGAGGAATGATTGTCAGGTGTGACATGGATGTCGATCGGAACACTGCGACAGTTGGCGGAGGTGTACACATGCATGCAAGTTTGGTGGTGTGTGTGCATGTGTAGTGTACTCCCTATGTTGCATGTGATGTGTGGATGACCTTTGGCTGCTCATACTGTTGTATGTGAATGGATGGTGCTGGCTGTTGCAATATGGCTGTGGTATGGCTCATGTGTGCAAGTTGAAATGACATGTGTGTTGGGGATTGTGATGCCATGTCTGAGGTTTACCAATGCCACTCATGTATGACTGTCATGTGTGTATGAGTCCATTGGACAGTGCCCTGATGCCTGTGTTTTCTTTCTCCCTGTCTGCAGTGTCAACTGATGAAGAGGGCGGAGAAGGTGCTGTGGAGCACAGCGGCAGGGGTCGCACCACCAGCCGGAGACGCAAGGCCCGGATCCCCTCCCAGGTTCTGATCTCGTCGGGGAGTGAGGAGTCTGGTGCCGTGTCCCAGGCCGCAGCTGCCGAGGGGAGGTCCAAGAGGCAGAGGTTGGAGTTGGACTCCTCGGCAGCAGAAGGGGCAGCTGGGACCCCACAGGGCCCAACGGAGGAAGATGGCACAGAGTCATCCAGGTTGGTGGGGGGTTTGGAGGAGGAGGAGGCCGTGCAAGCGACAGAGGCGGGGTCTGGAGGTAGGGATTCCACTGGTGCTAGTGGTGCAGTGCAGGATCTGGGACAGGAGGCAGCACAGGCCGCCGCGAAGGTGCCTGTGTGCAATCCTGTCCCTGCTCCTGTCACTGCATCATCTTGCACCAGCGGGGATGCCTACCTCCAGACCCGTTCTCAAGGAGGGGATTGGCTTACAATACCTGGCCTTCCTCTCCCTGCGGATGTGGCTATCCTGCACCAGGTTGAGCCTGTGCAGGTTGGGGTGGCGTTGCGTCAACGGGCCATGCAAGCTGACCTGCAGTCTTTTCATGATGAGTCTGCACGTCTTCTCGCATGGCTCGTTGACTGCGTTGACCCACTGGGACAGCTCACCAGGGCTGGATTCCTCCGTTTCCTGGACCTTGTTCCGACCCCCTCCTCCACGGAACCCCCTATGCCTCAGTCGTCCTACATGCCATCTTCCCACCCATGTGTCACCTGGGTGCCCTGTGGAGCTGCCTCCGACCGTGCGGCCAGGCTAGTGGACAACAGATCCCTGCCACAGTCGGGAGTCGGACGTCCAGCAGGGGTGGCCACATCAACGACTGCACCCCAGCTGGAGGAGGATGTGCAGGCACCATCGGACAGGGCACATGGACAGCAGCAGCTGCAGCAGCAGGAGGCTGTAGGTGGGAGCCACGATAGCTCGGGGCCTTCAACATCGGAGGGGCAGGCATCGGCCGGAGGACCCTGGACAGGAAGTGTCTTCCGTGTGGCAGCGGTTGGGCCACGCCATAGATGCGGAGCGGCGGCGGGCGGAAGAGGCACGGCTCACGATGGTCAGGGCGGGGAACTCTATGCGGAGGGCCCTGAGGCGGGCCGAGTGCCTCGAGGAAATCCGCAGGGAGTTGGAGGTGAACATGTCAGCGTCCCTGTGGACCCTCGGGGCCATGGAACAGGACCGCCTCCGGGACATAGACGAGGAGTTCGATGATGCCCTGGCCCGGAACACCACTAAGTGAGCCGCTGGACTGGCCCGCCTCCATTGTATATAGTTATTTAATGATAGATTTCCTTTATAGTTTATTTTTATTTGGAGTCGACGGACACTGCTCCACCTTTTGTATATAGTTCCATTTTAGATAGGTTTTTTGGTAGGTTTCATTTCTTCTGTTGGGATGATGGACCCTGAATACTTTGTACATAGTTGGACTTTGGATTTGGACATTTTTTTTACTATGAATATTTTTTCCCATGGAGCAATGGTTTTCTATTTCTTTTTTCCCTTCATTTCCTTTTTATGGAGTTGAACTTTGGAAGATTTTTTTTGGATTATCATTTATTGATTTTAATCTGAAAAGGGACAGCCAGCTTAATTTTTTTTTTTTATTTGTGTATTTTGTTTAATTTTGATTGCCATTACTGTTGTTATTAATACATTATTTGGATTTTTTCATTCTTCAATGTGTGGTTTCATCTCATTGTTTTCATGCATGTCATGATATGGGTTTTCAGGTTCACTTGCAACCACTGTGTGTGTGTGAGACACATGTTTTGATTTACATTGTTTCCAATTGAGTAGTATCATGGGCGCATGTAATACTTGGTTGTGTCTTTGGGCTGTGGTGGCTGGCCATGAGACCCATGCTTGAGGATTGTCAGGGCCTGTGGGCAGGGGGACATGAGTGGGGGCCTGGTGGAGGCTGCCCATGGTGGCTGGGGGGTGGGGGTGGTGGGAGACATGAGTGGGGGCCTGGTGGAGGCTGCCCCTGCACTGCTGGGGGGTGGGGGTGATAGGGGACATGAGTGGAGGCCTGGTGGGGGATGCCCATGGTGGCTGGGGGGTGGGGGTGGTGGGAGACATGGGTGGGGGCCTGGTGGGGGCTGCCCATGGTGGCTGGGGGGGGTGATAGGGGACATGAGTGGGGGCCTGGTGGAGGCTGCCAATGGTGGCTGGGGGGTGGGGGTGGGTGGGAGACATGGGTGGGGGCCTGGTGGAGGGTGCCCCACACTGCTGGGGGGTGGGGGTGATAGGGGACATGAGTGGGGGCCTGGTGGGGGCTGCCCATGGTGGCTGGGGGGTGGGGGGGTGGTGGACATGGGTGGGGGCCTGGTGGAGTGTGCCCCACACTGCTGGGGGGGTGGGGGTGGTGAGAGACATGGGTGGGGGCCTGGTGGGGGCTGCCCATGGTGGCTGGGGGGTGGGGGGGGTGGTAGACATGGTTGGGAGCCTGGTGGGGGCTGCCCATGGTGGCTGGGGGGGGTGGGTGGGAGACATGAGTGGGGGTCTGGTGGGGGCTGCCCATGGTGGGTAGGGGGTGGGGGTGGGTGGGAGACATGAGTGGGGGCCTGGTGGGGGCTGCCCATGGTGGCTGGGGGGTGGGGGTGGTGGGAGACATGGGTGGGGGCCTGGTGGAGGGTGCCCCACACTGCTGGGGGGTGGGGGTGGTGGGAGACATGAGTGGGGGCCTGGTGGAGGCTGCCCATGGTGGCTGGGGGGTGGGGGTGGGTGGGAGACATGAGTGGGGGCCTGGTGGGGGCTGCCCATGGTGGCTGTGGGGTGGGGGTGATAGGGGACATGAGTGGGGGCCTGGTGGAGGCTGCCCATGGTGGCTGGGGGGTGGGGGTGGTGGGAAACATGAGTGGGGGCCTGGTGGAGGCTGCCCCTGCACTGCTGGGAGGTGGGGGTGATAGGGGACATGAGTGGGGGCCTGGTGGGGGATGCCCATGGTGGCTGGGGGGCGGGGGTGTGATGGGAGACATGGGTGGGGGCCTGGTGGAGGCTGCCAATGGTGGCAGGGGGGTGGGGGTGATAGGGGACATGAGTGGGGGCCTGGTGGAGGCTGCCCATGGTGGCTGGGGGGTGAGGGTGGTGGGAGACATGAGTGGGGGCCTGATGGAGGCTGCCCCTGCACTGCTAGGGGCTGGGGGTGGTGGTAGACATGGGTGGGAGCCTGGTGGGGGCTGCCCATGGTGGCTGGGGGGTGGGGGTGATAGGGGACATGAGTGGGGGCCTGGTGGGGGCTGCCCATGGTGGCTGGGGGGTGGGGGTGGGTGGGAGACATGAGTGGGGGCCTGGTGGGGGCTGCCCATGGTGGCTAGGGGGTGGGGGTGGTGGGAGACATGGGTGGGGGCCTGGTGGAGGGTGCCCCACACTGCTGGGGGGGTGGGAGACATGAGTGGGGGCCTGGTGGAGGCTGCCCATGGTGGCTGGGGGGTGGGGGTGGGTGGGAGACATGAGTAGGGGCCTGGTGGGGGCTGCCCATGGTGGCTGGGGGGTGGGGGTGATAGGGGACATGTGTGGGGGCCTGGTGGAGGCTGCCCATGGTGGCTGGGGGGTGGGGGTGGTGGGAGACATGAGTGGGGGCCTGGTGGAGGCTGCCCCTGCACTGCTGGGTGGTGGGGGTGATAGGGGACATGAGTGGGGGCCTGGTGGTGGATACCCATGGTGGCTGGGGGGTGGGGGTGGTGGGAGACATGAGTGGGGGCCTGGTGGGGGCTGCCCATCGTGGCTGAGGGGTGGGGGTGATAGGGGACATGATTGGGGGCCTGGTGGAGGCTGCCCATGGTGGCTGGAGGGCGGGGGTGGTGGGAGACATGAGTGGGGGCCTGGTGGAGGCTGCCCATGGTGGCTGGGGGGTGGGGGTGGGTGGGAGACATGAGTGGGGGCCTGGTGGGGGCTGCCCATGGTGGCTAGGGGGTGGGGGTGGTGGGAGACATGGGTGGGGGCCTGGTGGAGGGTGCCCCACACTGCTGGGGGGGTGGGAGACATGAATGGGGGCCTGGTGGAGGCTGCCCATGGTGGCTGGGGGGTGGGGGTGGGTGGGAGACATGAGTGGGGGCCTGGTGGGGGCTGGCCATGGTGGCTGGGGGGTGGGGGTGATAGGGGACATGAGTGGGGGCCTGGTGGAGGCTGCCCATGGTGGCTGGGGGGTGGGGGTGGTGGGAGACATGAGTGGGGGCCTGGTGGAGGCTGCCCCTGCACTGCTGGGTGGTGGGGGTGATAGGGTACATGAATGGGGGCCTGGTGGTGGATACCCATGGTGGCTGGGGGGTGGGGGTGGTGGGAGACATGAGTGGGGGCCTAGTGGGGGCTGCCCATCGTGGCTGAGGGGTGGGGGTGATAGGGGACATGAGTGGGGGCCTGGTGGAGGCTGCCCATGGTGGCTGGAGGGCGGGGGTGGTGGGAGACATGAGTGGGGGCCTGGTGGAGGCTGCCCCTGCACTGCTGGGGGGTGGGGGTGAAAGGGGACATGAGTGGGGCCTGGTGGGGGATGCCCATGGTGGCTGGGGGGTGGGAGTGGTGGGAGACATGGGTGGGGGCCTGGTGGGGGCTGCCCATGGTGGCTGGGGGGTGGGGGTGATAGGGGACATGAGTGGGGGCCTGGTGGAGGCTGCCCATGGTGCCTGGGCGGTGGGGGTGGGTGGGAGACATGGGTGGGGGCCTGGTGGAAGGTGCCCCACACTGCTGGGGGGGTGGGGGTGGTGGGAGACATGGGTAGGAGCCTTGTGGGGGCTGCTCATGGTGGCTGGGGGGTGGGGGTGATAGGGGACATGAGTGGGGGCCTGGTGGGGGCTGCCCATGGTGGCTGGGGGGTGGGGGGGTGGTAGACATGGGTGGGAGCCTGGTGGGGGCTGCCCACTATGGGAGACATGAGTGGCGGTCTGGTGGGGGCTGCCCATGGTGGGTAGGGGGTGGGGGTGGGAGACATGAGTGAGGGTCTGGTGGGGGCTGCCCATGGTGGGTAGGGGGTGGGGGTGGGTGGGAGACATGAGTGGGGGCCTGGTGGGGGCTGCCCATGGTGGCTGGGGGGTGGGGGTGGTGGGAGACATGGGTGGGGGCCTGGTGGAGGGTGCCCCACACTGCTGGGGGGTGGGGGTGGTGGGAGACATGAGTGGGGGTCTGGTGGAGGCTGCCCATGGTGGCTGGGGGGTGGGGGTGGGTGGGAGACATGAGTGGGGGCCTGGTGGGGGCTGCCCATGGTGGCGGGGGGTGGGGGTGATAGGGGACATGAGTGAGGGTCTGGTGGGGGCTGCCCATGGTGGGTAGGGGGTGGGGGTGGGTGGGAGACATGAGTGGGGGCCTGGTGGGGGCTGCCCATGGTGGCTGGGGGGTGGGGGTGGGTGGGAGACATGAGTGGGGGCCTGGTGGAGGCTGCCCCTGCACTGCTGGGGGGTGGGGGTGATAGGGGACATGAGTGGGGGCCTGGTGGGGGATGCCCATGGTGGCTGGGGGTTGGGGGTGGTGGGAGACATGGGTGGGGGCCTGGTGGGGACTGCCCATGGTGGCAGGGGGGTGGGGGTGATAGGGGACATAAGTGGGGGCCTGGTGGAGGCTGCTCATGGTGGCTGGGGGGTGGGGGTGGTGGGAGACATGAGTGGGGGCCTGATGGAGGCTGCCCCTGCACTGCTGGGGGGTGGGGGGGTGGTAGTCATGGGTGGGAGCCTGGTGGGGGCTGCCCATGGTGGCTGGGGGGTGGGGGTGATAGGGGACATGAGTGGGGGCCTGGTGGGGGCTGCCCATGGTGGCTGGGGTGTGGGGGTGGGTGGGAGACATGAGTGGGGGCCTGGTGGGGGCTGCCCATGGTGGCTAGGGGGTGGGGGTGGTGGGAGACATGGGTGGGGGCCTGGTGGAGGGTGCCCCACACTGCTGGGGGGGTGGTGGGAGACATGAGTGGGGGCCTGGTGGAGGCTGCCCATGGTGGCTGGGGGGTGGGGGTGGGTTGGAGACATGAGTGGGGGCCTGGTGGGGGCTGCCCATGGTGGCTGGGTGGTGGGAGTGATAGGGGACATGAGTGGGGGCCTGGTGGAGGCTGCCCATGGTGGCTGGGGGTGGGGTGGTGGGTGACATGAGTGGGGGCCTGGTGGAGGCTACCCCTGCACTGCTGGGGGGTGGGGGTGATAGGGGACATGAGTGGGGGCCTGGTGGGGGATGCCCATGGTGGCTGGGGGGTGGGGGTGGTGGGAGACATGAGTGGGGGCCTGGTGGGGGATACCCATGGTGGCTGGGGGGTGGGGGTGGTGGGAGACATGAGTGGGGGCCTGGTGGGGGCTGCCCATGGTGGCTGAGGGGTGGGGGTGATAGGGGACATGAGTGGGGGCCTGGTGGAGGCTGCCCATGGTGGCTGGAGGGTGGGGGTGGTGGGAGACATGAGTGGGGGCCTGGTGGAGGCTGCCCCTACACTGCTGGGGGGTGGGGGTGATAGGGGACATGAGTGGGGCCTGGTGGGGGATGCCCATGGTGGCTGGGGGGTGGGGGTGGTGGGAGAGATGGGTGGGGGCCTGGTGGGGGCTGCCCATGGTGGCTGGGGGGTGGGGGTGATAGGGGACATGAGTGGGGGCCTGGTGGAGGCTGCCCATGGTGGCTGGGGGGTGGGGGTGGTGGGAGACATGGGTGGGAGCCTGGTGGGGGCTGCTCATGGTGGCTGGGGGGTGGGGGTGATAGGGGACAAAAGTGGGGGCCTGGTGGGGGCTGCCCATGGTGGCTGGGGGGTGGGGGGGTGGTTGACTTGGGTGGGAGCCTGGTGGGGGCTGCCCATGGTGGCTGGGGGGTGGGGGCAGTGGGAGACATGGGTGGGGGCCTGGTGGAGGGTGCCCATACTGCTGGGGGGATGGGGGTGATAGGGGACATGAGTGAGGGCCTGGTGGGGGCTGCCCATGGTGGCTGGGGGGTGGGGGGGTGGTAGACATGGGTGGGGGCCTGGTGGAGGGTGCCCCACACTGCTGGGGGGGTGGGGGTGGTGGGAGACATGGGTGGGAGCCTGGTGGGGGCTGCCCATGGTGGCTGGGGGGTGGGGGTGATAGGGGACATGAGTGGGGGCCTGGTGGGGTCTGCCCATGGTGGCTGGGGGGTGGGGGGGTGGTAGACATGGGTGGGAGCCTGGTGGGGGCTGCCCATGGTGGCTGAGGGGGGTGGGAGACATGAGTGGGGGTCTGGTGGGGGCTGCCCATGGTGGGTAGGGGGTGGGGGTGGGTGGGAGACATGAGTGGGGGCCTGGTGGGGGCTGCCCATGGTGGCTGGGGGGTGGGGGTGGTGGGAGACATGGGTGGGGGCCTGGTGGAGGGTACCCCACACTGCTGGGGGGTGGGGGTGGTGGGAGACATGAGTGGGGGCCTGGTGGAGGCTGCCCATGGTGGCTGGGGGGTGGGGGTGGGTGGGAGACATGAGTGGGGGCCTGGTGGGGGCTGCCCATGGTGGCGGGGGGGGTGGGGGTGATAGGGGACATGAGTGGGGGTCTGGTGGAGTCTGCCCATGGTGGCTGGGGGGTGGGGGTGGTGGGAGACATGAGTGGGGGCCTGGTGGAGGCTGCCCCTGCACTGCTGGGGTGTGGGGGTGATAGGGGACATGAGTGGGGGCCTGGTGGGGGATGCCCATGGTGGATGGAGGTTGGGGGTGGTGGGAGACATGGGTGGGGGCCTGGTGGGGGCTGCCCATGGTGGCAGGGGGGTGGGGGTGATAGGCGACATGAGTGGGGGCCTGGTGGAGGCTGCCCATGGTGGCTGGGGGGTGGGGGTGGTGGGAGACATGAGTGGGGGCCTGATGGAGGCTGCCCCTGCACTGCTGGGGGGTGGGGGTGGTGGTAGTCATGGGTGGGAGCCTGGTGGGGGCTGCCCATGGTGGCTGGGGGGTGGGGGTGATAGGGGACATGAGTGGGGGCCTGGTGGGGGCTGCCCATGGTGGCTGGGGGGTGGGGGTGGGTGGGAGACATGAGTGGGGGCCTGGTGGGGGCTGCCCATGGTGGCTAGGGGGTGGGGGTGGTGGGAGACATGGGTGGGGGCCTGGTGGAGGGTGCCCCACACTGCTGGGGGGGGTGGTGGGAGACATGGGTGGGGGCCTGGTGGAGGGTGCCCCACACTGCTGGGGGGATGGGGGTGATAGGGGACATGAGTGGGGGCCTGGTGGGGGCTGCCCATGGTGGCTGGGGGGTGGGGGGTGGTAGACATGGGTGGGAGCCTGGTGGGGGCTGCCCATGGTGGCTGGGGGGTGGGGGTGGTGGGAAACATGAGTGGGGGCCTGGTGGAGGCTGCCCCTGCACTGCTGGGAGGTGGGGGTGATAGGGGACATGAGTGGGGGCCTGGTGGGGGATGCCCATGGTGGCTGGGGGGCGGGGGTGTGATGGGAGACATGGGTGGGGGCCTGGTGGAGGCTGCCCATGGTGGCAGGGGGGTGGGGGTGATAGGGGACATGAGTGGGGGCCTGATGGAGGCTGCCCCTGCACTGCTGGGGGGTGGGGGTGGTGGTAGACATGGGTGGGAGCCTGGTGGGGGCTGCCCATGGTGGCTGGGGGGTGGGGGTGATAGGGGACATGAGTGGGGGCCTGGTGGGGGCTGCCCATGGTGGCTGGGGGGTGGGGGTGGGTGGGAGACATGAGTGGGGGCCTGGTGGGGGCTGCCCATGGTGGCTAGGGGGTGGGGGTGGTGGGAGACATGGGTGGGGGCCTGGTGGAGGGTGCCCCACACTGCTGGGGGGGTGGGAGACATGAGTGGGGGCCTGGTGGAGGCTGCCCATGGTGGCTGGGGGGTGGGGGTGGGTGGGAGACATGAGTAGGGGCCTGGTGGGGGCTGCCCATGGTGGCTGGGGGGTGGGGGTGATAGGGGACATGAGTGGGGGCCTGGTGGAGGCTGCCCATGGTGGCTGGGGGGTGGGGGTGGTGGGAGACATGAGTGGGGGCCTGGTGGAGGCTGCCCCTGCACTGCTGGGTGGTGGGGGTGATAGGGGACATGAGTGGGGGCCTGGTGGTGGATACCCATGGTGGCTGGGGGGTGGGGGTGGTGGGAGACATGAGTGGGGGCCTGGTGGGGGCTGCCCATCGTGGCTGAGGGGTGGGGGTGATAGGGGACATGATTGGGGGCCTGGTGGAGGCTGCCCATGGTGGCTGGAGGGCGGGGGTGGTGGGAGACATGAGTGGGGGCCTGGTGGAGGCTGCCCATGGTGGCTGGGGGGTGGGGGTGGGTGGGAGACATGAGTGGGCGCCTGGTGGGGGCTGCCCATGGTGGCTAGGGGGTGGGGGTGGTGGGAGACATGGGTGGGGGCCTGGTGGAGGATGCCCCTGCACTGCTGGGGGGTGGGGGTGATAGGGGACATGAGTGGAGGCCTGGTGGGGGATGCCCATGGTGGCTGGGGGGTGGGGGTGGTGGGAGACATGGGTGGGGGCCTGGTGGGGGCTGCCCATGGTGGCTGGGGGGGGTGATAGGGGACATGAGTGGGGGCCTGGTGGAGGCTGCCAATTGTGGCTGGGGGGTGGGGGTGGGTGGGAGACATGGGTGGGGGCCTGGTGGAGGGTGCCCCACACTGCTGGGGGGTGGGGGTGATAGGGGACATGAGTGGGGGCCTGGTGGGGGCTGCCCATGGTGGCTGGGGGGTGGGGGGGTGGTGGACATGGTTGGGAGCCTGGTGGGGGCTGCCCATGGTGGCTGGGGGGGGGGTGGGTGGGAGACATGAGTGGGGGTCTGGTGGGGGCTGCCCATGGTGGGTAGGGGGTGGGGGTGGGTGGGAGACATGAGTGGGGGCCTGGTGGGGGCTGCCCATGGTGGCTGGGGGGTGGGGGTGGTGGTAGACATGGGTGGGGGCCTGGTGGAGGGTGCCCCACACTGCTGGGGGGTGGGGGTGGTGGGAGACATGAGTGGGGGCCTGGTGGAGGCTGCCCATGGTGGCTGGGGGGTGGGGGTGGATGGGAGACATGAGTGGGGGCCTGGTGGGGGCTGCCCATGGTGGCTGTGGGGTGGGGGTGATAGGGGACATGAGTGGGGGCCTGGTGGAGGCTGCCCATGGTGGCTGGGGGGTGGGGGCGGTGGGAAACATGAGTGGGGGCCTGGTGGAGGCTGCCCCTGCACTGCTGGGAGGTGGGGGTGATAGGGGACATGAGTGGGGGCCTGGTGGGGGATGCCCATGGTGGCTGGGGGGGCGGGGGTGTGATGGGAGACATGGGTGGGGGCCTGGTGGAGGCTGCCCATGGTGGCAGGGGGGTGGGGGTGATAGGGGACATGAGTGGGGGCCTGGTGGAGGCTGCCCATGGTGGCTGGGGGGTGAGGGTGGTGGGAACATGAGTGGGGGCCTGATGGAGGCTGCCCCTGCACTGCTGGGGGGTGGGGGTGGTGGTAGACATGGGTGGGAGCCTGGTGGGGGCTGCCCATGGTGGCTGGGGGGTGGGGGTGATAGGGGACATGAGTGGGGGCCTGGTGGGGGCTGCCCATGGTGGCTGGGGGGTGGGGGTGGGTGGGAGACATGAGTGGGGGCCTGGTGGGGGCTGCCCATGGTGGCTAGGGGGTGGGGGTGGTGGGAGACATGGGTGGGGGCCAGGTGGAGGGTGCCCCACACTGCTGGGGGGGTGGGAGACATGAGTGGGGGCCTGGTGGAGGCTGCCCATGGTGGCTGGGGGGTGGGGGTGGGTGGGAGACATGAGTAGGGGCCTGGTGGGGGCTGCCCATGGTGGCTGGGGGGTGGGGGTGATAGGGGACATGTGTGGGGGCCTGGTGGAGGCTGCCCATGGTGGCTGGGGGGTGGGGGTGGTGGGAGACATGAGTGGGGGCCTGGTGGAGGCTGCCCCTGCACTGCTGGGTGGTGGGGGTGATAGGGGACATGAGTGGGGGCCTGGTGGTGGATACCCATGGTGGCTGGGGGGTGGGGGTGGTGGGAGACATGAGTGGGGGCCTGGTGGGGGCTGCCCATCGTGGCTGAGGGGTGGGGGTGATAGGGGACATGATTGGGGGCCTGGTGGAGGCTGCCCATGGTGGCTGGAGGGCGGGGGTGGTGGGAGACATGAGTGGGGGCCTGGTGGAGGCTGCCCATGGTGGCTGGGGGGTGGGGGTGGGTGGGAGACATGAGTGGGGGCCTGGTGGGGGCTGCCCATGGTGGCTAGGGGGTGGGGGTGGTGGGAGACATGGGTGGGGGCCTGGTGGAGGGTGCCCCACACTGCTGGGGGGGGTGGGAGACATGAATGGGGGCCTGGTGGAGGCTGGCCATGGTGGCTGGGGGGTGGGGGTGATAGGGGACATGAGTGGGGGCCTGGTGGAGGCTGCCCATGGTGGCTGGGGGGTGGGGGTGGTGGGAGACATGAGTGGGGGCCTGGTGGAGGCTGCCCCTGCACTGCTGGGTGGTGGGGGTGATAGGGTACATGAATGGGGGCCTGGTGGTGGATACCCATGGTGGCTGGGGGGTGGGGGTGGTGGGAGACATGAGTGGGGGCCTGGTGGGGGCTGCCCATCGTGGCTGAGGGGTGGGGGTGATAGGGGACATGAGTGGGGGCCTGGTGGAGGCTGCCCATGGTGGCTGGAGGGCGGGGGTGGTTGGAGACATGAGTGGGGGCCTGGTGGAGGCTGCCCCTGCACTGCTGGGGGGTGGGGGTGAAAGGGGACATGAGTGGGGCCTGGTGGGGGATGCCCATGGTGGCTGGGGGGTGGGAGTGGTGGGAGACATGGGTGGGGGCCTGGTGGGGGCTGCCCATGGTGGCTGGGGGGTGGGGTGATAGGGGACATGAGTGGGGGCCTGGTGGAGGCTGCCCATGGTGCCTGGGCGGTGGGGGTGGGTGGGAGACATGGGTGGGGGCCTGGTGGAAGGTGCCCCACACTGCTGGGGGGGTGGGGGGTGGTGGGAGACATGGGTAGGAGCCTTGTGGGGGCTGCTCATGGTGGCTGGGGGGTGGGGGTGATAGGGGACATGAGTGGGGGCCTGGTGGGGGCTGCCCATGGTGGCTGGGGGGTGGGGGGGTGGTAGACATGGGTGGGAGCCTGGTGGGGGCTGCCCATGGTGGGTGGGGGGGGTGGGAGACATGAGTGGCGGTCTGGTGGGGGCTGCCCATGGTGGGTAGGGGGTGGGGGTGGGAGACATGAGTGAGGGTCTGGTGGGGGCTGCCCATGGTGGGTAGGGGGTGGGGGTGGGTGGGAGACATGAGTGGGGGCCTGGTGGGGGCTGCCCATGGTGGCTGGGGGGTGGGGGTGGTGGGAGACATGGGTGGGGGCCTGGTGGAGGGTGCCCCACACTGCTGGGGGGTGGGGGTGGTGGGAGACATGAGTGGGGGTCTGGTGGAGGCTGCCCATGGTGGCTGGGGGGTGGGGGTGGGTGGGAGACATGAGTGGGGGCCTGGTGGGGGCTGCCCATGGTGGCGGGGGGTGGGGGTGATAGGGGACATGAGTGGGGGCCTGGTGGAGGCTGCCCATGGTGGCTGGGGGGTGGGGGTGGTGGGAGACATGAGTGGGGGCCTGGTGGAGGCTGCCCCTGCACTGCTGGGGGGTGGGGGTGATAGGGGACATGAGTGGGGGCCTGGTGGGGGATGCCCATGGTGGCTGGGGGTTGGGGGTGGTGGGAGACATGGGTGGGGGCCTGGTGGGGGCTGCCCATGGTGGCAGGGGGGTGGGGGTGATAGGGGACATAAGTGGGGGCCTGGTGGAGGCTGCTCATGGTAGCTGGGGGGTGGTGGGAGACATGAGTGGGGGCCTGATGGAGGCTGCCCCTGCACTGCTGGGGGGTGGGGGGGTGGTAGTCATGGGTGGGAGCCTGGTGGGGGCTGCCCATGGTGGCTGGGGGGTGGGGGTGATAGGGGACATGAGTGGGGGCCTGGTGGGGGCTGCCCATGGTGGCTGGGGGGTGGGGGTGGGTGGGAGACATGAGTGGGGGCCTGGTGGGGGCTGCCCATGGTGGCTAGGGGGTGGGGGTGGTGGGAGACATGGGTGGGGGCCTGGTGGAGGGTGCCCCACACTGCTGGGGGGGGTGGTGGGAGACATGAGTGGGGGCCTGGTGGAGGCTGCCCATGGTGGCTGGGGGGTGGGGGTGGGTTGGAGACATGAGTGGGGGCCTGGTGGGGGCTGCCCATGGTGGCTGGGTGGTGGGGGTGATAGGGGACATGAGTGGGGGCCTGGTGGAGGCTGCCCATGGTGGCTGGGGGTGGGGTGGTGGGTGACATGAGTGGGGGCCTGGTGGAGGCTGCCCCTGCACTGCTGGGGGGTGGGGGTGATAGGGGACATGAGTGGGGGCCTGGTGGGGGATGCCCATGGTGGCTGGGGGGTGGGGGTGGTGGGAGACATGAGTGGGGGTCTGGTGGGGGATACCCATGGTGGCTGGGGGGTGGGGGTGGTGGGAGACATGAGTGGGGGCCTGGTGGGGGCTGCCCATGGTGGCTGAGGGGTGGGGGTGATAGGGGACATGAGTGGGGGCCTGGTGGAGGCTGCCCATGGTGGCTGGAGGGTAGGGGTGGTGGGAGACATGAGTGGGGGCCTGGTGGAGGCTGCCCCTACACTGCTGGGGGGTGGGGGTGATAGGGGACATGAGTGGGGCCTGGTGGGGGATGCCCATGGTGGCTGGGGGGTGGGGTGGTGGGAGAGATGGGTGGGGGCCTGGTGGGGGCTGCCCATGGTGGCTGGGGGGTGGGGGTGATAGGGGACATGAGTGGGGGCCTGGTGGAGGCTGCCCATGGTGGCTGGGGGGTGGGGGTGGTGGGAGACATGGGTGGGAGCCTGGTGGGGGCTGCTCATGGTGGCTGGGGGGTGGGGGTGATAGGGGACAAGAGTGGGGGCCTGGTGGGGGCTGCCCATGGTGGCTGGGGGGTGGGGGGGTGGTTGACTTGGGTGGGAGCCTGGTGGGGGCTGCCCATGTTGGCTGGGGGGTGGGGGCAGTGGGAGACATGGGTGGGGGCCTGGTGGAGGGTGCCCCACACTGCTGGGGGGATGGGGGTGATAGGGGACATGAGTGAGGGCCTGGTGGGGGCTGCCCATGGTGGCTGGGGGGTGGGGGGTGGTAGACATGGGTGGGGGCCTGGTGGAGGGTGCCCCACACTGCTGGGGGGTGGGGGTGGTGGGAGACATGGGTGGGAGCCTGGTGGGGGCTGCCCATGGTGGCTGGGGGGTGGGGGTGATAGGGGACATGAGTGGGGGCCTGGTGGGGGCTGCCCATGGTGACTGGGGGGTGGGGGGGTGGTAGACATGGGTGGGAGCCTGGTGGGGGCTGCCCATGGTGGCTGAGGGGGGTGGGAGACATGAGTGGGGGTCTGGTGGGGGCTGCCCATGGTGGGTAGGGGGTGGGGGTGGGTGGGAGACATGAGTGGGGGCCTGGTGGGGGCTGCCCATGGGGGCTGGGGGGTGGGGGTGGTGGGAGACATGGGTGGGGGCCTGGTGGAGGGTACCCCACACTGCTGGGGGGTGGGGGTGGTGGGAGACATGAGTGGGGGCCTGGTGGAGGCTGCCCATGGTGGCTGGGGGGTGGGGGTCGGTGGGAGACATGAATGGGGGCCTGGTGGGGGCTGCCCATGGTGGCGGGGGGGTGGGGGTGATAGGGGACATGAGTGGGGGCCTGGTGGAGGCTGCCCATGGTGGCTGGGGGGTGGGGGTGGTGGGAGACATGAGTGGGGGCCTGGTGGAGGCTGCCCCTGCACTGCTGGGGGGTGGGGGTGATAGGGGACATGAGTGGGGGCCTGGTGGGGGATGCCCATGGTGGATGGAGGTTGGGGGTGGTGGGAGACATGGGTGGGGGCCTGGTGGGGCTGCCCATGGTGGCAGGGGGGTGGGGGTGATAGGCGACATGAGTGGGGGCCTGGTGGAGGCTGCCCATGGTGGCTGGGGGGTGGGGGTGGTAGGAGACATGAGTGGGGGCCTGATGGAGGCTGCCCCTGCACTGCTGGGGGGTGGGGGTGGTGGTAGTCATGGGTGGGAGCCTGCTGGGGGCTGCCCATGGTGGCTGGGGGGTGGGGGTGATAGGGGACATGAGTGGGGGCCTGGTGGGGGCTGCCCATGGTGGCTGGGGGGTGGGGGTGGGTGGGAGACATGAGTGGGGGCCTGGTGGGGGCTGCCCATGGTGGCTAGGGGGTGGGGGTGGTGGGAGACATGGGTGGGGGCCTGGTGGAGGGTGCCCCACACTGCTGGGGGGGGTGGTGGGAGACATGGGTGGGGGCCTGGTGGAGGGTGCCCCACACTGCTGGGGGGATGGGGGTGATAGGGGACATGAGTGGGGGCCTGGTGGGGGCTGCCCATGGTGGCTGGGGGGTGGGGGGGTGGTAGACATGGGTGGGAGCCTGGTGGGGGCTGCCCATGGTGGCTGGGGGGTGGGGGTGGTGGAAAACATGAGTGGGGGCCTGGTGGAGGCTGCCCCTGCACTGCTGGGAGGTGGGGGTGATAGGGGACATGAGTGGGGGCCTGGTGGGGGATGCCCATGGTGGCTGGGGGGCGGGGGTGTGATGGGAGACATGGGTGGGGGCCTGGTGGAGGCTGCCCATGGTGGCAGGGGGGTGGGGGTGATAGGGGACATGAGTGGGGGCCTGGTGGAGGCTGCCCATGGTGGCTGGGGGGTGAGGGTGGTGGGAGACATGAGTGGGGGCCTGATGGAGGCTGCCCCTGCACTGCTGGGGGGTGGGGGTGGTGGTAGACATGGGTGGGAGCCTGGTGGGGGCTGCCCATGGTGGCTGGGGGGTGGGGGTGATAGGGGACATGAGTGGGGGCCTGGTGGGGGCTGCCCATGGTGGCTGGGGGGTGGGGGTGGGTGGGAGACATGAGTGGGGGCCTGGTGGGGGCTGCCCATGGTGGCTAGGGGGTGGGGGTGGTGGGAGACATGGGTGGGGGCCTGGTGGAGGGTGCCCCACACTGCTGGGGGGGTGGGAGACATGAGTGGGGGCCTGGTGGAGGCTGCCCATGGTGGCTGGGGGGTGGGGGTGGTGGGAGACATGAGTGGGGGCCTGGTGGAGGCTGCCCCTGCACTGCTGGGGGGTGGGGGTGAAAGGGGACATGAGTGGGGCCTGGTGGGGGATGCCCATGGTGGCTGGGGGGTGGGAGTGGTGGGAGACATGGGTGGGGGCCTGGTGGGGGCTGTCCATGGTGGCTGGGGGGTGGGGGTGATTAGGGACATGAGTGGGGCCTGGTGGGGGATGCCCATGGTGGCTGGGGGGTGGGGGTGGTGGGAGACATGGGTGGGGGCCTGGTGGAGGGTGCCCCACACTGCTGGGGGGGTGGTGGGAGACATGGGTGGGGGCCTGGTGGAGGGTGCCCCACACTGCTGGGGGGATGGGGGTGATAGGGGACATGAGTGGGGGCCTGGTGGTGGCTGCCCATGGTGGCTGGGGGGTGGGGGGGTGGTAGACATGGGTGGGAGCCTGGTGGGGGCTGCCCATGGTGGCTGGGGGGTGGGGGTGGTGGGAAACATGAGTGGGGGCCTGGTGGAGGCTGCCCCTGCACTGCTGGGAGGTGGGGGTGATAGGGGACATGAGTGGGGGCCTGGTGGGGGATGCCCATGGTGGCTGGGGGGCGGGGGTGTGATGGGAGACATGGGTGGGGGCCTGGTGGAGGCTGCCCATGGTGGCAGGGGGGTGGGGGTGATAGGGGACATGAGTGGGGGCCTGGTGGAGGCTGCCCATGGTGGCTGGGGGGTGAGGGTGGTGGGAGACATGAGTGGGGGCCTGATGGAGGCTGCCCCTGCACTGCTGGGGGGTGGGGGTGGTGGTAGACATGGGTGGGAGCCTGGTGGGGGCTGCCCATGGTGGCTGGGGGGTGGGGGTGATAGGGGACATGAGTGGGGGCCTGGTGGGGGCTGCCCATGGTGGCTGGGGGGTGGGGGTGGGTGGGAGACATGAGTGGGGGCCTGGTGGGGGCTGCCCATGGTGGCTAGGGGGTGGGGGTGGTGGGAGACATGGGTGGGGGCCTGGTGGAGGGTGCCCCACACTGCTGGGGGGGTGGGAGACATGAGTGGGGGCCTGGTGGAGGCTGCCCATGGTGGCTGGGGGGTGGGGGTGGTGGGAGACATGAGTGGGGGCCTGGTGGAGGCTGCCCCTGCACTGCTGGGGGGTGGGGGTGAAAGGGGACATGAGTGGGGCCTGGTGGGGGATGCCCATGGTGGCTGGGGGGTGGGAGTGGTGGGAGACATGGGTGGGGGCCTGGTGGGGGCTGTCCATGGTGGCTGGGGGGTGGGGGTGATTAGGGACATGAGTGGGGCCTGGTGGGGGATGCCCATGGTGGCTGGGGGGTGGGGGTGGGTGGGAGACATGAGTGGGGGCCTGGTGGGGGCTGCCCATGGTGGCTAGGGGGTGGGGGTGGTGGGAGACATGGGTGGGGGCCTGGTGGAGGGTGCCCCACACTGCTGGGGGGGTGGGAGACATGAGTGGGGGCCTGGTGGAGGCTGCCCATGGTGGCTGGAGGGCGGGGGTGGTGGGAGACATGAGTGGGGGCCTGGTGGAGGCTGCCCCTGCACTGCTGGGGGGTGGGGGTGAAAGGGGACATGAGTGGGGCCTGGTGGGGGATGCCCATGGTGGCTGGGGGGTGGGAGTGGTGGGAGACATGGGTGGGGGCCTGGTGGGGGCTGTCCATGGTGGCTGGGGGGTGGGGGTGATTAGGGACATGAGTGGGGGCCTGGTGGAGGCTGCCCATGGTGCCTGGGCGGTGGGGGTGGGTGGGAGACATGGGTGGGGGCCTGGTGGAAGGTGCCCCACACTGCTGGGGGGGTGGGGGTGGTGGGAGACATGGGTAGGAGCCTTGTGGGGGCTGCTCATGGTGGCTGGGGGGTGGGGGTGATAGGGGACATGAGTGGGGGCCTGGTGGGGGCTGCCCATGGTGGCTGGGGGGTGGGGGGGTGGTGGACATGGGTGGGAGCCTGGTGGGGGCTGCCCATGGTGGGTGGGGGGGGTGGGAGACATGAGTGGCGGTCTGGTGGGGCTGCCCATGGTGGGTAGGGGGTGGGGGTGGGAGACATGAGTGAGGGTCTGGTGGGGGCTGCCCATGGTGGGTAGGGGGTGGGGGTGGGTGGGAGACATGAGTGGGGGCCTGGTGGGGGCTGCCCATGGTGGCTGGGGGGTGGGGGTGGTGGGAGACATGGGTGGGGGCCTGGTGGGGGCTGCCCATGGTGGCTGGGGGTGGGGGTGATAGGGGACATGAGTGGGGGCCTGGTGGGGGCTGCCCATGGTGGCTGGGGGTGGGGGTGGTTGGGAGACATGAGTGGGGGCCTGGTGGGGGCTGCCCATGGTGGCTAGGGGGTGGGGGTGGTGGGAGACATGGGTGGGGGCCTGGTGGAGGGTGCCCCACACTGCTGGGGGGGTGGGGGAGACATGGGTGGGGGCCTGGTGGAGGGTGCCCCACACTGCTGGGGGGATGGGGGTGATAGGGGACATGAGTGGGGGCCTGGTGGGGGCTGCCCATGGTGGCTGGGGGGTGGGGGGGGTGGTAGACATGGGTGGGAGCCTCGTGGGGGCTGCCCATGGTGGCTGGGGGATGGGGGTGGTGGGAAACATGAGTGGGGGCCTGGTGGAGGCTGCCCTGCACTGCTGGGAGGTGGGGGTGATAGGGGACATGAGTGGGGGCCTGGTGGGGGATGCCCATGGTGGCTGGGGGGCGGGGGTGTGATGGGAGACATGGGTGGGGGCCTGGTGGAGGCTGCCCATGGTGGCAGGGGGTGGGGTGATAGGCGACATGAGTGGGGGCCTGGTGGAGGCTGCCCATGGTGGCTGGGGGTGGGGGTGGTGGTAGACATGGGTGGGAGCCTGGTGGGGGCTGCCCATGGTGGCTGGGGGGTGGGGGTGGTGGGAGACATGGGTGGGGGCCTGGTGGAGGGTACCCCACACTGCTGGGGGGTGGGGTGGTGGGAGACATGAGTGGGGGCCTGGTGGAGGCTGCCCATGGTGGCTGGGGGGTGGGGGTGGGTGGGAGACATGAGTGGGGGCCTGGTGGGGGCTGCCCATGGTGGCGGGGGGGTGGGGGTGATAGGGGACATGAGTGGGGCCTGGTGGAGGCTGCCCATGGTGGCTGGGGGTGGGGGTGGTGGGAGACATGAGTGGGGGCCTGGTGGAGGCTGCCCCTGCACTGCTGGGGGTGGGGGTGATAGGGGGACATGAGTGGGGGCCTGGTGGGGGATGCCCATGGTGGATGGAGGTTGGGGGTGGTGGGAGACATGGGTGGGGGCCTGGTGGGGCTGCCCATGGTGGCAGGGGGGTGGGGGTGATAGGCGACATGAGTGGGGGCCTGGTGGAGGCTGCCCATGGTGGCTGGGGGGTCGGGGTGGTGGGAGACATGAGTGGGGGCCTGATGGAGGCTGCCCCTGCACTGCTGGGGGGTGGGGGTGGTGGTAGTCATGGGTGGGAGCCTGGTGGGGGCTGCCCATGGTGGCTGGGGGTGGGGGTGATAGGGGACATGAGTGGGGGCCTGGTGGGGGCTGCCCATGGTGGCTGGGGGGTGGGGGTGGGTGGGAGACATGAGTGGGGGCCTGGTGGGGGCTGCCCATGGTGGCTAGGGGGTGGGGGTGGTGGGAGACATGGGTGGGGGCCTGGTGGAGGGTGCCCCACACTGCTGGGGGGGGTGGTGGGAGACATGGGTGGGGGCCTGGTGGAGGGTGCCCCACACTGCTGGGGGGATGGGGGTGATAGGGGACATGAGTGGGGGCCTGGTGGGGGCTGCCCATGGTGGCTGGGGGGTGGGGGGGTGGTAGACATGGGTGGGAGCCTGGTGGGGGCTGCCCATGGTGGCTGGGGGGTGGGGGTGGTGGGAAACATGAGTGGGGGCCTGGTGGAGGCTGCCCCTGCACTGCTGGGAGGTGGGGGTGATAGGGGACATGAGTGGGGGCCTGGTGGGGGATGCCCATGGTGGCTGGGGGGCGGGGGTGTGATGGGAGACATGGGTGGGGGCCTGGTGGAGGCTGCCCATGGTGGCAGGGGGGTGGGGGTGATAGGGGACATGAGTGGGGGCCTGGTGGAGGCTGCCCATGGTGGCTGGGGGGTGAGGGTGGTGGGAGACATGAGTGGGGGCCTGATGGAGGCTGCCCCTGCACTGCTGGGGGGTGGGGGTGGTGGTAGACATGGGTGGGAGCCTGGTGGGGGCTGCCCATGGTGGCTGGGGGGTGGGGGTGATAGGGGACATGAGTGGGGGCCTGGTGGGGGCTGCCCATGGTGGCTGGGGGGTGGGGGTGGGTGGGAGACATGAGTGGGGGCCTGGTGGGGGCTGCCCATGGTGGCTAGGGGGTGGGGGTGGTGGGAGACATGGGTGGGGGCCTGGTGGAGGGTGCCCCACACTGCTGGGGGGGTGGGAGACATGAGTGGGGGCCTGGTGGAGGCTGCCCATGGTGGCTGGGGGGTGGGGGTGGGTGGGAGACATGAGTAGGGGCCTGGTGGGGGCTGCCCATGGTGGCTGGGGGGTGGGGGTGATAGGGGACATGAGTGGGGGCCTGGTGGAGGCTGCCCATGGTGGCTGGGGGGTGGGGGTGGTGGGAGACATGAGTGGGGGCCTGGTGGAGGCTGCCCCTGCACTGCTGGGTGGTGGGGGTGATAGGGGACATGAGTGGGGGCCTGGTGGTGGATACCCATGGTGGCTGGGGGGTGGGGGTGGTGGGAGACATGAGTGGGGGCCTGGTGGGGGCTGCCCATCGTGGCTGAGGGGTGGGGGTGATAGGGGACATGATTGGGGGCCTGGTGGAGGCTGCCCATGGTGGCTGGAGCGCGGGGGTGGTGGGAGACATGAGTGGGGGCCTGGTGGAGGCTGCCCATGGTGGCTGGGGGGTGGGGGTGGGTGGGAGACATGAGTGGGGGCCTGGTGGGGGCTGCCCATGGTGGCTAGGGGGTGGGGGTGGTGGGAGACATGGGTGGGGGCCTGGTGGAGGGTGCCCCACACTGCTGGGGGGGGTGGGAGACATGAATGGGGGCCTGGTGGAGGCTGCCCATGGTGGCTGGGGGGTGGGGGTGTGTGGGAGACATGAGTGGGGGCCTGGTGGGGGCTGCCCATGGTGGCTGGGGGGTGGGGGTGATAGGGGACATGAGTGGGGGCCTGGTGGAGGCTGCCCATGGTGGCTGGGGGGTGGGGGTGGTGGGAGACATGAGTGGGGGCCTGGTGGAGGCTGCCCCTGCACTGCTGGGTGGTGGGGGTGATAGGGGACATGAGTGGGGGCCTGGTGGTGGATACCCATGGTGGCTGGGGGTGGGGGTGGTGGGAGACATGAGTGGGGGCCTGGTGGGGGCTGCCCATCGTGGCTGAGGGGTGGGGGTGATAGGGGACATGAGTGGGGGCCTGGTGGAGGCTGCCCATGGTGGCTGGAGGGCGGGGGTGGTGGGAGACATGAGTGGGGGCCTGGTGGAGGCTGCCCCTGCACTGCTGGGGGGTGGGGGTGAAAGGGGACATGAGTGGGGCCTGGTGGGGGATGCCCATGGTGGCTGGGGGGTGGGAGTGGTGGGAGACATGGGTGGGGGCCTGGTGGGGGCTGCCCATGGTGGCTGGGGGGTGGGGGTGATTGGGGACATGAGTGGGGGCCTGGTGGAGGCTGCCCATGGTGCCTGGGCGGTGGGGGTGGGTGGGAGACATGGGTGGGGGCCTGGTGGAAGGTGCCCCACACTGCTGGGGGGGTGGGGGTGGTGGGAGACATGGGTAGGAGCCTTGTGGGGGCTGCTCATGGTGGCTGGGGGGTGGGGGTGATAGGGGACATGAGTGGGGGCCTGGTGGGGGCTGCCCATGGTGGCTGGGGGGTGGGGGGGTGGTAGACATGGGTGGGAGCCTGGTGGGGGCTGCCCATGGTGGGTGGGGGGGGGGGTGGGAGACATGAGTGGCGGTCTGGTGGGGGCTGCCCATGGTGGGTAGGGGGTGGGGGTGGGAGACATGAGTGAGGGTCTGGTGGGGGCTGCCCATGGTGGGTAGGGGGTGGGGGTGGGTGGGAGACATGAGTGGGGGCCTGGTGGGGGCTGCCCATGGTGGCTGGGGGGTGGGGGTGGTGGGAGACATGGGTGGGGGCCTGGTGGGGGCTGTCCATGGTGGCTGGGGGGTGGGGGTGATAGGGGACATGAGTGGGGGCCTGGTGGGGGCTGCCCATGGTGGCTGGGGGGTGGGGGTGGGTGGGAGACATGAGTGGGGGCCTGGTGGGGGCTGCCCATGGTGGCTAGGGGGTGGGGGTGGTGGGAGACATGGGTGGGGGCCTGGTGGAGGGTGCCCCACACTGCTGGGGGGGGGTGGTGGGAGACATGGGTGGGGGCCTGGTGGAGGGTGCCCCACACTGCTGGGGGGATGGGGGTGATAGGGGACATGAGTGGGGGCCTGGTGGGGGCTGCCCATGGTGGCTGGGGGGTGGGGGGGTGGTAGACATGGGTGGGAGCCTGGTGGGGGCTGCCCATGGTGGCTGGGGGGTGGGGGTGGTGGGAAACATGAGTGGGGGCCTGGTGGAGGCTGCCCCTGCACTGCTGGGAGGTGGGGGTGATAGGGGACATGAGTGGGGGCCTGGTGGGGGATGCCCATGGTGGCTGGGGGGCGGGGGTGTGATGGGAGACATGGGTGGGGTCTGGTGGAGGCTGCCCATGGTGGCAGGGGGGTGGGGGTGATAGGGGACATGAGTGGGGGCCTGGTGGAGGCTGCCCATGGTGGCTGGGGGGTGAGGGTGGTGGGAGACATGAGTGGGGGCCTGATGGAGGCTGCCCCTGCACTGCTGGGGGGTGGGGGTGGTGGTAGACATGGGTGGGAGCCTGGTGGGGGCTGCCCATGGTGGCTGGGGGGTGGGGGTGATAGGGGACATGAGTGGGGGCCTGGTGGGGGCTGCCCATGGTGGCTGGGGGGTGGGGGTGGGTGGGAGACATGAGTGGGGGCCTGGTGGGGGCTGCCCCTGCACTGCTGGGTGGTGGGGGTGATAGGGGACATGAGTGGGGGCCTGGTGGGGGCTGCCCATGGTGGCTGGGGGGTGGGGGTGGTGGGAGACATGGGTGGGGGCCTGGTGGAGGGTGCCCCACACTGCTGGGGGGTGGGGGTGGTGGGAGACATGAGTGGGGGTCTGGTGGAGGCTGCCCATGGTGGCTGGGGGGTGGGGGTGGGTGGGAGACATGAGTGGGGGCCTGGTGGGGGCTGCCCCTGCACTGCTGGGTGGTGGGGGTGATAGGGGACATGAGTGGGGGCCTGGTGGGGGCTGCCCATGGTGGCTGGGGGGTGGGGGTGGTGGGAGACATGGGTGGGGGCCTGGTGGAGGGTGCCCCACACTGCTGGGGGGTGGGGGTGGTGGGAGACATGAGTGGGGGCCTGGTGGGGGCTGCCCATGGTGGAGGGGGGTGGGGGTGATAGGGGACATGAGTGGGGGCCTGGTGGAGGCTGCCCATGGTGGCTGGGGGGTGGGGGTGGTGGGAGACATGAGTGGGGGCCTGGTGGAGGCTGCCCCTGCACTGCTGGGGGGTAGGGGTGATAGGGGACATGAGTGGGGGCCTGGTGGGGGATGCCCATGGTGGATGGAGGTTGGGGGTGGTGGGAGACATGGGTGGGGGCCTGGTGGGGGCTGCCCATGGTGGCAGGGGGGTGGGGGTGATAGGCGACATGAGTGGGGGCCTGGTGGAGGCTGCCCATGGTGGCTGGGGGGTGGGGGTGGTGGGAGACATGAGTGGGGGCCTGATGGAGGCTGCCCCTGCACTGCTGGGGGGTGGGGGGTGGTAGTCATGGGTGGGAGCCTGGTGGGGGCTGCCCATGGTGGCTGGGGGGTGGGGGTGATAGGGGACATGAGTGGGGGCCTGGTGGGGGCTGCCCATGGTGGCTGGGGGGTGGGGGTGGGTGGGAGACATGAGTGGGGGCCTGGTGGGGGCTGCCCATGGTGGCTAGGGGGTGGGGGTGGTGGGAGACATGGGTGGGGGCCTGGTGGAGGGTGCCCCACACTGCTGGGGGGGTGGTGGGAGACATGAGTGGGGGCCTGGTGGAGGCTACCCATGGTGGCTGGGGGGTGGGGGTGGGTTGGCGACATGAGTGGGGGCCTGGTGGGGGCTGCCCATGGTGGCTGGGTGGTGGGGGTGATAGGGGACATGAGTGGGGGCCTGGTGGAGGCTGCCCATGGTGGCTGGGGGTGGGGTGGTGGGTGACATGAGTGGGGGCCTGGTGGAGGCTGCCCCTGCACTGCTGGGGGGTGGGGGTGATAGGGGACATGAGTGGGGGCCTGGTGGGGGATGCCCATGGTGGCTGGGGGGTGGGGGTGGTGGTAGACATGAGTGGGGGCCTGATGGAGGCTGCCCCTGCACTGCTGGGGGGTGGGGGTGGTGGTAGTCATGGGTGGGAGCCTGGTGGGGGCTGCCCATGGTGGCTGGGGGGTGGGGGTGATAGGGGACATGAGTGGGGGCCTGGTGGGGGCTGCCCATGGTGGCTGGGGGGTGGGGGTGGGTGGGAGACATGAGTGGGGGCCTGGTGGGGGCTGCCCATGGTGGCTAGGGGGTGGGGGTGGTGGGAGACATGGGTGGGGGCCTGGTGGAGGGTGCCCCACACTGCTGGGGGGGTGGTGGGAGACATGGGTGGGGGCCTGGTGGAGGGTGCCCCACACTGCTGGGGGGATGGGGGTGATAGGGGACATGAGTGGGGGCCTGGTGGGGGCTGCCCATGGTGGCTGGGGGGTGGGGGGGTGGTAGACATGGGTGGGAGACTGATGGGGGCTGCCCATGGTGGCTGGGGGGTGGGGGTGGTGGGAAACATGAGTGGGGGCCTAGTGGAGGCTGCCCCTGCACTGCTGGGAGGTGGGGGTGATAGGGGACATGAGTGGGGGCCTGGTGGGGGATGCCCATGGTGGCTGGGGGGCGGGGGTGTGATGGGAGACATGGGTGGGGGCCTGGTGGAGGCTGCCCATGGTGGCAGGGGGGTGGGGGTGATAGGGGACATGAGTGGGGGCCTGGTGGAGGCTGCCCATGGTGGCTGGGGGGTGAGGGTGGTGGGAGACATGAGTGGGGGCCTGATGGAGGCTGCCCCTGCACTGCTGGGGGGTGGGGGTGGTGGTAGACATGGGTGGGAGCCTGGTGGGGGCTGCCCATGGTGGCTGGGGGGTGGGGGTGATAGGGGACATGAGTGGGGGCCTGGTGGGGGCTGCCCATGGTGGCTGGGGGGTGGGGGTGGGTGGGAGACATGAGTGGGGGCCTGGTGGGGGCTGCCCATGGTGGCTAGGGGGTGGGGGTGGTGGGAGACATGGGTGGGGGCCTGGTGGAGGGTGCCGCACACTGCTGGGGGGGTGGGAGACATGAGTGGGGGCCTGGTGGAGGCTGCCCATGGTGGCTGGGGGGTGGGGGTGGGTGGGAGACATGAGTAGGGGCCTGGTGGGGGCTGCCCATGGTGGCTGGGGGGTGGGGGTGATAGGGGACATGAGTGGGGGCCTGGTGGAGGCTGCCCATGGTGGCTGGGGGGTGGGGGTGGTGGGAGACATGAGTGGGGGCCTGGTGGAGGCTGCCCCTGCACTGCTGGGTGGTGGGGATGATAGGGGACATGAGTGGGGGCCTGGTGGTGGATACCCATGGTGGCTGGGGGGTGGGGGTGGTGGGAGACATGAGTGGGGGCCTGGTGGGGGCTGCCCATCGTGGCTGAGGGGTGGGGGTGATAGGGGACATGATTGGGGGCCTGGTGGAGGCTGCCCATGGTGGCTGGAGGGCGGGGGTGGTGGGAGACATGAGTGGGGGCCTGGTGGAGGCTGCCCATGGTGGCTGGGGGGTGGGGGTGGGTGGGAGACATGAGTGGGGGCCTGGTGGGGGCTGCCCATGGTGGCTAGGGGGTGGGGGTGGTGGGAGACATGGGTGGGGGCCTGGTGGAGGGTGCCCCACACTGCTGGGGGGGTGGGAGACATGAATGGGGGCCTGGTGGAGGCTGCCCATGGTGGCTGGGGGGTGGGGGTGGGTGGGAGACATGAGTGGGGGCCTGGTGGGGGCTGCCCATGGTGGCTGGGGGGTGGGGGTGATAGGGGACATGAGTGGGGGCCTGGTGGAGGCTGCCCATGGTGGCTGGGGGGTGGGGGTGGTGGGAGACATGAGTGGGGGCCTGGTGGAGGCTGCCCCTGCACTGCTGGGTGGTGGGGGTGATAGGGGACATGAGTGGGGGCCTGGTGGTGGATACCCATGGTGGCTGGGGGGTGGGGGTGGTGGGAGACATGAGTGGGGGCCTGGTGGGGGCTGCCCATCGTGGCTGAGGGGTGGGGGTGATAGGGGACATGAGTGGGGGCCTGGTGGAGGCTGCCCATGGTGGCTGGAGGGCGGGGGTGGTGGGAGACATGAGTGGGGGCCTGGTGGAGGCTGCCCCTGCACTGCTGGGGGGTGGGGGTGAAAGGGGACATGAGTGGGGCCTGGTGGGGGATGCCCATGGTGGCTGGGGGTGGGAGTGGTGGGAGACATGGGTGGGGGCCTGGTGGGGGCTGCCCATGGTGGCTGGGGGGTGGGGGTGATTGGGGACATGAGTGGGGGCCTGGTGGAGGCTGCCCATGGTGCCTGGGCGGTGGGGGTGGGTGGGAGACATGGGTGGGGGCCTGGTGGAAGGTGCCCCACACTGCTGGGGGGGTGGGGGTGGTGGGAGACATGGGTAGGAGCCTTGTGGGGGCTGCTCATGGTGGCTGGGGGGTGGGGGTGATAGGGGACATGAGTGGGGGCCTGGTGGGGGCTGCACATGGTGGCTGGGGGGTGGGGGGGTGGTAGACATGGGTGGGAGCCTGGTGGGGGCTGCCCATGGTGGGTGGGGGGGGGTGGGAGACATGAGTGGCGGTCTGGTGGGGGCTGCCCATGGTGGGTAGGGGGTGGGGGTGGGAGACATGAGTGAGGGTCTGGTGGGGGCTGCCCATGGTGGGTAGGGGGTGGGGGTGGGTGGGAGACATGAGTGGGGGCCTGGTGGGGGCTGCCCATGGTGGCTGGGGGGTGGGGGTGATAGGGGACATGAGTGGGGGCCTGGTGGGGGCTGCCCATGGTGGCTGGGGGGTGGGGGTGGGTGGGAGACATGAGTGGGGGCCTGGTGGGGGCTGCCCATGGTGGCTAGGGGGTGGGGGTGGTGGGAGACATGGGTGGGGGCCTGGTGGAGGGTGCCCCACACTGCTGGGGGGGTGGTGGGAGACATGGGTGGGGGCCTGGTGGAGGGTGCCCCACACTGCTGGGGGGATGGGGGTGATAGGGGACATGAGTGGGGGCCTGGTGGGGGCTGCCCATGATGGCTGGGGGGTGGGGGGGTGGTAGACATGGGTGGGAGCCTGGTGGGGGCTGCCCATGGTGGCTGGGGGGTGGGGGTGGTGGGAAACATGAGTGGGGGCCTGGTGGAGGCTGCCCCTGCACTGCTGGGAGGTAGGGGTGATAGGGGACATGAGTGGGGGCCTGGTGGGGGATGCCCATGGTGGCTGGGGGGCGGGGGTGTGATGGGAGACATGGGTGGGGGCCTGGTGGAGGCTGCCCATGGTGGCAGGGGGGTGGGGGTGATAGGGGACATGAGTGGGGGCCTGGTGGAGGCTGCCCATGGTGGCTGGGGGGTGAGGGTGGTGGGAGACATGAGTGGGGGCCTGATGGAGGCTGCCCCTGCACTGCTGGGGGGTGGGGGTGGTGGTAGACATGGGTGGGAGCCTGGTGGGGGCTGCCCATGGTGGCTGGGGGGTGGGGGTGATAGGGGACATGAGTGGGGGCCTGGTGGGGGCTGCCCATGGTGGCTGGGGGTGGGGGTGGGTGGGAGACATGAGTGGGGGCCTGGTGGGGGCTGCCCATGGTGGCTAGGGGGTGGGGGTGGTGGGAGACATGGATGGGGGCCTGGTGGAGGGTGCCCCACACTGCTGGGGGGGTGGGAGACATGAGTGGGGGCCTGGTAGAGGCTGCCCATGGTGGCTGGGGGGTGGGGGTGGGTGGGAGACATGAGTAGGGGCCTGGTGGGGGCTGCCCATGGTGGCTGGGGGGTGGGGGTGATAGGGGACATGAGTGGGGGCCTGGTGGAGGCTGCCCATGGTGGCTGGGGGGTGGGGGTGGTGGGAGACATGAGTGGGGGCCTGGTGGAGGCTGCCCCTGCACTGCTGGGTGGTGGGGGTGATAGGGGACATGAGTGGGGGCCTGGTGGTGGATACCCATGGTGGCTGGGGGGTGGGGGTGGTGGGAGACATGAGTGGGGGCCTGGTGGGGGCTGCCCATCGTGGCTGAGGGGTGGGGGTGATAGGGGACATGATTGGGGGCCTGGTGGAGGCTGCCCATGGTGGCTGGAGGGCGGGGGTGGTGGGAGACATGAGTGGGGGCCTGGTGGAGGCTGCCCATGGTGGCTGGGGGGTGGGGGTGGGTGGGAGACATGAGTGGGGGCCTGGTGGGGGCTGCCCATGGTGGCTAGGGGGTGGGGGTGGTGGGAGACATGGGTGGGGGCCTGGTGGAGGGTGCCCCACACTGCTGGGGGGGGTGGGAGACATGAATGGGGGCCTGGTGGAGGCTGCCCATGGTGGCTGGGGGGTGGGGGTGGGTGGGAGACATGAGTGGGGGCCTGGTGGGGGCTGCCCATGGTGGCTGGGGGGTGGGGGTGATAGGGGACATGAGTGGGGGCCTGGTGGAGGCTGCCCATGGTGGCTGGGGGGTGGGGGTGGTGGGAGACATGAGTGAGGGCCTGGTGGAGGCTGCCCCTGCACTGCTGGGTGGTGGGGGTGATAGGGGACATGAGTGGGGGCCTGGTGGTGGATACCCATGGTGGCTGGGGGGTGGGGGTGGTGTGAGACATGAGTGGGGGCCTGGTGGGGGCTGCCCATCGTGGCTGAGGGGTGGGGGTGATAGGGGACATGAGTGGGGGCCTGGTGGAGGCTGCCCATGGTGGCTGGAGGGCGGGGGTGGTGGGAGACATGAGTGGGGGCCTGGTGGAGGCTGCCCCTGCACTGCTGGGTGGTGGGGGTGAAAGGGGACATGAGTGGGGCCTGGTGGGGGATGCCCATGGTGGCTGGGGGGTGGGAGTGGTGGGAGACATGGGTGGGGGCCTGGTGGGGGCTGCCCATGGTGGCTGGGGGGTGGGGGTGATTGGGGACATGAGTGGGGGCCTGGTGGAGGCTGCCCATGGTGCCTGGGCGGTGGGGGTGGGTGGGAGACATGGGTGTGGGCCTGGTGGAAGGTGCCCCACACTGCTGGGGGGGTGGGGGTGATAGGGGACATGAGTGGGGGCCTGGTGGGGGCTGCCCATGGTGGCTGGGGGGTGGGGGGGTGGTAGACATGGGTGGGAGCCTGGTGGGGGCTGCCCATGGTGGGTGGGGGGGTGGGAGACATGAGTGGCGGTCTGGTGGGGGCTGCCCATGGTGGGTAGGGGATGGGGGTGGGAGACATGAGTGAGGGTCTGGTGGGGGCTGCCCATGGTGGGTAGGGGGTGGGGGTGGGTGGGAGACATGAGTGGGGGCCTGGTGGGGGCTGCCCATGGTGGCTGGGGGGTGGGGGTGGTGGGAGACATGGGTGGGGGCCTGGTGGAGGGTGCCCCACACTGCTGGGTTGACATGAGTGGGGGTCTGGTGGAGGCTGCCCATGGTGGCTGGGGGGTGGGGGTGGGTGGGAGACATGAGTGGGGGCCTGGTGGGGGCTGCCCATGGTGGCGGGGGGTGGGGGTGATAGGGGACATGAGTGGGGGCCTGGTGGAGGCTGCCCATGGTGGCTGGGGGGTGGGGGTGGTGGGAGACATGAGTGGGGGCCTGGTGGAGGCTGCCCCTGCACTGCTGGGGGGTAGGGGTGATAGGGGACATGAGTGGGGGCCTGGTGGGGGATGCCCATGGTGGATGGAGGTTGGGGGTGGTGGGAGACATGGGTGGGGGCCTGGTGGGGGCTGCCCATGGTGGCAGGGGGGTGGGGGTGATAGGCGACATGAGTGGGGGCCTGGTGGAGGCTGCCCATGGTGGCTGGGGGGTGGGGGTGGTGGGAGACATGAGTGGGGGCCTGATGGAGGCTGCCCCTGCACTGCTGGGGGGTGGGGGGGTGGTAGTCATGGGTGGGAGCCTGGTGGGGGCTGCCCATGGTGGCTGGGGGGTGGGGGTGATAGGGGACATGAGTGGGGGCCTGGTGGGGGCTGCCCATGGTGGCTGGGGGGTGGGGGTGGGTGGGAGACATGAGTGGGGGCCTGGTGGGGGCTGCCCATGGTGGCTAGGGGGTGGGGGTGGTGGGAGACATGGGTGGGGGCCTGGTGGAGGGTGCCCCACACTGCTGGGGGGGGTGGTGGGAGACATGAGTGGGGGCCTGGTGGAGGCTGCCCATGGTGGCTGGGGGGTGGGGGTGGGTTGGAGACATGAGTGGGGGCCTGGTGGGGGCTGCCCATGGTGGCTGGGTGGTGGGGGTGATAGGGGACATGAGTGGGGGCCTGGTGGAGGCTGCCCATGGTGGCTGGGGGTGGGGTGGTGGGTGACATGAGTGGGGACCTGGTGGAGGCTGCCCCTGCACTGCTGGGGGGTGGAGGTGATAGGGGACATGAGTGGGGGCCTGGTGGGGGATGCCCATGGTGGCTGGGGGTGGGGGTGGTGGGAGACATGAGTGGGGGCCTGGTGGGGGCTGCCCATGGTGGCTGAGGGGTGGGGGTGATAGGGGACATGAGTGGGGGCCTGGTGGAGGCTGCCCATGGTGGCTGGAGGGTGGGGGTGGTGGGAGACATGATTGGGGGCCTGGTGGAGGCTGCCCCTGCACTGCTGGGGGGTGGGGGTGATAGGGGACATGAGTGGGGGCCTGGTGGGGAATGCCCATGGTGGCTGGGGGGTGGGGGTGGTGGGAGACATGGGTGGGGGCCTGGTGGGGGCTGCCCATGGTGGCTGGGGGGTGGGGGTGATAGGGGACATGAGTGGGGGCCTGGTGGAGGCTGCCCATGGTGGCTGGGGGGTGGGGGTGGGTGGGAGACATGGGTGGGGGCCTGGTGGAAGGTGCCCCACACTGCTGGGGGGGTGGGGGTGGTGGGAGACATGGGTGGGAGCCTGTTGGGTGCTGCTCATGGTGGCTGGGGGGTGGGGGTGGTGGGAGACATGGGTGGGGGCCTGGTGGAGGGTGCCCCACACTGCTGGGGGGATGGGGGTGATAGGGGACATGAGTGGGGGCCTGGTGGGGGCTGCCCATGGTGGCTGGGGGGTGGGGGGGTGGTAGACATGGGTGGGAGCCTGGTGGGGGCTGCCCATGGTGGCTGGGGGGTGGGGGTGGTGGGAGACATGGGTGGGGGCCTGGTGGAGGGTGCCCCACACTGCTGGGGGGATGGGGGTGATAGGGGACATGAGTGGGGGCCTGGTGGGGGCTACCCATGGTGGCCGGGGGGTGGGGGGGTGGTAGACATGGGTGGGGGCCTGGTGGAGGGTGCCCCACACTGCTGGGGGGGTGGGGGTGGTGGGAGACATGGGTGGGAGCCTGGTGGGGGCTGCCCATGGTGGCTGGGGGGTGGGGGTGATAGGGGACATGAGTGGGGGGCTGGTGGGGGCTGCCCATGGTGGCTGGGGGGTGGGGGTGGGTGGGAGACATGAGTGGGGGCCTGGTGGGGGCTGCCCTTGGTGGCTGGGGGGTGGGGGTGATAGGGGACATGAGTGGGGGCCTGGTGGAGGCTGCCCATGGTGGCTGGGTGGTGGGGGTGGTGGGAGACATGAGTGGGGGCCTGGTGGAGGCTGCCCCTGCACTGCTGGGGGGTGGGGGTGATAGGGGACATGAGTGGGGGCCTGGTGGGGGATGCCCATGGTGGCTGGGGGTGGGGGTGGTGGAGGGTGCCCCACACTGCTGGGGGGGTGGGGGTTGGGAGACATGAGCAGGTGTGCAGGGTAGTCCCCTGTTTTGTGGGCTGCCTGCAGGGGCCGTGCAGGGTGTACAGGGAACACCTGTGAGGACCCACCCAGCCTCATCGCGTGTGATTATTCCCGCGCACCCCTGTAATACACGTACCCAGCCAAATCGCGTGTGATAATTCCCGCGCACCCCTGTAATACACGTACCCAGCCAAATCGCGTGTGATTATTCACGCGCACCCCTGTAATACACGTACCCTGGCTAATCGCGTGTTTAACTTCACGCGTACCCCTGTCATACACGTACCATGGCTAATCGCATGTAAAACTTCCCGCGTACCCCTGATATGAACGTTACCCGCTTTGCGTTCCTTGTTTGGCAGCCCTGTAAACTGGTCCAGGGTTAGCGCAGCCCTTTGCGATGATTTAGCGATTTTGATGGCTTTTCCTTGCGCGAGGGCGTTCTTGGGGGCGTTAATGGCGCTGCTGCAGGGTCGCTGCGATACTCTGCGCCACGGCTGGTTTGGGAGCCTAAAATCCATGAATACGCTGTGCGCGGAAATTGGTTTTGGCTCACGCGCCTGGCTCAGACAATCGCACGCGGACACTCTGCGCCAGCCGCATGCGACACTTTTCTGCGAAATTCTATGAATTACCCTGATAGTGTTTCAGTGTTTCTTTGTATCATTTGTATGACAATTTCATTTGTACTGATTCCATTGCCATCTCTCCCTCCAAAGATAAGCATGGCTGCTCTGTCTATGCTCTGTCTATTCTACCATAAACTCAGGTGGTACAGCCTTATACTAAGATTGGAGTCTTGTACTGCCTCAGTATAATGGTTTTACTAAGCCTGTAGTTGGACTTCAGAAAAACTGTCCTAACACACTTGCCCCAACCCAACAAACTGTACTCCCCCAATGCCCCCCTTTTGTACCACACTTACCCCTTCAACAGGGACCCCACCGTTCAATATTCTCTCCTTTAACAATTCCCTCATAGACACATTCCCACACTTACTTCTCACAACCTTCCTATTCCAGAACACATTATGCCCTCCCTTGGCCTCTGCTAACCACTTCAAAAATAACTAACAACAGAAAATCGCAATAAAATCTACTTTTCATTTCAACACCCCATTTACATCATGTGAGGAGATTCCAGGCCAACAGCTGCCTCTACCACAACTACCTCTTGTTATCAGCCCCCCTTATACTGGGCAGAGCGATCCAAGACCCAATAAATATATGGGGGCTCTAGCTGTGTCCTTTGTCCTTCATTACACAGTGCTGTCTTCTTCCCTATTGCCATAGGGAAGGGCTCTGTTACACCATGATCCTCTATATAAAAAACTGCGTAATATATGCACAGCACCATGTGGGTTTCCAACCTATCAGTTCAATCCTCTCACCACACACACACACACACACACATACACTCATCATTGTACACTCAAACACTCACATTCCCTTCCAATGCCCTACTTGTTTGTCTCTGACAAAGGTGCACTTACGTCTGCTTGCTCACCCAAAGTCCTCCGTTATGGTGTCCTGTTAATGGCCTGCAGAATCCGGGGACAGTGGCCACCACTCCAAAGAACAGGCAGGAATTCAGATAACACGGCTCCTGTACACCTCTCAAAGGTGTGACAAAGGTGACTGGTCACTTCAGGGGGGAACAACCCCCCGGATGTGTGGCCAGGAATCCTCTGTCTTTGCAGGGGAGCCTGGGATCACATCGGGGTCACCAATAATGTAGGGCAACTCTCCAACAACCAGACCAAGAAAAGAACAAACTGATTGAGAAAGAGGCTCAGTGCAAGAGCTTTATTTTGTGTACCAAAAAAATGGGCAACATAGTATTACAGATCCACTGCCACAGAGCTCTCTCTCTTGTCTTCAAAATGGTTTATGTCTTATAAACGTACAACTCGTCAGTCCTGACATACTCGATATACATTGTTCATCCCCCACCCCAATAGTGGCTGCCACCTATTTACATGCTAATAAGTACATATAGCCCATTTTCCAGTTGGTCACATTGGGCCTCATTACGAGTCCGGCGGTAACCGTGGCGGTAAAACTGCCTGGTTACCGCCAGACTCGTATTACCATTCCGCCTCCATGATTCCCGGAATTACCGGGGCATTACAACCCCGGTTTTCCGGGAATCACGGAGGCGAATGGTGTTAATCCCCATTCCCATTGAGTCCTATGGGACTCGATGGGAATGGGGATCATGGAAACACCGGCAGCGTCTCGTAATGCTGCCGGTGTTTCCTCAGCCACCTGCAGGCGGGCGGTGTTAAACCCGCCAGGTCAGACCTGGCGGGAACATCACCTTCCGCCTGCAGGGGTCGGACTTAGGCGGTCCGGAACCAACGGTGGCAGTGGGTTTACCGCCACCGTTATTTCCGGACCGCCTGGGTCGTAATGAGGCCCAGTGTCTTCTCTTCTATCTTCAGCATACATAATTAACAGCCTCTTCCATCTTGAGACGCTGCAAAACAAATGGTTAGACTTGAATGGCACCACCCTACCTTTTACATGTGATGTGCACCTGGTTGTCAACATGAACTCGAGAGAGAACTTCAAACTCAGCCTGGTCCTTGCAAACAAAGCAACTCTTTTCCCACCCCAGACATGCAGGCACCGACAACATGCCTCACCACTGTACACATCCTTCTTGGCTCTCCTTGGTACAACTCACACATCATGTTGTTCTCTGCCCCCCTTGTATCAGTTCCTCCGCCGAGAGGTAAGCCTGGTGTCTCACTAATCAATTCAGTTCATGAAGGATCATATTTGTCAGTCGAAAAGAGAGGGGAAAGTAACAGAACATCTATTCATTTCCTCAGCCTTGAGAGAAGCATTGTTATAGAGAAATCCATGTGTCAGTGCTCTATTGAAGTGTTTTTGCAATTTTTGTTTGCAACCCTTCAATTTTAAAGATTGGTCTCTAACAGCACTAGATTAAGCACCCAAGTGACAATACAAATACAAGCCCATATTACCCAGAAGAACGAATTTAGCTGACTAAGGGGAGCAGGGAGGAGCACTGGATTTTACAGGGTGGTTTCCACTCTGTTTTTCATTCGTCTGTTCATGTTACAGAGTCTGAGTGTCATTGGACTCTTTCATTCCAGAAGCTCCACATACAAGCAAGAATATTTTGAAAATAGGAAGGACATTATTTGTTTTTGAGAATTATAGAACCCAGTTGTTCCCACCTTTCTCAATTTTTTCCTATAGTTCAAATAGAGTAACCATCATTCTGGGGGGCGCTAGTGTCCAACATCTTAGATCATGTGTTGGCAATAGTGAGACAGGCATTGTATCAAGAGATGACACAGACAACAGATTTAACAATTATGAAAACATTTATTAAAATATCAGGATGGGTGTAATGCCTAACTTGCCAAACATATATGGTGGGTAATAGCCCTACTTAAAGAAACTAAGGACATGTCTAGATCCGTAAGTTCAATTCAAAAGTCTGTGTCATAACCTATACTGCCCACACCTCTGATATATAGAAATGTAGTTCAGAGATGTTCTAATGTAAATATTGTTCAACATAAAGTCTGGTGTTTCTCTAGCCCCCTTCACTGACCCCTTGCTCACTATTCTTAGATAGGCACAGCTCCACCCTACTGATGAGGTCCAACCAGAACAAAACACCTGCCGACGGTTGCTGTTGGTACACTTGTTCAGAGGAGAATTGCCTAGCATTTTGGTGCTGGACTGCCTGTGGGCAGGACAAAGACTAATATGATTGGGATACTTCAGCTCTGTGAAAGATAGTGAGCTAAAGAATCTGGGTAAGGCTCTTGTAACCAGGACTAATGTCTGGCAGAGAGACTCCCAGGACCCCCCTTGTTTTTTGCATATTTAATTAACTGTGGGTCTTGCCCTAAGTTACTAGGGGAATACAGACATGGACCTCTTGCTCACTATTCTTAGAGAGCACAACTCCACCCTACTGATGAGGTCCAACCAGACCGAAACACGTGTCTGGGTTGCTGCTGGTACTCTTGTTCAGAAGAGAATTGCCTAGCATTTCGGTGCTGGACTGCCCCTGGGCAGGACAAATACAGATATGATTGGGATATTTATCCTCTCTGAAAGATAATGATCTAAAGAATCTGGGTAAGGCTCTTGTAACTAGGACTAATATCTGGCAGAGAGACTCCCTGTACCCACTTTGTTTTTTGCATATTTAAGTAACTTTGGGTCTCACCCTAAGTTACTAGGGGAATACAGACGTGGACCCCTTGCTCACTATTCTTAGAGAGGCAGAACACCACCCTACTGATCTGGTTCAACGACAGAGAGAAAAATGTGTCTGGAGTTGCTGCTGGTACTCTTGTTCGGAGGAGAATTGCCTAGCATTTCATTGCTGGACTGACCCTGGGCAGAACAACGACTGATATGATTGGAATATTTCTCCTCTGTGAAAGATAGTGAGCTAAAGAATCTGGGTAAGCAGGACTAATGTCTGGCAGAGAGACTCCCATGACCCCCTTGTTTTTTGCAGGATACAGTTCCAACCACAAAGTTATAAAAGATGATTCCTTTCCCCAAGTTTAAGCACTGTTTCACCAAAACAATAATGTTCCAAATGTGCTAAGGGGTTCCCTTCCCCAACTTCAAGCAGTGATTCTCCAAACAACAATGTTCCAAAGGAACTCAGGTGTCCCCTTCCCCAAGCTTCAAGCATTTATTTCCAAAACAGCAATGTCCCAAAGGAGCTCAGGGTTTACTTTCCCCAAACTTCAGGCAATGATTCTCAAAACAATAATGTTCCAAAGGAGCTCAAGGGTTCTTTTCCCCAAGCTTCAAGCATTGTTTCTCAAGACACTATTGATCTGCGTTATCGTATTTCAAAGTTGCTTTCACACTTCTCCTATTTGGGGCGTCCTGGACTAGGTGCAGTTAACAGGCTGCACATCCCACCCATTACAAGTCATTCCCCCAGTGGCCCTTACCCAGCTTTCTAACACTTTCACCAGTTCTTTTATTCAGGTGTAATGAAAGTCCCAACCTATATATATATATATATATATATATATATATATATATATATATATATATATATATATATATATATATATATATAATCAACAGCTGAATGAAGTGGAGCCCCCCCCACTTAAACCTAACCAGAGAATGACTCCCTTTGCAAAACTATTGAGTTGTCATTATTATTTGATGCAAGAGTACGAATCTGCATCCCCATCTATCTCGAGGGTGCTGCTGCTCATCTTAAAGGGCTGTTTGGGGACCCCCAGTTACATGGGCTGGCTCGGGTCCATCCAGTTCACTTGGTAGCACAGATTAGATGGTTAAGATTAGATAAGACACCCATTGACTGTCGACATAAGTAACTTCGGGTCCTCGGCAATTACGAGTCCTTTGCTATCCGGCTGATAGGATGAGAAGCTCCCTGTAGACAGTGGCTAGTTTAATTTAAAACCCTGCAGTTTAGGTCTGACGGAACCTTTGCTTTCCCCCAAAAATCCCTTCCCACTTCTAGGAGCAGCTGATCAGACGAGCAGCACGGAAAGGCGATAACGAAGGTGGTGATCCCCACACCTCCCAAAAAGATCCCATGCTCCCTGATCCTTCTCTTTTCTCACAACCTGAGATGTACTCCACTCAATTGTCACAACCAATTGTTATCTCTACACTAGATAACAATGCGTCTCAATTTTGCCAAGAACAACAATCTCGACTCTCAACCTCGCCAAGATTATTCACCACCAAGGTCCCTTTGAAAACAATATCTCCAACTTACTTCCAATCCTCCCTACTAGCTTCATTTTCTAAGCCTGTGCCCAGATGCTCCTTTGATTTCCCACAACAACCTCATACCAATGTGGACACCACCCTTAATGCTATTAATCTAAGTCTCCTTTCATTGGTAAACTATATGAAGAGCTGTAATCTAAGACACAGTTGAAGAATGCCTCTCTTATAACTCTGGGAAACAAAATTGACTGGGTTGCCTGTAAAGTTTGTGATTTACCCGAGGTTCCCGGGATACCATCCTGTATTATTGAACCACTCAGAAATGTAACCACCAATCCTGCATTAAGCCTGCAGCAGACTAGGACGGGGAATGGGAAAGCTTCGACCATAGATGAAAAACTCTCAAGTATTATAATCGAAGTGCCAAATTCCAGTAATGAAACAATATCTGACTCTAATCCTTTGATAGATTTAGAAGAACTGCCCATGATTGAAGCCTCGGACATCCACCTTTATGAGGTCTTCCAATCAAATACCCATCCCAAAAACAGAAAAATCAAGAAAGAAAAAAATACCAAAAACATCCATAGAACAAATCTCTCCTCCCCATAGAAAATAAAAAAAATGTACCAACCAACGAGAAAAAAAAATCGCAATCAAAGAACCTGTCATGCCTGCACACGTCAAACCAGCCTTAGGTCCATGCCAGGCTCAACATGCACCTACACCACCAAGCTCGTCCACAGTGCAGCGGCAGGGTTCGTGCAGGAGCTCTTCAAGGCCTTTTAACACTAGGCCACATGGAAGCAGTCAAGATTGCCCTGTACTGAGTAGGTGGTTACCATGGCGATTATATTATTGCCTGCGGAGGCGTCCGCTCCTTCCTCATTGCGTTACGTGGCACACCGGTCATGTGACCCAATTGCCATGGTAACGCTATAAACAGACACTGCACGTGCCAAGCCTTACTTCTCAGCTGTGAATTTCCAGCATTTGGGGTCTACGTTTTGCTTTGCTTACCTTCAAGATTTTGACTTCGGATTTGCTCTTGGATTTCTTCTTAGTTTTTCCTTCTGGTTACGGCGCTCAGCTCGGAACACTTTTTGGAACTGCTACGAGCCGGAACTCGCTAATGGCTGCCTCTACCTCTCCATTAGTATGGGGTTCTGGTACTTTTCTTCTGGAAACTTGTTGCGAAGGTCCTTCTCTTTTCTTAGAGCCCCTCCTAACATGCATGGGATGAACAAAATTTAGTATTAAGGCGCAAATTCAGACAATCTATGCGATCCCTCTCGTCTACAACCTGTCCGTAAATAAGATCAAGATTAAAAACAAAATATAAGAACAAAATTAGCTGCAAAAAAGCAAACAAATGCAGAGAATATACTTGCTGTAATTTAAAAAGAATTATCATGGAACCTCATAAACAATGTCACTCCAAATCAAAATACCTCATCACAATTGAATGTGATTAATTAATCTACATGGGTAACTCATTACAAATTCTCGCGTAACACGCTAAGCCCTATCATTCCAATAACCTCTATAGGCTGCCCTGATTTAGCCAAACTAGCCTTTGACAAATTAGATATAGTCCTAATAATTAAACATTTGAGCGCTGAAGGTGAGTGTAATGGACACACACCAGGAGGAAATGAGATCAAGACCAAGTGCGGGTAAAACTAAAAGTAAAGTTTATCTAAAACCAAAATAGGGCAAGCAGAGAACTCTGCAAACTCAGAGAGCGCTCTGCCCAACATCACTCTAACAGTACTTTCAAAAGGGTTAGAGCATCATAAATGACGTCACAACATATGTTACATTCATTACATTCTCATTGGCAGATTCACAAATCCAGTATAGTTGTATAGGCGTTGCCTTCAGATAATTGGATAGTTGCTTGGCGGGAAGGCAGACATCACGTGCTTCAGCCGGGCTGGTCAGTGTGAGGTGAAGGTTATGGGGCCCAGGATGGGGTGATTAATATTAACTCTCTAATCTAAACATTACTTCAAAGTAAGCAATAAAAGGACACTCATAAAAAATATCATTGACTTTCTGACAGTGGGGGAGAGGCATATATTTCACACTTATCTATACATACATTTCTCTTGTGCACCTGAAAGGGGGGAAAGGTAGGGGGGGTCATCTTGTGTCATGGGCGCAGGGAGGGTGGCATTCTGTGTGGGCCTTGCAGAAATGGGAGACGATACAGTTGTTACATTAAGGCATTAGTGAGACATGGGCCTCCGGCAGCAGCACTGTCATGAGGAAGGGAGAAATGAGTGGGGGGCTGTGCGCCATTTGCGCGTGGCACTGCTGGAGAGGGGAGAGATGGCCCTTTGGCTCTTTCAGTTTGGTCCAGTTTGATCAGTGGAATTATGTGTAAACCACTGGTCATGTTTACTTATTATCACACATACCGTGGTCACCTGCGCTACAGAATGGCTTTTATTTACATTAGTCTCGAGGCCGCACCATTTATATTGTGCATGAGAATCTTATAACATCTAAATACATTTGAGCGTATTCACAATACTGAAGAGCAAGTGTGCATGCGGACAATACATTTTACATCATAATAAACAAGTTACCTAGCACTCCATGCATTTGCGGGGGTCTTTGGTAGTAAACAATTTGTAACCAACATTATAGGACACCGACATGTAAATCGTGATATCATATTCATTGCAATTGATTTAGATAGGTTAATTATAGATTGTTCTGTTCCATCTCATGGAGACAGTCCCCTTATACATAAACAGAGGAGGGAATGTATAGCCTTACAGAGGGGATTAGCATTGTAGGTGAAACAGGGTGACTCACAGTTGTGGGGTATGCATCTGATACATCAAAAGGGGTGTGGGGTTGGGGGGTTATACACGGTATATATTTTAAGGGTAGAGTCTGCAGGCGACGAGGCATGTTTGTGGAGATGAATTGTATTTTCTAGGCCTGAGTTCTTGCCCGGTCATTCACAGGTCAATGATGGAAGGAGGAAGGCAAAAGATACGGGGCCTCATTACAAATCGCCCGGTATGGAAACAACAGTGGCGGTAAACCCGCCGCCACCGTTGTTTCCATGCCGGGTGATCACAACTCCTGCAGGCGGGGGGTGATGTTCCCGGCAGGTCTGACCTGGCGGGTTTAACACCGCCCGCCTGCAGGCGGACCAGGAAACACCGGCAGCATTACAAGATGCTGCCGGTGTTTCCATGATCCCCATTCCCATTGAGTCCCATAGGACTCAATGGGAATGGGGATTAACACCATTCGCCTCCGTGATTCCCGGGAAACCGGGGTTGTAATGCCCCGGTAATTCCGGGAATCACGGAGGCGGAATGGTAATACGAGTCCAGCGGTAACCAGGCAGTTTTACCGCCTCGGTTACCGCCGGACTCCTAATGAGGCCCACAGTGTTTGACTTGTAGCTGTTTGTGCCCAGTCTTTCTGTGAGAACAGGGCAGCTGCAGGAACAGCAGAAGGAGGAGGTGGGGGGAATAGCTGGCTAAGTGTGCGCAGCACCAGGGGAGAGCTGCAGGCATGCAGGCCCGCTTTGCTGTGAGGCCTGTTTTGGCATATGCAAGATGGAGTCGGGATTCCGTACAAAATGGAGTCAGTAATCAGCCCTCTTCTGGACGTTGCACTCGTATGTGTCATTCTCGTGGCTGTCTGACACCTCTGGCCACAAGTGAATGGTTAGCCGTGCGATGAGCATAGTGTGCATGCAGGAAGAGAATGGAGGGGCGAGCAGGGTGCCTAAACAACCTTTCCTCCCATACATTGGCCCTCATTAGGACCCAGGCGGTAAGGGGTTTACGCCGGCGTAAACCATGGCGTACCTTACCGCCTGAGTACGAGTTCCCTTAGCGCCATGGTGATTTTAACGCCTGCTTTTAGCAGGCGTTAAAATCCATGGCGCTAAGGGACCTTGTTGTTAATTACGCCACCGTAATTTACGGTGGCGTAATTAACGCCTTCCCCACTCCCATTATGCCCTATGGGGCCAGGAATGGGAATGGGGAAGGGTAAATGGGGATTGGGGACTTACCGCCCCGCCAACCTCGTAATGGGGCGGTAAGTCCGCCAACCCCCATGGCGGAGTTGGCAGCTTAGCGCCTTGGACCATGGTGCAAATTGCACCATGGTCCTCCGCCAAGGTCGTAATGAGGGCCATTGTGTCTAGAGCTCCTTGCCCGGATAATCTCTCAAAAATTATCCTAAAAACACATTCAGAAGATTGGGCTGATATTCTTGAAATCGTTTTTAAAAAGATTGTCAAAACCGGAGGAATCCCCCCAACATGGCAGGAATTGATTATTATTCCCATTTTTAGAAAGGGCCACAGAGCATCTCCCTCAAACTATAGACCAATAGCCCTTTTAGACGCACCGGGAAACAAGTTTGCACGCATAATTATTAAAGATCTAATGCTATGCCTAAATACGAACAAACTATTGGACATAATTCAATCTGGTTTTATAAAGGGCATTGGCACCTCGCAAAATCTATTTATTTTAACTACCTTAAAAAATTAGGCATTTTTAATAAGTAACCAATATTTTTAGCCTTAGTTGATTTTAAACAGGACTTCGATTCTGTATTGCGCAAAATGTTATGGTTAAAACTTTTAAAAGCTAATTGCCCCTCTCATTTATTTTATCTCATAAGACAATTTTATACTAACACTTTAGTCAAGATTAAACTCACTAGCCATGGCTTACTCTCAAAGGCGATCAATGCCACAGTAGGACTGAAACAAGGATGTTTATTTGCCTCATACTTTTACATAAATGATATAGGTGAAGCTTTTATTCTGTTTGTGCATTCCCACCTAAGCTAGATTCACACAAAATGAGCTGGCTATTATATGCAGATGAATTAGCCATTTTAGATCGAACACCAATCGGCTTCCAACAAAAGCTAAAAGCCTTAGACACCTATGCCAAAAATAATGATCTTATTATTAACACGACCAAATCACACACTTTAGTCTTTCATCATTGACTACCAAAGTCAGGGTTTACATTTAATTGGACTCTATTAGATACCAGTCTCACACAAGTCTATGGATGTAAATATCTAGGAGTGAATCTAAACACTCATATTTCAGACATACCGTATAAAACCGAAATTAAAACACAAATGCAACTGTTGACGACACAAGCTAAAGAAATCCAACACAAATATGGCACTTTTATTATGAAACCAGCCATGTTGTTCTATATTCAAAAAGTTGTTTCAATCATAACTTACGGGGCCCACACAAATTTACCAGGTAACATCCCAGACTGGTATCTTCTTGAAGGTAAATACTGGAAACAAATGTTATCTCTACCACCTAGCTTTGCAATCTCCATTGTAAGATTTGAATTAGGCCTTATATCTCTAGCAGCACATGTTTCATGGCAATGCCTGGCTGCTTATAGAAAATGCCTAGTTACTCCTTTGAATGCTGATTCACTAATACCTGCTAATTGTAACTGCCTTGAAACAACGACTAATGGTTCTTTCTACCTTTGGAAAACAAATTGTGTTCAGTTATTACTTGAAGAAGAACCAAACAAAAACTGTGGTTACGAGATTGGATGCTAATGGGGAAAAATCAACCACCTATATATTCTTTCGAGAAGGGGCATTCATTCACAAATCATTGCATGACCTACCGACTTACCTTGCCCATTTTCCAGATATAAAATATGCAGATTGAGACTAAACTTATGGCCAACTAAGATACAACTTGCCCTATATAGCACTAACCTTTATTAGACACAGATTGTAGATTCTGTAAAGTCCCCAAATACCAAGAATCATTATATCATTTAGTCGTAACATGCCCTACCTTGCTAGTTCAAGAAAAATAAGTATTTTATACATTTTTCAAAGAAAAACACAATGCTCACACCTGGAAAAATGTGGTCTCTCAAATTTGATGCATAAATACTCTCTCTAAATAAAGCTACAGTAAATTATTGGAAGTTTGGGGGGTTTTTTCCTGACTTTTTCCCCACAAGATTTTAAGGATTTAGCTGTATTTGCCAGTGTCTTCGTAGTGTCAGGCAGTTCAGCCAGCAGAAAGTTATCTGAATGTTGGCGGGGATGCCAGCTTCGTAGCCGTCCATTTTCCTCTTCCTGTGGAGCCAGGGGAGAGGCAGTCATACCAGTCACGACAGCCATGACTGCTTGACTGACACTCTCCGCCACTCCGCGTCCGTTCCGCGGTATGGAAGGGTAGTTGTAGTAGGTCAGCAGGCTCCACCTTCAGAAAGGAATGGACAGGGTGAACAGACTCAGCAGTTAGGGATGACTGCTTGACTGCCACCCTCTGCCACTCCGCGTCCGCTCCGTGGTATGGAAGGGTAGTTGTAGTAGGTCAGCAGGCTCCACCTTCAGAAAGGAATGGACAGGGTGAACAGACTCAGCAGGTAGGGATGACTGCTTGACTGCCACTCTCCGCCACTCCGCATCCGCTCTGCGGTATGGAAGGGTAGTTGTAGTAGGTCAGCAAGCTCCACCTTCAGAAAGGAATGGACAGGGTGAACAGACTCAGCAGGTAGGGATGACTGCTTGACTGCCACTCTCCGTCACTTGATCTTGCCAATGTGTAACTGCATAGAAATAAATAATAACTCTAACATCTGCAGCGCTTATTCCTAGTGCAATCTAATCACCTTGAATTAATTATCCTATTGCTTAAAGAAATGTAGATATATTGCATTGCACAAAACTTGATAAATCAATTTATGAACTACAATGTGCTGTATAATCATGCAAGAAAATGTACTGTTGAAAGGTTGCATTACAACCAAAACAATAAAGAACTAAATAAATAAATAAATAAATAAATAAATAAATGGAACAGAGAGTTCTGTCTATGTGTCATTTGCTGGACCTCCACTTTTTTTTTAGAAGAAATATTTCTATTTTTTCTTCTGATGGATGTGCAGTTCTGTTTGCACTAGACGGTTTTGTGGTTGAACTGCTTGATGCAGTAGCAGTGGTATTTTTGTTTTTTTGGTGGTATTCTTGGGATATTCTTTACACGTTTTGTTTGCATTCATTTTCTTTTTAAAACTTTAGCGTTTTGAGGAACAGGATACATATCTAGATGGGATGTGTACAGTGTATATAGTCTGTTTTACTTTAGGATGCTAAGAATGTCAGCCTTGACTTTGTTTGCAGCAGAATTGACTAGGGGTACTCTTTCTAGTGTACTTAGATGTGAAAGTGCTACATAACTCATAACTTCTTTAAAGACTGTGATGCCAAAGTCAATCAATGCTTGATCTAGGGTTAGACCTTGTGATTTGTGAATAGTGACAGCATATGCAAGAGACACAGATAATTGTTCTATGCATACATACATGGCTTTGAAAAAAAGCAATTGTGCTGTTGAGCACCCTATTCTTTTAATTTCTGTAAGTTTGTCAAAATGGATGTTGACCAACTGAATATTGTTGTCATGTGGATACGTCTGCAAGCAAACAACAGTACCAATTGCTCCATTAACTATATCTTGCTCCATGTCTTCTAGGAGAAATCTCAAGACTTATTGCTGGAGGATAGGAGAGCAACCTATTCCAAGAGTGACAGCAATGAGGTACCTGGCTTTCAATCTCAACAACAATTTTTCCAGGGGGGTGTGGACTACCCTCTTTAAAGAGGGCTTCACTACCCTACTTGCTAAGATGAAACAAGTCTATTCCCAACTGTGTTGCTTCTCCCTGGTACTCTTGATTAGGTTGTACCGACAAAATATTGAACCAGTAGTTCTATATGGTCTGGGCATAGTCCCACTTGACCTGGGTGCCCCGCTTAACATTCTTGAGGGGCAATTATGGAGGAGAAACTTGGCTCTGGCTAACTCTGTGCCAAACATTGTCATTAGACATGAGCTGGGCCTCACCTCCTAAGTGGCGAGGGCCTTAGTCACGAAATTGACTCAGTATGCTAAAATGCTGAATCCCCAACCAATTCCCTCTATCAAACGCTGTGTGAATTGTCAACATTGCAATCAGCCATAACCTTTACACAGTTTTAGAATACCATGTGTGCTGAGGGATGTGCCGTGAGTAGTCAATCGTAAACTATATACTGCTGATTGGGCTGAAATAGCTGATTTATTATGACATCTAACATTATATAGGGAGTATGCAAGGTTTAGAAGAAAGTGGGAGGTTACCCTTGCGTATATTTCTTTATTTCTTTGTCCAAATATTCAGAGTACCTACATGCGATTTCGCCTTCATCAGTTTGCAACCATGGAAAAAATATCAAAGTGGGACAAAACAATTGCAGACAATCATTGAGATTTTGCAAGACTAACTCTTTTGAAACACTAAATCACTTGGAACTGACTTGCAGAGGCCTTGAGCAGCCGGGCAAGAGACTCTTTGGGGCGAAGAGACTCTGACGGATATGTTTTGGCTTAGGCTCATGTGGGGCAATTCAGTCAAACTGATTTTGAGGTTGTATGATTTTTTATGTGTTTTCATGTGAGTACCGGACTAATGGAATGATTGCTATGTGTTTTCTCTTTTCATTACTTTCATGTCTATGTAATAATAAGGAATGTAAAAACATCTTTGTTTTTTTAAGTATGATAAGATTGTATCTTTTGACTTTTTTTATCTCATCAGTCATTTCTTCTTTTTTCTTTTTAGTTACCTTGTATTTGTGTCTTATTTGTGAAAAGCCTACTTTTGTAGACTAAAACACAATGATAAAAAAAAAAAATAATTGTCATGTGATATGTCTGGAAGCCAACAACTGTACCAATTGCTCCATTGACCAAACTTTGTTCTACGTCAAGGTACATTTAAGAATTACTCTGCAGTTTAGATACACCATAAACATTTTCTTCAATCCACCTGTTTTGCTAAGCTTTTTAGTCATGCTGTTTCTTGTTGACACATAGTGAGTGTAATGCTGTGTACTTCCAGTTTGTCTGTGGAGTTGATATGCAGTATAGGTTGCATTTCTTTTTTTTAATATTGTCTCGTTGAATTGACTAAAGCTTGCTAAGGTTGGCATTAAGGACATGCATTTTATACGTTGTTGAGTTAATTGTTCCATGACATCAGGAGCAGATGTGTTATGCCCATATTGCTCATGGATTATTATTTGAGATGGATTTTTCATCTTTAGTAGCAGACCAGTTGTAATGGTTTTAAAAATATTAGCATAGGTGAGATCTGCAGACTGACACATGATTTGAGTTAGTTCTTTGTACTGGAAATGTTGCCAGAGATTTACATTTCCCATGCTTCCATGTGTGTTGTGGCATTGTTTGTGTCCCAATGCTTCCTAAAATAGGTTCACCTTTTACTGGCGTTAACTATAGGAGGTCTCTGAAAACAATAATGTGCTTTCCTCCAAACAATTTTTTGTGGTCAATTTTTAGGACTTCTTGCACGCATCAGTGAATTAAAGCCAACATGAGGTTGAAAACTATGCTTACCTCATTTATTAGGAGCATGTTCATTTGTTTCAGGATTCTGCGTACTTCAATAGCAGCTTCTGCTGACAACGTGTAGTATTCAAATTTGTTTTGGTGTTCTACTGGAAGGAGCAGTAGTCGGTGTAAAGTGAGACCTCATATGTTGTAGGTAGCTAAATCTGTGTGGGCCGTTACAACAGCAGAAAGGTTGCTGTTTGTTAAGTTTGTCAAGTGTTGCACACATTTGCTGATGATTTTAATTCAGAATGTTTTTCCAGAACCAACTTCACCACTTGCATAGAGGAGCAGAGGTTTATAATTTTTACAGCTACATCTTTCTGTTTCATGTTTAAAACCATGTTCAATTTCATCAGATAAATGGTGAGTTGCTCATCATTTAGCTGTGATTTCAGCAGTGACAAGTCTTCTTCTGATTATTCATATTGATACATGGTATTTTCTTCTTCAACCATGGCTATTTCTGCTTCATTTAGAATTAGTGGTTCTCCAAGTGGTTCTTGGCTTCCTGTAAGCAAAGGTGGACGACTTTCAGGAGTGTCTTTATCTATTTTAGCGTCAATGTCTTCCTCTTGTTGGCTTTCATTGCCCAACATTTCTTTATATTGTTTGAAAATGTGTTATACTGCTTTCATTTGCATTGAATGGAGTTTGAAATGAGTCATGGTTACCTAATAATTCTTCTTCTTTTCTCCATGGTTTAAAAAGATGTTGTAGGGCCATCTAATTAAGTTCCCTATGTTATGGAGTTTTAAATGATAGTGTGATTAATTAATTTGGGTTTGGTAAGTTTGACTAGGCTTCCTTCATAAGTTGAGAGTACATATTTGCCAGTTGCCTCATCTGGTGTGACATTATGTTTGTAGGAGTAGTTTTGGGCTATGCTGTACAGGCACATGGTTTCCAAAGCAGTACTTCTGTTTGGAAAGTATGTGTTGAGTACATTTTTTTTAAATGTCCTGGTGGCTGTGAGGATCATTTGTGGCAATTATTTCTATCTCTTAGTAGGATTTGAGTACTCTTTTTCTGGATGAAGCTGGACCAAGGTTTAGCCAGACAATTGGGACTCATTGCAAGTCACCCGGTATGGAAATAACGGAGGCGGTAAACCCGCCGCCACCGTTGTTTCCATACCGGGTGATCTCGACTCCTGCAGGCGTAGGTGTCATTCTGCCAGGTCTGACCTGGCGGGTTTAGCACCACCAGCCTGCAGGCGGACGTGGAAACACCGGCACCATCACGAGATTATGCCGGTGTTTCCATTTCCCTGTTCCCATTGAGTCCTATGGAACTCAATGGGAATGGGGATTTACTGAATTCCACCTCGGGAATTCCTGGGTCACCGGGGTTGTATTGCCCCGGTAAGTCTTGGAATCACGGAGGCGGAATGGTAATACGAGTCCGGCAGTAACCTGCTGGAATTTCAGGCACGGTTACTGCTGGACTTGTAATGAGGCCCAATGTGTTCAGATTTGCCATATAAGGTTGTACCTGTTAAATGGTCTGCAGATTCATAGCACCCACATTCTCTCTGTGAGAGCATTTTTATACGGAAGCTGTATAATTTTGGTGACAGTATTTTATAAGATTACATGTCATCCCAGAGGTATTTTAGCTCTGTTTTCTCAGCTTTGGTGAGACAGGCTGTACCTTGCAACAGCAGTGGAATTGTCTACAATGCATTGTATGTCTATATTTTTATTTATTTACTTGATTGAGTGTTATAGTTCATTACACACTTTTTCCCACTCGTCTTTACAACAGGTGATTTACATTTATCTATAAAATAATTTAAAATTGAATTTCTTAAAGTTAAAATTAAACTTCATTACATGTCCTTATTCTTTAGCGTTCATTAAGACTCATAATCGCATTCCAGAATTGGATGACTCGGCATGTCAGGAATTTGTCATTTCCAGATTTAATTAAGGTCCATGTCTGTTCTAGATTCAGCTGTATCCTTGTTCGAGGCAACATTCCACTAAATAAAGGTCTTTTATTCTCCAGAGCTGTACAGTCCATAATGAGGTGTTGTATAGACTCTACTTGATCTCGCTGTAATCAGAATCTACAACATATCTGTGAGGCTGGCAGTTGTTTTGTTTTAACCAAGACCTCCCTTGTTTGGAGGAGGTTTAGACGTAATCTCATGAATGTATCTCTCATGACTTGGTCAGGACACAGTTGCAAATAATGAGGCATTTGATTTACAGCCCTTATTTCTATTTCACTGTTCAGATCAAGTTGGTATGCTGATTTGAGTTGTTGGGTGCAATACAATCATTTCTTAGGATCTTAATTTTTGCCTTTTGTGGTCGTTTAATAAGCATGTTTGTGGAAATCTCTTCAGTTAGCATTATTTGAGAACATGCTTTGTTCCACCTATTTAAGACAGAAGCTCTTGTTGTTGTTATTTTTCTTCTTAAGATGTTGATTGCAGGAATGTCATCTTGTATTAAAATCTTTCTATATAATGATAGAGATTTCCAGTTTTTCATTGCCTCGAGAGATTGCAGTGCGATTTCATGCCTTATGCGTGGCATTGGATAGGATGGAGGGAGGGATAAGATCTTCCTCCAAATGATCCCTTCAAGTTGTATCCATAGTTCTGGGGGTAAATTCAAAATTGTTTTGGAGCCATGTCTCAGAATCAGCATTCTTTTTTGCCTATAGAAGTTGCAATCGGTTTTGTTGCAATCGGTTTTAGAGAAAACTTCCCGTACATTAGATGTAAGATTCTCACTTCACGAGCCAGAGATAAGGCTTTTTCTTTCAGCTTTCCAATCCATTCTTTTTCTGTTGGAGATTAATTTAGTAGGAGTCCTAAATACTTAAACGAGGTAACTGTCTCCACTTTTTTTCCTTCCAAAAATGTAATTAGTGACTTTTTCTTGTTGTTTGTATAACTGGAAAGAGACATCACTTTTGTTTTTTTTTACATTGATATTTAGATCACTGGCCTTGACATATGATTCATGATGTAGTATTTGATGCTGTCATCTGATTTGCAACCTATCAAGGATTACTAGATCATCAGCGTAAAGTATGTATGGTATTTGCACGTTGTTCAGACTTGGTGGATTTATTTTGATTCTTATTTGATGTTCTTTTAGATCAGAGATGCACAGCCTGAATATGGTTGCTGCAAGTGGGCAGCCCTGTTTCAGTCCATTCCATGTGAGAATTTTGGATGAAAGGTGTCCTTGTTGAGAGGCACTAATTCTTATTGATGTATTAGAATACAGGGCTTTAATTGGATCCAGGACATCTTTTGGACAGTTCCAGCTTTCAAGCTTGCTCCATATTTTCGTTCTATTAATTGCCTCAAAAGCAAGCTTGAGGTCGATGAACGCTGCATGTGTCGTTGAATTGTCTTTTATAGCTTCAAACTTTAGAATGTTTAAAATAAGCAAGTTGACGTTTGTCCCTACATTTTTAGCAAAACCTGTCTGCCTTGGATAACACCTGTCCGCTGCCTTAGCCCACTTCGTCAGTTTTTGTAGTAGTAAAGATGCAAATACTTTGCCTAGCGGATCAAGCAGGGCTATAGGGCGATAGTTCAATGGGTTTTGTCTGTCGCCTTGCTTAAAAATCAGTATCAAATGGGGGTTTGCCCTGTAGATGGTATTGACCTTGTTTTGTTTATTAGTTTGAATAGATCCAGACACAGCTCTGTCCACACTTTGGGATTGTGTCTCGGGTTTTCATTGCTTAATCAGGCCGGTCGAGGAGCATGCAAAGAATTTAAATGCTTCATATGTATCAGTAAGTCAATGGTGTCCCAATCTATGTTCAATCTAATGGTAGAAGTTGGTTCTTTTACTTTGCAATCTTCCAATTGGTTCTTGTACAGTGATGAAAAATAGTTAATCCATTCTTTCTCGTTGACATATTGGATTAGCTTTGCTTGCTGGTCATATTTCCCATTTAATAAGGTCCAAAGATTCCTGGAATTTTGGTTTAAAAGCGTATTTTGCATTTCTTCCACATCAAATTGAAGTTTGCTTGCTTTTGTCATTTTGTGCCAGTTCTTATACTGTTGTTTCATTTTCTTTATTGATTTTATAGAATCATCATCATCAAATTTCCGTAGTAGTTTTACGTTCTTTCTCCTTTCCTTTTTCTTTTCTACTATTTGTTTGTTGTATTTATGATTATGAATCTTGGATTGCTTTGTGTGAATCTTACTTGGGATTATAAACGGGGTAAATAGCCAGCCATACGCCACTTTTTCTTTATCTGACTGGGATGAGTATTGCAATGCATTTTTCAATCCAGCCACTTGTTCCCTTGATATTCTTAGACGAGTAGCACCACTGTTCAAGGGTAGCTTTGGTAGTTGCAATTTTTGCGATTCATAAGTATTTGTTGACCATTTCATTGCTATTTTATTATGGTCACTATTAATCGATGAGATATTCTCAAATTTTAAGATCAACATCAACATTTCCTGGGTGGTATATATGTAGTCAGGACATGCAAATGATGAACCTCTAGACCAAGTCGATCTTGCAGGAAAGTTCATTTAATGTCTATTGGTAAGAAACAATTGCCTTTTATTCAAATGTTTAGACCATAGACAAGCATTCGATGAAAGAGTCTTTGATTCTTTTCTCACTCTAGCTTTATCGAATATATGCATATTGAGATCTCCACATACTATTATGTGTATATGTTTGTTTCCCAAATACATATTGTCAATTGCAGAAGTGACCATATCAATGTATAGGGTTGGATTTATAGCAGTGGAATTCCAATATAAGTTTAAGATTCCCAATGTTGTAGTTACGTTTTAGTTTTGCTGTGTTTGATTTTTGATATCTATGATAGTAATTTGAATCCAATGATTTGGGTTTATTGATTGCTGTACTTCCAGCACACCGTTTCTTTTGATCAGCATTTTAATCCTGAAGCTGGGCAACCTTTAGGTTGTTTGATCGCAGGATTCATATATACTTCAAAACTGTCACAAAGAGGGGCTTCATAAATCCATGTTTCTGGCACACATATAATTTGGTAATTAGTCAGATCTATATTGTTGCCTTAAACCAAGTGTCCTGAGCCTGTGGTATTCCACAAACAGGTTGATAGATGTAGTATCTGTGTAGCAATTAGTTGTTATTCATTTGTTGAATCTATGGCTGATGTGTGTAGATCTCCTTTCTCCAATTCCTGTCATACCGGTCGCACTGATACTTTTAGTTGCCTCCCATAGCTGGATTTATATGAGATATTATGGTCGCTTTGGGGTCGTTCATCTTTCCTCCTCGTTTTGTTCTGATATCCCTCATCAAAACTGTGTTATTATTTGATCTTGTGGAGCAGGCTGCATGTTTGGATTTTGGGGGACTCTTGGGTCCACTGGGTGAAGGCCTAGCATCGTGGAATAGCCAAAAATCTTGGATTCCCTGAAATTGAATTGTTCTGGTACAGAGTTTGTGGCATGAAGTGGGTGGTCTTGCTCCCATTATGTGCAAATATGGTTCAATTGAAGCATCCAGACATTATTATCATTCATTGTGGTGGGAACAGTTTGGGGAGCGTTACTGGAATATCATTTTAGTTTGCAATGGAGGAGACTGTTCCCTTATTCTAAAATAATATTTTCATGCATTGAGCAGGGACAGATGTGGATGCATTCCAGTTCATTTGGATCACAAATGGAAAAAGCAAGGTGAAATATCAATAAAGCTGTGTGTACCTTTCACAATGCAAATATTACATTTGATAGGATCAACATTTTCTGGTGAGATGGATTGCACCTAAATTATGTTGGTAATCAGTTTTGTGTGGAAAACATTCAAAATGCTTTGAATCGGTGTTTATGAAAGGTAGAAGAAATAATGAAAATTAGTGAAATGTTTTCTTAGTTCAGTTTGTAAAACCAAAAATGAAAAAAACTGTTTCTTTTAGAAACCACTCTTTTTTAACGCGAAACAATAAAGATTATTTCAACTGTCCCACCCCTTGAAATATTTAGATGTCTGTGGCCACCACGCTATCCGCGGACTATGCAGGTTGCAGAGGGGCCTGTGACTTTTTTTGTTAGTACTTTTTTTTAACGGTAAAAGTTGGCTCCTAAATGAACCGTTTTTTGTGTGTTTTTGTGTTTTTGTATTTTTTTATATTTTTGGGGATTTTCAGGGGAGGCAAGGTAGGGTAGGGAAGGGGCACCAACCACAGTGACAAAGGGGCAGGTGGAGAGAGGAAGATGTTGGGTGGGCCTTAATCAGGAAGGGGGCAGTGTTTCCCGTGCTCCTTGACCACAGCCTCAAAAGCACTGTGAAAATGCTCCCACCTACAGAACAGTGTGTTGCAGTACATACATAGTACTGTGACCCTTGAAAGGTAAGGGTCAACAGTGTTTTGTATGGCCTGCGAGGTGGCCACTGGGATCCTCTGCCCCACAGGAGTACCTCTTGTGGTGACAGGAGCAGATAATGAAGGTGAGGTAGACGGCATCAGCCTACTCCTCCCTTCGAAAGGTACCACCTTTCTCACTGCCCCGTTGTGGATCAACTTGGCGTGGCACCGCATGGAGGTGGTCCCGTAGGAATAAAAACCTGGTTTTCTGTGATTGAGTACAACCATGTGTGCCTGAGCCTTTTGTACACCTCCTAGAGTGGTGAAAACACCCATGACTCACAACGGGAGCTGGAGAGAGGGATGTCCTGTACCTCATCTTCATTTTCCTCTTGTTCCTCTTCTGCATCTCCATACATGTTCCCCTCTCCAGACCTTCCAGATGGTGGTGATTGATTGATTGATTGATTGATTGATTGATTGATTGTTTATTTATATAGCGCCTATACACAATGTGTTTCAAAGCGCTTCAAGGAGGGAGGGAACATAGGAAAATACAGTTGCATTCAGTTAAAGTCCTTGAAACAATACAGAATGTGAACAATAACTATCGTAATAGGCCTGTCGACATTTCTGATAGTGCAAGTGCATAGAACAAGTAAGGCAAGAGGGAAGGGAAAGAAAAGGAGAACAAAGCAAGCAGTAACATTACTATGGGCCTCATTACAACCCTGCCGTTGGACCATGGTGCTATTAGCACCATGGTCCATGCCGGATTCCGCCATGGTGGATGGCAGATTTACCGCCCCATTCCAAGGTTGGCGGGCGGTAAATCCCCATTCACCATGGCCCCTTCCCCATTCCCATTTTTGGCCCATAGGCCTCAATGGGATTGGGGAAGGCGCTAATCACGGCACCGTAAATTACGGTGCCGTAATTAGCACCAAGGTCCCCTAGCGGGTTGGACTTTAACGCCTGCAAAAAGCAGGCATTAAAGTGTGAATCGGGCATTAAGGGTTTAACGGCGCCACAGCCTTTTACGGCACCGTTAACCCCTTAACGCCAGGGTTGTAATGAGGCCCCTATGTCTGACGACAATTGATGTAGTACAGGTGGTATACAAGAGGAGGGGTGGGAAGGGGGAACGGGGGATATGAGAGGGAGAAGGAGGTGAACAAGGCACGCTACTGTGCAAATTTGTCAGAGACACATTTAAAAGAGCTGGGGTGGGGGGAGGAGGGAGAAAAACAAGGATGGGAGGAGGGGAGACAGACAAGCTGCTATCAAAAGTCCAGGAAAGAGATGATAAGAGTAAGTGCTAAGAGGGGGAAGGCTAAGAGGAGGGAGAAAGTGGGAAGGAGGATGGTAGAAGAGGAGGGAGTTATGGTAGAAGAGTAGGGAGTTATGGAGGGGACATTGGTGCACACAGTGGTTGTGGGGGATAGAGTGGGGAGCACAGATGGCCAGAGGGGATGTCATTAGATAAAGGTTTTAGTTCTGCAGAGCAGGTGCTTTAGAAATGCTCTCCCTTGGACAGCTAGATTGAGAATGAGGAAAAGTAATGGGTGGATCCTTTCAGAGGGGCTGTCCGGGGAGTTTGCCACTGTCCATGGATGGCCAAGTCACAAATAGGGCTTAAAAAGTTATACCAAGTTGCCAGATCAACTAAGACACTGTATAGGAGCTCTACAAGCATAACATTTCAGCTTTAAAGACTAGATTGGTGAAAAATGCAGTTTCAAACTGTCCGTGGGTACAGACACTGTCCACAAACACTTCCATCATGTCACACAGGTGCAGTCCCATGATGACGTCGCCGGTATGTGGGGTCATGATGGCTGTCCGTGGACACTTATAGGGTGGGTGACGATGTGCGCATGCACACCATTGCTCGCAGGACAAGGGTGGTGTCCCTGGGCTAATTAAAAGTGCTCCACACGAAGGAGGACATGTCCGGACAAGCACAATGTTCAGGGGCACAGAGAGACAAGGTGCACATGCGCGCCAGTGTTTGCAGGACTGGGGTGGTGTCCCTGGACTGATTAAAAGTGCGCCACATGAAAGTGGACATGTCCGGGCAGGTGCTGTGTCCGGGGGAACATCCGTTTTTGGGGCAGACATATCCGGAAAGGCACAGTGTTTTCGGGGACCAATTAAAGGTGTGTCATGCAAAAACAGACATTTGCGGACATCACTCGTGTCCAGGGGTACTTCCATTTCAGGTGCAGACACCACAGACAGTCGCGCTGTTCGCAGACCCATAAACAGGCTTTTAAAAAAAATTGTGATTTATTTACAGTAAAAAACATACATTCATTTAACAAAGAGATGGGCAATCGGAATGGAAAAAATATGTGGGAGAATTGGGAATTTCTGTACAATGTTCATGAGGGAAGGAAGGAGTGAGGATTCATCAAAGTGTCTTTTATTTAAATTGAGGAAATTTGATGGGGATGATTGGTTGGGAGAAGGTGAACCGGTACAGGTATAGTGCAGTGATAGCGAACATTTTCCTTGACATGATTTTTAACAAAGGTTAGGAGCTGAATAAAATTATTATTTTGTTCATCCATTTTTGCTGATAATTTCATTAGTACATGGTATCCCTACATATTTTCCCACACCAAAAATGTTGCCTTGCATATGGTTGTTTGGCTCGCCATAGGTGATATTTTTGGGGAGATAATTTGGGGGAGCAGAAGTTGAGGGGGTGTCTCCTGCACATTTTAAAATAATGCAGAGGTTGCGGGGGTGGCCCAATGCAGGGTCCATGGCTCAATATCGCCACAAAAATATGGCGATATTTTTGTATCGCAATATTTTTGTGGGGATATTAACACATGGAACCTAGTACATTATGTGTATTTGGGGTTGGGGCTCTCTGTTTAATTCTTCCATGGTTTCTTCATTCCAAGTATGCACTGTTAAAAAGAAAAGATTGTTATAGTGAGATTGCAACAAATTACATTCGTTATTTGGTTTACAAAATGTACTGCATACCATTAGAGATGTTTTCATCGGCCATTTCTTCTTTAGGGAAATTTTCCTCTAACCATTCCAGTGTGCTTGCCATTTCTTTTCAAATAAAAAAAAATGTGATTTTTCCTTATAAAATATGTATATATAATAAATAGTATTAATAGAGAAATGAATACAGTGCACTTACTATTTTGTAAGAGCTTCTTTTGAAATAAGTGCCAGGTGTCTCTCATTCTGTAAGCACAGTTGTACTGAGATGATACTGTGAGGTGTACTGTTATGCTTTGTGGTTGGTGTATTCCATTATATTGTGCGCTAAATTAAAACATAGTTGCACATTTTGAAGTGAAGATTTTCTATGCACACTTATTTTTGATTGTAGAACATATAACTGTTGCTGTATATGTATATGTGTTAGTTGGTTGAAGGATACAACACTGTAAAATGACCCCTGTCCTTTTGGGCAGTGTGAATTCTGTCCATAGACATTCGCGCAGTCTGCAAAATTCTCGACTGTCACGTGGGGAGGGTCAGTATGATGGAATGGATATGCACTAATAAAAACATATGAAATTCAATGAAAATACTTTGTTAAAGGGACATTATGGTTAAGTTGCACTAATAAAAGCCTATGAAATTCACTGAAAAAATGTAAGTAAAACCAAAAAACCACATAAGTTCACCAGTTATGGTAAACTAAGCAACCATAACTCGTACCACCACTGTGCACCGCTAAAACTAACAGCCAGGACATCAAAGATGACATTACAAATGTCATTGATGACATCACTGATGACAAAACATATGAAATTCATTTTTATGAAAAGTCTTTAGAAGGAGTTGTGTTTATAATGTTAGTAACAGCATATCAGGGGTGATCAGGAGATCTCTAATAAAATACTTGATGTATAAAAAACATGTACTTATCTGAACAAATCATTATGAGGGTAATTCATGGAATGATTGTGCGCCAAAATGTGTGGCGCAAGTGTGAAGTGCCCCGTGCAGTATAAAGGTGCGCACAAACAACAAGCAAGCATATACAGCTATGATGAATGTCCCATTTCTCGCAGCAGTGACCGTGGGACACACCAGGAGGAGGAGAATAGCCAGGCCCTGCATTTTTTTGCCTAGGACCAGCCTTTTTGGGATGCCTGATGGCCAGGTCTATGGCAGGTATAGGTTACCACCTCATATCATCCTAGACATGGTCACTGAGTAGGAGGATGACCTCACATCACCCACCTTGTTCTCCCAAGCACTGAGCCCCTTGGAAAAGGTGCTCAATGTCCTACATTTTTGGCCACTGGGTCATTTCAGCAGACAAATGCCATAGTCGTGGGTGTCTGAAAGCCCTCCAGTCATGCTGCCTATGCCAGGTGTTGGCAATCATGACTACACGCCCCTGAGTCCACAGGCACATATACATGCCCAGAACACCTGCAGAAAGGCAGGCCATGGTCCAGGACTGTTACGGGGTGGCACACTTCCCCAGAGTGCTCGGTGCCATTGATTGCACCCATGTGGCCCTACGTCCACCTAGGGCCACTGAGCACATCTATCGCAACCACAAGCACTGGCATTCTATCAACGTGCAGGTTGTTTGCAATGCCAAGGGAATCATCACACCTGTCTATGCAAACTGTCCTGGGTCCACCCATGACAGTTTCATATACAGAATGTCAGCCCTTCACCGGGACATGGAAGCTGGGAGGCATGGCAACATATGGTGCATTGGTGAGTACAAATGCCTGTGCACATGCCTGCATGTGACACGCAGACAAATAAAGAAACCCAACTAATGATAACCATTATCACCTCTCCAGGGGGCAGTGCCTACCCTCTGATCACCCACATGATGACGCCAATACTGAACCCCACCACGCTTCCCCAGGTAAGATACAATGCTCTGGTGGGCAGCTAATGTGCCCCCAGTAGTGTGCAGCATGTGTCCTGCACAACGTTGCAGCCGGCGGGCGTACCGGTGGACATGGTGGTGCCCCCACATCCCAAACTACATGCACATCCGCTGCGCATAGGAGGGGAAAGGGCATGTAGCAAGGCAGCCCGTACCCAGCTTGTGGCTACATTTTTCACATAAACTCCCCCCCTATGGAGTGCACACAGGCCTGGCACATTCCTGGTGACAATCGATGATGACAAAGGGACAGTCAACTGTCATAACCTAAACAGCCTGAGAATGTGTCCTTGGAATTGTAGCATTGTTTGCATCCCTAGCCACTTCAACAAACACAATCCCGTGTGACCGCATACATGCAAGGCACAGATCACGAAAGTCAATGTGAACATGAGCAGCAGGGACACAACATGTCTCAGAAGGAAAGTAGTGATTGGGTGGGTGGATGTTGGGGTGAGGGTGGGCTTGGGGGCGTGTAGTGTGTGTTGTGGGGGGTGTTTGCAGGGTGATTTAATGCATGTTAGCATGGGAAATGCATGAATATACAGTGTAGCATACATTTTCCATGTTAACCACTCTGTTGCAGACACATCTTCAACGGAAACATATTGCTGATCCTGTGACAAATCATAAGCAAAGGCAACACAGGACAATCAATTTACTAGCATAACACATCATGAAGACAGGACCCAACAGTCACAATGCCAGACAGTGAGGAAACACCATCGCACAAGTCCCTCAATATGACATTGCTGCCACACGTCCCCCTACGACCATGAGAGTGGCCTCTACAGCTAAAGTGGGCATGGGACCGCATACAGCACGAAGTGCATCAACAATGTGTGCAGACAAGGCAATACATGAATTAGCAGAATGAAATCATGCACAGTCAACAATACACTCACCAAAATGCAGGCCAATAACGCACTGGAGAAACCATCATGAATCCCCACTAGGGGTGTATACACAGTTTGGACTTCAGACTGGCCATAGATATAACAGATGTCCAATGCCTCTGTGTAAGTTACTGTCACATGGTGCCATCCTTGTGATCCCAAGGAAAGGGGAGGCAGAAGTGGAATATGTGTCCTGACACAAGCCAGAAACACAAACACAAGACAAGCCTGTATGGGCCAAGCCGGAACACACAGTGGATGCAATCGGATACCACATAGCACCACACTGCAACATAAAAGCACAATAGACACAAAATAAAAATGGCCATAGTGGACCCAGGGGGTGGGGGGCCACTGAGGAGGGGGAAGGTGCAGGGTGCACCTCAACACCCACATGTGTCGATGTTGAGACAAAAGAAAATCCTCCATGGGCTCATGGTCTTCACGGCATGAACGAGTGAGAGATAGGTCATCGTCGTTGGCACCCCCTGGATGTACATCAAGAGGTGCGCATGGCACAGGTGCCTGACCGCGCATAGCCCCAGAAAGCCCCTCCACAGCAGCAAACATGCAGGCCTGGTGAACCTGGTTCTGAATGAATATGGCACAGAGGTCTCCATGTACCACATCACATGTAACATGAAGTTCTGCCAGGGAGGCCTCACGTGCCAGACCGACCTCATCCCGGCTTGCACGGAGCTCATCTGAGAGTGTTGGTTCAAGCTGCACCATCCTCTGCTCTGCCTGATGATCCTGGGCCATGATGAGAGAACCCAGAGTACTTCTGAAGGAGGAGTAATCTTCCCTCAGTGCTTTCCTGTTGGCCTGTCCCTCAGCAGCAATAGCTGAGCGCAGAGCCACCAGTTCAGCACGGCAGGCCCTGTTGGACGTCACCGTGCCCAGCCTGAGTGAGTGGCACGTGAACTACGTTGCCTGCTGCTGGAGCTCCACCTGCCTATCAGGGGGGAGGATGGAATCAGCCACACGTTCCATACCATGAGCCAACACCTCAGTGGCTCCCCCCTGTTGCTGTGCAATGGCATGGCCATCAACAGCATGGATTCATGAGCATCCGACTCAACATCAGAGTCAGAGAGATCCCCATAGCCATACCCAGAGGCAGGCCTGGAGAGGATGGCCTGGAGCACCGAGGGATGTTCATGGCCTACCACCCCACGACCACCACTGGTACTGGGATGGTGACATGAACCCACCATCCTGCCTGCAATCTCCTCCTGCACTGCTTCTGGTGCATCATCACCTGTAAAGAAATTAAAATAAACTTAAGTACACATATTAGCAGCACATACCACACACATACACAACACAATATTCAGGGCCAACACATGAGGCAGCCATGTCCAACATGACACAAACTCTGGCATGCATGTAGTGGCAATGAAATGGAAGGCGGCCCTGAAAGCAGACATGGATGCGTGTCAAAAGCAAAACCCACACATGTCCTGAATGTTGCATATTAACTGCATCACACACCACCTTCTGGCAGGCATGAATCTGTGGCAAAATGTACAGATGTGAACTAAGGGATAACAGGTAGCATAGCCATGGCACAATTTCCAAATAGCCACAGCAGTATGTCAAATAGAAATGTCTATTACTCATGCTAAATGCATGTCAACTCGCACTACAAGAAAATGAATATCAATAAAAGCACAAGTGCCACAGGATGCAACAACGCAAGTGCCTTGAAATACAGTGAAGGGAGGCAAATGGATACATACATGGCAGGTCACTTTGACAAAACACCAGTGAATAGGCATGTTGAAGGGTGGAACATGGCTCAGAGGTGCGTTGGTGCAGTGCAGCACATGTGTAAGTCCTATACCATCAACAGAACGCGAAATGTAGTGATGTCAATCTTGTGACATGACGGCATTCCAAGGTCAAGCGCAGTCATCATGTGCAAAGTGTTTGCACTGGGTTGTAGGGATGTACTGCACCCCCCACACACCCCTGGGGATGGCAGGCAGACAGTGCATGGCTCTGAATGGCTGACCACAGTACTCTGAAGTAGCAGACAGTGTATGCAGGTGTCAATTGCATCAACTGAGACAACTGAGACTACAGCAGATGAGAGGGGGACAGAAAGCAGGACACATGAGGAACCATCACAAGTACATCTATGCAGGCAGAACAGAAAACACCAGTGGCCTGGAAGCAGGGTGGCTGTAACAGAGGGAGGGCTGTGCCTGACACAGACAAGGGCACCATAAACATGTGCATGATGATGAAGTGACCCTGAGTGAGCATGACATGGATGAGCAAATACCATGATACGGATAAAATACTGGAGATGTGGTACAATGAGTAGCCTGCCACGGACCCAAAGGGGCTTGCAGGAATGCAAAGGTCCATGAATGATCACTCATGTGCACTCCGAGCATGTGCCATCTGCATGGTCCAAGTGAGACACCCTGCATCAAGGACAAAGGTATGGCAGGGGTGCACAGGGAAGTGTGCATGTACACAGGAAAGGGGAACAGTCCATAGCAGTAGTCCAACACGGAAATCACCAGTACCATGGTGACAGTAAACTAAAGGGTGGTGGAGAGGCAAGGATGCATGCCCGTGAGGAGGAGCAGCTTGCAAGGTGACCTCACATAGCTGTCAGTCATGTGATGACATAGGCTGAGTGTTGGCTGGAACTACACCACAGGCGACATGCAAACATGTCAGTGAGCCTGTACATGGACAGGAGAGGCTGCCGAGTGACTGGTGGACAAAGTCCTGGGGCATTATGATGCCCTCTTCGGACAAGCACGCGCCGACAAGGATGGACGGGAGAGGATCTGGTTGGACATCGTGGGTGCCATCAAAGCGGAGGGGGTGGCACCCCGCGACTGTAAACATGTCCATAAGCGCTGGGAGGACTTCAAGTCCAGGACCCTCAGGAAGGCCCGGTGCCTCTTGGATGCAGTGGATGCAGTGGGGTGCTGGGTCCGGCTTACCACTGATCAGATGAGACCCATCCGGAGTCGAGCGGTAAGTGTCCATGCATTCTCAATCATCACAGGGCATGTTGAGGTGTGGCAGGAGTGCACATCTTGGACATATGTCTGACATGGCCCATGTATTGATGTGTATGTGCAGGGACATGACCGTGCTGCACGTGAGTCCAGTCATGTGTGGTGCACATCAATGGTGTATGTGTACTGATGGATGATATACAACTGCATATGTACTCAGCCATGTTTGGGGTGTGACACATGTATGCTTGTCCCACCTTCATGTATATGCATGGTGTACATGTGTGTGAGTCTGTTTGGTATGTGTGTGACTGTGAGACACCATGGATGCATGTGACATGGACATCTAGGTATCCGATTGGCAGATGTGACATAGTTGACGATGATTGCACTGTGACAGGAGTTAGAGATGGCCAGATGCATGTCTGTCAGTTGCCATGTATGCATGTGAATGGCATGCTCCATGATGCTTGTGGCGTCATGCCACCCTTAGGATGTTCATGCAATCCCATGTGAATGGATGCAGATGCCTGTTGCGGTTTATGTCATTTGTTCGAATCAAAAGATTCGAATAGCCAAAGTTTCGAAACAAAAGTTTCAAAATCAAAAGCTACGACATGCTATGTTTAACATGGAAAGTGCATTTCGTTCGAAACAAATCCATCAATAATAGTCATGGATTGGTTTCAACCGAAATGCACTTTTACATGTTAAAAGTAGCATTTTAATGCCTTTTTGTTTGTAACGTTGAGACGTTACATGGAGCTGTCCGGTGCTGAAATTGCAGGACTGGATAGCTCCATATAATGTTTCAAAGTGTTTTGTGTATATTGACATTTAAATGTCTTTTTTTTACTTTGAAATGTTACATGGAGCTGTCCAGTCCTGTAATTTCAGCACTGGACAGCTCCATGCAACGTTGCAAGGTTTTAGTAATAATAATAATAATAATAATTTCGCATTTATATAGCGCTACAAACCCTCAGGTATCTGAGCGCTGCTTATTATTACCCACGGTGTGTGGTGCTCATTTATGAACCTCGGAAGGATGAAAGGCTGAGTTTGGCCCTGCCGGGATTCGAACCTGTGTTAGCAGGCTCTGCACAGATGTCAAAGCGAGCGCTCTACTCAATGTGCCACTTGACCGATTATAGTGTACATTGGGGCGTTCCCCCCCACCGCCCACCAAACCCCCACACCACCCTCCCACCCCCAAGCACCAACCCTAACCCTAACCCAAGTTTTGAAAGGCAAACTTTCAAATTTGGTTCTATCAAATTGTCATTCGAAACTTTTGTATTTCGAAAAAAAGGATTCAAAAGTTTGCCTTTCGAAACTTCTATTTTAAAAAATGAACGGACACCCCTGTTGCACGTTCCCTGCTTGTCTGTGCATGTGTGTGGGTTCAATTGACCTGAGTGATGGGGAGTGTGATGCCGTCTGTGATGTTTGAGACTGCTTCTCATTTGCAATAGTTATGTGTCTAGCAAACCATTGTACGATGTCCTGATGCCTGTGCTCTGTCTCTCCCTTTCTGCAGTGTCGACTGATGAAGACGGCGGAACGGCATTGTGGAGCACAGAGGCAGGGATGCCACCGCCAGCTGGAGATGCAAGGCCCTGCCCATCCCCATTAAAAATATCTTCCTTGAGTGAAGGGACTGGTGCCACGTCCTTGGCTGCAGCTGCCGAGGGGAGGTCCAAGAGGCCAAGGTTGGATGTGGACTCCTCGGCAGAAGAAGGGGCTGGTGAACCCCCACAGGGGCATAGTATGGAAGATGGCACAGAGTCATCCAGGTTGGTGGGGGTGTGGTTGAGGAGGAGGCTGTATCATAGCCACACATGGGGTCTGGAGGGGGTTGTTCCACTAGTTCCACAGCAGGGATGTCTCTGTCCAGGCCTGTTTGCAGGTAGGGAATGTGTCTACATCAACTAACCTTCCTCTACCTGCGGACAAGGCAATCCATGACAGAGTTGAGCCTGTCCTAGTCGGTGTTGCATTGCACACACAGGTGATTCGGGATGATGTGGTGGTTCCAGGCAGGACAATGCACATCATTTCTGACACCTGTGTGGCTGCGTCGACTTGCTAGGGCAGGTCGTTGGCACAGGGTTCCTCCTTGTGCTGGACACTCTTGCAACCCCCTCCTCATCTGCACACCCTATGCGCCAGTCGTCCTCTGTGTCGTTGTCCCGCCCATGTCTCACCTGGGCACCCTGTGGACCTGCCCCATCCACCGCGGCCAGGCTGGTGGAGAACACACCCCTGCCACAGTTGGGAGTCGGAAGACCAGCAGAGGTGCTCACCCCAGCAATTGGACCCCAACCAGTGGAGGATGTGCAGGCACCATCAATTAAGGCATGTGCACCACGGCCCCTGGTGTTTCCATCTTCCCGGGCGCAGTTGTGGTTGCAGAGACAGTTGGCATTGAGGCGGCGGCAGGCTCGATGTGGGAGGCATCAAGCCTCGGGCCATCTACATCACAGGGCAAGAATCGGCCGATGGGCAGAGGACCTTGGACTACGTGTGTCTTCCCTGTGGCAGTGGTTGGGCCAGCCGATAGATGTAGAGCAGCAGCAGGTGGAGAGGGCACGGGTCACGATGGTCAGGGCGGAGAACTCCATGCACCAGGCTTTGTGGCAGGCATCGTATCTCGAGGAGACTCGCAGGGAGTTGGTGAAGACCATGGCGACATCCCTGTAAGCCCTCAAGGACACATCCCAGGCCCGCCTACGGGACATCAACATGGAGTTCGATGATGCTGTGGCCAAAGACATTAACATCAAGAAGTGAGCCACATGCCTAGCCCACCGCCATTGTTGATGGAATTTTTTTTACATAGCTGTTTTTCTGTAGGTATTTTGGTAGGTTTCATTTGGTTTTGGGATCATGGGCCCTGCAAACTTTCATTGTATATAGTTGTGGAATTGTGGACATTTTTATTTTCAGATTTTTCATACCAATGCTGCAATGTTTTTTTTCATTTACCCTTTGGATTATGATTTTCATTTTTTAGGACATGTACCACTGGGATTTTTTTCTCATTTTTTGATGACATATTTTTTGGAATTGCCATTTCAGTTCTGTTCACTTTCATTTATCCTTGTCCTTTTTGGTTTTCGTTTGTGAGATTTCTTTTAATGTAATACATTTTCATCTGTTCATATATTTCGGTTGTGTGCTCTCATAGGTTGGTGCATGTGTCAGTTGTCATTGCCTCAGTCATGTGGCGGTGGTGTGTGGCCATGTTTTGCATGTCTTTGTGCGCATGCATGTATGCTTCTGTGCATGACATGCCATGGGGCCTGTACTGGGAAGTGGGGACAATGGATGGGTGTGGAGTTGCACTGTGGGGGGCAGTGTGCAATGGCATTTGGGTGGAGATTTGGTACATGCATGTATGTTGTGTCAATGAGTTGGTTGGGTGGACATGAGTCGGGGTCTGCTGGCAGGTTGTCGTTGTCACTGGTGGGGGGTGTGGGGCCATGAGTCAGGGCCTGCTGGCAGGTTGCGTCACTGGTGGGGTGGGGGGACATGAGTCGGGGCCTACTGGCAAGTTGCCATCACTGGTGGGGGTTGGGGTCATGAGTCGGGGCCTGCTGGTGGGTTGCCATCACTGGTGGGGGAGGGGGTACATGAGTCGGAGCCTGCTGGCAGGTTGCCGTCACTGGTGGGGGGACATAAGTTGGGGCTCACAAGTGCCATGTGGGCTGCCTGTGGGGCATGGTCACGGGTGTAGGGGAGTCCCCTGTGGTGTGGGCTGCCTGTGGGGCATGGTCAGGGGTGATGGACTGCCTGCGGGGCATGGTCAGAGGTCTAGGGGGGTCCCCTGTGGTGTGGGCTGCCTGCGGGCATGGTCAGGGGGGTGGGGTGTCTCCTGTGGTGTGGGCTGCCTGCAGGGACAGAGCAGCGACAAACGGGGGAGAAATACAACTTTGGCAAGTTTGTTGGTGTGTAAGAGTGCTTAGGGAAGGTGGGGGAGTATGAGATGGGTCAAATGCTGTATTTGTTTAGGTGGCAGGCACCCCTGATGTGTTTGTCATGTCCATGGTCACTGCGGCTGTACGTGGACATCTAAAATACAATGCAGTAGCCCATATAGCCAGTTAAAATGTTTGATTCTATGGGTGTGATCTATGGGTGTGATATGCTGCAGTGGTTGTGGCCAGGGCCTAGAGTCTTGGGTGCATGGCTGAAGGCCGTATGCTGTATGCCTTGCGCCCAAGACTTTAGGCCCTGGCCACAACCACCGCAGCATATCACACCAATAAATGACACCCATAGAATCCAATATCTATCAAATATTTGCAAATCTACAGTCTGTGTACTGTTTGATTTGTATAGTTTGTATGTGCAGTTTTGGATGTTTGCTTCAATGGTTGTGTTATGGAGCAGTATTTATCAGTTGTATTTATTATAATATACCTACTATTTGATTTTTTGTGATTGGATATATTTTTTTCATGACGTGGGTAACTGGAGCAGATATATTATTTTTCATTTTCTGTGATGAAAGAAAAGATCATGTTAGTGTAGGTAGTTTATAATGACGTATTACATTGAATAATAGACATTTCTTCTTTATTTCGACCCTCATATTTAGTAGTTTACAAACCAGTATACTGTGCAATTTGCTCAGTTTTTGTGTTTGTTGCTTAAATCATTGGGTCTGTGGGAAAAAAAAATCCATGTTGGATTAAAAAAAACCTTTTTTTGTTATGGAACAGTAAATTTCTTTCTTTGTTTTCAGTGTTTACTTGTTGTTTCTGGCTAATGTTCTATCTGTTGGATTGTTGCAGATTGTGAGATACCTGTTGTCGAATTGTAACTGGTTATAGTTTTTTATTTATATTCTCAAATTGCTAATCTATCTGTTGGGTTGTTGCAGATTCTTGGGGCAGTTAGATACATGTTGGCGTATTCTAACAGTTTATTTCTTTTTATAATTTAGTGGTATTGATTTATCTGTTTGGTTGTTGCAGAAGTTTGGGGCAGTTAGATACCTGTTGGAGTATTGTAGCTGTTTATAGTTTTCTAATTGAAGTTTTATTAATGTTTATGCACAGATTAGTTATTTGTGCTATTGATTTATTTGTTTGGTTGTTGCAAAATCTTGGGGCAGTTAGATACCTGTTGGCATATTCTAACTGTTTATTTCTTGGTATATTTTAGTGGTATTGATTTATCTGTTCGGTTGTTGCAAAATCTTGGGGCAGTTAGATACCTGGTGGCGTATTCTAACTGTTTATTTCTTCTTATAATTTAATGGTATTGATTATTCTGTTTGGTTGTTGCAGAATCTTGGGGCCGTTAGATACCTGTTGGCGTATTCTAACTGTTTATAGTTTTCTAATTGAAGTTTTATTAATGTTTATGCACAGATTAGTTATTACATTTTGGTTTAAAGAATATTAAATAAGCGTTTATAAGATTTGCTGGTATTCTTTGCTTTAGAGTAATGGTACTATCATTACATTCGAACCATCCACAATACTTTTTTTATACATGCAGTGTAGTGCCCTGAGTCGGTTGTGGCTCCTGCGTGGTAGATTATACCTATTGTTGTGAAGGATTTCCTACCAAGTGATACTTGACCATGTGTGAATCCAGTCAGCTTGCAGTTGTTTTTGGTACCATCTGCATTGTAACGGAAAAGCATTAGTATTACGTATTTACTATGTGTTTGTATTTGTAAGATGGAGTGATTATCTGAATTGCAGGTAGTACATAATCTGCCATGGTTTGCATTTTGTACAAGTTGCTGAAATGGAACAGATTCACAGTTAGGTATGGATACATACACAAAACGTTAATTAGGGATTTATTCCTGTGCTATATTGTTGCACAGAGTGCATGTATGTTTCCACATGTATGACATCTGGAAAATTTCAGTTATAGGTATGTTTTTGTTTTACAGTACTTGTAAGTATATTAGAAATTATTGTGGATGTTCTTGTGAGTTTATAGTGAATTTCACCATTCCAGCACAGTAGTCTAATTCTTGTCTTAGTCCATGAACACTATATGTGTTGTCAGGATTGTTGCTTGCATTTCTATGAAGGACTAACATTTGCAAACACAATTGGTCTGTATTGTGTAAGTAAATGTTGTCAACAATTGGTGGCAATTGAAATAGAATATTTATTGGTACATTTGCGTAGCAATTTACACCAGTTATATTTGAAAATTTGAATGGACCAGATAGTTCTGTGTCCAAGTCATTTCTTCGGAGTGTGTGTTGCTTCTTTGAAGAAGTACCTGAGTTACTTTCAGTAGTACATTCTTTTTTGGTTTTAGTAATTGATGATGTATTAGCTTCTTTTATTCTCTTTGGAGGATTTGCAGTGAGATCCTGTTGCATTTCTGTTTGAAGTAGTTTTCTTTTACAACGTTGTGCTTTTTGTGGAACAGGATAGGTTTTTAGATGGGGTGTATAGTGAACGTAGTCTATTGTATTCTAAAATGCAAGGAATATCAGTGTTTACTTTACTTGCATCAAACTTGATTAGAAATAGACCATCAAGTGTACATGAACGTGATAGTGCTACGTAGCTCATGCCTTCTTTAAAGACTGTGTTCCCAATATCTATCAATGCTTTATCTACGGTAAGACCTTGTGATTTGTGAATGGTGACTGCATATGCTATAGTTAGAGAAAATTGTTCTCTGCGTACATACATGTCTTTGAAAAGAAGGAATCAAGCTGTTGATCGTCCTATCCTTTTTACTTCTGATAGTTTGTCAAAGAGAATATTGACAAACTGAATATTGTTGTCACGTGGGTATGTTTGAAAGCCAACAACTGTACCAAGTTCTCCATTAACTGATCCTTGCACCATGTCAATGTTACGTTTAAGCATTACTCTACAGTTTAAAGATAATTTTAGTATTTTCTATGAACCAGCTCTGTTGGAAATAGAGTTTTCAAAGGTATTTAGTCTTGTTGTGGCTTGTTGACACATGGGTAGTGTCATACCATGTATGTCCAGTTTGTCTGTGGAGCAAATTTCAATTATTGGTTGCATTTCTTTTTTCAACATTGTTTCATTGAATTTGGAACAGCTTGCAAGAGTTGGTATCAAGGACATACAATTGACATTTGTGTGTGCTAATTGTTGCTTGACATCAGTAGCACATGAGTTATGGCCATAGAGTGCATGGATGTGCCTGGTTTTTAATATTGATTATGCTTCTTGAGATAGTACACCAACTCTGATACTTTTTAAAATGTTGGCGTGTGGGAGGTCTGCAGACTGGCACATGTTTTCAGTTAATTCTCTGTATTGGAAATGTTGCCAAAGGTTGACATTTCCTATGCTGCCAAGAGTTTTGCGGCACAGTTTGTGTCCTAAGGTTTTAAAAATAGGTTCACCTTTCTTCTTCTTCTTCTTAATTATCGGAGGCGTGGGCGGACCCACGCAGGCGCTTCCCCATCCTATAGGATGATGTGCACCGTACGGTTCACCTTTCACTGGTGTCAATTGAAGAAGATCTCCGAAAACAATAATGTGTTTTCTGCCAAAGACCTCTTCGTAGTTTGTTTTGAGTACTTCTTGTAATCTGAGGTGAATCAAAGCCAACATTAGGTTGGAGACCATGCTCACTTCAACTATTAGTAGCATTTTCATTTGTTTTAACACTCTGCATAGTTTCATTGCAGATTCTGTAGAACGTTTGTAATATTCTAATTTGTTTTGGTCTTCTACTGGAAGGAGTGGTAATTGGTGTAAAGTGACATCTCCTATGTTGTAGGTTTGTTGTTTGTCAATTGTTGAAAGAACTTGATGATGATTTTGATGATCTTGATTAAGAATGTTTTGCCTGAACCAGCTTCACCACTGACGTATAGTAGTATAGTACATTGGCAGGTACATTCTTTATTTTCATGTTGTACACCATGTGCAATTTCTTTTGTTACTTCTTGAAAAATGGAATGCTGCTCTTTGTTCACTTTTGATTGAAGTACAGTAAACTCTTCTCTATCTTCTTCATAGTGACACATGGTGTTTTCTACTTCTGTCATAGCGTATTCTGCCTCATTTGCTATTAGTGGCTGTCCCAGTGGTTCTTGGCTTCCTGTTAAAGAAGGTTGACTACTGTCGGCAGTGTCCTTATCTAGTTGGGCCTATAGTTCTTCTTCGTGTTGCTGTTCATTGTGCAACATTGTTTTTGTACTGTATAAAGTTTTTTTTTTTTTTAATTTTTATTTTGAAAAATAAACAATACAAACCAAACTTACAGCATTATTTACAATAAACTCGTGAACATCAATTAACGCTCATTACTGCTCCCCAAATCCCCCCCCAAGAGCTTATTTGCATTTCTAGTTCTGTATCCGCTGCATGTGGCTGGGTATCGCTTCCTTCCAAAGCTGCAGGATCCACTACTGTGCCAAACAGTCCTGTTATTAACATTCTCCAAGCCATCAGGTTACCCACATCTTCCTCCCCGCAATTGCTACATGCCTCCTGCCACACAACCGTTTCAGCCTCCGCCCATTTTTGCAAGTCCCGCCACCATACCTCTACCCGTGGCTTGTGGCATTGCTTCCAGCCCATAGCTATCCTTCTTTTAGCAAGCACATATGCCAGGTCCCTCAGTTTCCCAAGGTGTTTAGTGTTCCGTGGTCTGGGAAACCCTCCCAACATGCAGGCCCAGGCTGTATCTATGTTGAGCGAGACCCCTTTATCCGCTAGTTTCCGTGCCACTTCCCCCCAAAAAGCTTCAATCACCGCAAGACCAGAACATGTGTGTCATATCAGCGTCTTCCTCATCGCATTTTGGGCATGCTTGTCTTCCTGCGTTTGCAAACTTAGATATTCTCTTCGGGGTCATATAGGCTCTATGCGTTATGTATAACTGTATCTGCTGCAATCTAGCATTTCTGGACACTTTCTTGTGGTATCCTATAGCACGTTCCCACATTCCATCGGTCATCTGTGCCCCCACCTCCGCTTCCCAGTCCAGCCTCAGATGAGTCAAATCCTTCCCCACCCGGGTCATCACCATCTCATATAGTCTAGAGATCTCGTGCCCTCCTTCCGATATGTCATATATTGTTCCCATTAGAACGTCAGGCTCTTCCGCCAGTACAGTCTCTGGCCAGGTTTTGCGAATCGTCTGCACTAGCCTAAGATACGTGACATATTGGCCTCGATGCAAGCCTGTCTCTTCTCCCAGTTCTTCGAAATCTTTAATAGCCCCTTCTTGCCATATGTCTCCCAATGTGACCAGCCCAACCGATTCCCAATAGGTCCTGATTATCATCCTGAGCTGGTTGTCTCTCCTAGCTAAGGCAACTAGTGGCACCTGTGGGGAACACGGGCATGGGTTCTCCATCAGTTGGCATACTCTGTGCCACATCTTCCACCCAAGCAACAGCATACCCGGGCGTTCTTTCATTTAAAGTCTAGGAACCCAGATAATCTCTTTTAGGTAAAACGGGGTGCAGTCCTGCCCAAACAGCCTAGATTCAGGAGTTTCTTCATCAGAGAGCCATTTGGTTATATATTGCAACTGACTGGCTACATAATAGGCCTCAAAGTTCGGCAGCTTGATGCCCCCTCTATCATGGAAGTTCTGTAGCTTCCATAGCGCCACTCTATTGCGAGTGCCGTGCCATAGGAAGTCCCTACACATGCTGTTCAGTTTGACAAAAAACTTTTTGGGTATCAAGTATGGTATATTACTGAAGAAATGTAACAGCCTAGGCAGGACCACCATTTTGAGCATCGCCCCCCGTCCCATCATCGCCAGCGGCAGCTTCTCCCAAAACTTCATATTTGTGCGGATTTTTTTCACAGCCACCTCTGTGTTATGCAAGTGTTCCCCCTCCACAGTATGATATACATCTATTCCGAGGGAGCGGAAGGAATCAGCCGCCCAAGGTATGGACAACACTGGCAACCGTTCCAGAGGGGCTCCTATGTAGCTCCCCAATGGGAACATGCTCGATTTTTGGGGGTTCACCGCTATGCCGGACAGTTCACCGATCCTGTGCGTACTCTGGCCAGTGGTTCACTGTACAACAATTTCGCCCACCTAACATAACCCGGCCCCATCCCGTATTCTTCCAGGGCCGCCAGCAACCATGGCCACCTCACTGAATCAAAAGCTTTGACTGCATCTAGGGACACCACCGCCATTTCCCCGTCGCTCCTGTTTCCCTCTTCAATCACCCGGTGGAGTCGCCTGTGGTTGTGGGTTATATTTCTGTTGGGGACATAACCTGTCTGATCCGGGTGTATCAGTTTACTGATGACCCTTCGCAGCCTATTAGCCAGGACCGCCATCAAGATCTTGCTGTCCTGGTTCAACATTGACAACGGCCTATAGGAGCCGCAGCAATGCCTGGCTTGTTGGGCTTGGGGAGCGGCACGATTAGTGCTTCTCTGAGCGTGTCCGGTAGCCGACCCTTCTCAAAAGACTCATTGAGCATCTCTAGCATAGGGGGGAGTACTTCTTCTTTATATATTTTGTAAAACTCGCCCGGGAATCCGTTCGTACCCGGGGTCTTGCAGGTGGGCAGCTGTTTCACCACCTCCTCTAATTCCTCCAGGGTAATCGGTGCGTCTAGTTCCTCCCTTTCTTCATCACTAATCTTACGTAATTCCATGTCTTTTAGTGTTTCTCTAATCTCTTCCTGATTGTCCCCTCCTCTGTCCTCATATAATGTTCTATAATAGTCCAAGAATGCCTCGTTGACTTCTTCCTGGGTGTCAACCACCTCCCCGTCTTCTCTGGTTATTATCCTAATCGGGGGGCCTGGGGGTTTCACTCTTATATAACCACGCCAACAAGCGGCCAGTTTTATCCCCACCTTCATGTTGCCTCTCGACATACTTTTTGTAGTTAAGGTTGCAGAGCCTTTCCCAAAGCTCCGCGCACCTCTGCTGCAACTCGAGTACAAGTTCCGCGTCCCCGCCTGCCCTGTTGCTTTCGCGCTCCAGTTTCTCTTCCGCTTCCTCTAGTTCTGTTAGGACCCCACCCTGTAGGCCTTTTGACTTAGCAATAACACCACCTTAAAGGCCTCCCAGAGTGTGCACGCTGAATCTACGCTGCCTGTGTTCACCTCAAATTATTGTGAGATCGCATCCCTGATATCTTCCCTGAAGACTGGGTCTCTGAGCGCCTCCGCCCGGAGGTGCCACGTCGGTATCCGCGCCCTGGGGCGGCAGTGCTGCCAGGTCAGCACCAGAGGCGAGTGGTCCGAAAGGACCCTTGCTCTATATTCTATTTGGGTGGTCTCTATCATCACATCTGGCGTGGCAAAAAAATAATCCAGCCTCGTGTGCAGGTGCTGCGGAGCTGAATAGTGCGAGTACTGTGTTTCATTAGGGTGTTTCAGTCTCCAAACATCCGCCAGCCCAAAGTCATCTAGTAATGTCTGTAATACCCTGGCCGCTGGGGTGGGACTATCAATCTTTCCATCAGATCTGTCTGCCTTTAGGTCAAGCACACAGTTAAAGTCCCCTCCCCAGATAACCGCTCCCCCACACACACGCGCCCAGATGAGTACATAGGGTTCTAAAATACATAGCAGTGTTTTGGTTGGGGGCATATGTATTTATAATGCACACCTCTTTATTCTCTACCACGGCCTTCAATATGACCAACCTACCCTCCGTGTCCACTACCTCTTGTGTAAGTTGGAGCGGAACGTGCGGTGCCACCCAGACCAGCACTCCCCTAGCGTAGGCAGAGTACGGAGAGCCCACTACAGTACCTCTCCACTTCTTCCCACCAGTTCCAATTTTTGCTGGGTCAGATGTGTTTCCTGCAACAGCGCAATATCAATCCTCTGTCTTTTTAAGTACATCATGACTTTGTTTCTTTTTAAGTAGCTGTTAAGTCCCCTGACATTCCATGTTACGATCTTAAGGTCTCCCATGGCTCATGAGTGTCTTCTTGCCTCCCATGTAGCGACTCCCCTTTGCCCACGTGATACAGATACCGCCCTCCATTTTTGCTTGTAGCTTCTCGTACCAGCTCAAACTCCTCATAACTATGTACATGATAAATCCCCAACTTCCCTCCCCACCCCCCACCCGTGCCTTCCCCAACATCACACACCCCAACTGCTGCCCAGCTCCATTCTCGGAGCTCAGGCACCCCCACATCTAGCCCTGCAAGCACCAAACGATGCACAGAGCTCAGTATGGTGAAGTCGCCCTAATGGCCACTTAACTAAAACTGTTGTGGGGTAGAGAGAATCGCTTCGTAAGGCTCCCGTTAATTCAACATTAACCACAGTGCTTATGACATATAGTGCAATAGTCTGACCTTCTCTACTGAAGGCTGCGCAAGCGACTATATTCAAGTCCCACGTGCCGCGCCATCTTGCGGCACCTTCTTCGTGCATCACTTATCTCTTCCGAGCTCTTTCTCCGTCCGAACTTCTGACTTCTGGGGACATCCTTGCGCATCGAGCCATCCCATGGCATCCTCCGGGGTCTCAAAAAACAAAGTTTTATGTTTATGAATGACTTTCAATTTTGCCGGATACAGTAACATATATTTGTGGCCCGCCTCTCTCAATCTCCGCTTTACCGTCCCAACGTTCATGCGGCTACGCTGCACAGACAGGGTGTAGTCTGGGTAAGCCGTGATGTTTGCCGCTCCTCGTGTGATCGTTCCTCCCTTACGAAAGTGTTCCAATATCCTCTCCCGGTCACGGTAATTAAGAATTTTGGCTATCACAGGCCTAGGCGGGTTCCCCGGTGGCGGCCTCCTTGTTAGGGCTCTATGTGCCCTTTCCACTGCAAATCCTTGGGATAGGGCTCCTCCGGGTATCTCTTGCAGTAGCATGGAATCAATGAATTTCGTGGGATCGTGGCCCTCCAATCCTTCCGGCAGGCCCACGATGCTAATGTTGTTTCGTCGGGCTCGTCCTTCCGCCTCCTCCGCTCTGCTCTCCAAGTTGCCCACTCTTTGTATCAGGGCATGCAATTCGGCTTTATGGGAGGCGCAATCCGCAGTATTCAGGCTAATTTCCTTCTCAAGGGACTCTGTGCGCTCCGCCAAGGCCCTGACATCCTGTCGGAGTAGGTTAACGTCCTCCTGCACCTCTCTGACCTTGAGGTCCAGTGCAGTTTTTAGTTCAGTGACGGCTAGTTCGAGTTAAGATTCCCAGGCCGCCCTTAGGTCCGCAATCGCAGCCAGGATTTCTTGGTTGGCGCCCGGAGTCGTCATGCCGCTTGCAGGCAGCTTGTCCCTGCTCTTGGTAATGTCTTGACCCGGGGACGTCTTAGCGAAGTCATCTAAGGTGGGCTGTTTCGCCTTCGGCCTCACCGTTCTATTCGACATGACCCAGAGGACCTGTATTTTGCACAAGTGACAAATGTGCACTCAGTACGCCCCTTTCGCTAGGTCACCGTGCGGCCTACTTCTTCTTTTGTTCTGGACATTGGTCGGCCATTTTGTGTCGTCTTTCATCTCCGGTGCTCCTTATCTCTTCCGCACCGATCTCTGCCGCCGTTCCTCCTGCACCATCCAGAAGTTCACCACGCGTAGCCCAATCATTCACACACCGGCATGTGTATTTTCAGCGGTCGACGGCCCGTCATCACGCACTTTTTTGCCCGGATTGTTGCAGGATCTCGGGAGCTCCTCCAGATCCCGTCCTCCTACATGGCCCTCGTAGCCACGCCCCCCTGTATAAAGTTTACATCGGTTATAGTGCTTTCATTTGGTTTGAAAGAGTCTTCATAGGAGTCATAAATATCTAGTATCGCTTCTTCTTTTCTCCATGGTTTAAAAAGTTGTAGCAGGGGCATGTAATATAGTTCTTTATATTGAGGAGTTTTTAATGACAATTTGATATGATTAATTAAGCTTTGTTTGGTAAGTTTCACTAAGCTGCCTTCACAATTTGTCACTCTGTATCTACCTTTATTTTCCTCGGGTTTTATATTATTTTTGTATGTGAAATTTTGGGCTAAGTGGTATAGACACATGGTTTCCAAAGTGGTACTCCTGTTTGGGTAGTATGTGTCCAGTAAATTGTTTTTCAAAATGTCTTGGCAATTGGGATCATTTTTGGCTATTGCTTCTATGTCATTGTATGATTTGAGAACTCTTTTTCTAGATTTAGCAGGACGTAGCCATACTATATTTTCTAATTTTCCATACAAAGCAGAAACGGTTAAATGATCTGCAGCTTAATAGCAGCCACATTCTCTATGTGAGAGCATTTTTATGAATAAGCTGTACAATTTCTGAGAACGTGTTTTGTCCGATGATAGGTAATTCCAGAGGTCTTAAAGCTCTGTTTATTCTGCTTTGGTTAAGTAGGCTGTAACATATCGTGCAACTGCAGTGGAATTGTCTGCAATTTACTGCACATCTATGTTTGCATTCCATAAGAGGGAAATGGTTGCATTGTAATCATTGATATATTTTGTTTCTTCTGTTCTTTTTATGTAATATGTGCTTCTTAGGTGATTTACCTTTAACACTATGCCTAACTGAAGACATAAAGTAGCTCGCTTCACCTGTTTCTGTAAATAGTCTAGGGAAACCAAAGCGGCATTTGGTTTAGTATTTCCCTTTGTTTTTGTATTTGCAACAACAATATTTCCCACATTTGTGTCTTTGAAATTGTACAATATCTGCATGAAGATTACTATTTTTTTGCTTCTGATGGAATTTCACAAGTGACATATTTCTTGATTAACTGTAAAACAGTGGCTTCACTGTCTTGACCAAATTTAGGAGCATCTTTAATCCATAAAAGCCTGTGGATATGTGGTGCTCCTCTGGCTTGGTATTCTTTTCTCCAAAAGAAGTGTTGCCTATCTCCGAGGGGAGGAACAGTTTTATTACAAATAAAGTGTAGCATAGCAATAAAGCGATGATGGAAATATCTTGAAACATTAACAGGATCTAGAGATCAGGTGTTTGTATATCTATGTTTGTTTTCTTTTTGTTTGATATGCGTAGGAAATCATGTAAATCTTCCCATGCATATTCTGCACAACTTAATGTAACAAACCAAGTGGGCGAGCCAAGGTTTCTTATCATGCAACGTACATCTCTGTGACGTCGGAACCAGTACTCTTTAGTACCATGCATGTTTGCTAACAGATTTGTAATGCTTGATTGTAAAAACGCATCTTTATCTTGCACTTTTTGTAGTAATTGCGTAGCTGACATATTTTGAAAGTGGGTACCTGATTTCAATGTGTGTGCAACTCCGTAACATCGAGTTGCTAGTTCACTTTCAAAGAGTAGGTGGAATATGTATTCCAAAAATGTGTCTAAATCTGGGATCTTCAGAATACATTTGTAAAGAGCGGTATTCTGGTGCTGTTATCTGAATGGGTCTATCATCGTACCTTCCTCCTTTCCCAGTAGGAAAGAGTAGAGGAAAAGCATGTTCTTCTATACTTTTTTCCCATACTTTTTTCCCATATGCTGATTGGTGATCCTTTGGTTTGTCACATTTGGTACGCTTCTAGTGCGTCATCTATTGTATCATTAGAGTGTAATGGATGAATTGTATAATGGTCTAAAATATTGGATACTGTAGCAGGATCTAGAAGTTCAAATTGACTCGTTTCTGGTGACTCTTGAATTATTTCAATGGTTTCCCTCAAGTTTTCTTCAATATTAGTTTCTTTGCAGTATTCATTATTGTCTTTTAGATATTGCAAGGCTTGTCTAAATTTATGTAAATCTACAAGTTTTTGCCAATTTTTTTTGTCTTGTGTAGGTACACCATTTACTAAGACAGTTAAAGATTGCTCTATTGGACGTTGCACTCCCAGAGTGTGCACATTTTCTACTTTGCCACGAATGTCGTTTACTAATTCAGAGGGAGGTAATTTTGCTTTTTTTGGTTGAAGGCGTATTATTGCTTGAAATGGGTGCACTGTTTGAATGATGATGCTCTCATATAAATTGAGTTGTTGCAGGGGTTTTGGTAGTGGGAATAATTCCAAGTTATTTGTGATAGCATGTGAAGGAGTTTGGTTGTTGTCAAGTTTTGTAGTGCAGTAACAGCAAATTATTAAGGGGTCAGTTATTTCGTATTTGTTTTCTGCTATAAGGTAGGGAGCTAATTCAAACCATTTGGAATATTCATTGTCTTCTATTTTGTATGTTACGTCTACAGTTTTTGTGGTACTTTTATGAAAATTTCTGCGGCAACACACACACACATGGTTTGGTACTTCAGCAGATGTACTTTTAAATGTTAGTATTTATTTATTGTATGTGTGTAGTAGAAGGTTGCCATCTGTACAATTGTTACTAGTCTGTTGTAAAGCAATTGCATTTTGTAAGCGGCTTTCACTTCCAAAATATTTTCTCTGGATATGCTCTATTTCTTCGAGTAGGTCTTTAGATGTACCATGTATAAGGTTGTTATTTAAAGCAGGACTTTTAGCATAGTACAGTTTATAGACTAATTTTCTTATTATTGAATGATGTGTTGATATCATTTTGATATGACGGAAGGTGCTTTTGCAAACAGGTCCTGAAATGCAGGCTAATGAATGTCCTTGTAGTCCTGTGTATTTGCGCGCTGGACAGGTATCCATATTTTGTAGTAGTTTCATTTTGATTTTGTCTTTGCCTTTCACATACTGATTGAGGAACTGGCGTAAAGATTTGAAAGATTTTTTGGCAATGTTACAAATTGATGTGCATTACCATTTGTATACTGGACGTTCTGGTTCAGTCGAATGGAGAGGTGATACTGAGTTTTCTGGGGATATTTTTGTAAGCAGTATTTCTTGTTGCATTATGGTATTATTAAGTTTTTCATACCCTCGTCCACTGCTATGTATGTTTGTATGCTTCTTCATTGAAATATGGTTTTGTGCTCGTGGTGTGACTCCATTCACCTCCACAGATATTTAAGAAGTTATTTTTGTTGACATTCAGTTTATTGAGAAGTCTTTTTTGTAATTTAGTAGTTAGTTTTGTTAGTGGTTTCATTGTGTTTAATACTAAAATAAACAACTTCCTTTTGAGAAGGATTGCACTGTCTATCAAAGCTTCTAAGATTAATTTTCTACGGTAGGTTTTCAGGGTTGTGCATGATTTGTCTCCTGTATTTATAAGATTCTGAAGGACTCTGTGCTGGAACATTTTTGCTAAAATACTTCTTTTGGTATGGTTGCTTGCCACTATATCAAGATTTATAGGAGCAGTGTTAGCAGTAGTGGTAGCTGATTCTTGTTAATCACTTTCTGTTTCGTTTTATATTTTGATAGAGGAGGCAAAGTTTCTGTACTGGAAGCTTGTTTTGTATCGCTTAATGGGTGTATTAGCTGTTTTGTTTGAACTTTCTGTACACATACTGCTAGAGATGGATGCTTCTTTAGGACACTTTTATTTTCATTTGCTCTATTTCTGCGTTGCTTTCTACGGACTTGCTTTTTGGTAGGCATTCTTTGGGGTCTTTTGAAAAAAAAGAAGGTATAGGTTGGGCTGTTCTGCAATGTATGTGTGCTGTGTGCATGAGTGTCTGAGTATGGTGGTAAGGATGTATGTGGTGGTGTGTGATTGTGCCTTGGTCAGTTACAAGTTGTTGGGAGCTATTCTTGTGTGTGTGTTTTACTATACTGGGGTTCAGATGACAGTAGAAAGTAAGCTAGTGGTGAGGAGAAGCACTAATACTAAATCTAATGGTATAGAATTAAAACTGTTCTTTGTTCTGTAATACTAACATTCTAGGGGCTGAGTTATGTCATTTGTGCGCTGAAGAACGGGGATTTGTGTGCCATTCCGCCTGCTCATCCCTGTTTAAAAAATGGGGATTTGTGGGCAGATTGGTGCACAAATCTCAGTTTTTTGGTGCACAGATTCCATGAATCAACCCCACAGTGTGTTTGAGTAACAGTAAGAATGTTATGGTAGTATTGTACTTAATCTTTTTGTGTGGAATGAGCAGGTGTCTTCTAAGTTGTTGTTTGTATTTCAGATGCTGCTGCTTTTCAGGAGAGTGGTCTTCACTGCAATTGTAAAAGAAAGAAGTTAGTAATTTTGTGTGTTTATAGCACTCATGTTAATTTAGACGCTGATTTGTATGTTTTTGTAGTAGTATTCTTGTTTGATATCTGAACATAGTGGTGCATGCAGTTTCCTTTGACTATGTGAAGGCTTTATATTTTACTTACAATATGTTCGTTTCTTAAGGCTTTGTTATTGAATGTTAGGAGAAAGAAGAAATAATGATATCATTATTTTGCAATTTTTATAAGGTAAATGGCAGAAACTGTATAGAAAAGCATGGAATGTATGCATTTGCAAAGGTCTGGGTAATAAAGCAGAAGGATGTGATTTACAGGCAGTGATGTTATTTCAGCTGGGAGCTTTTCAATGATAGGGTCTATCTGTGTGATTATATGAAGATTCATGACCTTATCCTGGCTGTGTGTAATTTTATGATACACTACTAAGTGTTTTTCTACAATTATACTGTTATTTCTCCCACCTTCTAATATTATAATTTTTTAGATAGCTGTGTGTGTATTATTATAGCAGATGGGAAAAATGACAGTAAGTTCATTTTATAGTTTATACAGGTTAAGTGGCAGCTACTCTTTTTATATGCATTCATAAGAGTTGTACATGTACTGTGCAGAAAATATGCATACCTGTAGTTTGTATTCATGCATGTGGATATGCATGCAGCTGTAAGTAGAAATCTTAAAGACTTGTACAGTAGTTTTTGTAGTAGGTGCTTTCCAATGATATGAGACTTTTCCTCAGAGTGAAAAACAGTACATTTGAAGTGCTGAACTCTGATGATGGAGTTAGATGTAGAGGTCTTGGATGTGATTGGTGGATGGTTATGTGACTGCTTAGCTGTATCCAATGAGGGAATGGCACAGAGAGTGAAGTGGAAAGGGTAGAAGGGCTGTCTAAAAGTTACGCGGTCTGCAGACACTGTGACTGTCTGCGGACAGGGCGTGCCACATCCAGGGTTTTCCAGCAAATCCAGCATGGAAAGGTGACTGTAGGGATCAGCCAATCAGATGTTGAGGTTGTGGATTTGTGTTGAAAGAGACTGTGTGTAGTGAGGATGGAAGAGGTGGAGAAAGTCATGGTGTTGGTGCTTGGAGATATATATTTGTGCATGGTTTACAGCAGTGTGCTCAATGCAGGCATGTGGCAAACAATTTTGATGTTAAAGGAATGGAGGTGGTGTGGAGCACTGTGCCTGATTGCAATGTACAGGGAATTGTACAAGTTTGTGAAGATATGGGCAGGATGAACAGTCCCCATGTGGTAGTTTTGAACTATGGTGCTTTCCATTTGGGCTATGTCAGAGCCCCTACTTTGTTGGCCGATTTGGAACACTTGGTTCAAGCAGTAATGCCAAAGTGTTTTTTTTTCTGGATTAGTACCTAGGGCAATATGGGACAATAGTTCTGTTTTTTGTCCTCAGAAAAACATTGCTAGATGTGCAATCAAACGAGGCATGTGTGCTTTCATGCTTAGAGCTGGTATGTTCTTCTGTAATAATGAGAATATTGATTCCAGTAATGCTGTTTATTTTAAAGAAGATGGCTTTTACTTATATTTTATGGGAAATGCCATTCTGTTTTGGAATGCAAGGGTTGCTTTGGAGAAGGTTATGTGAAGAGTAAATTAAGGAAATAATGAAGACATTTCTTTTAGGAGTAAATTAAGAAGAAAAATACAAAATAAAAGGTGTTTGTCAAGCATCTGCAAAGAAATACAAAAAAACATCTCTTTTCAGAGCCAACCTCAAAGGGCAAATGGGGCACACTATTTAAACAGTGCGTATTACATACAGGGATTTTGGGGTGTAGAGGCATGCAAATGAGAATGAGCAGAGCAAGGGATTGGTCAGTAAATTTTACTGGGTGTGTTGTGTAAGGAGAGAGTTTGTCAGAAAGTATTTGCTGTGTGTTTCAGAAAACAGATTATCTGGATTTTGGGAGACTCATGGATACATTGGTTGGAGGTGCATGCAGAACGCTGTGGAGTAGCTGCATATCTTGGATTCCCTCATGTGGAAGTGCACTGGCATGTAGTGCGTGGAATGAAGTGGCTGGACTTGGTCCCTCTCTGTGCTACTTTGAAGACACAGCATCATCCAGACATAATTCTAATTAATTGTGGAGGGAACAGTTTAGAACATGTGTCTGGAATTTCTTTGCAATTTGCAATGAAAGAAGGTCTTGCGAAGGTCAAGGACATGTTTCCAAATTCCCAAGTAATTTTTTCTTGTATTGCGCAGAGACAAATGTGGCTGCGTTCTTCTTCATTTGGTCCACAAATGGAGAAAGCGAGGTGCAATGTCAATAAGGCTGTTTGTGCTTTTTAAGAGATGTTGGCATGTCCTCTTTTCACAATGAAAATATTATGTTTCGTAGCACATACATTTTTTCTCAGAGATGGAGTCCATCTTACTGATTTTTCTGAGAAATGTACAAAATGCATTGCAACCTTTTTTGGATTTACAGCCATCCATTTTGCAGTAGGTTTTGACCATTTCAAGTTTTTCCAATACAAAAAAACACCACCAAAAGGCTCTTTTCAGAGCCACCACTTCCTCCCAGAGAAAAGTACAATGGTTTTGCTAGGGCAGCACTCCCAAAAATAAATGTCCGCAGACTTCTAAATGATTTTGTTGATTTATATTTTTTTCAGTTTTTTTTACACACAACACACTAGGAGAGGAGGGGAAAGGAGTGTAAGGAAGGGACACCAACCACAGGGATATGAAAGGACAGGTGGAGAGAGGAAGATGTAGGGTGGGCCTTATTTAGGTATGTAGCAGACCTTCTGATGCTCCTTGACCACAGTATCGAAAGCACTTTGAAGATTCTCCCTCCTGCAGAGTACTCTGTCGCAGTACATACACAATATTGTGTAAGGGTCAACAGCATCCTGAATGGCCTGTGAGGCAGCTGGAGGGATGCGCTGTCCCACTGGAGTGTCTCTTGTTGTGATAGGAGCAGAAATGGAGGATGTGTTAGAGGAACTCAACCTACTACGTTGATCACAAGGTACAAACTTGCGAATGGCCCCACCGTGAAACGACCCTAGGTGTCGCTTCATGGATGTTGTACCAAAGCTGTATGAACAGGCCTCCCACGACTCAGCACCATTTTAAACTGGTTGCAGGAGACCTTGTTCGCAAGTGCTTTTGGTTCGTCACCATGAATGGTAAGTAACCGCCACACCCAAGACTCATGGTGAGTGCTGGTAGTAGGGACTTCCACTACCTCATCCTCGTCATCCTCTTCATCCTCCTCCTCTACATCCTCACACCTGTTCCCCTCTGCAGGCCCTTGGGGAGGTGGTGATGGTGGAGGGTTTGGGGGTGGTGCTGAGGCAGATGTAACAACAGCAGCCATGGATGCCATCAGGGTTGATGAGAAAATCTCATTAAGAGCAGCAAAGGCAGCAAAAGTCAATCTGCAATAGCCAAAAGCACAATGATCAGCTCTGGGGTGTGGCATTTTATAGGGGTGCTGGTGTGCGCTCCGCAGACAGCCACACTGTCCGCGTACTAATCGAACACCCCAAAATGGCTCAAAAAGTTCCAAAAAGTATCTAGAAAGCCAGGGTCATTGTCTGGGACATGTGCAAGGGTGAATTTTTACTGTAAAATACTTTGGATTGTCTGAAAAAGTACTTTTAAAATGTTCGGGGACCCAGACAGTGTCCGCAAATCAGGACACACACTAAGCGTAGGGAACAGGTGTCCGCAGGACACCAAATGCACAGGAACAGACGTGCGCATGCGCGCGGGTGTTCTACGACAGTGTTCGGGTCCTCAAACTAATTAAAAGTGCGACACAAGTGAGACGGACAGTTACGGACAGGCACAATGTTCGTAGGACTTATGGGTGTGGTGTGCATGTGCGTAGATGTTCTACAGACAGTACGGACAGGTATAGTGTCTTTAGAACACCCCCATTTGGGTTAATTGTGAACATTCCGGGCACCGGGTTTGTTCTAAGAACAGTTCCATGTTACTTGCTGACAGTATGGACTGGTATAGTGACCGTAGGATACCTCCATTTTGGTTAATTGCGGACATTCTGGACACCGAATGTGTTCTAAGAACAGTTCCATCTTGCTTGCGGATAGTATGGACAGGTATAATGTCCTTAGGACACCTCCATTTTGGTTAATTGCGGACATTCCGGACACCTGGTGTGTTCTAAGAACAGTTCCATCTTGCTTGCGGACAGTACGGACAGGTATGTTGTCCTTAGGACACCCCCATTTTGCTAATTACGAACATCCCGGACAGGCACGCTGTCCGAGAAAACCTAAATTGCCTTTAAAAAAAATAAGACACAAAAGACTGAATTAAAACACACATAATATATTTTTTTTAATTATACACAGGTATAAAATTTATGAAAGAGACGGGGAAGCAGAAAGTAACACAAATACAGGGGAATGAGGGGTTTGGAGAGGATGGATGGGAGGAGATGAAGGGATGGAAGTCTCATCAAAACGTTTTTCTTGGTGTTGAGGGTTTGGGGATAGTTGACTGGGCATGGAGAGGGGAACAGGTGCATGTGGGACAATGATATTTAATTTTTTTTGTGGTCCTCCACAAAATATTTCAAAAGATTGACATTTTCCATAAGCATATCCATTTTTTGTTCCAAGCGCTGCAGAGTATTTTCTAATGTCTCTATTTCGGTATTATTTTCAGTGTTTGTATGGTCTGTTAAAAAAAATATATACGTTAAGTGCACATAAGTAATGATTATTAATTTGCTTATATAGAGAAGTGTCTACCATTAGTATCACTGTCTTCAGACATTTCCTCACGTGGGAAATGTTCCTCAAGCCATTCAAAAGTACTGGATATTTCTGTGTAAAAAAAATATAATACTTTTAGTGTACCTAATACAGAAAGTTTAGAAATATGTAAGAAAAATGAAGTTTATTTACTAGTTTCTGGTAAATTGTGTTCTTACTGTTGTGTAGGTCTACTGTTGCTCCTATCTGTGCAGTTTCTGTGAGGTAATTATTTTGGAAGCATATCTTTTTTGTTTTGGTATATTCCATTTTAGTACATATGGTATTTAAATGGATGGTTGATGTGTTACATATATAGGTTCCAATTCTTATTTATTATTACATATAATGTGTTCATATGCTGCTTTTTGAACTTGTTCAGTGTTTATATAGCATGGTAGAACAATCTAAGATACCCCCTAAGTTTTTGGGTAGTGTTGATGTTGTCCTCGTCCATCCGCGGACATACGCACAGTCCGTGGACCTCAAAATCACTAGCAGGGGGGTCGGCATGTTCTATGTTACATGTATATAAAGTAAGGGAATCCTAGTAAACATCTATCAAATTCGCACTATGTATATGTGTATTCAGTAAAAAAAAAACTTTGATAAAGGGAGGTTATGGTTAAGTTGTGCTACTAAAAACCTATGAAATTCAGTAAAAAACCTTATTAAAGGAACGTTATGGTTAAGTTGTGCTACTAAAAACCTATGAAATTCAGTAAAAAAACTTTGTTAAAGGGACTTTATGGTTCCAAGTAAAACCGAAAACCCCCTGAAATTCGCCAGTTATGGTAAGCTAAGCAACCATAACTGGTGCCAAAATCGGCATTGCTAAGACTAACACGCAGGACATCAAAGATGACATCACAAATGTAATTGATGACATCACTGATGACATCACATGTGCATTTACTTTTCATGAAAACTCTGTACAAGGCATTCATATTATAATGTTGACATAAAAAGTGTCAAGGATCATTGGAATAGATATCTTGAGCTATGTAGTACATAAGGAAATGTATTGATATAAATAGCATTCTATTATGAGGTTCTTTACAGTATACTAAGCTACTCATGTATACATATAAGCATTGTGTGCAGCATACATGATGTAGGTGCAATATTCATAATCTTACCATGTTGAATAGTGAAATGATAAATGCTTTCTTATTAGAGTTTTGTGTAGTGTGCAACATGTAATAAGTAGCTAATAAAACCAATTACTACCTAATTTCATTATTACATACAAAACACAAAGACACAACAACACATACAAATATGAGTATATATAGAGAAAGTGAAGTACGCAAAAAAGCAGCAGTAGAAGTAGAAAGTGTTCACAACCTAGCTGATTATCTTTATGCACAGCAAGGCTTGCTCTGCTTCAAACCTACTACTTCCCTATGTACACATATCACATGATGTGACTGCACCCTAAAGAAAGTAATGCAAATACAAATATAAGTAAATCCAGAGAAAGTACAGTAATAAAAAAAACAGCAGAACAATAAGAAAGTGCTGATAACCTTACTAATTGTCTTCAGACACAGAAAGAATTGCTATCTTTTAAGTGTGTATTCTTCCTATGTATAGGTTTCATTTGCTGTGAGTGGACCCTAAGTGAGTTATTGTAAGAACATATTTGAAGTATAAGTCTACAAATATAGTACTTTTTCATTTCTTTGTTCCTAACTATTACTGTCTAAGATATATCACTGAAGGAAAAAACAGCGAGTCAGGCATGTGATGTCATCAGTGATGTCATCAGTGATGTCATCAATGGCATGTGTGATGTCATCTTTGATGTCCTGGGTGTTGTTAGTCTTAGCAATGCACAGTGGTGGCGCGAGTTATGGTTGCTTAGCTTACCAAAACTGGTGAATTTCAGGGGTTTTTCGGTTTTACTTGGAACCATAACGTCCCTTTAACACCGTTTTTTTACTGAATATATATATTACACAGCCACTATAGTGGCTGTGTAGTTATGGTTAAGTTGCTAATCCTTAGGAAGAGCACTTTTTGGGCGGCTTATAACTTTGCTCCCCCTGGACAAATCCTCACCAATCTTTGCAAAAAATGTATATGGCCCACTCTGAATTCTTTTGCAAATGTTGGTGAGGTTTGGTTCGAGGGGCAAAATTATAGGCGGGGTCCCAAAATGTATTTTTTTCCCATAGACATAATGGGAAAAAACGTTGCACACGCCTACAGCTCAAACCGCTGGATGGATTTCCACCAAATTTGCAGCAGGAGCGGCACCTTATTTCCAAAAGCGTGCTTTTGTTAATTTGGTGTAAATCCGTCCAGTATTTTTTTTTAAATGGCCAAAATGTAAGGCAAAATAATTAGTGATATCTATGTCCGCTCCGCGGTCACACTTCCCTGTTTGCTTTGCGGACAGGACATCAATTGGTTAGTTGACTTGCGTCATGTCCGTGGACATGCAACGTGTTCGCCATTTGGCTGGGGTGAGGCATGAGGCGCGTCACATTATTTCGATGTGCCTGCCATCTTGGATTCGCCAACAGCGCAGTGGCGAACAGAGGCAAAATGCTTTTTTGGGGAGTGTGTTGGTGTGCAGAACTGCTTGGGGATTGCTGAGGAGTAAGAGATGGGTCAAATACTGTATCTGTTTAGGTGGCAGGTGCCCTTGATGTGTTCACCATGCCCGCAGTCATAGCGGCTGTCCGCGGACATACTGAATGCACTACTAGATATTTTACTTTAGTATGATGTTGGTTTTGGGTTGTTAGTACAGCATTGATTATAATTAATATGATCTGTAAGCAGCCAACATACCACAGTCCACATTTTTGTTATCATAGGTATATTATGCTGCGGTGGTTGTGGCCAGGGCCTAGAGCCTTGGGCACCCAAGACTCTAGGCCCTGGCCACAACCACAGCAGCATAACACACTCATAGAATCAAACACCCATCAAATATCCACAACCCAAAAGTTTGTGTTCTGTTTCATTTGTAGAGTTTGTATGCAAACTATTGGCTAGGTTATGCAGTTAAAATTGTAGAGTTTGGAACAAGGAGTGTGGTGTTTCTGAGTTTATTTATTGGATACTTGCTTGTTGAGTTTTTTGTGGTTGTATGCAGTTTTTTCATGACATGGGTAACTGGACCAGACATAATTTTTCGATCTCTGTGATAAAACAAAAGATCATATGTTAGAGCAGGTTTTTCATAATGAGTTATTGCATTGCATAATAGACATTTCTGTATTGTTTGGACCCTCATATTTAGTACATTACAAGTTCTTTAGTTCAAACCAGTGTACTGCGCAATTTGCACAGTTTCTGTGTTTGTTTTCTAAATCATTGGGTCTGTAGGAAAAAAAATATATGCTGGATTAAAAAAAATCTTCTATGGTGTGGTACAATACATTTCTTTCATTGTTTTACTGTTTATTTCTTGTTTCTTGCTGATCTTCTATCTTTGGCTTGTTGTAGATTTGCGGGGCATTTAGATACCTGTTGGCGTATTTAATTGTTTATTTTTACTTTTATGCTATTCATCTATATGTTGGGTTGTTGCAGATTTCTTTGGGGCAGTTAGGTACCTGTTGGCTTATTCTAACTGTTGGTCGTTTGCAATCACAGCCGAATTGTACTGAGAGTGATCAATCTTACATCTAAAGTGCTGATCTGTGATGATAGAGTAAGATGTAGAGTTCTTGGATGTGATTGGTGGATGATTGTGTGACTGCTTAAAAGTAGCCAATGAAGGAATGGTGCAGAGAGTGAAGTGGAAAGGGTAGAAGGGCTGCCCCAGTGTTAAATGCCCTGCGGTCACCACAGTTTTTTTTCGGCAGACCGGGCGTGCCACATCCGAGGTTTCTCAGCAAATCCAGCATGGAAAAGGGACTGTAGGGATCAGCCAATCAGATGTTGAGATTGCGGTTTGTGTTGAATGAGGCTGTGTGTAGTGAAGATGGCAGAGGTGGAGAAAGTCAGGGTGTTGATGCACAGAGATATGTTTGTTGATAGTTTGGAGCAGTATGCTAAATGTAGGAATGTGGCAAAGAATTTTGAAACTTTAGAACTTTGTCAGGATATAGCTATGTGCAATAGTCCAGATATAGTTGTCCTTGTCATAAATCACCAATGTATCAATTGAAAAGGATACAGTAACCAAAAAAGGATACAGTTGGTAGGGCTCTTCGGATCCTTGTTCACACGACTTGATAGTAGTGAAGTCAAATTAGACCTTCCAAATGATACAACTCTCTGACTGATGAAACAGGCAGAGAGATGGATCACTGCAAAGGGCGTGGGTATTGTATAGGAAGTCAGCCTAGGATAGATAAAGTATCATAAGAAACTACCCCAACTCAACTCACTATGATAGCACAGTATTAGCATTAATTCAAAACACTGACCTTATGGCTAGAACTGAAGTATCCAACAAAAGTCTCTTGAAGAAAACCAGGAGTTGAACCAACGACAAAGGAGGGGAAGATTAGTAAGGGAGACTTATCCCGAACGGCACGAGGCTCATGCTAGATACCGGGTTGGTGCACCAAAGGATAGCGTCCAAAGTACAGTGCAGAATCACCTTCCAATAGTTAAAGAAATACTTCCTATCCCACGAAGAACAGAAAATAGAAAGTTCACCTGTTAACTATCACAGGTGCCAGAGGTTCACTCCAAAGCAAAAAAGTCCTTGCTAGTCGAATATACGTTTAAATAGTTCAGAAATCCACGTGCAAGAGTGCACGCGACAAGGTTCACGCAGCCCAAGACAGCCGCGCTTGAAGGCCGCGTCCGCGTGTGGATTTGCACGCTAACAGAGTACACGCAGCCTAGGACAGCCGCGCTTGGAGACAGCGTCCGCGTGTGGATTTTGCACGCGAACAGAGTACACGCAGCCTAGGACAGCCGCGTTTGCAAACAGCTCCCACGTGGAGATTTGGCACGCAAACAGGATACACGCAGCCCAGGACAGCCGCGCTTGGAGACAGCATTCGCGTGTGGATATGAATGGGAACAGAATACACAGCTCCAGGAATTAGCGTGTGGAAGAAAACACGCTACAAAAGGCCAAAGATGTAGCTGAAGGGAATGCGAGGACGCAGGTCAAGAGTTCAGCTACAAAACGCCAAAATGATTCAATCAGAAGCTGCGAGCGACGTTTCCACGCTGCTTATGTATGTACTGCCGTAACACACGTGACGGAACTAAGTCACGTGAATTTAACGACGTGAAAAATGCAGACGCCGTTTTCCTGGCAATGCATCAAACAACCTCCATTTAGAATAGAATGGTCTAGCGGTTCTATGGGCGTAACTCATTCTGTATGGAGAGGTATGGAGAGGTTGTTCCAGGTCCCTTTTCGAGTGGAATCGCCTTAATAAAGCAGGAGCATGAATGTTGGACAGAGGTTCCCAGGATCTATCCTCGAGACCATAGCCTTTCCAATCCACCAGATAATATGGCTTACCAGAACGTAGCCTCATGTCCAGTATGTCCTGTACCTCATATTCGTCTGAACCTTTCACAGAAATAGCAACAGGCCGTATAGGCAATCTAGTAGCATCAGAGCACGGTTTGATGTGTGACACGTGGAATACAGGATGCGCTCGCCATCGTTGTGGCAATGCCAGACGGACAGCAGCCAGATTTATAACGTGGAGCACTTCATATGGCCCGATGTACTTAGGCAACAATTTCTTTTTACCGGGTATCCTCAAGTTTTTAGTGGACAGCCATACCTTCATACCTGCTTTGTAGACAGGTGCAGGGATTCTATGAGCATTGGCATAGGTCTTATCTCGTTTTTTAGCTTGCTCCAATTGCTGCTTAACTTTCGTCTGTAGACTCTTTAGATCTCTAATATTACGTCCTGCTGCAGGAGTATCCAAAGACAAACTGGAATTCAAAGGAATGGATCGGGGGTGTTGCCCATACAGAGCATAGAAAGGCGAAGTACCTATGGCACTATGGTAGGAATTATTATAGGCAAACTCTGCTCCCGGCAGGACATTGAGCCAATCTGACTGAAACTGCAGGCACAAACATCGCAGATATTGTTCCATAGTGCTATTGACTCTCTCCGTCTGTCCGTCCGTTTGAGGGTGATAAGCACTAGACATCCTGTCATCAATTAGTAATGCCGAATTTAGTGCTCTCCAAAAACGTGACACAAATTGTGAGCCCCTGTCAGTAATTATCACTGAAGGTAGACCAAAAAAACGGAATCTATGCCGGATGAATAAATCAGCAAGACCAGCAGCTGTTGGTAAACCAATACAGGGGATAAAAAGAGCCAAATTTGTAAAGTAGTCCACCACAACCCATATGGTATCGTAGCCATTATTTCTTGGAAGTTCTACCACAAAATCCATTGATATCATGTCCCATGGTTTTTGAGGAACAGGTAGGGACTGGAGTAAACCCACTGGTTTGCCAGGAGTGTTCTTGCATTGAATGCATACAGAACATGTTGAAACATAATTTATAACATCTTGTGTTATTGACGGCCACCAACACCATCTTTTAAGCAACCCAGGACAGCCGCGCTTGAAGACAGCATCCACATGGAGATTTGGCACGCAAACAGGATACACGCAGCCCAGGACAGCCGCGCTTGGAGACAGCGTTTGCAGGTGGATATGAACGCGAACAGGATACACGGCTCCAGGAATTAGCGTGTGGAGGAAAACACGCTACAAAAGGCCAAAGATGTAGCTGAAGGGAATGCACAGTTCAGGAGTTCAACTACAAAACACCAAAATGATTCAATCAGAAGCAGTAAGCGACGTTTCCGCTGCTTATGTACGTACTGCCGTAACACACGTGATGGAACTAAGTCACGTGACTTTAACGACGTGAAAAATGCAGACGTCGTTTTCCTGGCAATGCATCAAACAACCTCCATTTAGAATAGAATGGTCTAGCGGTTCTATGGGTGTAACTCATTCTGTATGGAGAGGTTGTTCCAGGTCCAGAGATATGTCCAGCATGCATGACAGTCCTGCACTGTGGTTCTGTACGTTTGGGCTATGGCAGTGCCCCTACTTTGTTGCAAGATATGCAAAACTTGGTTCAGGCAATCATGAAAGTCCTTCCAAATGCCAAGGTTATTTTTTCTGCTTTTTTACCTATGGCAGGATGGGACAATAGTTTTTTTTTTGTCCTCTGCAAAATATTGCTAGGTGTGCAATCAACCAAGGCATGTTTGTTTTCATGCGTAGAGCTGGTATGTTCTTTTGTAATAATGAGAACATTGATTCTGATAATGTTGTTTATTTTAAAGAAGATGGCATTTCTTTATCTTTTATGGGAAATGCCATGCTGTTTTGGACCATAAGATTTGCTTTGGAGAAGCTATTGTGAAGATATTTGGAGGAAAATAAAAAAAAACAATAAATACAAAATAAAAGGTGATTTCGAAGCATCTGCATAAAACCCCCAAAAAAAAAGTTATTTTCAGAGCCAACATCATTGGGGAAAAGTGGCACACTATTTAAATTTTCATTCCGCACATTCAGATTTTCGATCTGTCAGTGGACATCGCAGTTGTCCGAGGACAGCACGTATTACATAGAGGGATTTTGGGGTTGAGAGGCATGCAAATGAGAATGAGCAGAGCAAGGGATTGGTTAAGAATGTTTACTGGGTGTGTTCTGTAAGGAGAGAGTTTGTCAGTAGGTCTTTTTCCCAAGAGTAGAGCAGATAGCTATGGTTGTGTGTTTCAGAAAGCAGATTGTCTGGATTTTCGGAGATTCTTGGATAAATTTGTTGGCGGTGCATGCAGATCGCTGTGGAGTGGCTGCACATCTTGGATTCTCTCATGTGGAAGTGCACTGGCATGGAGTGCATGGAATGAAGTGGGTGGATTTGTTACCTCTCTGTGCTTCTTTGGTGACATTGTCATCCAGACATTATTATTATTATTCAATATGGAAGGAACAGTTTAGGACATGTCTCTGGAATCTCTTTGCAATGTGCAATGAAAGAAGGACTTAGGAAAGTCCTGGACATGTATCCAAACTCCAGAGTAATTTTTTCATATATTGCGCAGAGACAAATGTGGTTGTGTTCTTTTTCATTTGGTCCACAAATGGCAAGGCTCAATGTTAACAAAGCTGTTTGTGCCTTTTTGAGAGATGTTGGTATGTCCTCTTTTCAGAATGAAAACATTATGTTTTGTAGCAGACACAGAGTACATCTTACTTATGCCGGCAATCAGATTTTTCTGCAAAATATACAAAAGCATTGCAATCTTTTTTGGAATTACAGCAATCCATTTTGCAGTAGGTGTTGACCATTTGAAGTTTTTGAAACACAAGAAAACAACACAAAAAGACTCTTTTCAGTGCCACCACTTCCCCCTATAGAAAGGTTCAATGGTTCTGATTGGGCAGTACTCCCAAAAATAAATGTCCGCGGACCGTCCATGGACTTCTAAAAAATGCACAGGGCCCTGTGGTATTTATTTGTCACTTCTATTTTTAAACTGTGAAAGGCCGTTTTTAAACATGACACACAAGAAAAGGAGGGGAAAGGAGGATAAGGAAGGGCCACCAACCACCTTGGATGAGAAAGGACAGGTGGAGAGACGAAGATGTAGGATGAGCCTTATTGAGGTAGGTCGCAGACCTTCTGATGTTCCTTGACCGCAGTCTTGAAAGCACTCTGAAGGTTCTCCCCCCTGCAGAGTACTGCGTCGCAGTACATGCACAATATTGTGACCTTTGAAAGGTAAGGGTCAACAGCATCATGGATGGCCTGTGAGGCAGTTGGAGGGATGCACTGTCTCACAGGAGTATCTTTTGTGGTGACAGGAGTGGAAACGCAGGATATTGCTGAGGAACTCAACCTCCTATGTTTATCACAAGGTACAACCTTACGAATAGCCCCATCTTGGAATGACTTCAGGTGTTGCTTCATTGATTTAGTACCATAGCTATTTGAACCAGGCTTGCCACGACTGAGCACCATGCGACACTGAGTGCTGATCACCTTGCTCGCATCAGCTTTTGACTTTCCATCAACGGTGGCTAATAACTGCCACACCCAAGACTCATGATGAGTGCTAGTAGTAGGGACTTCCACTACCTCATCCTCTTCATCCTCTTCATCCGTCTCCTCTGCATCCTCACGCTTGTTCCCCTCTGCATGCCCTTGGGGATGTGGTGGTGGTGGATGCCGAGGTAGGAGCAGCAGAAGCAATTTGGGATGCCACCTGGAAGTTTAATAACCAGGAACCAGGACCCAGGAACCAAGAACAGCAACCTGCACAATTTTCTGTTGTAAATCTTGGAAAACCAAAGCAGAATGAGGATCGGCTCTGTGGTGCAGCCTTTTATAGGAGTGCTGGAGTGCACTTCGCGGACACCCGTGCCTTCCCTGAACACTTTGAACACCAAGAAAGGGCTCAAAAAGTTCCAAAAAGTATGTAGATCGGCAGGGACATTGTCTGGGGCATGTGCAATGGTGAACCTTTATTGTAAAATACTTTGGAGTGCTCAAAAAGCAGTTTTGAAATGTTCAGGGACCCAGACAGTGTCCTCAAATCAGGACACATGCTCAGCGTTGGTGCGGTCACATGATGACATCACAGACACGTTCACAAATGGGACGGCTGTCCGCAGGATACCAAATGCACAGGGAAGGTTGTGCGCATGGGCACAGGTTTTCTACGGACAGTGTTCGGGTCCCCGAACTAATTAAAAGTGCAACAAATTTCCGGCAGACAGTTACGGACAGGTGCAATGTTCGTAGGACCCAACAGTGTGGTGCGCATGTGCGCGGATGTTCTACGAACAGTGAGGAAGTCCACGGATAAAATCAATGTGCATCAAAACTTTGCAGACAGGCAGACGGATATGTGTTCTACGGATATATTCATTCTGGTTGCGGACATTACGAGCAGGGGGGTGTTCTTAGACCACCCCTATTTTGGGTGATTGTGGACAGTCAGAGATCTTGTGTGTTCTAAGGACACCTCCATTTTAATTACGAACAGTACGAACAGCTATATTGCCCTTAGGACACCCCAATTTGGGTTAATTATGGACAAGCAGACATCTTGTGTGTTCTAAGGACACCGCCATTTTAATTATGCACAGTACGAACAGGTATATTGTCCATTGGACACCCCCATTTTGGTCAATTGCGGACAGATGGACATCTTGTGTGTTCTAAGGACACCTCCATTTTAATTACGAACAGTACGAACCGGTATAGTGTCCTTAGGACACCCCCATTTTGGTTAATTGTGGACATAATGGACACCGGCGCTGTCCGCAGACACCCTAATTGCCTTTGAAAAAATTTAAAAAAATTAGACACAGGCATATAATAAGAACACACTTAAAATGTTATTATTGTTTAACAGTATAAAAATTACGAAAGAGAGGGGGAAGCGGAAGCAAAAACTGAAACAAATACAGGAGAATTAGGGGCTTGGACATGATGTATGGAAGGGGAGGAAGGGATGGAAGTTTCATTGTAACGTTTTTGTTGCTGGAGGGGGTTGGGGATAGTTGGCTGCGACATGGAGAGGGGGAACAGGTACATGTGGGACAGTGATATTTAATCTTTTCTTTAATGTTGTCCTCAACAAGCTGTTTTAGAAGATTGAAACTTTTCATTAACATATCCATTTTTAGTTCCATTCATTTCAGAGGATCTTCTTATATCACTCTTGGTATATTACACTTATTGTCTGTAAAGACTGTTAAAAAAATATGTTAACTACACATAAAGTAATGATTATTAATTGGCTTATATAGAGAAATGTTGTGTTCAGCATTAGTATCACTGTCTTCACTCATTTCATCTCATGGGAAATTTTCTTTCAGCCATTCCGAAATAATGGACATTTCTGTGTAAAAAAATAAATAAATATTAGTTTTTGTGTACGTAATACTGAAAATGTATAAATATATGAAATAAATATTGTGTACTTACTAGTTTCTTACAAACCTTTGGTGTTACTGCTGTGTAGGTATGCTCTTGCTTTTTGCTGCACAGTTTCTGTGAGGTAATTCTGTTGGAGGCATATTTATTTTGTTTCGGTATATTCCATTATATTGGAAACACTATTTCAGTGGATGATTGGTGTCTTACATATACAGTTTCCACTTCTTATTTACTATTAAAAATAATGTATTTATGTGGTGCTTTTTGAACATTTTTGGTGTTTTTATTGTATGATAAAATAATGTAAGATATCCCCTGAGTTTTGGATAGTGTTGATGGTGACCGTGCCTGTCCGCAGACAGGCGCACGTTCCGCGGACATCAAAACTACTAGCGGGGCAGGGGGTTCAGTATTTTCTATGTTATATGTATGTAAGCTAAGGGAGTTTTAGTAAACATTTATAACATTTACATTATATATATATCTATATTCAGTGAAAAATACTTTGTTAAAGGGATGTTATGATTAAGTTGTGCTACTATAAACCTATGAAATTCAGTGAAAAAACTTTGTTAAATGGACGTTATGGTTAAGTTGCGCTACTAAAAACCTAAGAAATTCAGTGAAAAAAACGTTGTTCAAGGAACATTATGGTTCTACGTAAAACTGAAAACCCCTGGAAATTCACCAGTTATGGTACGCTAAGCAACCATAACTCGCGCCACCACCGTGCACTGCTAAGACTAACACCCAAGACATCAAAGACGACATCACAAATGTCATTGATGACATCACTGATGACATCACATGTGCATTTACTTTTCATGAAAAGTCTGTAAAAGGGATTCTTATAGTAATGTTGATATAAAAAAAGTGTGAAGGAATATTGGAATAAAAATCATGAGGTACATAGTGCATTAAGTAATGTATTGATACAAATACCATTCTATTATCAGGTTTTTTAGTAGCACAACTTAACCATAACGGTCCTTTAATAACGTTTTTTACTGAATTTCATAGGTTTTAGTACCGCAACTTAACCATAACGTTCCTGTAACACAGTTTCTTCACTGAATATACATATATAGATAATGTCAATTTTACAAATGTTTACTAGGATGCCCTTAGTTTATATAGATATAAGATAGAACAAACTGAACCCCCTACCTGCGCTAGTGGGTCTGATATCCGCAGACCATGTGGCTATTCGCGGATGGACTCGGACAACATCAACACTATCCAAAAACTCAGGGGGTATCTTACATTGTTATACCATCAAAAAAAAAAAAACTAAACATGTTAAAAAAGCAGCACCTAAATACATCACATTCAATAATAAATAAGAAGTGGAAACTGTATATGTAAGACACAGAAATGTCTAGTACTTTTGAATGGCTGGAAGCACATTTTCCTCATGATGAAATTAGTGAAAACAGTGATACTAATGGTCGACACTACACTTCTCTATATAAACCAATTGTTACCCATTACTTTACGGACACTTACCAATTTTTTTTTAAACACACCATGCAGACATTAAAAATAATACACACACAGAGACTTTAGAAAATCATCTGCAGGGAATGCAGCAAAAAATAGATCTAGTAAAAGAATAGTGTGCTCATAAATATTATTGTCCCAAGTGTTCGGGCATGTGCTTCTAATCGTACAAATATTTCCTATGTACCTTACCGTAGTTTTCCTCTTTTTTACAGATGCGAAATCAGGCACCAGGGCGTGGCCATCTTGTGATAATCTTATCCATTGCCGCATCGCCCAAGGTGGACTGCCCTGGTGGCACTAATTCATTTGCCCCACCCCGCCCCTGAGGCTGACATCACCAAACCTAGTGATATTCTCTGCCTATCTCCAGGACGTTACTGGACAGTGTAGCCAAATGCACCCAGTCATCACCTATGTGATAACATTACTTAACGCAGAATCCGGAATTTCAACAAACATCATCTCACAACACAGCACATCCCAATTTTCAATATACTTTTAAAGGAAATAGCAAAACTGTACATAAAGTACTTTTATTTCACAATAAATGCTTCGAGAAAATCTGGTGATTACCATATTCAAGCAAATAGATAATTGTTTTCTTCATTCTCTATGGACAAATGTTTATCGTGAGTCACAGGGTGTTCCTTTTTGGGTATAAGAAGCGCATTGGACGCACAGTGAATCGCAAGTCTTTGGCATCAGCTTGGCGCTAGGCCACTGTAAACGATGTCGGGTTGCTCCTTATTGCTGGTACCGCGTAAGGGTCATCAGCCGATGGCGATAGTCCCAAAAATGATTCACTGTGGCCCACCCATTCATGTGTATCTGCAGCTGACAGTTAAGAAATCTGTCAGTTGGTATCTGGAATCGATGACAATCGCAGAAAGGCAGGATGTGCCTGCTTAAAAAAAAGATAACAGAAATGTGTCTCAGTAGCCGATCTTTATCGCAGTTTATCATTTTAACCATTAAATTGGCCCCTATTGATAAACGGACATGAACAATGGCAACACAGAGAAAACAACATGGAAAGTACTCTTCAATTTGTTTCAGAAGTTAGTGCTATGAAGTATGGTCAGCTCGAAATGGGACGCGGAGGCTGACGCTACAATCAGGGACCAAGCTAAGGCCAAGAAGAACACATAGAATGAATTTTAATTAAATATTAGCATTGAATTACACGTTTGTTCAACCTAGGGGAACCCACTAGTGGACTACACGCATCTAGATGCTGGACTGCCATGTGCACAGGACAAAGCCAAGTACACACACAAGTTGTAATTGCGTGTCGTTGCAATATGCTACAAACAACAACTAGTACAATGTAAGCCACCAATAATAATCGGACAAAGCCAAGTACACACACAAGTTGTAATTGCATGTTGTTGCCAAATGCTACAAACAACAACTGAGTACTACAATGTAAGCCACCAATAATAATCGGCGAATGATAAATTGACTAATGTGTCTATAAAATCGTTGAAAGTAAAACGTACATAATATTCAGCATTTCCATTCTATCGGTGTAACGAGACACTATGTTCAGGTCAACGAATTTTCATAAAATGAAATTACATGTTACTTGTTCAGTTTTGGAATGGTGAACCTTATCATATTTAAAATTGTTACATGCCTACCTCATGCATTCCTTTCGGATTCCTCCCTTTGTTTCAAAGTCGAAAAACAATTGAACCTTATACTGTGTACGATGCATGGGTTTGCTCAGCTCTGAAACAAAAATTCAATGGTGCTGACCTTCACTCACAATGGGAGGCAATAGCCCTTCAGACCATAATGGCATTACAAATATTTTAGAAAAACATATGAATTGTTTGCTACCATTCACCAATGCGGGCAACATTTCTATGGATTTATTTTGTTCCTCTGGAGAACTTCACACTATCCTAGCAAATCCCACAACTAGGCCACACCACCTGTCAGCTCAGCCCATCTCCTGTTCACACAGCAAATCACGTAAACATTTTTCAAAGGAGCAAGTCTCAAACCATGACAAAATGTGCTTGTATGAGAATGTCTGAGCAAACCCTGCTGCAACCCCAACTGGCAAGGCCACGGTCCCCTGACCCCAATGACGGCAGTTATATATTAGAGGCCTATAATTTGCACAAGTGTGTTTGTACTATCCCACTTTCGGTCACTAGCGAGATGAACGGTGTTGGGGTCTTGCCACCTTACAAATACAGACACATACTAAATACATAATAGTAATGCTTTTACGTTATAATGCAGATGGTACCAAAAACATCTGCAAGCTAACTGGATTTGCACATGGTAAACTATCAATTGGTAAGAAAACCTTCACAACAGTAGGTATAATCTACCACGGAGAAGCCACAACCAATGCAGGTCACTAGATTGCACATATAAAAAAGAAGTGTAGATGGGTCAAATATAATGATACCAACATTACTGTAAAAACAGAGAATAAGGAGGTCTGCGACCTACCTCAATAAAGCCCACGCTACATCTTCCTCTCTCCACCTGCTAAGGACAAACAACAAAACTCTTGTCCCATATTGCCCTAGATACTAAACCTGAAAAAATAAGCTTGGCATTTGGAAGTATTTTCATTACTGTCTGAACCAAGTGTTACAAATCTGCCAACAAAGTAGGAGCACTGACATACCCCAAATGCAAAGCACCACAGTGCAAAACAATTACATATGGAATGTGTACCCTGCCCATATCTCCACAAACTTGTACAATTCCCTGCACATTGAAATCAAGCACAGTGCTCCATACCACTGCCACTCTTTTAACATCAGAATTGTTTGCCACATTTCTACATTTAGCATACTGCTCTAAACCATGCACAACATATTTCCAACCACCAACACCCTGACTTTCTCCACCTCTGCCATCTTCACTACACACAGCCTCTTTCAACAAAAACCACAACCTCAACATCTGATTGGCTGATCCCTACAGTCCCCTTTCCATGCTGCATTTGCTGAGAAACCCCGGATTGGGCACGCCCTGTCTGCAGACAACTGCAGGGACTGTGGGGCGCGTAACACTGGGACAGACCGTCTACCCTTTCCACTTAACTCTTTGCACCATTTCCTCATTGGCTACTGTTAAGCAGTCACACAATTATCCACCAATCACATCCAACAACTCTACATCTAACTCTATCATCACAGATCAGCACTTTAGATGTACTATTGATCACTCTCGTTACAATCTGGCTGTCACTGCAAAGGACCTACAGCAACGACTACTATAAAACTCCCCAAGATTTCTCTTGCACATTCATGCACATCCACATGCATGAACACAGACTATAGGTATGAATATTTTCTACACAGAACATGTACAGCTCTTCTAGGAATAAATATAAACAGAGTAACTGCCACTTACCCTGTATAAACTGTAAAATGAACTTAATGTCATTTTTCCCATCTGCTATGATGAAGTGTTAATTCCAAACCTGTCTGCTATCCAAATGTTTCTTTACTCACACAGCTATCGAAAAAAAAAATGTTATTTCATATTAAAATATGGGAGAAATAATTATATAATTAAGGAAAAGGCTGTCCAGTGTGTTATAACATTACACACAGCCAGGATGAGTACATGCATCTTCATTCAAGCACACACACAGACAATATCATTAGAAAGGCTCCCAGCTCAAACAACACCACTGCCTCTATAGGAAATCCTTCTGCTTTATTTCCCACACCTTCACAAATGCATACATTGCATGCTTTTCTGTAAAATCTCTGCCATTTACCCAGTAAAAATAGCAAAACATGCATATGATTATTTCTTCTATCGCTTAACATCCAATAACATAACATTAAAAAAACAAGTGTGCATATTCAACTAACAGATTCTAAATAAAATATACAGGATGCACATAGGCAAAGGAAAGTGCATGTGCATACTATGCTCAGTTGATAGAAAACACTACTACTACAAAAACAAAAATAACAATGTCTACATTAACAAAAGTGCTATAAACACACATATTCACTAACTTCTTTCTTTTACAATTGCAGTGAAGACCACTCTCCTGAAAAGCAGCAGTGTCTGAAGTACGAACAAGGACTTAGAAAAAAGCTACTCTTTCCATACAAAAAAGTAAGTACAATACTAACATAATATTCTAACTGTTACTCAAACACACTAGCATTTTAGTATTGTAGAACAAAGAAGTGTATTAACCCTTTCCCATTAGATGTAGTATTAGTGCTTCCCATTACCAGTTGCATACTTTATATTGTCATCTGAAGCCCATTATAGTAACACACAAATACAAGAATTGCCTTCCCAACTTGATGTAGCTCCCATTCACAATCACACACCTCCACAATCATCTTTACCATCATACTCAGACACTCATGCAAAAAGCATGCATACACTGCACAACAGCCCAACCTGCACTTTCTTTTTTTCTCCAACAGACCCCAAAGAATGCCTACCAAAAAACAACTCCGTAGAAAGCAACACAAAAGTAGAGCATATCAAAACAAAATTGTCCAAAATAAGCATCCATCTCTAGCAGATTTTGCACAAAAAGTTCAATCAAAACAGCTAATACAGTCATTAAGCGAAACAAAACAAGCTTCCAGTACAGAAACTTTGCCTCCTCTATCAAAATATAAAACGAAACAAAGTGATTAACAACACTTCAGCTACCACTACTACTAAAGCTGCACCTATACATCTTGATATAGTGGCAAGTAACCATACCAAAAAAATATTTTACAAAAACACTTGCCACAGAGACCTTCAAAACCTTATAAAAACAGGAGAGAAATCACGCACAACCCTTAAAACCTACCGTAGAAAATTAATCCTAGAAGCTCTCATAGACAGTGCAATCCTTCTCAAAAGGAAGTTGTTTATTTTAGTTTTAAACAGAATGAAAGCACTAAAAAAACTAACTAGCAAACAAACCCAATTGCCATACATAGCAGTGGACGAGGGTATGAAAAACTTAGTAACACCATTATTGAACAAGAAACTCTGTTCACAAAAATATCCCCAGAAAACTCAGTATCACCTCGCCATTCTACTAAACCAAAACATCCAGTCTACAAATGGCAGTGCACATCAATGTATAACATTACCAAAAAATCTTTCAAATCTTTACGCCAGTTCCTCAATCAATGTGGAAAAAGCAAAGACAAATTCCAAATGAAACTACCACAAAATATGGATGCCTGTCCAGTGCACAAATACACAGAACTACAAGGACATGAATTAGCCTGCATTTCAGGACCTATTTGCAAAAGCACCTTCCATCATATCAAAATGATATCAACACATCATTCAACTATAAGAAATCTGGTCATAAACTCTACTATGCTAAAGGTCCTGCTTTAGCACTAGCCAATTTAAATAGCAATCTTCTACATGGTACAGCCAAACAACTACTCGAAGTAATAGAGCATATCCAGAGAAAATATTTTGGAAGTGAAAGCCACTTACAAAATGCATTAGCTTTACAACAAACTAGCAGCTACTGAACAAATAGCAACCTTCTATTAAACACATAAAAAAAGGAAATACTAAAGTTTAAAAGTACCTCCACTGAAGTACCAAACCCTGTGTGTATGTTGCCACAGGTCTTTTCATAAAAGTAGCACAAATACAGTAGACATAACGTACAAAATAGAAGACAATGAAGATTCCAAATGGTTCCAATCAGCTCTCTACCTTATAGTAGAAAACAAATATGAAATTACTAACCCCTAAATACTTTGCAATTACTGCACTGCAAAACTTGACAACAACCAAACACCTTCATGTGCTATCACAAATAACTTGGAATTCTTCCCACTGCCAAAAACCCTGCAACAACTAAATTTATAGGAGAGCATCATAATTCAAACAGCGCACCCATTTCAAGCAATAATATACCTTCAACCAAAAACAGCAAAATTACCACCCTCTGAATTAGTGAAAGGCATTTGTGGCAAAGTAGTATATTTGCCATTAGATCTCAAAGAAAATGTACACACTCATACACCATAATCCAAATAGTTTAGTTCCAAGGGTATCTTATGAGGCAGTCCTTGTTACAAACTCTACAATCTGCATAGCCTGCCAAACCTCACATACAAAGGGGGTAATTCATAGAATTCAGCGCACAAGTGGCACACGCGGCTGGCGCACAGTGTGCGCGTGCGAATCCCTGCGCCAGCCGCGTGCGCTAAAATACATTTCCGCGCACAGGGTATTCATGGATTCCAGCCACCAAAACCAGCCGTGGTGCACAGTGGCGCAGCGACCCTGCAGCAGCGCCAGTTACGCCCCCAAGAACGCACCTTGCGCAGGGAAAAGCCATCAAAATCCCCAATCCAGCGCAAAGGGCTGCGCTAACCCTGTACCAGCATGGCAAGCGGGGTACGTGTATCACTGGGGTGCGCGGGAAGTTTCTCACGTGATTTCAGCTGGGTACGTGCATTACTGGGGTGCGTGGGAAGTTTCACACACGATTGACCCTGTGCGAGCGGGGTATGTGTATTACTGGGGTGCACGGGAAGTTTCACGCGCGATTTCAGCTGGGTACGTGTATTACTGGGGTGCGCGGGAAGTTTGACACGCGATTTCAGCTGGGTACGTGTATTACTGGGGTGCGTGGGAAGTTTCACACGCGATTGGCCCTGTGCGAGCAGGGTACGTGTATTACTGGGGTGCGCGGGAAGTTTCACACGTGATTTCAGCTGGGTACATGTATTACTGGGGTGCGCGGGAAGTTTCACACGCGATTTCAGCTGGGTACGTGTATTACTGGGGTGCGCGGGAAGTTTCACACGCAATTTCAGCTGGGTACGTGTATTACTGGGGTGCGCGGGAAGTTTCACACGCGATTGGCCCTGTGCGAGCGGGGTACGTGTATTACTGGGGTGCGCGGGAAGTTTCACACGCGATTTCAGCTGGGTACGTGTATTACTGGGGTGCGCAGGAAGTTTCACATGCGATTGGCCCTGTGCGAGCGGGGTACGTGTATTACTGGGGTGCGTGGGAAGTTTCATACGCGATTCCAGCTGGGTATGTGTATTACTGGGGTCCGTGGGAAGTTTCACACGTGATTTCAGCTGGGTACGTGTATTACTGGGGTGTGCGGGAAGTTTCACACGCGATTGGCCCTGTGCGAGCAGGGTACGTGTATTACTGGGGTGCGCGGGAAGTTCCACACGCGATTTCAGCTGGGTACGTGTATTACTGGGGTGCGCAGGAAGTTTCACACGCGATTGGCCCTGTGCGAGCGGGGTACGTGTATTACTGGGGTGCGCAGGAAGTTTCACACGCGATTCCAGCTGGGTACGTGTATTACTGGGGTGCGGGAAGTTTCACACGCGAGTCCAGCTGGGTACGTGTATTATTGGGGTGCGCGGGAAGTTTCACACGCGATTGGCCCTGTGCGAGCGGGGTACGTGTATTACTGGGGTGTGCGGGAAGTTTCACACGCGATTTCAGCTGGGTATGTGTATTAATGGGGTGCGCAGGAAGTTTCACACGCGATTGGCCCTGTGCGAGCAGGGTACGTGTTTACTGGCGTGCGTGGGAAGTTTCACACGCGATTGGCCCTGTGCGAGCGGGGTACGTGTATTACTGGGGTGCGCGGGAAGTTTCACACGCGATTGGCCCTGTGCGAGCGGGGTACGTGTATTACTGGGGTACGCGGGAAGTTTCACATGCAATTTCAGCTGGGTACGTGTATTACTGGGGTGCACGGGAAGTTTCACACGCGATTGGCCCTGTGCGAGTGGGGTACATGTATTACTGGGGTGCGCGGGAAGTTTCACACACGATTTCAGCTGGGTACGTGTATTACTGGGGTGCTGGGGATTCCCACACGTGATTTGGCAGTGTGGGTCCTCCCAGGTGTTCCCTGTACACCCTCCACGGCCCCTGCAGGCAGCCCACACCACAGGGGACTACCCTGCATCCCTGGTCATGTCCCGCAGGCAGCCCACCCAACATGGCCATGCCCCCCAGCAAAGGCACATGTCTCCTTGCACTACTGAACACCAACTCATGTCCCCTTGAACCCCCACCCCCCAGCAATTTGAGGCACCTGCCAGCAAGCCCCCACCCATGTCCCACTCATGTCCCCCTGCACCCCCACCCCCCAGCATTGCGAGGCACCTGCCAGCAGGCCCCCACTCATGTCCCACTCATGTCCCCCTGCACCCCCACCCCCCAGCATTGCGAGGCACCTGCCAGCAGGCCCCCACTCATGTCCAACTCATGTCCCCCTGCACCCCCACCCCCCAGCATTGCGAGGCACTTGCCAGCAGGCCCCCACTCATGTCCCACTCATGTCCCCCTGCACCCCCACCCCCCAGCATTGCGAGGCACCTGCCAGCAGGCCCCCACTCATGTCCCACTGCACCCCCACCCCCCAGCATTGCGAGGCACCTGCCAGCAGGCCCCCACTCATGTCCCCCTGCACCCCCACCCCCCAGCATTGCGAGGCACCTGCCAGCAGGCCCCCACTCATGTCCTACTCATGTCCCCCTGCACCCCCATCCCCCAGTATTGCGAGGCACCTGCCAGCAGGCCCCCACTCATGTCCCACTCATGTCCCCCTGCACCCCCACCCCGCAGCATTGCGAGGCACCTGCCAGCAGGCCCCCATTCATGTCCCACTCATGTCCCCCTGCACCCCCACCCCCCAGCATTGCGAGGCACCTGCCAGCAGGCCCCCACTCATGTCCCACTCATGTCCCCTTGCACCCCCACCCCCCAGCATTGCGAGGCACCTGCCAGCAGGCCCCCACTCATGTCCCACTCATGTCCCCCTGCACCCCCACCCCCCAGCATTGCGAGGCACCTGCCAGCAGGCCCCCACTCATGTCCCACTCATGTCCCCCTGCACCCCCACCCCCCAGCATTGCGAGGCACCTGCCAGTATGCCCCCACTCATGTCCCACTCATGTCCCCCTGCACCCCCACCCTCCAGCATTGCGAGGCACCTGCCAGCAGGCCCCCACTCATGTCCCACTCATGTCCCCCGGCACCCCCACCCCCCAGCATTGTGGGGAACCTGCCAGCAGGCCCTGACACATGTCCCCCAGCCAACACGTCATCACAATCTAGATCCCTGGCCCTTATGGGCAGCCTCCACATGCCAAACACCCACCCAAGTATTGCATCCACCCACTCAGAATTGCCAATTACATGATACAACCCCAATGGCAAGTATGTAAATGAACACATGTCCCTCACATACACACAATGGGCCTCATTACGACCCAGGCGGTAAGTTACCGCCTGGGCCGTGACTTTACCACCATGGCGTAAACTACGTTTACGCCATGGTGGTTGGTGGACTTACCGCCCCATTCCGACCTTGGCGGGGCGGTATGTCCCCAATCCCCATTTACCCTTCCCCATTCCCATTTTTGCCCCATAGGGCATAATGGGAGTGGGGAAGGCGTTAATTACGCCACCGTAAATTACGGTGGCGTAATTAACTCCATGGTCCCTAAGCGCCATGGATTTTAACACCTGCTAAAAGCAGGTGTTAAAAGCTCCATGGCGCTAAGGGACCTCGTACTCAGGCGGTAAGGGTCGGCGCTGTTTACGCTGCCGTAAACCCCTTACCGCCTGGGTCGTAATGAGGCCCAATGGGTGTAAGTGAATGTCAAAACCCATATCATGACATGCATGAAACCAATGATATGATACTACACATTGAAGTTTGATGAAAAAAATTTATTAAAAGCAACATAAATGGGATTAAAAATAAAGAAACGACAATGGGAATTAAAAACAAAAAAGCAGCATGTCCGTAAAATAATGAAAAACCACAAATCATAATCCAAAGGAAAGGTGTCCAAAGTCACAGTTCAAAAAAGTACATCCAAGGGAAAAACAAAACCAAAAACCATTGCTCCATGGGTAAATCAAAAAAAAAAAAACATAATCCAACAGTCAACTATATACAGATAAACAATCCAGGGTCCATGATCCCAACTGAAGAAATGAAACCTATCTAAAAATACTACGTAATAAAAAAAACTATATACAAAAATGTTGGCCATTGTCCAAAAGGTCCAAAATCAAGAAAAAAGCAAAGGAAACCTAACACTAACTACATAACTATTTACAAGGGCAGCGGGCTAGTCCAACGGCTCACTGGATGTTGTCATGGGCCAGGGCATCATCGAACTCCTGTTCAATGGCTTGGAGGCTGGCATGTTCCCTGGCCCCGAGGTCTCGCAGGGATAAAGCAGTGTCCAGCTCCAACTCCCTGCGAAGACCCTTGAGGCACTCAGCCCGCCTCAGCGCCCGCCGCATGGAGTTCTCCGCCCTGACCATTGTGAGCCGTTCCTCCTCTGCCTGCTGCCGCTCCGCACCTATCTGCTGGCCCAACCGCTCCCACACGGAAGCCACTCCCATTCCAGGGTTCTCCTGCCCTCTGGCCGATGCCTGCACCCCTGATGTTGATGGCCCCGAGCCATGATGCCTCCCACGTCGAGCATGCCGCTGACTCCGACGCAACTGCCTGTGCCAGCACGACGGCATCCAGGCTGATGGAATCCACCGAAGCCATCGTGCACATGCCCTGCCCGATGATGCCGTCACATCCTCCATCTGCTGGGGTCCAGTTGCTGGTGTGTCCACCCTTGCTGGACCTCCGACTCCCCACTGTGGCAGGGATGGGATCCCCACCGAGTTGGCTGCATTGGTCGGGGCAGGTCCACAGGGGGCCCTGGTGGCATTTGGGCCAGAAGACGGCATGGAGAACGACTGACGCATAGCCTCCACAGAGGAGGAGAGGGTCGCCAAAGTGCCCGACACATATACGAGTCCCCCGACCATGACCGCTCCCAACTGGGCCACGTTGGCACGGTGCTCTTCGTGATGACGTGCGTGCTACCCCCGGGAAGCACGCACCTCATCACGAATGACACCGTGCGCAATGCGACACCAATCAGGACCTTCTCCATACAGCCAGGGGTCCCCTCGTCCGCAGGTGGAGGGGAGTCAGATGACATGGACATCCCCCCTACCTGCGGACGGGCCTGGGATGGGGCATCCCTGCTGGTGCATGGTGGTGCAGTCACAGTGTCAGAGACAGTGACATGCACAGGCACCTCCACGGCGACCTGTGCTGCCTCCTGTCCCTGGACTGCACCACTTGCACCAGCAGGGATGCCCCCACCAGGCCCCATGTGCGGCTCAGTAGCGGCCTCCTCCTCTTCTGTGGAAACCACCAACCTGGATGGCTCCACACCGTCTTCCGTCGTTGCAAGCCCCTGTGGGGGCTCACCCTCCCCTTCCGCTGCCGCCGTGGGGGCATCCCCACCGCTTTGCTCCACAGCGCCGTCTCCGCCCTCTTCTTCACTTTGTGCTGTGCAGAGGGAGACATAGAACACAAGCATCAGGGTACTGTACAATGGTCCCCTAGACAGGAAGCAATAGCAGATGAGTGGCACTGTCAAAGATCACTTCCATCATGTCCCTCCACAACACATGGTTCAGTGCAGGCAAAACACATGCAGTAACAGGCATGGCGCATGCTATGGACATAAGCAAACATGTGCAAGGGACTCTTGAAACATACAATGTTGTTTTTGAACTCACATGCATCATGGGTCATGCCTATCACATTCACACACTTCACCGTACTTTCATCAATCTGGACTCGTACACCCCAGACACAGTGGATGCAAGGATAGCTAGGCTGCATCAGTGGATCTCAACATTGACACAGGCATGTGTCATGCATCTATGACATTCACAAGTCACAGACACGCAGGTCAGACACACAGACATGGAAACCATACATGTACATGGCATCATCACCCATCCCTCACCCCCACCCATGTCCAGGAACAGAGACTGGCATGCTCTCATGTGTCCATTCCGCATAGGGCTCCCCATGTAGCATTTAAACACATACACCAATCGTGTGCTTCACACATTACTGGTCTCACATGCATGACCATGATGTCCCTGCACACACACACGCGTACATGGCCTATGTCACACATACAGGCAAGTATCAGACAACCAGCACACTGCAACATGCCCTGTCTCACACAGCAATGCCTGGCCACTTACCGCTCGACTCCAGACGGGTCTGCCTCTCAAGGACCTGGACGTGGAGCGCTAGGGATATGCGTTCCAGGACCCTGATCTGATCTTCCGTCAAGTGGCCCCGGCGCCCCTTAGCATCCGCTGCCTTCAAGAGGCGCCGGGCCTTGTTGAGGGTCCTGGACCTGAAGTCCTGCCAGCGCTTCTTGACATGATGTAATAGTCGGACTGCCACCCCCTCCGCGTTGATGGCAGTCACGATGTCCGTCCAGATCCTGTCCCGTCCATCCTTGTTGGCGCGTGATGATCCGAAGAGAGCATCATAATGCCGCAGGACATGCTCCACCAGGACACCAACTTCCTTCTGACTGAAGCTGGTGGCCCTCTGCCCCTCTGGCTGGGGGTCGCCAGTGGTCTCGGATGGTGTTTGCCCCGACATGGCGACCCCCTAGGCAGGCGTGGGTGGGCAACTGGGTCCTGGGGCTGGGCTGTGGAGCGATGGTATCCCAGTCGGGAGTCTTCTGTTCCAGCAGGGGTGGACACAGCAACTGGACCCCTGCAGATGGCTGATGTGCAGGCACCAAATGGCAGGGCACGGTGGCAGCAGGCAGGCAGGCAGGCAGGCAGCAGCAGATGGCTTGTGGGAGGCTGCTCGGGGATCTGGGGGGCAGTAATTCAGCCTTTTGGGCAGGAGCGTGGTCTTCCGTGTGCTTACGCGTGGACAGCTTGATACGGAGTGTTTTGGCACGTGAAAATTCTGCACGTCAGTGTGTAATTCGAAGAAAGGCCCTTAGCGCGTAAGTGCGTCTGCACGCATACGCGATTTCATTGGACAGAAGGTCCTTCAAGCGCAAGCGCCTCTGTGACGTGACGCGCGCAGGCGTGCATGGGCGTTTCTGCGTGAAAAACTGCACGTCCGCGTGGGAATGCATGTAATCCGAGGAAAGGGCCCATGCGCGTAAGTGACGTGACGCGCGCAGGAATTTCCCTCAGCACGTGTTAAAGGTGAGCGGGAGCAGCAGTTCGCTGTACGTGCCTTTCGTGGAGACCGACGTGTGTTGCTGCTTCCTGTTGTTTCGCGCGCCATCACAACTTCACAGCTATCAAGGACGTATCTCTTCTTTTGGCGGGGGTATTGGCTACGCGTGTTTTTCTGCATCGCGCTAGTCAGACGGTGAGTCGCACACGCTATTTTTCCCACTGCGGGTGCCCCTGTGTATCGCACCCATTTGCGAGGTCATAGTAGCCTGCGTGTCCCACGCGTATGCGTTATTCGTGTTACTGGGTGCCACCGCGTACTGCAGGAGGTTGATTGCACCCACGTAGGCTGCAGGGTTGCATGCACGGTTTTACTGCAGTTTTGGGGTGCCTGAGCGTTGCGTGACCCGTCACTACATCACCGGGGTCACATACAGCCTTGCAGGTGCAGGGGGGCTGTTAACATCTTGCTTCCCACCCCCTTCACCCCAATTGCCCAGGTCAATTGTGGTGTACACCTCCCATTGGCACTACTCCATCTGTGCCGGCACTACTACATCTGTGCCATGGTTGGGAGGACACCAAAGGTGAGGGGTGCCTCAGCTGGGCGTACTCCTCGTGGTGGGCGTGGTTGGGGACGTGGCCGTGGTGACTAGGGAGTAGGGGGACTCCAGGGTGTCCAGGGCGGCCACAGAGGGGGAAGAGGCAGGGGTGCGCCACTTGAGCACAATGTTTTGCCATGTGTCGGTGCAGTCATGCCACCACCCCCTGTGGTTCCGGGGGATACAGCTTCTGCATCTGGCACTGGCGCCCGTGTGACCCGGCAGTCCGTTCCATCGACTGCCACAGGCCCAAAGGTAGTGGTAGCTGCAGGTGCAGCTGTGGACACCACCACCCAGGCTCAGGGTCTGCCAGAGCAGGCTGCGTTGGCACTTGAGGAGCCCTTGGTAGATTTCCAACAGGCCAGCAGGGAAACCATAGGGGCAGGCAGGGCTGCTCAGACCAAGACACGTGTCCCTGGGGCAGTTATGTCATCTCCTGCCCCGAACAGCCGGGTGTTGGCAAGTGCAGGGGCAGATGCACCCAACAACACCCCGGTTGTGAGTCTGCCAACCAGGACCGTTGCGGTCAATGACCCTGCCACAGCGGATGTTGCTGCGCAGGGTCCATTAGAGGGCGCCCAGATGCCACTGACACAAGTCAGGCCTTTGGTCATCCCTCCACCTGCCACTCCCTTGGCTCAATCCACCGAACCCACTGGCCATACTGGTCAGGGCGGCATTAGCCAGCAAGGGTCTGCGCCACAGTCCAAGAGGAGGAAGGATGCACCTGCAGCACAGGCTGGGACCCCACACACAGCCACGACCTCCTGCACATCGAGGAAGAAGTCTTTCTGCAAACAGGAACTGGACTTCCTCGTGGGCTACGTGCGGGGCCACAGCAGTGACATGCTAGTGGGTGCCAATAGTCAGACTACGGCTGCCCACCGTGACACCCACTGGAAGCATATTGCGGAACATGTCAGTTCATTCGGCCATGAGGTGCGCACTGCGCAAGAGTGCAAAAAGCGTTGGAATGACATCAAACACAGCACTAAGGCTAAGCGTGCCTCTAATTGCAACTTGACTCTGGTGACTGGCGGTGGGCCTGCATCAGAGGAGGAAGAGCTCACTCCACATGAGACACTCGTTGCAGAGTTCATACCACCTGAATTGGTCGAAGGAGTGGGAGAGATGCTGGACTTTGATGCCCAGTGAGTGTTGATGCGTGTTTGTTGAGGACGTGTGTGTTTCACTTGTGGGATGTGTTGTGCATGATTGCCACTACATGTGACGTGTGCATGGTTCTGATGTGTAAGTAATGCAATGCTTCCGTGATGCATGTCTGCTCTGCTGGATGGTGGACATGTGGAGCAGACGGGGACTGTCCGCATCACCACTATTGCACCCTACTGACATGCTGTTTACAAGTATGCCCCTCCTGTCCATGTTCCAGCTCACTGGCCCTTCTGCATGTGGCGTGGGGTGACCTTCCTCTCAGCCGAGGCACAATGTCATTGCATGACTGACGTGCATGTCTCCTCTGCCTGAATGCAGGGACTCTTGGTAGGCATGCTCCCTTGCCCCTCCTCCGCCACTCTGCACCCCAGTTCCACCTTTGCACTGGTCTGCTTCAATCTTGCCAATGTGTACTTTCCTGTTCATGCGTCCTGTGTAGATGCTAACTTCCAGCGTACAATCTGCCAGACATATGCCGTGTGGTACAGCCTTAGTACTTGATGCAGGGTATCTCACTTGTACTGTGCATAGGTCAGATGTCCCGCAGGGACATGAGTGCCCATTCATGCTCCATGTGCATTGCATGCATGCCCCTATGTGTCCTTGACTGGATGATCACTGTAATACAAGTCCTGGGTGACATACATTGCATGGCATCTCATCAGCCTTCCCATGTCAACTCTGGGTCAGTACTGCTTTGCACACATGTTTAGGGTCTGACAATCTGTGTGGCTCACAGGCCTCAGCCTGTTTAATGGCCAATGACTATGTCCAACTGTTGTAGTGTCTTCTTCACACGTGGGCGGCCTCCAGAGTTTTCATCATGTGTCCTGCTTACTGTCCCATCTTCATTTGCAGTGTTGTCACTTAAGCTGTTGATGCCAGTCAACACTGCCTGTCAATACACAGGTCTATGGTCAGCCTTTCGATACCATGCTAGGCATCCCTGCTTTTGTACTTGTGTGGAGGGGTGCTTGGCTTCTAGATATGCTACACATTGAATGCACAATGCACGTGATGCCTGAATTTGACCTTGCACTGCCTTCACATTTCCTGACACACACGATGGAGTCCTTGTACATGTAGGTAGTGAGTGGCGTACACATTTTCTGCACTGCATAGACCCACTTCCATGAAACTGCCACCTTTCAACAGGTCTGATCACAGAAGCAATTCAAAGTTGACCCAGCATGCATGCCAGGTTATATGTTTTGTGTCACATGTCTGCCTGATGTGTTTGTTGTTGGTGTGTGTGTGTGTTGTGTGCTTCTGACATGTGTAGTGACCTTTTTCCTCTCTATTTTTCAGATGATGACGCAATGGAGCCAGAGGATGGTGTTGTCATGCCAGACACAGGGTTGTTACCACTACATCAACCCGGCACAAGTGGGGGTCGTGGGGTGGTAGGCCACAAAAACCCCCAAGTGCTACAGTCCATCTTGTCTCTGGCTGCCTATGAGTCCAGCCTTGATGACGACTCTGACGTCCATGTCGAGTTGGATGAGCATCAAGTCCATGTGTCAGGGGTGAGTGATCCTGATGTGGACACTCCTCTGTCCGCGACACCTGCACTGAGGGATCAGACAGTCTTGGTTCCTCCGCCCGTTGTCGATCGGGACGCAGGGTCACCCTCCACACCAGTCACTGATGTGCCTGGGACATCACGTTGACGGGGGCATGTAGTCGTGCAGCCGCGGGCGGTGCCAACACAGCGTGGACACCCGGTCCTTGGGTCCCGCAGGGGTCAAGCCCAGCAACGCGGTCACCGCGCGCAACCGCAGTAAACTGAGTGGGAGCAAGACATGACTGCCAATTCAGAACGGCAGGGGGCAGCAATGGAGAACATTGCTGAGGGCATGGAGCGTGTGGCGCGATCTGTGCTCCCCCCTGCTAGGCAGGTGCTTCTCCAGCAGCAGGCGGCACGGTCCATGGCCCGCTCGCTCAGGCTGGGCATGGCGGCCTCAGACAGGGCACGCCAGGCTGAAATGTCGTCTCTGCGTCAAGCAATTGCTGCTCACGCAGAGGCGCACATGGATGCCCTGAGGGAGGAGTATGCTTCCCTCAAATCCACTCTGGGTGTCCTTATGATGTCCCAGAGGTAGCGGGCAGAGGAGAGGTTTGCACAGCTTGAGTGTACCATCTCGGCTGAGCTACAGGCTTGCCGGGAGGAACAGCGGTTGTCCAGCCAAGCCTTGAAGGAGGAACTCCGTGTTACACGTGCTACCTTGCATGCAGACCTACGTCACATCGCCACACAGAACCAGGCTCACCCGTCCGGCAGACTTGCTGCCGACGAGTGGCAAGCTGCGGCTAGGCGTGGCCAGGCTACTGTGCCACGTCCTCCTTTCCAGGATGAGCCAGACTCGGACGACCATCTATCTCCCACATAGGTCGGGCTGTCCAGGCGTTGAGCCCATGAAGGTTTTTTTTTTGGCTCAGCATCATCGCATGTGGGTGTTGAGCAGCACCCTGTTCCTCCCCCTCCTGGGTGCCTCCCCTCCCCCCCGGGTCGTATGTGGCCATTTTTGATTTTTCTTTTAGTTTAGTTAGTTAAGTTTCTGTTTGATAGTTAGTTTAATTAGGTAATGTAGGTTTTTCATAGTTAGTGTAATTAGTTAATATAGTTTAAAGTTGCTTGTCTATTGTGCTTTCATGTGACGGTGCTGTGCTTTGTGGCTTTTGAAGGCATCCACTGTCTGTTCCAGCTGGGCCCTTCAGGCTTGTCTTGTGTATGTGTTTGCTGCTTGGGGTCCTTGACTCACATATGCCACTTCTGCCTCCCTTATCCATGGGCTTGCAAGGATGGTTCCGTGTGACAGCCTATTACACAAGGGCTTTGGACTGTCATATCTGTGGCATGTCTGGTGCTGTGTAACTTGTGTTGACACCCCTAGTGGGGATGATTGCGGTGTTATTGTCCACTGTTCAGCTTTTGCTAGATGGGGTGTTTCATGATTAATGTGTACATTCATTGCTATGCATTGTGTAGTATGTTTCTTATCTTTACTGTACACGTGCTTGTTGCAATTCATGCCGTAGATAGTGTGTTCCACACTTCGGATGTGAAAGACGGACTGATGGTGTGATTTCTGATGTAAGTCTCTGACATGGTCCAGTAATGAGATGCCTGAAGAGACACACACAGATGACTTTAAAGCATTAATCATGTGTTTCATGCCCTTTTTGCAGGGGGATGAGCCTCCAGACCACCTTTGCCAGCAGACATGGCCCATTGGACATCTGAATTCTGGACACGTTTGTTGGTGCCCACATGCACATGTGTGCACAAGCAGAGGCACAGGGATTGCAGACCTAGAACTGCTGACGTGTTCCAAGGAACTCCAGGCAAGGTGAGCAGCACAGGGGGGCCACAACACAGCAAAGCTTGCACCAGGCGAGTTGCACATGCAGGCTTAGTAACAGCACTGAGGGTGAGCTTGGACGAATATTGGTGTTGAAGCACACAATACAGCTCAGATGTGTTGGTGGACTGATGGCTGTTGATTGTAAGGTTTTCTGGGGCACCTGCAGGGGCAGTGGCACATACCCTCCGGTACACCAAGGTCCATTGAGGCACTTGTATCAACCATGTAGCCTTCCGAGACATGGAAAGGGGCAGCTCACAGGGACATACAGCAAGGGACATACTCGGGTGCAGTGCATTTAATTTCCATGTACATTTTGAAACATGCACTGCCTACTTTGTTTTGGTCATGGTGGAACACAACTTGTTCTGAAGTCATGCCTTGCTATATGGGTCTGTCTGCTTACCCAGGGAACATTGCATGTTGTGTGAATTGTGACACATTGATGTTCCATTTGCCACGCACCCACCGGCGGCTGACTTATTGCATTGACTGTGTATGACCCATCACAGGGGTAATGTTACATATGGGTACGAAGCATCTACACCAGATTGTCAGTTTGTAGAGTAGTTTCTTGCTATGGGGCATATTTGGTGGTGTGTTTTTGTGTTATGGGAACGGACAGAGTATTAACTGTGGCTCTCTTTGCAGCATTGAAGTGCTCCTGTAACCGGACCTGAGAGTGCGCAGGCAGGAGGCCAGAACTCAAAACCAGAGCTAAGTGTCTTGTTGTTTTTCTTTCAAACTGCTCTGCATAGGCTTGCTGGGGGGTGCACTAATGCATGGATGAATGTGTAATTCAATTTGGTATGTTTGTTTTCCCCTAATCACCCAGAGTCCTATCCAATTTTAAACCCTGTACCCTCTACCCGGTGTTCCTGCTTCCCGTACCTATCCAAGCAACGTTCCCTAACCCTCTTTCCCCGCTGGGGTTGCGGATGCCTGTGTAAGCCCCAAACTTGCAGGCGCCAAAACCCTAGAGGGGGTGGTTGGTTCGTGCCACTCCTAAGCCTGGACTACAGAAGGCCATGACAATGATGTCCAAGTTTGTTCGGATTGTGTATGTGTTCATGCAGGTAGTACATTTTCGTGCATTCCCTACTTTCATGTGTCATTCCTCCTCCCCTCTCCTGCCACTCATTCCAGTTATCCAGTGTGCCAACACCTGTCCCGACTGCATATCCCTGACCCTCCTTCCCCACCAGGGTCTCAGAGGCATGTGTGAGTTTGACCTTGCAGGCACCCTGGCCACTGTGGAGGTGGTTGTTTCGTGCCACTCCTGCACCTGTACACAGGACCTGTGACAGTACACATCGTTCATGGTGCATCATTCTATGTTATGTACCACACATGGTTCACATCCTGTTGTGACATTGTTTTACTGTGCTACCTTGGTTGTTACATCATTGTGGTAGTACTTGGCCTTTGTGAGGTACTGCTATGTCAAGTCATCTACTGGAGGGTGTCTTGTTCGTTTTTCTGGCTTGGATTTTGTGATTTTGCAAATGAGGGTGGACTCTGAGGGTGCAGGCACCTTTTTACACACAAGGTGGGAGATGGTGACGAAGGGGAAGGGTGATCCTGTGGCCAGGTGAAATTGAGGGTTGAAGGCTGCATGACTCAGGTGCAGTTGATCAGTGGGTCATGGTCATTTGTGAGGGAGGGGGGGTGTTTTGTTGTTGATAGTTGCCTTGCCCTGCAGTGTGATGGGAACCCTGACATTGTAATTGTGGTATCCTATGTACATGTTGTGTTCTGCTGATCAATGCCTGTTCATGTGTTGTGTTTACCTTTCAGGTGTGAGGGGATAGTAGTGGTTTGACATGCTGGGATGTACACATGGTGAATGTTCACATGTGATGTGTAGAGGACACTGATGGTCACTTGATTGCACATGCATATGTTGAGTGCATGTCCTTACTGACCCACACACTTGCACTATGATGCACTACATGTACAACCACCATTGGATATCCACGTGTACACTCTGTTTGCCTTCTGGTGCCCACTGTGTCCCTGCCGCACATGTTCTGTGACCAATTATGGATCCTGTACATGCCTAATTTGCTTTTTGATGTGGTTTGTCGCTTAGATGTGATGCTCAGGGTGTGCATCACACACAATAGCTCTTCACTGTGCTGTGCGCTGAGCAGTGTGTTGCAGGAGTTGGACACAGCACACAGAAGCTGCAGTGTTGATTTTGCAATGCACAATGTGCATGTAGACAGGCATTCATTGTTATGTTACGTCTACAACTTTTGTAATGCATTTGGGAATGACTTATTTAGGGTGGGAGGTTGTTGGTCAGTCATTTCATCTGATTCCATGTTAGGCATCATTGTCTGAGGCCACTGTACATTTTTGACACGGGAATGTGTACCTTATTGGTACTGTGTTGGTGTATGGCTATTGCTTGCCATGTCATGTTGTGGTTTGGGAGGGTTTGAGTGACATAACAGTGATGATCATGGCCTGTTTTGCAGGTGTGTGTGTGATTCACACCTTGCATGTCAGGGTCATCCGCTTCTCGAAGCAACTAGCTGGGGGTAGATCTCTCTCTGCGGCAGGGGCCTCCCTCTGGAACAGACTTCCTGCCTCTCTGGAACTTGAGGAGAATCATCTCCGGTTCGGGAAGCACCTCAAGACCTTCCTCTTTGCTTCTGCTTTCTCTCTCCCTCTACCTTGCTAAATTCTTCACTGGAACTGCACTGGATCTGCAACTGGGCCACTCTCACCGACCTCGGTCCCTGGCCCAGCCACTCTCCACTTGCACTGCCTCCCTGGCAACCCCTGCACTGCGGGACTGTCTCTCTATCCCTACAGCCCCCCCCTTCCCAGCACTTGTCTGCACTTACCTTTGCAGTTGCCACCAGCTGGCCTATTTATTTGTTTTTTATTCTACTTACCCTGTACTGCACTCCCCCCCTCCCCCTCCCCTAGCACTTTTCCCTTCCCCCTACCCCTGCACTTGCGCAATCTAAATGACACCTGGCCAAGTAGTATCGTTGTCTGTCTTCCCTTGTTCCCCCCTCCCTGCCTCGTCGCACCTTGACACACTTGTGTATAGGCACATTACAAATGCCATATCATGTCATGTCATATGTCATATGTGTGCCTTTTGGTCACACAGGATAGCTTGTGTTTAAGTAGCTAGGGATGCAGACAATGTGGCACTTCCATGGCAACTATCTCAGGGTGGTAGGGTTGTGACAGTTGACTGTCTCTTTGTCATCATCGATTGTCACCTGGTATGTGCCAGGCCTGTGTGCACTCCGCAGGGGTGGGAGTTTAGGTGAAAAATGTGGCCACAAGCTGGGTCCGGGCTTCCTCGCCACATGCCCTGTCCCCTCCCATGGGCAGTGTCTGTGCCTGTGGTTGGGGATGTGGGGGCGCCACCATGTCCACCAGTACGCCCTGCCGTGTTGCAACATTGTGCAGGACACATGCTGCCACAATGATCCTGCACACTACTGGAGGTGCATGGAGTAGCTGCCCGCCAGAGCGGTCAAGGGAGCGGAAACGTGACTTGAGCACTCCGAATGTGCGCTCCACTATGGCCCTGGTTGCAATATGGGCGGCGTTGTATCTTACCTGGGGTGGTGTTGTGGGGTTCCGGATTGGCGTCATCATGTGGTTGCTCAAGGGTAGGCACTGTCCCCTGGGGAGGAGTATATGGTTGTGATTATTGGGGTTTGTGTATTTGTGTGTGTGTGGGTGACATGCATGCATGTGCAAGGGCATTTGTACTCACCTAGGTACCAGGTGTTGCCATGCTGCCCAGCTTCCAGGGCCCGACTCAGGGCGGACATTCTGTATATGAAACTGTCATGGGTGGAGCCAGGGTAGTTTGCATAGACAGCGGTGATGATTCCCTTTGCATCGCATACCACCTGTACATTGATGGAATGCCAGTGCTTGCGGTTTCGGTAGATGTGCTCAGTGGCCCTAGGTGGACGTAGGGCCACATGGGTGCAATCTATGGCACCGAGCACTTTGGGAAGTGTGCCACCCTGTAAAAATCCAGGACAACGGCCTGCCTTTCTGCAGGTGTACTGGGCATGTATATGTGCCTGCGGACTGAGGGGCGCGCTGTCATGATTGCCAGTACCTGGTGTAGGCAACATGACTGCGTGGCCTGTGAGACCCCCCCACAATGGCAGTAGTCCGCTGAAATGACCCAGTGGCCAAGAAATGCAGGACATTGAGCACCTTCTCCAAGGGGCTCAATGCTTGGGAGCAAAGGGTGGGGGATGTAAGGTCATCTTCCCACTCCCTGACCAGGTCTAGGATGATATGGGGTGGAAACCTATACCTGCCCTAGATCTGGTCGTCAGGCATCCCAAAAAGGCTTGTCCGTGGTGCGAAAATGCGTGCCCTGGCTCTTCTCCTCCTGCGGTGTCCCACGATCAGTGCTGCAACAAATGGGGCATTCATCGTAGCTGTATATACGTGTTTGTTGTTTGCGCGCACTTTTATACTGTGCGCGGGGACGCTTCCGCCTGCCTTCGTGTGGCAGACGCGTTGACGCCTGTGTGCGTCTTTTGCCGTGTGCGGGTTTCCCATATTAGAATCCATGAATACGGGTTGTTCATGTGCGTGTGGGCGTTCTGTGTAGTTCCCTGCAGTACTTCCCCAGTTACGCCTTCTTTTTCACGCGTTATTCCCCATTCCGCATGTTACGCCCACTGTTCCGCCTACTTTCGTTGGTTCATAGTGATAATTTCGACTATCAAAAATGTCGAAAGTCAAAATTTCGAAATAAAATGTCGAAAAAAAAAATGTCGACTTTTTTTTTCAATGCATTTTTTTTTCGAAATGGGGGGGTTCCCCCCCTAACCCCAATTTTTTTTTTTTTTTTTTTTATTTTTCCCTTTTTTTTAACTCCCGAACCCCTAAAATAAATATATAATTAAAAAAAACAAAAGTCGACATTTTTTTTTCGACATTTTTTTTTCGACATTTTTGTCTGTCGACATTTTTTTTTCGAAATTATGACTGCCCACCACTTTGGTTGTGTGCGCCGCGCTATGTGCGCTTTCGCTGTGCGCGTAGCGCACGCCGTGTGTGCCCGCATGCGCCATGGCAGGATTTGGCGCACGAACAGCGGGAAACATGCGCAGCGTCTTCCTTCTCACGCTCAGGCCACCTTGCGCCTACTTGCGCTGGGATTTTCGGTGCACATTTGCTCCATGAATCGACCCCAAAGTCTTCAAATGAAACAGTACACAAACTTTTGGGATGTGAATATTTGATGGGTTTTTCATTCTATGGGTGTGTTATGCTGCGGTGGTTGTGGCCAGGGCCTGGAGTCTTGGTCGAATGGCCTACGGCCTTCAGCCATGCACCCAAGACTCTAGGCCCTGGCCACAACTACTGCAGCATAACACACCTATGTTACCAAACATTTAGACTGTGGTATGTGGGCTGTTTATAGGGGATATTAATTACAATCAATTCTCTACTAACAACCCAAAACCAACATCATACTAAAGTAAAATAGATAGTAGTGCATTTATTATGTCTGCGGACAGCCGTGAAGACCATGGACAAGGCAAACACATCAGGGGCACCTGCAACCTAAACAAATACAGTATTTGACCCATCTCTTACTCCCCAACCCTCCCCAAGCACTCCTGCAAAGCAACACACTCCCCAAAATTGTATTTTGCCTCTGTTTGCCACCGAGCTGTCCGTGGATCCAAGATGGCAGGTGCATCAAAACAATGTGACGCACCTCACGCCTCACTCCAGCCAATCGGCAGGCATGTTGCGTGTCTGCGGACATGACGCAAGTCGATTAACCAATCGGTGTCCTGTTCGCGGAGCGAACAGAGAAGTGTGTCCGCGGAGCAGACATAGATATCACAAATTTTTTTGCCTTACATTTTGGTCATTTAAAAAAAAGCTACTGGACAGATTTACACCAAATTAACAAAAGCACACTTTTGGGACTAAGCCACCGCTCCTGCCGCAAATCTGGTGGAAATCCGTCCAGCGATTTGAACTGCAGGCGCAAGCAAAGTTTCTTCCCATTATGTGTATGGGGAAAAAACATTTTTTGGTACCCCCCCAATAACTTTGCCCACCACCGTACCAAACCTCACCACACTTTGCAAGGGTGGGCCATATACTTTTTTTGCAAAGTTTGGTGAAGATTTGTCCAGGGGAAGCGACGTTATAAGCCGCCCAAAAAGTCTCTCTTCCTATGGGATTAGAAACTTAACCATAACTACAACACAGCCACTACCGCGGGCTGTGTGATATTACATGGCCACGGTAGTGGCCATGTAGTTATGGTTAAGTTGCTGTTTCCATAGGAAGAGCACTTTTTGGGCGGCTTATAACTTCCCTCTCCCTGAACGAATCCTCACCAAACTTTGCAAAAAAAGTATTTGGGTCACTCTGAATTTTTTTGCAAAGTTAGGTGAGGATTCGTCCAGGGGGGGCAAAGTTATAGGGGGGTCCCAAAACTTTTTTTTTCCCATAGACATAATGGGAAAAAACTTTGCTCACGCCTACAGCCCAAACCGCTGGACGGATTTACACCAAATTAGCGGCAGGAGTGGCGGCTTGGTCCCGAAAGCGTGCTTTGCTTTATTTGGTGTAAATCCGTCCAGTAGTTTTTAAAAAAATGACAAAAATGTAAGTGAAAGAAATTAGTGATATCTGTGTTCGCTTCGCGGACACACTTCCCTGTACGCTCTGCGGACAGGACGGTGATTGGGCAAGCAGCTTGCGTGATGTCCGCAGACATCTGACGTGCTCTCTCATTGGATGCGTGAAAGCGTGCAGTGCGTCTGGCTTCAGAGACGCCCGCCATCTTTGTTCCTCGCATGAGAGGCTTTGTATCCTGCCTGCACAGTAAGTCCCCCTCCCCCGCTCATGCCCGTGTCTGTCTCCTGTTCCTCCCACCCCTCGCTCATGTCCATGTGTCTTTCTCCCTCCCGCCCACTGCCGGCTCATGTCCGTGTGTCTTTCTCCCTCCCGCCCACCCCCCGCTCATGTCCGTGTGTCTTTCTCCCTCCCGCCCACCCCCCGCTCATGTCCGTGTGTCTTTCTCCCTCCCGCCCACCCCCCGCTCATGCCCCTCTCATGCCCCGCTCATGCCCCGCTCGTCTCTCCCAACCGCCCACCCCCCGCTCTTGCCCCGTGTGTCTCTCCCACCCCGAGTGTCTCTCCCACCCGCTGCTCATGTCTGTGTGTTTCTCCCCACCCACTGCCCGCTCATGTCCGTGTGTCTCTCCCCACCCGCCGCCCACCCCCCGCTCATGTCCGTATGTCTCTCACCACCTGCCGCCCACCCCCCGCTCATGTCCGTGTGTCTCTCCCCACCCCCGCTCATGTCCGTGTGTCTCTCCCCAACCGCCGCCCACCCCCCGCTCATGCCCCGTGTGTCTCTCCCCCTCCCACCCACCCCCGCTCATGTCTGTGTGTCTCTCCCCACCCGCCGCCCACCCCCCACTCATGTCCCGTATGTCTCTCGACCCTCCTCCCCACCCCCGCTCATGCCCCGTGTGTCTCTCCCCCTCCCGCACACCCCCCGCTCATGCCCCATGTGTCTCTCTCTCCTTCCCCCCACCCCCTACTCATGCCCCGTGTGTCTCTCTCCCTCCCCCCCACCCATGCCCCGTGTGTCTCTCCCCCTCCCGGCCACCCCCCGCTCATGCCCTGTGTGTCTCTCCCCCTCCCGCCCACCCCCCGCTCATGCCCCACGTGTCTCTCCCCTTCCCCCACCCCCCGCTCATGCCTTGTGTGTCTCTCTCCCTCCCCCACCCCCCTGCTCATGCCCCGTGTGTCTTTCCCCCTTCCCCCACCCCCTGCTCATGCCCCGTGTGTGTCTCTCTCCCCTTCCCCCCACCCCCTGCTCATGCCCCGTGTGTCTCTCTCCCTCCCCCCACCCCCGCTCATGCCCCTTGTGTGTCTCTCTCTCTTCCTCCCGCCCACCCCCGCTCATGCCCTGTGTGTCTCTCTCTCTCTCCCTCCCGCCCACCCCCCGCTCATGCCCCGTGTGTCTCTCTCTCTCCTGCCCGCCCACCCCCCGCTCATGCCCCGTGTGTCTCTCTCCCTCCCCCCACCCCCGCTCATGCCCCGTGTGTCTCTCTCCCCTTCCCCCCACCCCCCGCTCATGCACCGTGTCTGTCTTCTGTTCCCCCCGCTCATGCCCCATGTCTGTCTCCTGTTCTCCCCACCCCCTGCTCATGCCCCGTATCTGTCTCCTGTTCCCCTCATGTGCCGTGTCTGTCTCCTGTTGCCCCCCACACCCCCCGCTCATGCCCTGTGTCTGTCTCCTGTTCTCCCCACCCCTGCTCATGCCCCGTGTCTGTGTCCTGTTCCCCCACCCCCTGCTCATGCCCCGTGTCTGTCTCCTGTTCCCCCACCTGCTCATGCCCCATGTCTGTCTCCTGTTCCCCCCACCCGCTCATGCCCTGTGTCTCTCTCTTGTTGCCCCCCACCCCCCTGCTCATGCCACGTGTCTGTCTCCTGTTCTCCCCACCCCCCGCTCATGCCCCATGTCTGTCTCCTGTTCCTCCCAACCCCCGCGTCTGTCTCCTGTTGCCCCCCACCCCCCGCTCATGCCCTGTGTCTGTTCTCCCCACCCCCGCTCATGCCCCGTTTTTGTTGTTCCCCCACCCCCCGCTCATGCCCCGTGTCTGTCTCCTGTTCCCCCCATCCCCCGCTCATGCCCCGTGTCTCTCCTGTTGCCCCCCACCCCCCGCTCATGCCCGTGTCTCTCTTGTTGCCCCCCACCCCCCGCTCATGCCCCGTGTCTGTCTCCTATTCTCCCCACCCCTCGCTCATGCTCCGTGTCTGTCTCCTGTTCCCCCCACCCCCCGCTCATGCCCCGTGTCTGTCTCCTGTTGCCCCCAACTCATGCCCCATGTCTGTCTCCTGTTGCCCCCCACCCCCGCTCATGCCCAGTGTCTGTCTCCTGTTGCCCCCCAACCCCCGCTCATGCCCTGTGTCTGTCTCCTGTTGCCCCCCACCCTCTGCTCATGCCCCGTGTCTGTCTCTGTTGTTCCCCCCACCCCCCGCTCATGCCCCGTGTCTTTCTCCTGTTCCCCCCACCCCCCGCTCATGCCCCATGTCTCTCTCCTGTTGCCCCCTACCCCTCGCTCATGCCCCGTGTCTGTCTCCTGTACCCCCCACCCCCCGCTCATGCCCCATGTCTGTCTCCTGTACCCCTCCACCCCCCGGTCATGCCCCGTGTCTGTCTCCTGATGCCCCCCCTCATGCCCTGTGTCTGTCTCCTGTTCCCCCACCCACTCATGTCCCGTGTCTCTCTCCTGTTGCCCCCCACCACCCGCTCATGCCCCATGTCTGTCTCCTGTACCCCCCCACCACCCTCCTCATGCCCCGTGTCTCTCTCCTGTTGCCCCCCACCCCCTGCTCATGCCTCGTGTCTGTCTCCTGTACCCCCCACCCCGCTCATGCCCTGTGACTCTCTCCTGTTGCCCCCCACTCCCCCGCTCATTTCCCGTGTCTGTCTTCTTTTCCCCCCACCCCCCGCTCATGCCCCGTGTCTGTCTCCTGTTCCCCCATCCCCCGCTCATGCCCCGTGTCTGTCTCCTGTTGCCCCCACCCATGCCCCGTGTCTGTCTCCTGTACCCCCACTCCGCGCTCATGCCCCGTGTCTCTCTCCTGTTGCCCCCCACCCCCCACTCATGCCCCGTGTCTGTCTCCTGTTGCCCCCCACCCCCCCGCTCATACCCCGTGTCTGTCCCCTGTTCTCCCCACCCCCGCTCATGCCCCGTGTCTGTCTCCTGTTCTTCCCACCCCCGCTCATGCCCCGTGTCTGTCTCCTGTTCTCCCCACCCGCCGCTCATGCCCAGTGTCTCTCTCCTGTTGGCCCCACCCCCCACTCATACCCCGTGTCTGTCTCCTGTTGCCCCCACCCCCTGCTCATGCCCCGTGTCTTCCTCGTGTTCCCCCCACCACCGCTCATGCCCCTTGTCTCTCTCCTTCCCCCCCACCCCCGCTGATGTCCCGTATCTGTCTCCTGTTCCCCTCATGTGCCGTGTCTGTCTCCTGTTGCCCCCCACGCCCCCCGCTCATGCCCTGTGTCTGTCTCCTGTTCTCCCCACCCCCGCTCATGCCCCGTGTCTGTGTCCTGTTCCCCCCACCCCCTGCTCATGCCCCGTGTCTGTCTCCTGTTCCCCCACCTGCTCATGCCCCATGTCTGCCTCCTGTTCCCCCACCCGCTCATGCCCTGTGCCTCTCTCTTGTTGCCCCCCACCCCCCTGCTCATGCCACGTGTCTGTCTCCTGTTCTCCCCACCCCCCGCTCATGCCCCATGTCTGTCTCCTGTTCCTCCCAACCCCCGCGTCTGTCTCCTGTTGCCCCCCACCCCCCCGCTCATGCCCCGTGTCTGTTCTCCCCACCCCCCGCTCATGCCCCGTGTCTGTCTCCTGTTCCCCCACCCCCCGCTCTTGCCCCGTGTCTGTCTCCTGTTCCCCCCACCCCTCGCTCATGCCCCGTGTCTGTCTCCTGTTCCCCCCACCCCCCGCTCAGCCCCGTGTCTCTCCTGTTGCCCCCCACCCCCCGCTCATGCCCGTGTCTCTCCTGTTGCCCCCCACCCCCCGCTCATGCCCCGTTTCTGTCTCCTGTTTCCCCCACCCCCCGCTCATGCCCCGTGTCTGTCTCCTGTTCTCCCCACCCCTCGCTCATGCTCCGTGTCTGTCTCCTGTTCCCCCCACCCCCCGCTTATGCCCCGTGTCTGTCTCCTGTTGCCCCCCACTCATGCCCCGTGTCTGTCTCCTGTTGCCCCCCACCCCCGCTCATGCCCAGTGTCTGTCTCCTGTTGCTCCCCAACTCCCGCTCATGCCCTGTGTCTGTCTCCTGTTGCCCCCCACCCTCTGCTCATGCCCCGTGTCTGTCTCTGTTGTTCCCCCCACCCCCCGCTCATGCCCCGTGTCTGTCTCCTGTTCCCCCCACCCCCCGCTCATGCCCCATGTCTGTCTCCTGTACCCCCCCACTACCCCCTCATGCCCCGTGTCTCTCTCCTGTTGCCCCCCACCCCCTGCTCATGCCCCGTGTCTGTCTCCTGTTCCCCCACCTGCTCATGCCCCATGTCTGTCTCCTGTTCCCCCCACCCGCTCATGCCCTGTGTCTCTCTCTTGTTGCCCCCCACCCCCCTGCTCATGCCACGTGTCTGTCTCCTGTTCTCCCCACCCCCCGCTCATGCCCCATGTCTGTCTCCTGTTCCTCCCAACCCCCGCGTCTGTCTCCTGTTGACCCCCACCCCCCCGCTCATGCCCTGTGTCTGTTCTCCCCACCCCTGCTCATGCCCCGTTTTTGTTGTTCCCCCACCCCCCGCTCATGCCCCGTGTCTGTCTCCTGTTCCCCCCATCCCCCGCTCATGCCCCGTGTCTCTCCTGTTGCCCCCCACCCCCCGCTCATGCCCGTGTCTCTCTTGTTGCCCCCCACCCCCCGCTCATGCCCCGTGTCTGTCTCCTATTCTCCCCACCCCTCGCTCATGCTCCGTGTCTGTCTCCTGTTCCCCCCACCCCCCGCTCATGCCCCGTGTCTGTCTCCTGTTGCCCCCACTCATGCCCCGTGTCTGTCTCCTGCTGCCCCCCACCCCCGCTCATGCCCAGTGTCTGTCTCCTGTTGCCCCCCAACCCCCGCTCATGCCCTGTGTCTGTCTCCTGTTGCCCCCCACCCTCTGCTCATGCCCCGTGTCTGTCTCTGTTGTTCCCCCCACCCCCCGCTCATGCCCCGTGTCTTTCTCCTGTTCCCCCCACCCCCCGCTCATGCCCCATGTCTCTCTCCTGTTGCCCCCTACCCCTCGCTCATGCCCCGTGTCTGTCTCCTGTACCCCCCACCCCCCGCTCATGCCCCATGTCTGTCTCCTGTACCCCTCCACCCCCCGGTCATGCCCCGTGTCTGTCTCCTGATGCCCCCCCTCATGCCATGTGTCTGTCTCCTGTTCCCCCACCCACTCATGTCCCGTGTCTCTCTCCTGTGCCCCCCACCACCCGCTCATGCCCCATGTCTGTCTCCTGTACCCCCCCACCATCCTCCTCATGCCCCGTGTCTCTCTCCTGTTGCCCCCCACCCCCTGCTCATGCCTCGTGTCTGTCTCCTGTACCCCCCACCCCGCTCATGCCCTGTGACTCTCTCCTGTTGCCCCCCACTCCCCCGCTCATGTCCCGTGTCTGTCTTCTTTTCCCCCCACCCCCCGCTCATGCCCCGTGTCTGTCTCCTGTTCCCCCATCCCCCGCTCATGCCCTGTGTCTGTCTCCTGTTGCCCCCACCCATGCCCCATGTCTGTCTCCTGTACCCCCCACTCCGCGCTCATGTCCCGTGTCTCTCTCCTGTTGCCCCCCACCCCCCACTCATGCCCCGTGTCTGTCTCCTGTTGCCCCCCACCCCCCCGCTCATACCCAGTGTCTGTCCCCTGTTCTCCCCAGCCCCGCTCATGCCCCGTGTCTGTCTCCTGTTCTTCCCACCCCCGCTCATGCCCCGTGTCTGTCTCCTGTTCTCCCCACCCGCCGCTCATGCCCAGTGTCTCTCTCCTGTTGGCCCCACCCCCCACTCATACCCCGTGTCTGTCTCCTGTTGCCCCCACCCCCTGCTCATGCCCCGTGTCTTCCTCGTGTTCCCCCACCACCGCTCATGCCCCTTGTCTCTCTCCTTCCCCCCCACCCCCGCTGATGTCCCGTATCTGTCTCCTGTTCCCCTCATGTGCCGTGTCTGTCTCCTGTTGCCCCCCACGCCCCCCGCTCATGCCCTGTGTCTGTCTCCTGTTCTCCCCACCCCCGCTCATGCCCCGTGTCTGTGTCCTGTTCCCCCCACCCCCTGCTCATGCCACGTGTCTGTCTCCTGTTCCCCCACCTGCTCATGCCCCATGTCTGTCTCCTGTTCCCCCCACCCGCTCATGCCCTGTGCCTCTCTCTTGTTGCCCCCCACCCTCCTGCTCATGCCACGTGTCTGTCTCCTGTTCTCCCCACCCCCCGCTCATGCCCCATGTCTGTCTCCTGTTCCTCCCAACCCCCGCGTCTGTCTCCTGTTGCCCCCCACCCCCCCGCTCATGCCCCGTGTCTGTTCTCCCCACCCCCCGCTCATGCCCCGTGTCTGTCTCCTGTTCCCCCACCCCCCGCTCTTGCCCCGTGTCTGTCTCCTGTTCCCCCCACCCCTCGCTCATGCCCCGTGTCTGTCTCCTGTTCCCCCCACCCCCGCTCATGCCCCGTGTCTCTCCTGTTGCCCCCACCCCCCGCTCATGCCCGTGTCTCTCCTGTTGCCCACCACCCCCCGCTCATGCCCCGTTTCTGTCTCCTGTTTCCCCCACCCCCCGCTCATGCCCCATGTCTGTCTCCTGTTCTCCCCACCCCTCGCTCATGCTCCGTGTCTGTCTCCTGTTCCCCCCACCCCCCGCTCATGCCCCGTGTCTGTCTCCTGTTGCCCCCCACTCATGCCCCGTGTCTGTCTCCTGTTCTCCCCACCCCTCGCTCATGCTCCGTGTCTGTCTCCTGTTGCCCCCCACCCTCTGCTCATGCCCCGTGTCTGTCTCTGTTGTTCCCCCCACCCCCTGCTCATGCCCCGTGTCTGTCTCCTGTTCCCCCCACCCCCCGCTCATGCCCCATGTCTGTCTCCTGTACCCCCCCACCACCCCCTCATGCCCCGTGTCTCTCTCCTGTTGCCCCCCACCCCCTGCTCATGCCCCGTGTCTGTCTCCTGTACCCCCCACCCCCGCTCATGCCCCAGCGGGGGTGGGGGGGAAGGAGAGAGACAAGGGGCATGAGCGGGGGGTGGGGGGAACACGAGGGAGACACGGGGCATGAGCAGGGGGTGGGGGCAACAGGAGACAGACACGGGGCATGAGTGGGGGGTGGGGCCAGCAGTGGTGCTGTACTCTGTGCTCCCAAAACACGCTAAACACTCCTACATATGCCCTCCTTTTTTTTTAATTTGGCTAATCCGAGCCGCAATTGGAAAAAATCCAACTTGTTCCTTTCCTTCTTTCAAAAATGTAACAATCCAATGCAATTAACATCCTTGTTGTGAAGATGAAAATTGAAAGTCGCTGTTCAATCAATATAATATTAAAATTCAACTGAATTTATCAATTCTTATAAAATGTTCTACATTTGCCTTCCCAATGGCAGCGTCCAGTCCAGTATTTCAACCCCTTCTGGTAGTGTGGCCACATGTAAATCAGTAAAACCACAATCATAAGCATCTTTTGCAAATACATCCTTAAACTCCATAAATATCTTCCTCAGATTGTTTCTATCCTCGTTGCTGTCACACGCATCTGCTAAGGAGATCTGCTCTTCTACCATTTTGGAAAATTCTGGAAAATCTTCTGGTAAGGGAATCTCGGCGCTTTCCTTTAACTGTGTGGCTGTGTCTTTTTGTAAAGCTGCCACTTTTAAATATTTTGGCATATCAGCTTCCACTTCAATGGGCTGATTTTCTGTTTCATTTTCATTTAAATTAAATATTATGCAATCCTCTTGATGGCAGCACACTGTCTCATTTGAATCATAAGGATACACAGAATGAATTTTAAATATTCCTTTGGGCTGAGAGTCCAGGTGTTCTGACAACTCACCCTTGGCATCTACATACTTTTCAGGGATATTTCCAATCACCATGTTATTTAAATCTGCTGTATAATGTGATTTTTGTATCGCCATTCCTAATGGGGAGTTTTCCTCTAAATTAATATCCTGACAACCTTTATTATTTACCATATTTTTTACAGATCCTTCACCAATATCTACCAATGGAGTGTATTCATAATCCAGGCCTTGCTGTTTTACGGATTCATTCAGGCATACAAATGCATCAGAATCTTTCATCTGCTGTCCATTTCTGCACTTCAGTGTTATTGCAACCTGTTTGGTGAATGCAGGAATAATAGTATCCTTCCTCATCTGTAATTCAACTGCATATGGGACCAGCTGCGCGCAATGAAAAGCTCTTCTTTTGTCTTCAAATTCAGGTGCAGGCCCACCTAGGCGTGACCATATCTTTTGATTAAGGAAATCTAACACCATGCACATCCTATGCATGATGTCGTTGCCCATGTAAAAGTCATTTTGTGCTCCACTGACTATCTACACATTATGGTGAATTGTTTTTTGTCCAATGTTAATTTTAAGCATGCATCTGCCTGCAATTCGGTTTTCAAAGTCTGGACTGTCCAACCCAGAAACATATTGGTTTTTAATCCTAAATTTCGGGATTACCTCCCTCTCCATTATTTTTTGCAACAATTTCTCATTAATGAAGCTCCTCTCCTGTTCAAGCGCTAAAGTGGCTTTTATTGTTTAAAAACAGTCATTTATACCAACATGAACCCATGGTTGCTCATCTTCCATGTGTATTTCAGCAAGAGTGGTAATGTGTTTTTCTGAATCTGTTTTAGAAGCAATATTCTGTTTGATTGTTGTCTCTTTTAAATAAAAACGTAATGTGTGCTCATCTATGGCAGTCTGCCAATTTTTCCTTGGGTCCAAGTAGATTTGTACAGGTAGTCCTTCATTGTCGCTCTGCATTTTGTCTTGACACATTAATATAACAGTGACACTAGGTATGCAACTATTCTGGAGATATACCTCCACAGCATCATTTGTTTTGGCAACGGTGTGACATTCATTTATGTTGTTGTTTTGTGATTTTAGTTTCTTAGGCCTCAATGGTTTTTTGGTTAATGACCACAGCACTCCATTCACCCCATCTATGAGAGGAGACAATCTTTTCAGGCAATCCGTCCCCATCAGAAATGGAATTTCACAAATAGATGTGATCAATACCTCTTGTTTCATTCTGTGCTTTCCTATTTTTATGTCAACCTCAGTTACACCTATGATGGGCACCTCCTCCCCATTAAAGTTATGCACTGGACCTTGATTTTCCTTCACTGTGATCTGATTCTGTGGGGGTCTCCCTTCATTGATACTCTTTACCAGCTCCTTGGACATAATTGTGGCCTGTGCGCCAGTGTCAATCATAGCAAATGTGTGGCATTTTTCTTCTACAGTGATGGGTGCATAATATCTGTCCTCAACTTCCTCTAATACACATAAGAAGTGTGAATTCTTACTGATTTCAGGGCTCACCTTTTTCAGGCCTTTTTCACTTTTGGCTTAGCACATTGGTAAATGGAAAGACATTTTTCCCTCCTTTTTACCCATTTCTGCACGAGAGACTTTATTCATTTCTCCATGATCAGAGGTTTTTTGGAGTGTGGCCACGGTTCGCCCATCCATCTGGGTAACATCAGAGACCACATTACAACCTTCCAACTGAACATGAGTAACAACATCATTCAGCAATTTGTCATTGTTTAATTCTGTGCATTTGTGATCATTTAGTGTGATACCAGCCCTTTCAGCCTCTTCAAAAATATGTGGCTCAAAGAATTCTTCAGGTGATTGACCCGTACCCTCCTTTTGAGTATTTCCTTTTTCTACCTGTATTTGGTCATTGTTTTGCTTGCCCAGGGAAGGAACTATAGCATACCCACTTACTCCCTGTTCACTGGTATTCCTCATGCATGAGTCATTTTTCTTAAATCTGTCTCTTTGTTCTTTTGGAATTCCAGGTGTTTCTTTTTTATTTGCACAAATCTTCAATGTTTGATTTAGTTCTAGGTTAAACCATACCTCTTTTTTAGAAGTATTTGCATTTTCTGTTACATGTTCATTTATTGGTGCTTTCACTTTTAAATCATTGGGCATCTCAGAGTCATTATGCAAAATTACATCAGGGCAATCTGTCTTTTTGGCACTGCAGGTGTCATAAGTACTTAGTCACTTCTCAGAAGCCCCCCGGTCATTGCTAGGGCCATCAGCCCCCTCTTTAGATGGTTGTTTTTGTGCTGTATAGAGCTTTCCTATTTGCTCAGCTAACATTTTCACTTGGGCCTCAAGGCACTGGAACCTTTCCATCTCTCTAGAATCCTCTTTCTGTGGCCTAGGTCGATATTGGTTGTTTCCCCCCTGATTGGATCTATTCTGATACCTCTCAGGTGATTGATGTCTGTTGGGATGGTTTCTGAACTCTTGATTCATTTGTGGAGGAGAGCGGGGTGCACCCATCCTTTGATTATAGTCCCCTGGTGGGGAATCATTGTACTGACGTGGATTGTAGTTCATGTTTTGCCTTATGTCCTGTCTCTCAGATTGTGGGTACTGGCCCCTATGTTGATTTCCATTATCAGTAAATCGATCCAGATATCGGGGTCTATCCTGATTACCATATATCATGGTATTGGGATCAAATCTGCTCTGTGTCCCCAATGACTGGTAGGGACCATCATTTCTTTGATCTTGATTTTGTCTCTGGTTATTGTTCATACCTGCCATATCAGGCCGATATCCTACCCGGGGTCTGTCCCCTAAATACCTAGGACTGATGTAGCTCTCCCTATTACTAGGATCATGTGATTGGAACATTGGTACAGGAAAGGGCGATCTTTGTTGATTACCCCTTTGTTCAGGTGTCACATTATTTTTACCTTGGCTTTGAGTAGACTCAAGGGACATTTTGGCTGACCTGATTTCCATTACTGTGGCTGAGGGTTCTTTAGATTTAGGTCTAGTATCTTTCATTTTATCACTTTCTCTACCCTGACAATAGAGTACCTCATATAGTTGTGTGCTTTGATGTACAATCCATTCAAGGGACTTGTCACGGTCAAATTCACGGACCAATTGGGATATGATGTCTTTCTGTAGCCCATAGAAGTATGCAGTTTTAAACTCATTGGAATTTGGGTCAAAAGATACATCAAAGCGAGAAAATGCTCTTTTTAGGTCTTTTAAACATTGGCGAGGGGATGTATTAGGCCCAGCAGTGATTGTGTACGCGACTTTCTTTGCCTCCTGCAATGACTGAAAAGGAGAAAAATGACGCCTAATTTCTTTTTCAAACTCCACCCAGGTCATATTCTGCTGTTCATTAATCCCCTTATGATGCTGGCCGTTGGGGCATCTAAAGTTAAATGAAAATATTGTCTGTACTGTTCCTTAGGTATCTGGAGTGCTTTAAAAATGTCATGCACCGCTTCTAAGTGATCCTCAATGCAGAATTCACCTCCCTTTTTAAATGGTTTGATCAGGGCTTTAATAGATTTCATTATTTTTATGGGGCTACTTGTTGCAATGCATGGAATTGCACTACTTTGTGATTCAATCCTGTTTTCAGGTGTATGAGATTGGTGGCTGCCCCCAATGGGAGTATCAAATCCCACAAGGGTGCTGCAACCAAGTTCAGTCACCGGCCCAGTCACTGGAGCACTAGCTCTTTGGGCAGAACTAGAATTCACCTCCACTCCATTGAATGTGGTACCCTGCCGCCTCTCCTGGGACCTGGGAATGCACATTTGCTGTTCTAAGTCCTTACACTTTTTAAGGAGTCTGTTTGCTTCATTTTGCAAATAGTTGTTTTCATCACTCATCTTATTAATCACCTCCTGCATGTCGCACATTTGCATTTGGCATTCATTGAACTCTTTATTTCTCTTGTCTCTTTCTTGAGTCATTTTAATCATTTCTTGTTCTGCACTCTGGAGATCACATTCTTTTTCACAATGTTCTTTTTGTAAAATCTGCATTTCTGGAACAACCTCATCTTTATCCTGTCTAATGTGGTCCACTAAGGCTTTTAAGTGTACCAATTCTTGCTCACTATCCTCAAATTGTTTCTTGCTTTTTGATAACTGAGCATCAAAGTCTCTGCATTTTAATTGCATGTCTTTTTGGCATACATCCAATTCTGCTCTTAACATTTCCTGATTTTTACTTGCCCCATCTAATTCAGTCTTTAACCTGTTAATTAGCTGGCTATCACTTTCCTGCATTCGCAGGGACTTATTCAAAATAAACCATATTTTGCCGCTTAGCCGTATTAAACAGTCTTTCTCTGCACTTTTATCGGCTGCATTCAATAATCTTGTAAGGCAGACCTGAATTATGCTGCCTTCTGCAAAAATATTGTCTAGTTTTTCTTTCTGCACCTCACCCTGAATGCGGTCATGCCATTCTAAGGTACTGTTCGACGACCACGTCCCATGTGCAAACAACTTTGCCCCTAAATATTGCACTAGGTCTGAAAATGTGGTTTCCCTTTGTGACATTCTGAAATTCGTTTTTAGTGGCACACTGCTATTATAAAATGGGTTCCCTTTAATGTGCAAATGGCAGTGTGAGACACGCTTGCCACGCCCAGTAGGTACTCTATGATCACTTTCCCGGCCTGCAACGCACCATAAATATGTTGGGTATTTTGTGTAGATTTGGGGCCTGGGAGTATTTTCTTACCGCCGAAAAATAATTTAGCAACAATCACTCCTTGTATTCAGATTGGGCCATGTACAACAATAATACAGTGGACATGCATTATTTCAGCACAGAGACATGCGTGGTTGGTATTCGTGATTGGTGGTATTTTGGTGAGCATAATTCCTTTGTTTTATTTGTGGCCCCAATATCCAGAACCCCTTATTTTTGTTTAGTTTTTTCGTGTAATCACTAGAGAGACCTCAGGCTTGCATTTCAGGGACACCACATTTTCATTTTTAGTGTGCCACCATGGGCAATTTCTCTCTGTCTTATCTACGGCAGCGAGCTATCATGTGGTATTTTTCACTATCTTATATACGGTAGTGAACTATGTCCCGGGCCTCCCTTTCTGCCGACTCATAGACCTCCGGCAGACTACAACACACACAGTTAGTTATAATTGCTCATACTGAATGACATTGTGCACACAGCTGCAGCCGAATCTTATGTTTAGCTACCTTGAAAATGACAATTGCACTGTCTAAACATCTCCCCACATCATCAGCGCTGTATTGGTAAATATAAAAAACACCACCCGTCTGCTTTCAGATATTTTTGTGTATTATAAAAGTTGCATTTAAACATGATCTCACTCTTTACAGAAATAAATGAAATAGCACAGTAACAGCATTATCTGTGATACACTGAAAAGAGAGTGGCGGAGACAAGAACTCAATTTGCAACATTAAACACGTGAGTAAAGCACAGGAATCTCCTTTCCTACACTGACTGAATATTCTCGCACACACTCAGCCCCTACACCTCAGCGAGATAATTACCAGGCTTATTCAGCATGTAACTTCTTTGGCTGTTCGCCTTCTGGAGGGGTTCACCCAGCAAGGATAAGCATCTGCTGTCACTCGAACTGGGACTTGTTGACTGGAAAAGCCAGTCTCTGCAACCAAGTTGAATCTGCTTTAGGAATCAGGCATCCCCAGCTGTCAACCCTGTCCTTTTTCAAGCTGTGTCAAGATGTCTCTGCCCTCTGCCCCCAGATTCTGCAGCAAAGCACTAGTCACAGCCTCTAACATGATGCTTGATGTGACATGCTCCAATCAGAATCAATCATGTTCTATCCTCCTACTTTTAACAATGATTTTTCTTGTACAGTTGCAACTGTAACAAGTTGATTTCCTGTTTATTCGAAGTCTTTGCTTCCTGCAGTTACTGTGGACAGAGCACAGGAAGGCCAAAATAAAAACTTGAATGTGTGTTTAAAACTGATTTTCAGAGTCTGCCTCTTTTTGCAGTGAAGACACATTCTTTTATTAATGAGTTATAATTATTAGTCTTGTTAGTGAGATTAGTTTGTTAATGACCAAATGTGTCTCTTGCAACATAGGCATTTCAGGTGAGAAATGGTGTGCATTTTGAAGGTACAGATGTGTGCTTTTAACTGTGAAAAATGTATTTGCATTTTATATGTAAAAATCGTTTTTGACTGAATAACCTGCCCTTACTTATATGTCCATGTTACACTGGCAACACATAGCTTGAAACAACTGCATCATAGCAATGCACCAAACCCATGCAGTGGTGCTGCATAAAAAAAAAACATGCTATACATTGATCCTGTGCAGTGGTGCTGTACTCTGTGCTCCCAAAACACGCTAAGCACTCCTACAGCTCCACCTTACCTTAAAATGCTTAACTACTGGGATCATAGTAATACCCAGTTCCACCTTTCCTACTCTTATCGCCCTTCTTCTCTAACCCACCCTCCCCCTCCACTGTACTATTGCTCACCGGTATATAATTGCCTGAGCCACCTCATCATTAGCATTGTTTAGCAGCCTGTCTCTCTACCTCATCCCCCCACCTACTTACCCTATTTGTGTAAGGCACTTGGAAAAACTAAAGACTGTCGTCAGACATGAAATAGTTATCTTCACTGTTATATGTATACCTCATCTTTCCCTGTCTGTTCTTCCCTGCCCCCACACCTACTTTATCCTATTTGTATAAGGCACTTGGAAAAACTAAGTACTGTCGTCAGACATGAAAGAGTTATCTTCACTGTTATATGTGCTATTTACATTTATCATATACTTAGCCTGCTCTTTTTAGGCATATATCATTCAGAAAATCAAGGGCTCTAAATGACTGTTTGTTTTTCCCACTGTTAACCGCCCGACTTGAGCACTTTGAAACATTTGCCTCTGTGTGTGCGCTATACAAATAAACAATAAATAAATCAAATAAAAAAGTCAACCTGTTCTTAGCTGAAAAAGGTATCACCTTCCTCAGAGTACACTGGTGGGCCGATTTGGTGTGTGCCTCATAAAAGTAGTCCCTTAGGAATACAAGCCAGGTGTCCAGCAACTGAGTACAACTTTGCACTCAGTTCATCAAACCTAACTTGCACAAGCCTTTGGGACATTTCTATCGGTTGTGAAAGATTGCCAAACCCAGGACTCACTCTGAGTACTGGTGACAGGGACTTCTTCACCTCATCCTCTTCTTCTTGATCCTCCTCTTCTGCATCACCGCACCTGTTCCCCTCTCCAGGCCCTCCAGGTTGTTGAGTTGGTGGTGGTGGTGCAGGTGACTGTGAAGGAGGGACGGCCATAACAGATGCCATGTTGTTCTCAAATAAGTTCTGCAAAGCAGATGCTCTCTCCTGGATAGCCAAAAGTTGTAAAGAATTGCCACATCAACATAGAATGGGTCTGGGAGCTATGCTTGAGTAATGTTTCTGCTTGAAACTCCCTCGATTGGCTGAAGAAGCACTTTTAAAATGTCAGCGGCCATAGACACCATTCGGGGACACAGCCATCATGCTGCTCGAGCTCGGTCACATGATGATGTTACCAGACATCTGCGACCACGCTGGCCGTCTCTGGACATCTTCCATGGAGGAATCGCAAGGCACATGCGCTCTGTGTCCGTAGGAAATGCGCGGTGTCGGTGGACTATTTAAAAGTGCATCATATGAAAAAGGACATGTCTGCCTGTCCGGGGGCACCTCCATTGTGAGTGCAGACACCCTCGGGTAGTAATACTGTCCGTCGATTAATTGAAAATGCGCCACACAGTAAAAGACATGTCTGTACATCGTGCCTGTCCGGGGCACCTCCATATTGAGTGTGGCCACCCCAGACAGTCACATAGTCTGCAGCCTTATAATGGCAATTTAAAAAAAGAAGATAATACCACACAACAATAAACATAACATTTGTAGTACAAAAAATATATTTATTCAAGAAAGGGATGGGGTATCGGAATGGGAAATATAAATGGGAGAATGAGGAATTTGTGTACAATAATCATGAGGGGAGGAAGGGCGTGAGGTTTCATCAAATCATCTTTGATTAAAATGTTCAGAATTTGATGGGAATGATTGCTGGGGACAAGTGGGATAGCTGCAAGAAGGACAGTGATAGGGCACATTTTTAATGACAGGATTTCGGACATACTGTAAAAGTTCCTTAAAATAATTACTTAGTTCATCCAATTTTTTAGACAAGTTCATGATTTGAGTATCTACAGTTGAGGACAGGACATCTCTTTCTAATTCTTGGGATAGTGAAAGATTGAACTGGGGCGTGGTTTCTTCATGAAAACTATGTACTGTAAGAGAAATAGAAATCATTTTTGTAAGTTGTGTACATAATACATTATTTGGTGACATTAAAATATCTATTGTATACCATTGGAGATGTTATCGTCATTTATTTCTTCTTTTGGGAAATTCTACTCTAAACATTCAAGTGTGCTTGCCATTTCTGTGAGAAAAAAGGGCTTATGTCTTATAACACATGTTTATGTAATGAAAGCTAATGAAACTAAAATAAATACAATACACTTACTATTGAGTGAGAATGTGTTGTCCAATAAGCAACTGGTGTTTCTTAATCTGTATGCAGGGTTGCATTGAGGAGATTATATGAAGTGTACAGTTATTGTTTGTGATTGGTGTTTGTGATTGGTGGATTGCATTGTAATGTGTGTTATATAAAACTGTAATTAGTATTTTTTTATTGGGATTGTTTGTGTGAAAAGGTATATTTGCATGTTGTAAACATCAATTGTGATTTTAGGTACATCTGTTTGTTGGTTGTGCACTGCAAAGACTAACACCCAGGACATCAAAGATGACATCACAATTGAAAAATATGTTTGTTAAAGGAGGTTTATAGTTGTTTCATATAAGTTAAAAGAGGAATTATTAATACATTATATACAGAGATGTAACATTATGAAACATTTTCACTTATAAAAACCTATTCAACTGATGAAAAGAACTTTGTTAAACGGACATTACAGTTAAGATGTACCCCACCCGTGGGACTCTACATGCCCCAGCAGTTAGATAGTGGCCTCCCACCTTGGCATCCCTTTGCACATGCCTCCTGGGCTCCCATGAGCACCGGTGCATCTGTACTACCTCTTTTATTCATGCACTTCTATCACTGCACAATGCATATGTGCCTTTATAGGAGCACAATGTACAATTTTGTGGTACAAGCATGGGAAATGGAGATGCTAAATATTTGTAGAACATTGTTAAGTGGCAGTTGGTGGGTGGAAGTGTATTATGTTCATAGGCTATATGCAGAGTTGTTTAAGTGATTGGTGGATACATGTGAAAATGATTTAAAGCAGGCAATGAGGGAGTGTTGCAAACATAACAGTAAACAGAGTAGAAGGGTTGTCATGTGTGATGGTGTGCATGTGCAATGCACATTTTCTAATAAAGCATGGGCTAGACAGGGGATTGCGAAGACTGTGGATAGTCATACATGGCAATGGATTATGGTTTTTATTGTATACTAGAGAGGATCATTTCTCTAGTATACAGTTGTCCATTATTTCCATTAGTATAGTAGAAAATATTAATGGGAATGTTGGAGACTTGTATTGAATCTAACTACTTTACTGAAAAATGTGAAGTAGAAGGAGTCTATAAGCTCATTCTTTTAGTTACATTTTTTTAACTGTGAAAGGTGGTTCTTAAAGAAACCTTTTTTTAATTGTTTTTCTTTTGCAGCAGAGGCTAGAAAGTAAGGTGGGGAGAGAAAGGAGTGAAGGGGCACCAACCACAGATATGGAGGGGCAGGTGGAGAGGGGGAGCGTGTGTTAATCTAAGGTAGGGGCAGTGTTTCTCATGCTCCTTGATTACAGCTTCAAAAGTACTTTGAAATTGCTCCCCCCTGCAGAGTGATGTGTTGCAGTATATACAGAACATTGTTGTCTTTGGAAGAGATGGATCAACAGCCTCTTTTATTGCTTGCAAGGTAGCTGGTAGGATTTTGTGTCCCACAGAAGTAGGCTGTGCGGTTACAGTATTGGTTGAGGAAGATGAGATAGACTGTTCCCAAGAAAGGAACAGTCTTCCTGAGAGCATTGCAGTGGTTGGATTTGGTGTGGCGGCGCATGGAGGAGGTTCCGTAGGAGTACTGTCCAGGTTGTCCGAGACAAAGTACTCAGTGAATTTAACTTTGGTAGCTTTATACTTTGGTAAATTCCCAACAGTGGTAAAGAACTGCCACACCCATGATTCTCTTTGGGTGCTAGAGGTAGGCACTTCCTTTACCTCATCTTCCTGGTCCTCTTCATTGTCTTTTGAAGTATTGTACTTCTTTCATTGTGTAGGTTCTCCAACTGCTGGTGGTGGCTCTTGGGGAGGAGGGATGGCAATAGCTGATGCCATTTTTAAGATAAATAGCAGTTTTGCTAATATTCTTGTAAGTATTTGCTGAGCGCTAGATTGTTAATGGATAATGAGTAAGAATAGGTTCAGGAGCTGTGCTAGTATACATTTTCAGTTTATAACTTCCTTGATCAGATGGAGATGCAGTTTCGAGTGCAGTTGCGTTCGCGAACAAGTCATCATGCCACGCGCGATTGCTCATGTGATACTGTTTGGAAAGTTAGCAATGACGTCAAATGTTCGCAAATGTCGACGAACACCAAAACAGTGGGAAAAGTTGCAAAAAGTGCATAGAAGAGTTCAAAATAATGCTAGAAGGTGGGGAAGAGGTGTTAGGTAAAACTTTCTAAATTGGACACAAATGTTGCTATATTGAGGTAAGTATGATATTAGTAAGTTGTAGCAAATTAGGGTGCACTGGTAAAAACCCATGAAATTCAGTGAAAACACTTTATTAAAGCGATGTTATGTTAAAGTTACACTAAGAAAAACCTATGAAATTCAATGAAAAAGCTTTGTTAAAGTGTATGTATTATTAGGTTTCTGTATTAAAGTTTTTTTCATTGAATACATATGTACATATATATTCAATTAAACAACATTTTTAAAGGGACATTATAGTTACAAGTAAAACCGAAAAACCTCATAAATTCACCAGTTATGGTAAGCTAAGCAACAACTCGCGCCACCACCGTGCACAGTTAAGAGTAACACACAGGACATCAAAGATGACATCACAAATGTCATTGATGACATCACTGATGAAATCACATATCTGGGCCACTTGTTTTCATTCACTGACATATCTAGGCCAGGTTGTTTTGTTCACTGACAGTCAGAATATCAAAATTCAAAAGGTGCTATATATCTAGACAGTGACCTTATTATATGTTCTTAAAGTACTTTCCTTAGGGTTTGGTCTCAGCTCATGATGCACATACATGGGGCAATAAGCAGGCCTCAAACAAACAATTCATCTGTATACATTAAGATAAACTTTAATGTTATTAACATTTTCTGATAATGCTGTTTCTTTCTTACTTTAGTTTCCCTCTATTTGCCTCGGATGTGTATGCATTGTGGGTCTTCATATGTATTGTTTGTACTAGCACAAGTGTGTAGTAAGTCTTCAATTGTTAGCTAGTTATTATATGTTTAACATTACTAAAAATTCTGATAAGGTAGCATTCTTTATTTTACTAACCAAAATCACAAGATTAGAAATATTGTACTTCTATGGTGCATTCTGCAACCATTGCCTATGTTGATATATGATTAGGTCCCTGTATTAACAACAACACTCCAATACAATTTTGCTTAGATGAGTACATTCTTTAATAGATTAAGCAGTTCATGATAGGTCTCCCGATCACCCCTGACATCTTGTTACCAACATTATAAACACAACCCCTTTTAGGGACTTTTCATCAAAATGTATTTCTCATGTGATGTCATCAATGACATTTCTGATGTCATCTTTGATGTCCTGGGTGTTAGTCTTAGCAGTGCACTGTACTGGGGCGAGTTATGGTTGCTTAGCTTACCATAGTTGGCAACTTTCTGAGTTTTTTGGTTTTACTTGTCGCCATAACATCCCTTTAACAAAGTTTTTTTCATTGAAATTCATGGGTTTTTACCAGTGCATGCTATTTTCCAACAACTTACAAATATCATCCTTACCCCAATATAGCAAAATTTTTGTCCAATCTACAAAGTTTCACCTTAAAACTGGGCCATTTCCCACCTTCTAGCATCATTTTCAACACTTCTATACACTTTTTGCAACTTTTTCCACTGTTTTTGCATCCGAAGATGTCTGCAAACACCTGGCGTCATCATAGACCTTCTGGACAGTGCCATGTGACCATGCCTCCTGCGCAGCATGATGATTTGTCTGTGAACGCGTCCGCCATTTGCAATCAGGTCCATGCTTCGAGGGCAGTTCGGAACTGCATTTTCTACTGATCTAGGAACTTTTAAGCTCAAAATGTACCCTTTCATGCACACCTCCTATACCCATTCTTACTCATTATCCATTAACAAACTAGTACAAAGCATATACTTGGAAGAATATTAGCAAAACTGCTATGAATCTTAAAAATGGCATCAGCTATTACCATCCCTCCTCCTCAAGAGACACCACCAACACCAGCTGGAGGGCCTACACAACAAAACTCTCAGTACTTCCAAAGACAATGAAGAGGACCAAGAAGAAGAAGTAGAGGAGGTGCCAACCTCTAGCACCCAAAGAGAATTGTGTGTGTGGCAGTTCTTTACCACTGTTGGGAGTGTACCAAAGGCTAAAGCTACCAAAGTGAAATGCACTGAGTCGTGGACTACCTGGACAGTGCTAATACGGGACCACTTCCATGCACCGGTACGCGAAATTCAACCACTGCAATGCTCTCAGAAAGGTTGTTCCTTTCTTAATAGGTAGTAGGCTGTCTTCCTCCACCTCATCTTTCTCAACCAATACTCTAACCACACAGCCTACTTCTGTGGAACACAAAATCGCACCATTCACCTGGCAAGCAATAAAAGAGGTTGTTGATCCATATCTTTCAAAGACAACAGTCCTCTGTATATACTGCAACACACCACTCTGCAGGGGGAAGCAATTCCGAAGTGCTTTTGGATCTGTAATCAAGGAGCATGAGAAACACTGAACTCTACCTTAGAAGTAACACACACGCAACATCTTCCCCTGTCCACCTGCCCCTGCATATTAGTGATTGGTGCCTCTTCCCTCATATCCCTCCCCAATTTACGTTCTACCCAATCCTGCTAAAAAAAGATACATCAAAAAGCAACAAATAAAAGGTTACTTTTGGAACCACGTTTCACAGTAAAAAAAATAGAACTAAAAAAGAAATCTTGTAGCCTCCACCTTACATTTCTCAGTAAAGTACATAGACTCAATAAGATTTTCCATCATTTCCATTAGAATTTTGTGTTATGCTAATGCGAATAATGTGACTTTCATCCCCCCGTTCCAGTGACTGGAATGGAGATAATGGCCTGGCAGCCTATGTTATCAGCCCAAGCAAAGCAAGGGCAGATAATGAGAGCTCCAAACCGTTTTCTCCCATCCCAGCCCTTGCAATTGGGGATGAAGGCCATTTGCACATCGGGTCTCAAAGCAGGAACCTGGAATGCTAAAAAAAAAGGATTTTTCTTCCTACACAGGGATGCCTGTGGCTTCCCGCTGTAGCAAGGACAATGATGGGCACCATGGAAAGGGAAGGCGGGGCTACATACAGAGCCTCTCTTCCCTTTGCATGGCAGCCCACAGAAGGCTAAGAGAGAACCCTATGACTATAATACCACAAGCACATTGGCCACTTTAACCCCATTTGTCGTACCTCATGGTCATGGCCAGTAGCCAGATTGTCTGGATCATGACCTTATGCTATGATCGGAACATCTGGCCACTGCCCATGGCCACAGGCTATACTTCAGTCACCAGAGCTTTATCACTATTTTTTGTACCTACATTATGACACTTGACAAAAAATAAAACACAGCCACATTTGCAAAACCATGCTTTAAGGTTCTTGCCAATGCTCCTTACACGGGTTTGCTGGAAATCCGCCCATGTTTTCTTTTTTCAAAAGTGTCAAAATGTATATACATACAATAGTAAATTAGCCCCCACGTGACAAAATCCATTCAGACTTTACACAAACATTCAAGGTTCGGTCTATAATCTTTCTGAAAACTTTTGTCCACATTCGTCAAATGGCAACAAAGTTATAAGCCATCTAAAAATGGTGAGAACACCCCCTAATTTAGCCCCCTCTTGACAATATCCCACCAAACTTTACAAAAACATTTATATCTAGATCTAAAATCTTTTTTGCAAACTTTTGTGTAGATTTGTCAAATGGCACCGCATTTATAATTCGTTATAATATTTTGGGACCCCCCTCTGATTTTGCCCCTTCTTGACAGAATCCCACGAAACTTTGCAAAAACATTTATATGTAGATTCAAAATCATTTTGCTAACTTTTGTGCTGATGCGTCAAATGGCACCATATCTATAAGCCTTTACATTATTTCTGGACCCCCCTCTAATTTTGTTCGCTCTTGACAAAATAGCACCACACTTTCCAAAACCATTCACAATCAGGTAATGCAGTTTCATTGAGTAGCGCCAATGTTATAAGCCATCCAAAAACTGCTTTTCACCAACCCTGTAATGCAGAAATAGGCATAACTGCCCCCAAGAATCTGAAGTGTTTGCGAACATCACAAGACTGTAACCGAACATCAGGACTGTTCGTGGACTTCGGGGATGAAAACACCAGTTTTTTGGCTTCTTACCGCCATTTCCCATCGTCATAACCCCTCACCTCCCCAGAGATTGTTTGATAAGTTTGACAAGTGCAATATTGTGTTTTTTAATATGTTTTTACTGCGGTGTTCGCGGACACCAGTGGTTGTCCGCAAATCCAACATGGTGGGCGTTTCCAAAAATATGACACACTTCATGCTTTTCAACATCCAATCAGTGGGTGCGTCCAATGTTCCTATAGGCCAATTGGATGTCCATCCATGGACCGAACATGGAAGTGAGTCCTCGGAGGGAACTCAGATATCACTAATTTTGTTTGACCTACTTTTTGGCCATTTTGAAAAGAACTACAGTATGGATTTACACCACATTTCCAAAAGCACGCTTTCAGGACCAAGCCGCCGCTCCTGCTGCAAATCTAGTGAAAATCCATCCAGAGGGTTGGGCTGTAAACATGAGCAAAAATCTTTTTCCATTGCGTTTATGAAATGTATGGACCCCCCTTTCAATTTTGCCCCCTCCTTGACGAAACTTCACAAGACTTTCCAGAACAATTCTGACGGGACCAAATACTTTCTTTGCAAAGTTTGGTAAGGATTCGTCCGCGGGTGGCAAACTTATAAGCAGCCCAAAAAGTGCTCTTCCTGTGGGTTGAGCAACTTAACCATAACTTCAGGGCCACTGCTGCAGGCCCTGTAATATATAGGGGATTATATATATATATATATATATATTCAGTGAAAAAACTTTGTTAAAGGGACGTTATGGTTAAGTTGCGCTACTAAAAACCTATGAAATTCAGTGAAAAAACCTTGTTAAAGGGACGTTATGGTTCCAAGTAAAACCGATCTAAGCAACCATAACTCGCGCCACCACCGTGCACTGCTAAGACTAACACCCACGACATCAAAGATGACATCACAAATGTCATTGATGACATCACTGATGACATCACATGTGTATGTACTTTTCATGAAATATGTGTACAAGGGATTCTTATTATAATGTTGCGAAAAAAGTGTCAAGGATCATTGCAATAAATATCATACCCTAATTAGTGCATTGAACGATGCATTGATATAAATAGCATTCTATTATGGGGTTCTATCTAGTATACTAAGCTACTCATGCAGAAACATAGCATTGTGTGCAGCGTACAAGATGAAGGTATAATATTCGTAATGTTAATATGTTGAATAATGAAATGATAATTGTTTTCTTAATAGATTTTTGTGTACTGTGAAATATGTAATAAGAAGTTAATAAAGCCCATGTATTACATAATTGCATTACTATAGACAAAACACAAAGAGACAAGAACACATACCAATATGGGAATATACAGGGAAAGGGAAGTTAGCAAAAAAGCACAAGTAGTAGCAGAAACAATTCATAACCTAACTGATTATTTTCATGCAAATAAATGATTGCTGTTTCAAAGCTGCTATTTATCCTATGTATATGTATCACTTGATGTGATTGGACCCTAAGGAAAGTAGTGTGAGTACAATGTATACAAATATGACCATATACAGGGAAAGTACAGCCATAAAAAAACAACAGAACTATCAGAAAGTGCTGATAAGTCTATTGATCATCTTTATGCACAAAAAGGATTGCTGTCTTTCAAGCTTGTGTCTTCCCCTATGTATATGTTTCATATGATGTGACTGGACTCTAAGGGAATTACTGTAAGAACCTACTTGAAGGATACGTCTACAAATAAAATATTTTTTTTAGTTTCTGACTGTTACTGAAGAAAACCATGTGGCCTAGATATGTCAGCAAAAGAAAAAAGAGTGAGCCAGACATGTGATGTCATCAGTGATGCCATCAATGACATTTGTGATGTCATCTTTGATGTCGTGGGTGTTAGTCTTAGCAGTGCACGGTGGTGGTGCGAGTTATTGTTGCTTAGCTTACCATAACTGGCGAATTTCAAGGGTTTTTCGGTTTTACTTGGAACCATAACGTCCCTTTAACAATGTTTTTTCACTGAATTTCATAGGTTTTTAGTAGCGCAACTTAACCATAACGTCCCTTTAACAAAGTTTTTTCATTGAATTTCATAGGTTTTTATTAGTGCAACTTAACCATAACGTCCCTTTAACAAAGTTTTTTCATTGAATTTCATAGGTTTTTATTAGTGCAACTTAACCATAACGTCCCTGTAACACAATTTATTTTTACTGCATTTCATAGGTTTTTATTAGTGCAACGTCACCATAACATCCTTTTCAATAGATGAAGACCACTAGCATCTTAGGTCCTCTAAGTGGGAACCCCAGGTGGTAAAAAAAAGATTTTTCTTCGAAAAACCGGGATGCCTGCGGCGTCCCCGTCCCGGTGCAGGAAGGAAAATCTTTTAGCAAGATGGCCACCATGGAAAGGGAAGGCGGGGTGTATAAAGAGAACACAACAGGGCATGAGCGGGGGGTGGGGGGAACAGGAGACAGACACGGGGCATGAGCGGGGGTGGGGGGTAACAGGAGACAGACACGGGGCATGAGCGGGGGGTGGGGGGCAACAGCAGGGAGACACGGGGCATGAGCGGGGGGCGGGGGAAAATGAGGGAGACCCGGGGCATGAGAGGGGGTGGGGGGTAACAGGAGAGAGACACGGGGCATGAGCGGGGGTGGGGGGCAACAGGAGGGAGACACGGGGCATGACCGGGGGGCAACAGGAGAGAGACACGGGGCATGAGCGGGGGTGGGGGGTAACATGAGTGAGACACGGGGCATGAGCGGGGGGCAACAGCAGGGAGACACGGGGCATGAGCGGGGATGGGGGGAACACGAGGGAGACACGGGGCATCAGAGGGGCACGGGGGGTAACAGGAGAGGGACACGGGGCATGACCGGGAGAGTGGGGGGCAACAGCAGAGAGACACGGGGCATGACCGGGAGGTGGGGGGCAACAGGAGAGAGACACGGGGCATGAGAGGGGGGTAACAGGAGAGAGACATGGGGCATGAGGGGGGTGGGGGTAACAGGAGAGAGACACGGGGCATGAGAGGGCGGTGGGGGGAAACAGCAGGGAGACACGGGGCATGATCGGGGGTGGGGGGCAACAGGAGACAGACATGGGGCATGAGCGGGGGTGGGGGGCAACAGCAGGGAGACACGGGGCATGAGCGGGGGGAAAACGAGGGAGACACGGGGCATGAGAGGGGGTGGGGGGTAACAGAAGAGAGACACGGGGCATGAGCGGGGGGTGGGGGGCAACAGGAGGGAGACACGCGTATGACTGGGGGGTGGGGGGCAACAGGAGAGAGACACAGGGCATGAGCGGGGTTGGGGGGTAACATGAGAGAGACACGGGGCATGAGCGGGGGGCAACAGCAGGGAGACACGGGGCATGAGGGGGGTGGGGGTAACAGGAGAGAGACACGGGGCATGAGAGGGGGGTGGGGGGTAACAGGAGAGAGACACGGGGCATGAGAGGGGGGTGGGGGGTAACAGGAGAGAGATACATGGGGCATGAGCAGGGGGTGGGGGGGAACAGCAGGGAGACACGGGCATGAGCGGGGGGTGGGGGGCAACAGCAGAGAGACACACGGGGCATGAGAGGGGGGTGGGCGGGAGGGGATAGAGACACACGGGGCATGAACGGGGGGTGGGGGGGACGGGGAGAGACACACGGGGCATGAGCGGGGGGTGGGCGGGAGGGGATAGACACACGGGGCATGAGCAGGGGGGGATGGGAGGGATAGAGACACACAGGGCATGAGCGGGGGGTGGGTGGGAGGGATAGAGACACACGGGGCATGAGCGGGGGTGGGTGGGAGGGATAGAGACACATGGGGCATAAGCGGGGGTGGGTGGGAGGGATAGAGACACACGGGGCATGAGCAGGGGGTGGGGGGAGGGCTAGAGACACACGGGGCCTGAGCAGGGGGTGGGGGGGAGGGATAGAGACACACGGGGAATGAGCGGGTGTGGGGGGGAGGGGAGAGACACACGGGGCATGAGCGGGGGGTGGGTGGGAGGGATACAGACAGACGGGGCATGAGTGGGGGTGGGTGGGAGGGATACAGACACACGGGGCATGAGCGGGAGGTGGGAGGGATACAGACACACGGGGCATGAGCGGGGGGTGGGTGGGAATAATAGAGACACACGGGGCATGAGCGGGGGGTGGGTGGGAGGGATAGAGACACACGGGGCATGAGCGGGGGTGGGTGGGAGGGCTAGAGACACACGGGGCCTGAGCGGGGGGTGGGTGGGAGGGCTAGAGACACACGGGGCATGAGCGGGGGTGGGGGGAGGGGAGAGACACACGGGGCATGAGCGGGGGGTAGGTGGGAGGGATACAGACACACGGGGCATGAGCGGGGGTGGGTGGGAGGGCTAGAGACACACGGGGCATGAGCGGGGGTTGGGGGAGGGAGAGAGACACACGAGGCATGAGCGGGGGGTGGGGGGAGGGAGATAGACACACGAGGCATCAGCGGGGGGTGGGCAGGAGGGAGAGAGACACACGAGGCATGAGCGGGGGGTGGGCGGGAGGGAGAGAGACACACGGGGCATGAGCGGGGGGTGGGTGGGTGAGTGAGAGACACACAGGGCATGAGCAGGGGTGGGCGGGAGGTCTAGAGACACACGGGGCATGAGCGGGGGTGGGTGGGATGTCTAGAGACACACGGGGCATGAGCAGGGGTGGGTGGGAGGGCTAGAGACACACGGGGCATGAGCAGGGGGGGGTGGGAGGGCTAGAGACACATGGGGCATGAGCGGGGGGTGGGTGGGAGGGCTAGAGACACATGGGGCATGAGCGGGGGTGGGTGGGAGGGCTAGAGACACACGGGGCATGAGCGGGGGTGGGTGGGAGGGATAGAGACACACGGGGCATGAGCAGGGGGTGGGGGGAGGGATAGAGACATACAGGGCATGAGCAGGGGGTGGGGGGGAGGGATAGAGACACACGGGGAATGAGCGGGTGTGGGGGGGAGGTGAGAGACACACGGGGCATGAGCGGGGGGTGGGTGGGAGGGATACAGACACACGGGGCATGAGTGGGGGTGGGTGGGAGGGATACAGACACACGGGGCATGAGCGGGAGGTGGGAGGGATACAGACACACGGGGCATGAGCGGGGGGTGGGTGGGAATGATAGAGACACACGGGGCATGGGGGGGGTGGGTGGGAGGGATAGAGACACACGGGGCATGAGCGGGGGTGGGGGGAGGGGAGAGACACACGGGGCATGAGCGGGGGGTAGGTGGGAGGGATACAGACACACGGGGCATGAGCGGGGGTGGGTGGGAGGGCTAGAGACACACGGGGCATGAGCGGGGGTTGGGGGAGGGAGAGAGACACACGAGGCATGAGCGGGGGGGTGGGGGGAGGGAGATAGACACACGAGGCATCAGCGGGGGGTGGGCGGGAGGGAGAGAGACACACGAGGCATGAGCGGGGGGTGTGCGGGAGGGAGAGAGACACACGGGGCATGAGCGGGGGGTGGGTGGGAGAGAGACACACAGGGCATGAGCGGGGGTGGGCGGGAGGTCTAGAGACACACGGGGCATGAGCGGGGGTGGGTGGGATGTCTAGAGACACACGGGGCATGAGCAGGGGTGGGTGGGAGGGTTAGAGACACACGGGGCATGAGCAGGGGGTGGGTGGGAGGGCTAGAGACACATGGGGCATGAGCGGGGGGGTGGGAGGGCTAGAGACACATGGGGCATGAGCGGGGGTGGGTGGGAGGTCTAGAGACACACGGGGCATGAGCGGGGGGTGGGTGGGAGGGCTAGAGACACACGGGGCACGGGGGTGGGGGGAGGGAGAGAGACACACGAGGCATGAGCGGGGGATGGGGGGGAGGTTCGCGAGACACACATGGCATGAGCGGGGGTGGGGGGGAGGGAGAGAGACACAGTGGGGCATGAGCGGTGGTGGGGGGAAAGAAACACACGGGGCATGAGCGGGGGTGGGGGGGAGGGAGAGAGACACAGTGGGGCATGAGCGGGGGTGGGGGGAGGGAGAGAGACACGGGGCATGAGAGGGGGGTAACAGGAGAGAGACACGGGGCATGAGGGGGGTGGGGGTAACAGGAGAGAGACACGGGGCATGAGAGGGGGGTGGGGGAAACAGCAGGGAGACACGGGGCATGATCGGGGGGTTGGTGGCAACAGGAGAGAGACACGGGCGTGAGAGGCAGTGGGGGGTAATGTGATGTCATCTTTGATGTCGTGGGTGTTAGTCTTAGCAGTGCACGGTGGTGGCGCGAGTTATGGTTGCTTAGCTTACCATAACTGGCGAATTTTAAGGGTTTTTCGGATTTACTTGGAACCATAACGTCCCTTTAACAAAGTTTTTTCACTGAATTTCATAGGTTTTTAGTAGCGCAACTTAACCATAACGTCCCTTTAACAAAGTTTTTTTCACTGAATTTCATAGGTTTTTAGTAGCGCAACTTAAACATAACGTCCCTTTAACAAAGTTTTTTCACTGAATTTCATAGTTTTTTAGTAGCACAACTTAACAATAATGACTTTGACTTTATATACATGTCATATGGAACTGACTAGATCTCTTCTTATGAACTTGATGTCCGCAAACTTATTTAATGTTCGCGGACATGTTCGTAGAACAGTACCACTACCTAAAAACTGTGGGGGGTGGGGTGGTGGGGTATGTTTGATTGTTATATCATAATATAGGAACATTCAACAAATTCAAAAAGCAGCACACAAACACATTATATATAGTAATACATAAGAAATGTAACCCATATATGTAACACACTAACCATTCATTTAAATACAATGGGCCTCATTACGACCCTGGCGCTAAGGGGTCTGCGCCAGCGTTAGCTGCGCGGACCCCTTACCGCCAACTACGAGTTCCTGGAGCGCCATGGTCATTTTTCCGCCCGCTTTTTGCGGGCGGAAAAATCCATGGCGCTCTGGGACCTTGGTGTTAATTACGCCACCGTATTTTACGGTGGCGTAATTAACTCCTTCCCCACTCCCATTGAGCCCTATGGGGCCGAAATGGGAATGGGGAAGGGTAAATGGGTCAATGGGGACTTACCGCCCCGCCGACCTCGGAATGGGGCGGTAAGTCCGCCATCCGCCATGGCGTAAAGGGACTTTGCGCCATGGCCGGAAAGTCCGTCGATGGCGGAAAAAATCCGCCAGGGTCGTAATGAGGGCCAATATGTTCTGAAATGGAATATACCACAAGAAGATAAATTGGCTTCCAACATAATTACCTCACAGACACAACAGAACTGAGAACAAGACCAGACCCACTGAATACATAGGACTTATCTTACCAGAAATAGTAAGGGTACTTCATTTTACTCATATATTTATAAACTTTCTGTATTAGATTAAAAAATATATTATCTTTTTTTTTTTTTCTCACAGAAATGTCTAGTACTCTGGAATGGCTAGAGGACAATTTCCCACATGAAGATATGTCACAAGATAGTGAAACTAATGGTAAACACTTTATAATATAAACCATTTATTTTTTATTTTTTTTATATACATTTAACATATATATTATTTTTTTGTACAGAGCATACCAAAATAGAAAAAACCTCAGAAAATCCTGTTATGGATAACAGTCTTCACAATATAGAAGAAAAAATGGATGCATTGTTGGCTAATTTTAATAATTTCAAAACTTTTGTAGAAAATCATTTTAAACCAAAAACCTCGTACCATTGCCCCACATGTACTTGTCCCTCCTCACCACATCCCAGTCAATTATCCCCAAACCCTCTCCATAATCCAAAACGTTTTGATGAGATTTCCATCCCTTCTTCACCTAATACCAATCATGTTGAAACCCCAAATTCTCCTGTTTTTGTTTCTGTTTCTGCCTCACCTTCTCTGTCATAAATTATTAATATATGTTAAATAAAGTTTAATTTTTATATTGTATTGTGAATAGTTTCCGTTTTTTTTTTAAACAATAAAAGTGTCCGCGGACAGTGCGAGTGTTCTGAAATGTTCGTACATAAACAAAAATGGAGGTGTCCTGAAGAACACCACACCTGTTCGTACTGTTCGCTAGCAAGTTGAAACTGTTCTAAGAACACACGTGGTGTCCTGAAATGTTCGTAAAGAAACAAAAATTAAAGTGTTCTAAAAAACACTATATATGTCCGTAATGTTCGCTATCAACTGAAAACTGTCCTAAGAACACAATTGGTGTCCTGAAATGTTCGTAAATAAACAAAAATCATGTGTCCTGAACAACAGTACAACTGTTCATAGTGTTCGCTAGCAACATGAAACTGTACTAAGAACACACGAGGTGTCCTGAATTGTTCGTAAACAAACAAAAATTAAAGTGTCCTAAGGAACACTATACCTGTCCGGTACTGTTCGCTAGCAAGTTCAAACTGTTCTAAGAACGCTACTGGTGTCCTGAAATGTTCGTACGTATACGAAAATGGAGGTGTCCTGAAGAACACTATACCTGTTCGTAGTGTTCGCTACCCAATTGAAACTGTTCTAAGAACACAATTGGTGTCCTGAAATGTTCGTACATAAACTAAATTACACGTGTCCTAAAGAACACTATATCTGTCCTTACTGTTCGCTACCAAGTTTAAACCATTCTTAGAACACACGCGGTGTCCTGAAATGTTCATTTCACGTGTGACGCACTTTTAATTACTTCAGAACCCGAACAGTGTCCGTAGGACATCAATGCGCATGCGCTAACCAATCTCCGTGCACTTGGTGTCCAGCGGACAGGCGCTTCCTTCGCGGACTAGTTCGCGAACGGATCATATGGCCGCGCCCACGCTCATCGTGTATCCTGAAATGCGGACACTGTTCATGTCCCCGAACAATTTAAAAGTACATTTTCAGTTAATCCATAATATTTTTCAATAAAATCTCACCATGGCACAAGTCCCACATAGCAATCTTCAGTTTCTATATACCTTTTGAAACTTTCCGATCCTTTTTTTGTGTTCGATCTGTCCGCGGACAGTGCGCATGTCCGCGAACCGCGCACAAGCACCCCTATAAAAGACCACGCCCAAGAGCTTATTCCCATTGTGTTTCTGGCTATTCTTCAGAACACAGTGATTTTTGCTGCCACCTGCAGACTACACCATCATCGAGATGGCATCCTTGGCTGCTGAACTACCACTTGGTGCTGCACCTGCTTCAGCACCACCCCCACCCCCTCCACCACCACCACCTCCCCAAGGGCCTGAAGAGGGGAACAGGAGTGAGGATGCGGAGGAGGAAGAAGAGGATGATGAGAATGAGGTAGAGGAAAACCCTACTACCCGCACTAGGCGTCAGTCTTGGGTGTGGCGCTTATTTACCATTCATGGTAATGTTCCTAAGACTTGTGCGAACCGTGTTACCTGCAATGAGTGCAAAATGATACTCAGTCGCGGGAAGCACGGTAAGTACAGCTTTGGGACCACTACTATGAAGCGACACCTGAGGTCATTTCACTCTGGGGCTATTTGCAGGGCTGTACCTTGCGAAGAACGTAGCAGGTTGATTTCCTCTACTTCATCCTCTGTTTCTGATCCTGTCACCACAAGGACCACCTCTGTGGGACAGCGTCTTCTTCAAGCTGCCTCACAGGCCATACAGAATGCTGATGACCCTTACCTTTCGAGGGTCACAGTTGTATGTATGTACTGTGACACAGTACTCTGCAGGGGGGAGCAACTTCGGAGTGCTTTTGAGACTGTCGTCTCAGAGCACGAGAAGACCTGCTCACTACCCAAATAAAACCCACTCTACATCTTCCTCTCTCAGCTCGCCCTTTCTTATCCCTGTGGTTGGTGTCCCCCCTTTACCCTCCTTTACCCTCCTCTCCTAATGTGTCGTGTCTGAAAAACCAAAAAAAATACAAAATTACAAAAATCAAAAATAATAAGGCTCTTTTCAGAGCCGCCTTTCCCAGTTAAAAAATAGAAGTGAAAATAAATGAAGCAGGGCTCTTTGTATTTTTTAGAAGTCCGCGGACAGTTCGCGAACATTAAAAAAATTGGGTTGCTACTCCATCACAAACATTGTAATTTTCTCTGGAAAGAAGTGGTGGCTCTGAAAAGAGCCTTTGGGTGGTGTCTGTAAGTCAAAAATTGTAAATGCTTAACATCTACTTCAAAATCGTTGTTTTAATTCCAAAAAAGGTCGCAATGCATTTTGTACATTTCTCAGAAAAATCTGATTGCCAGAACAAGTAAGATGGACTCCATCTGTGCGAAAAATGTATGTACTACAAAACATAATATTTTCATTGTGAAAAGAAGACATGCCAAAATCACTTAGAAAGGCACAAACAGCCTTATTAACATTGCGCCTTGCTTTTTCCATTTGTGGACCAAATGAAGAAGAACGAAGCCACATTTGTCTCTGCGCAATCCGTGAAAATATCACTTGAGAATTAGAAAACATGTCGATAACCTTCCTAAGTCCTTCTTTCATAGCAAATTGCAAAGAAATTCCAGTCACATGTCCTAAACTGTTCCCTCCACAATGAATTACAATTATGTCTGGATGTTGCTCTGTCTCCAAAGTAGCACAGAGAGGTAGCAAGTCCAACCACTTCATTCCACGTACTCCATGCCAGTGAACTTCCACATGTGGGAATCAAAGATCTACAGCTACTCCACAGCTTTCTGCATGCACCTTCAACCAATGTATCCACGAATCTCCTAAAATCCAAACAATCTGTTTTCTGAAAACACAGCCATAGCTATCTTTTGTTCTCTCAGCAAAAATAGTATTTGAGAAAATCTCTCCTGGCACAACACACCCACCAAACTTTCTTGACCAATCCCTTTCAGTGCTTATTCTCATTTGCATGACTTCTGAACCCAAAAATCCCCGGATGTAACTCCCGATGTCCGCGAACTACTGCCATGTCCGCGGACATATCGTAACATGAAGAGCCCTTCTACCATTTCCACTACACTCTCTCTGCCATTCCCTCATTGGATGTACCTCAAAAATCACATGACCATGCACCAATCACATTCAATCACATTCAAGACCTCTACATCTAACTGCATCATCATAGATCAGCACTGCAAATGTACTCTGAATCTCTCTGAGTACAAGTGTCATATCATTGGCAAGCACCATCTACCATCTACCAGAAATACTGTACAAGTCTTCAAGATTTCTACTTGCAGCTCCATGCATATCCATATGCATGAACACAAACTTCAGGTATGCATATTTTCTGTATAGTAGATGAACACATTTTCAAACAGACTTTTACCTTGTAAAATCTGTAAAATGAATTTACTGTACTTTTTTCAATTTCCTAAAATCAACCATCACTTATAAACCTTTATACTATTTACTTTCTTTATACACACACACTCAAATCATGTTAAACTAACATTTCTTAAATTAAATATATAGACTACATATATTCAAACAAAATTGCATGCAAATACAATCTATGTTTAAACCTTTATAAAAATACTTATACAATTTCATATTTTTTGTTTTTATTTATTAATTTACTTAATTACTTTAAATTAGACATGACATTAAGGTGCTATTACCTAGAACAGTTTACTTACAGAAATAGTGGTATTCACTAATATATTATAAATTTCACAAGACATAGTAAAGATATTTTTTTTTTGCTACAGTTAGTCATTCAATACAATTTGTTCATTAAGAACATATCATATGTACTGAACTGATGCAATGTATCTTATGTAAATAAATTAGTTTAATGGTTTTACAGAAGGCACTGAGGATTTCAATTAAACAAATCAATATCTAAATTACTACTAATTTGAAGCTTTTACAATTGCAGTGAAGACCAGTTTCCTGAAAAGAAGCAGCCGAATTCGAAGAAGAAAGAAAAACTAAGAAGTTACCTGTTAATTTAAAAAAAAAGTAAGTAAAATATCACCATAATATTTGTATTATTAATGAAATATACTATAACATTAATACGAGCTATTTTGGTTTCTAAAACTAGAGATTTTGTACCATTTTGTCCAAAAATTTCCATGTCTTAAACAGCGATTTACAGCCAGAATGGCCCACAAATTTCTATTTTTGGACACACAAATTACCCAACTGAACCACTACAATTTTCATATTATAGAACACACAACTGTTTTAATTGTATACATTAGATTTACTATTTGTACTTTTCCACACCACTAGCTTACTTTTTTTTGTCATCTGAACCCCAGTTTAGTAACACATAAATTCAAGAATACCTATCCCTGCTAGTTTTAGTTCCCAATGCACAATCACACACCATTACATACATCTTTATCATCTTACTCAAACACTCATGCACACAGCACACATACATTCCAGAACACCCCAACCCATATCTTCTTTATTTTTTTCAACAGACCCTAAAGAATGCCTACCAAAAGTCAAATCCGTAGAAAGCAACGCAAAAGTAGAGCAAATGAAAATAAAGGTGTCCAACATAAGCATCCATCTCTAGCAGAATTTGTAAAAAAAGTTGAAACAAAACAGCTAATACAATCATTTAGTGAAACACAAGAAGTTTCAAGTACAACAACTTCGCTTCCTCTATCGAAATGTAAAACAAACCAAAAAACAATTAACAGAAAATCAGCTATCAGTACAGATAAAACTATTTCTTCAAATTTTAATATAGTGCAAAGTAAGCATACCAAGAAAAGTATTTTAGCCAAAATATACCGTCACAAAGTCCTTCAAAATCTTATAAAAACAGGGGCAAAATCAGGTTCAAAGCTTAAAACCTATCGTAGGAAATGAATCTTAGAAGCATTGATGGACAGTGCAATTCTTCTCAAAAGAAATGTATTTATTGTACTGTTAAACAAAATGAAACCACTAACAAAACTAATAACTAAATTACAAAAAAGACTTCTCAATAAGCGAAATGTCAACAGAAAGAACTTCTTAAGTATCTGTGGAGGTGAATGGAATCACTCTACGAGCAGAGAACCATATTTTAATGAAGAAGCGTACAAACAAAAGCAAACAAATACAATTGCCATAAATAGCAGTGGTCGAGGTTATGAAAAAGTGCATAATACCATAATGGAACAAGAAGTACTCCTTACAAAAATATGCCCTGAAAACTTAGAATTACCCCTCCATTCAACTGAATCAGAACGTCTAGTGTACAAATGGCCATGCACGTCAATGTGTAACATTCGCAAACAATGTTTCAAATCTTTACGCCAATTCCTCAATAAATATGTAAAAAGCAAAGACAAAATCAACATTAAATTACTGCAAAATATAGATACCTGTCCAGTGCGCAAGTACACAGGACTACAAGGACATTCATTGGCCTGCATTACAGGACCTACTTGTAAAAACACTTTCCATGATATCAAAAGGATATCAACACATCATTCAACTATAAGAAATCTAGTCTATAAACTGTACTATGCTAAAAGTCCTGCTTTAGCATTAGCAAAGTTAAATAACATCCTTCTACATGGTACAGCAAAAGACCTACTAGAAGAAATTCACTATATCCAGAAAAAAAAATTTGGAAGTGAAAGCCATTTACAGAATGAAATAGCTTTAAACCAATTAAGCAACAATTCTACACATGGCAACCTTTTGCTAAACACATACAAAAAAGAAATACTAAAATTTAAAAGTGCATCAGGTGAAGTACCAAACCATGTATGTGTATGTTGCCGTAGAATTTTTTATAAAAGTAACACAAAAACTGTGGACCTATCATACAAAATAGAAGACAATGAAGATTCTAAATGGTTTGAATTAGCTCTCTACCTTGTAGCAGAAAACAAATATGAAATAACTGAGCCCTTAATACTTTGCAGTTATTGCACTACAAAACTTGACAACAACCAAACTCCTTCACGTTCTATCACAAATAATTTGGAATTATACCCAGTACCAAAACCTCTACAACAACGTAATTTATATGAGAGCATCATAATTCAAACAGTACACCCATTTCAAGCAATAATACGCCTTCAACCAAAAACAGCAAAATGACCTCACTCTGAATTGGTAAAAGGCATTCGTGGTAAAGTAGTTTATTTACCATTAAATCTGAAGGAAAATGTGCATACTCTAGGAGTGCAATGTCCAATGCAGCAATCTTTAATTATATTAGAAAATGGAGTACCTACAAAAGACAAAAAAATATGGCAACAGCTGGTAGATTTATATAAAGTTAGACAAGCCTTCCAATATCTTAAAGAGAATAATGAATATTACAAAGAAATTAATATTGAAGAAAACTTGAAAGATACAACTGAAATAATTCAAGAAACACAAGAAGCTGGTCAATTTGAGCTACTAGATCCTGCTACAATATCCAATACTTTAGACCATTATACAATTCATGCTTTGCACTGTAATGACACCGTACAAGATGTACTGGAAACTTACCAAATGCGTCAAACAAAAGGATCGCCAATCAGCATATGGGAAAAAAGTATAGAAGCACGTGCTTTTCCTCTACTCTTTCCTACTGGCAAAGGAGGAAGGTATGATGATAGACCTATTCAAATATCAGCTTCAGAATACCGCTCATTATGGATGTATTCTGAAGATCCCAGATTTAGACAAAATGTGGAATACATATTCCACCTACTCTTTGAAAGTGAACTAGCAACTTTATGTTACGGAGTTGCACACATATTAAAATCAGGATCACACTTTCAAAATATGACAGCTACACAATTATTAGAGAAAGTGCAACAAAAGGATGAGGTTTTACAATCAAATATTACAAATCTATTAGCAAATATGCGTGGTACTAAAGAGTACTGGTTTCGACGTCATAGAGATGTACATTGTATGATCAGAAACCTTGGCCCACCCACTTGGTTTGTTACATTAAGTTGTGCAGAATATGCATGGGAAGAGTTACATGATTTCCTACGCATATCAAATAAAAACAAAACAAACATAGATATTCTAACACCTGGAGAACTTTGTTCTTTGGATCCTGTTAATGTTTCAAGATATTTTCACCATCGCTTCATTGCTATGCTACATTTTATTTGTAATAAAACTGTTCCTCCCCTTGGAGAAGTGCAACACTTCTTTTGGAGAAAAGAATACCAAGCCAGAGGAGCACCACCTATCCACATGCTTTTATGGATTAAAGATGCTCCTTAAATTGGTCAAGACAGTGATGCCACTGTTTTACAGTTTATTGAAAAATATGTCACTTGTGAAATTCCATCAGAAGCCACAAATAGTGATCTTCATGCACAAATTTTACAATTTCAAAGACACAAATGTGGAAAATATTGTCTTCGCAAATACAAAAACAAAGGCAAATACTACACCAAATGCCGATTTGGTTTCCCTAGACCAGTTACAAATACAGGTCAAGTAAACAACCTCATGTGTTCAGTTAGACATAGTGTTAAAGGTAAGTCACCTAAAAATACATATTACATAAAAAGAAAAGAAGAAGAAAAATATATCAATGATTATAATGCAATAATTGCCCACTTATGGATTGCAAACATAGATGTGCAGTGCATTGCAGACAATTCTACTGCAGTTGCACGATATGTCACAGCATACTTAACTAAAGCAGAAAAGACAGAGCTCCAAGACCTCTGGAATGACCTGTCATCAGATAAAACAGTATCTCAGAAATTATACAGCTTGGGCATAAAAATGCTCACCCATAGAGAATGTGGATCTTATGAAGCAGCTGATTGTTTAACTGGTACTTCATTGTATGGTAAATCTGAAAATATAGTATGGCTAAGTCTTGGTCCAGCTAAATCTAGAAAAAGAGTTCTAAAATCATATGAAGATATAGTAACAATAGCCAAACATGATCCCAACAGCCAAGACATTTTAAAAAACAATTTATTGGACACCTACTACCCAAACAGAAGTAATACTTTGGAAAACATGTGTCTATACCAAATAGCCCAAAACTACACATACAAAAATAATATGAAACCTGATGAAAAAAAAGGTAAATATAGAGTGACAGACTGTGAAGGCAGCTTAGTTAAACTCACTAAACCAAATGTAATTAATCATATCAAATTGTCATTGAAGACTCCTCAACATAAAGAAGTATATTACATGTCCCTGCTACAACTCTTCAAACCATGGAGAAAAGAAGAACAATTACTAGATAACTATGACTCATATGAGGATGCTTTTAAAGCAAATGAAAGCACTATAACTGATGTAAACTTTACACAGTACAAAACAATGTTGCACAATGAACAGCAACATGAAGAAGAACTCCAAGCCCAACTAGATAAGCATACTCCTGACAGTAGTCAACCTTCTGTAACAGGAAGCCAAGAACCACTGGGAGAACCACTAATAACAAATGAGGCAGAATTAGCTATGATAGAAGTAGAAAACACCATGTGTCAGTATGAAGATAAGGAAGACTTAACTATACTACAATCAAAACTAAACAATGAGCAAAGTAGCATTTTTCAAGTAACAAAACAAATTGCACATGGTGTAAAACATGAAAATAAAGAATGTTCCTGCCATAATTATAAACCTATACTACTGTACGTAAGTGGTGAAGCTGGTTCTGGCAAAAAATTCCTAATCAAAATCATTAGTAAGTTCCTTCAACAATTGACAAACAACAAACTGTCAGCTGTTGTCACTGCCCCCACAGGTTTAGCTGCCTACAACATAGGTGGTGTTACATTACACCGATTACTACTATTACCAGTAGAACACCAGAATAAATTAGACTATTACAAACTTTCTGCAGAAGCTGCAATGGAATTACGTAGAGTATTGAAACAAATGAAAATGCTACTAATAGATGAAGTGAGCATGGTCTCCAACCTGATGTTAGCTTTGATTCACCTCAGATTACAAGAAGTACTCAAAACAGACTATGAAGAGCTCTTTGCAGGAAAACACATTATTGTTTTTGGAGATCTGCTTCAATTAACACCAGTAAAAGGTGAACCTATTTTTAAAACATTAGGGCACAAACTCTGCCGTAAAACTGTTGGCAGCATTGGAAATGTCAACCTTTGGCAACATTTCCAATACAGAGAATTAACAGAAAACATGCGCCAATCTGCAGATCTAACTTATGCCAACATTTTAAAAAGTTTGAGAGTTGGTATACTTTCTAAAGAAGCAGAAGCAACATTGAAAATCCGGCACATTAATGCACTTTATGGGAATAATGAATGTGCTACAGATGTTATGGAACAATTAGCCCACAAAAATGTCAATTGTATGGCCTTAATGCCAACTCTTCTAAGCTGTCTCAAATTCAATGAAATAATGTTAAGTAAAGAAATGCAACCAATAATGGAAATTAGCGCCACAGACAAACTAGATGTACATGGTATGACACTACCCATGTGTGACCAAGCCACAACAAGACTAAATAATTTAGAAAAATCAATCTCAAACACAGCAGGCTTAGAAAAGATGTTAAAATTATCCTTAAATTGCAGAGTAATGCTTAAACGTAACCTTGACGTGGACCAAGGACTAGTTAATGGAGCACTGGGTACAGTTGTGGGCTTTCAAACATACCCACGTGACAACAAAATTCAGTTTGTCAATATACTCTTTGACAAACTTTCAGAAGTAAAACGGATAGGACGCTCAACAGCTAGATTCCTTCTCTTCAAAGATATGTATGTACGCAGAGAACAATTTTCTCTAACTCTTGCATACGCAGTCACGATTCATAAATCACAAGGTCTTACCCTAGACAAAGCAATGATAGATATTGGTAACACAGTCTTTAAAGAAGGCATGACTACGTAGCACTATCACGCTTACGTACACTTGACGGTCTATTTCTAATCAACTTTGATGCAAGTAAAGTAAACGCTGATATTCCTTGCATTTTAGAATATAATAGACTTCGCTCACTATACACTCCCCATCTAAACACATATTCTGTTCCACAAAAACTAAAACGTTGTAAATGAAAATTAAATCAAACAGAAATGCAACAGGACGTCACTGCAAATCCTCCAAAAAGAGTAAAAGAAACTAATACTTCATCAAGTACCACAAACAAAAAAGAATCAATTAGAGAAAGTAAACCAGGTACTTCTTTAAAGAAGGAAGACAAACTCCAAAAAAAGCAGTTAGATACAGAACTACCTGGACCATTTAAATTCTCAAATATAGTTGGTGTAAGTTGCTATGCAAATGTAGCAATGAATATTCTATTTCAATTACCACCAATTGTTGACAACATTTACTTACACAGTACAGACCCATTGTGTTTGCAAATGTTAGTACTTCACAGAAATGCAGCAAACATTCCTGACAACACATATAGGCCCTCATTACGACCCAGGCGGTAAGGGGTTTACGCCGGCGTAAACTTCGCCGACCCTTACCGCCTGAGTACGAGTTCCCTTAGCGCCATGGCGGATTTAACACCTGCTTTTAGCAGGTGTTAAAATCCATGGCGCTAAGGGACCTCGTTGTTAATTACGCCACCGTAATTTACGGTGGCGTAATTAATGCCTTCCCCACTCCCATTATGCCCTATGGGGCAAAAATGGGAATGGGGAAGGGTAAATGGGGATTGGGGACTTACCGCCCCGCCAAGGTCGGAAAGGGGCGGTAAATCCGCCAACCACCATGGCGGAGTTGGCAGCTTAGCGCCATGGACCATGGTGCTAATAGCACCATGGTTCTCCGCCAAGGTCGTAATGCGGGCCATAGTGTTTTTGGAATAAGACGACAATTGGACTACTGTGCTGGAATGGTGAAATTCACTATAAACTCACAGGAAGATCCACAAGAATTTCTAATGTACTTACTACAAGTACTGGAAAACAAAAACATACCTATAAATGAAATCTTTCAGATTTCAAACATGTGGAAACATACATGCACTCTCGGCAACAATGTGACACAAGAAGAAATCCCCAAAGAACGCTTCATATATATATCAATACCAAATTGTGAATCCATTCCATTTCAGCAACTTGTACAAAATGCAAACCATGGTAGATTATGCTCTACCTGCAATTCAGATAATCGCTCCACGTTAGTAATACAAACACATAGTAAATACGTAATACTAATGCTTCTACGTTACAATGCAGATGGTACCAAAAACAACTGCAAGCTGACTGGATTCACACATGGTCAAATATCACTTGGTAAGAAAACCTTCACAACAATAGGTATAATCTACCACGCAGGAGCCACAACCAATTCAGGGCACTACACTGCATATATAAAAAAGAATGTGGATGGTTTGAATGTAATGGTAGTACCATTACTCTAAAGCAGAGATTACCAGCAAATCTTACAAACGCTTATTTGATGTTTTTAAAACCAAAATTTGATAAATAAACTGTATTTAAACCTTTAAGTAAATTTGTGTTAAAAAAATATAAACTGTTAGAATACTCCAAAAGCTATCTAACTGTTCAAAGATTCTACAACAACTAATCAGATAAATGAATACCACTAAATTAGACCAAAAAATACACAGTTAGAATACGCAAATTGGTATCTAACTGTCCCAAAATTATAAATTTGTGTTAAAATAATATAAACTGTTAGAATACTCCAAAAGCTATCTAACAGCTCAAAGATTCTACAACAACTAATCAGATAAATGAATACCACTAAATTATGCCAAAAAATACACAGTTAGAATACACCAATTGGTATCTAACTGTCCCAAAATTTAACAATATCCAAATAGATAAATCAAAACCACTAAAATATATTAAAAAAATAGACAGTTAGAATACGCCAATTGGTATCTAACTGCTCCAAAATTTAATAATATCAAAACAAATGAAGAATCTGTTACTGCTCCAAAAAAAATACAACAAAGCAAAGTATAAAGCATTAGCCAGAAACAAAAAGTGAACATTGAAAACAAACAAACAAATAAACTGTAGCATAACAGAAAAAGGTTTTTTTTTTAATCCAACATGGATTTTTTTTTTCTCCCACAGACCCAATGATTTTAGCAACAAATACAGAAACTGATCAAATTGCACAGTACTCTGATTTGTACTCTACTAAATATGAGGGTCGAAAAAAAATAAAAGTATATTGCTTATACAATGTAATAAGTAATTACAAAATACTAATACTAACATGCTATTTTCTTTTATCACAGAAATGAAGAAGAAAAACATGGACTCCCATTACTAGACCAAACAGTAAGTATACAATAATAAGGACAACCATAGCAGCATATCACATCCATAGTATCTAATACCTTTGTTCCTTATACATTTGTTTTTCACCCAAAGTTATAAGCAAATATGAATGTGATATGCTGCGGTGGTTGTTGCCAGGGCATAGAGTCTTGGGTGCATGGCCAAATGGCCATGCACCCAAGACTCTATGCCCTGGCAACAACCACCGCAGCATATCACATCCATAGAGTCAAACATTTCAACTATGATCTATGGGAAACTTTTAATGTCCGCGAACAATGTGAGTGTTCTTAGAACACTTTGAACGTGCCAGCGAACAATACGGACACCGTTTTCAGGACACCCCCTACGAACATTTCAGAACAACGCGATAGTTCTTAGAACACTTTCAACTTAACAACGAACAATACGGACAGCGTCCTAAGGACACCCCCTACGAACACTCCCCGGACACCGCAAGTGTTCTTAGAAGCGTCTTCAGAACACCACCATCTTGTTTATTTGTGAACATTTCAGGACACCGCGAGTGTTCTTAGGACACATTCAACTTGACAGAGAACAATACGGACAGCGTCCTCAGGACACCCCCTACGAACATTCCAGGACACCGGGAGTGTTCTTAGAAGCTTCTTCAGAACACCACCATCTTGTTTATTTGCGAACATTTCAGGACACCGCGAGTGTTCTTAGGACACATTCAACTTGACAGAGAACAATACGGACAGCGTCCTCAGGACACCCCCTACGAACACTCCCCGGACACCGCAAGTTTTCCAAGAACAGTTTCACTTTGCTTGCGAACAAAACGGACACATATTGAGTCCTTAGAACACCCCCCAGTCAGTTTATTTAGAACATTTCAGAACACCCGTGATGTCCGCAAACAAATCGAACACAAAAAGAACGTCTAACACATAAAAAACATAACTTTCATCCTATCTCATACACTCCCACCCTCCCCAAACACTCCTACACACCAACACACTCTACAAAATACACATTTTGAACAAAGTTTCACCGCACTGTCCGCGGACGTCCGCGAATCCAAGATGGCGGGCGCTACCGAAAAATCCACGCCGTCCAATCAGCGGACACGTTGCATGTCCGCGAACATCACGCAAGACGATTGGCCAATCAGGACACTGTCCGCGGAGCGAACAGGGAAGTGTGTCCGCGAACCGAACACAGATATCACTAATTTTTTTTTACCTACTTTTTGGTCATTTAAAAAAAAACTACTGGACGGATTTTCACCAAATTTGCAAAAGCACGCTTTCGGGACCAAGCCGCTGCTCCTGGTCCAAATTTGGTGGAAATCCGTCCAGCGGTTTGGGCTGTAGGCGTGAGCAAACTTTTTTTTCCCATTCAGTCTATGGGAAAAAAAAAAGTTTTGCGACCCCCCCCCCTATAACTTTGCCCCTCCTGGACGAATCCTCACCAAACTTTGCAAAAACATTCAGAGTGACCCAAATACTTTTTTTTGCAAAGTTTGGTGAGGATTCGTCCAGGGGGAGCGAAGTAATAAGCCACCCAAAAAGTGCTCTTCCTATGGAAACACCAACTTAACCATAACTACATGGCCACTACCGTGGCCATGTAATATATATATATATATGGCCATTTGGCCATGCACCCAAGAGTGTATGCCCTGGCCACAACCACCGCATCATATCACACCCATAGTGGCTTTTAACTTTGGGTCAAAAACTAATTTATACGGAACAATGTTATAATCTTGTATGGTTGTGATATGGTGCGATGGTTGTATTTATCTTGTAATACGTACTATTTGGTTTGGTAACGGGAGTCCATGTTTTTCTTGTTCATTTCTGTAATAAAAGAAAATAGCATTTTGGTATTAGTATTTTATAATGACTTATTACATTGTACAATCAACATTTTCTTCTTTTTATTGACTCTCATATTTAGTAGATTACAAACCAGAGTACTGTGCAATTTGCAAAGTTTCTGTGTTTGTTGCTAAAATCATTGGGTGTGTGGGAGAAACAAAATACATGTTGGATTAAAAAAAAAACCTTTTACTGTTATGCCACAGTTTATTTATTTGTTTGTTTTCCGCGTTTACTTGTTCTTTCTGCCTAATGCTTTATGCATTATATTGTTTCAGTTTTTGTGAGCAGTAAGATATTAGGTATTTGTTTGGATATTGTATAAATTTGTTTGGATATTGTAAAATTTTGGCCCAGTTAGATACCAGTAGGCGTATTCTAACTGTTTATGTTTTGATATAATTTTGTGGTATTGATTTATCTGTTTGCATATTTGTAAATTGTGGGACAGTTAGATACCAATTGGTGTATTCTAACTGTCTATTTTTTGCTCTATTTGAGTGGTATTAATTTAATTGATTAATTGTTGTAGAATCTTTGGGCAGTTAGATAGGTTTTGAAATATTGTGACAGTTTATATTTTTTTACTACAAGTGTAGTTAAGGTTTAAGTACAGTTCAGTTATCAAATTTTGGTTTTAAGAACATTAAATCCGCGTTTGTAAGATTAGCTGGTAATCTCTGCTTTAGAGTAACGGTACTATCATTACATTCAAACCATCCACATTTTTTTTTTATATATGCAGTGTTGTGCCCTGAGTTGGTTGTGGCTCCTGCGTGGTAGATTATACCTATTGTTGTGAAGGTTTTCCTACCAAGTGATATTTGACCATGTGTGAATCCAGTCAGCTTGCAGTTGTTTTTCGTACCATCTGCATTGTAACGTAAAAGCATTAGTATTACGTATTTACTATGTGTTTGTATTAGTAATGTGGAGCGATTATCCGAATTGCAGGTAGAGCATAATCTACCATGGTTTGCATTTTGTACAAGTTGCTGAAATGGAATGGATTCACAATTTGGTATTGATATATATATGAAGCGTTCTTTGGGGATTTCATCTTGTGTCACATTGTTGCAGAGAGTGCATGTATGTTTCCCCATTTATGAAATCTGAAAGATTTCATTTATAGGTATGTTTTTGTTTTCCAGTACTTGTAGTAAGTACATTAGAAATTCTTGTGGATCTTCCTGTGAGTTTATAGTGAATTTCACCATTCCAGCACAGTAGTCCAATTGTCGTCTTATTCCAAAAACACTATATGTGTTGTCAGGATTGTTTGCTGCATTTCTGTGAAGTACTAACATTTGCAAACACAATGGGTCTGTACTGTGTAAGTAAATGTTCTCAACAATTGGTGGTAATTGAAATAGAATATTCATTGCTACATTTGCATAGCAACTTACACCAACTATATTTGAGAATTTAAATGGTCCAGGTAGTTCTGTATCTAACTGCATTTTTTGGAGTTTGTCTTCCTTCTTTAAAGAAGTACCTGGTTTACTTTCTCTAATTGATTCTTTTTTGTTTGTGGTACTTGATGAAGTATTAGTTTCTTTTACTCTCTTTGGAGGATTTGCAGTGACGTCCTGTTGCATTTCTGTTTGATTTAGTTTTCTTATACAACGTTTTAGATTTTGTGGAACAGAATATGTGTTTAGATGGGGAGTGTATAGTGTATTACTTCTGAAAGTTTGTCATGACAAACTGAATTTTGTTGTCACGTGGGTATGTTTGAAAGCCAACAACTGTACCCAGTGCTCCATTAACTAGTCCTTGGTCCACGTCAAGGTAACGTTTAAGCATTACTCTGCAATTTAAGGATAATTTTAATATCTTTTCCAAGTGCTGTGTTTGAGTTTGATTTTTCTAAACTATTTAGTCTTGCTGTGGCTTGGTCACACATGGGTAGTGTCATTCCATGTACATCTAATTTGTCTGTGGCGCTAATTTCCATAATTGGTTGCATTTCTTTGCTTAACATTATTTCATTGAATTTGAAACAGCTTGCAAGAGTTGGCATTAAGGCCATACACTTGATACTTTTGTGGGCTAATTGTTCCATAACATCTGTAGCACATGCATTATCACCATAAAGTGCATGAATGTGCTGGGTTTTCAATATTGCTTCTGCTTCTCTAGAAAGTATACCAACTCTGATACTTTTAAGATGTTGGCATAAGTGAGATCTGCAGATTGGCGCATGTTTTCTGTTAATTCTCTGTATTGGAAATGTTGCCAAAGGTTGACATTTCCAATGCTGCCAACAGTTTTACGGCAGAGTTTGTGTCCTAATGTTTTAAAAATAGGCTCACCTTTTACAGGTGTCAATTGGAGAAGATCTCCGAAAGCAATGATGTGTTTTCCTGCAAAGAGCTCTTCATAGTTTGTTTTGAGTACTTCTTGTAATCTGAGGTGAATCAAAGCCAACATTAGGTTGAACACCATGCTCACTTCATCTATTAATAGCATTTTCATTTGTTTCAATACTCTGCGTACTTCCATTGCAGCTTCTGCAGAAAGTTTGTAATAATCTAACTTGTTTTGGTGTTCTACTGGCAGGAGTAGTAATCGGTGTAAAGTGACACCTCCTATGCTAAACCTGTGGGGGCAGTGACAACAGCTGACAGTTTGTTGTTTGTCAATTGTTGAAGGAACTTACTGATGATTTTGATTAGGAATGTTTTGCCAGAAGCAGCTTCACCACTGACATACAATAGTATAGGTTTGTAATTTTGGCAGGTGCATTCTTTGTTTTCATGTTGCACACCATGTGCAATTTCTTTTGTTATTTCTTGAAAAATGCTACGTTGCTCTTTGTTTAGTTTTGATTGTAGTGTAGTTAAGTCTTCTTTATCTTCATATTGACACATGGTGTTTTCTACTTCTTTCATAGTTAATTCTGCCTCATTTGTTATTAGTGGTTCTCCCAGTGGTTCTTGGCTTCCTTTGACAGAAGCTTGACTACTGTCAGGAGTGTCCTTATCTAGTTGGGCCTGGAGTTCCTCTTCGTGTTGCTGTTCATTGTGCAACATTGTTTTGTACTGTGCAAAGTTTACATCAGTTATACTGCTTTTATTGGCTTTGAAAGCGTCTTCATATGAGTCATAGGTATCTCGTATTTCTTCTTCTTTTCTCCATGGTTTGAAGAGTTGTAGCAGGTACATGTAATATATTTCTTTATGTTGAGGAGTCTTTAATGACAATTTGATATGATTAATTAAATTTGGTTTGCTGAGTTTTACTAAGCTGCCATCCCAGTTTGTCACTTTGTATTTATGATTTTGCTCATCAGGTTTTATATAATTTTTGTATGTGTAGTTTTGGGCTATGTGGTATAGACACATGGTTTCCAAAGTGGTACTTCTGTTTGGGTAGTATGTGTCCAATAAATTGTTTTTAAAATGTCTTGGCTGTTGGGATCATGTTTGGCTATTGTTTCTATATCTTCGTATGATTTTAGTACTCTTTTTCTAGATTTAGCTGGACCAAGATTTAGCCATACTATATTTGCAGCTTTACCATACAATGCAGTACCAGTTAATCGATCAGCTGCTTTATAGGATCCACATTCTCTATGGGACAGCATTGTTATGCCCAAGCTGTATAATTTCTGAGACACTGTTTTATCTGATGACAGGTCATTCCAGAGGTCTTGGAGCTCTGTCTTTTCTGATTTGGTTAAGTATGCTGTGATATACCATGCAATTGCAGTAGAATTGTCTGCAATGTACTGCACATCTATGTTTGCATTCCACAAGTGGGCAATGATTGCATTGTAATCATTGATATATTTTTCTTCTTCTTTTCTTTTTATGCAATATGTATTTTTAGGTGACTTACCTTTAACACTATGTCTAACTGAAGACATGAGGTTGTTCACTTGACCTGTATTTGTAACTGTCTAGGGAAACCAAATCGGCATTTGGTGTAGTATTTCCCTTTGTTTTTGTATTTGCGACGACAATATTTTCCACATTTGTGTCTTTGGAATTGTAAGATTTTTGCATGAAGATCACTATTTGTGGATTCTGACGGAATTTCACAAGTGACATATTTTTCAATAAACTGTAAAACAGTGACATCACTGTCTTGACCACATTTAGGAGCATCTTTAAACCATAAAAGCATGTGGACATGTGGTGCTCCTCTGGCTTGGCATTCTTTTCTCCAAAAGAAGTGTTTCACTTCTCCAAGGGGAGGAACAGTTTTATTACAAATAAAATGTAGCATAGCAATGAAGCGATGGTGAAAATATCTAGAAACATTAACAGGATCCTGAGAACAAAGTTCTCCAGGTGTTAGTATATCTATGTTTGTTTTGTTTTCATTTGATATGCGTAGGAAAGCATGTAAATCTTCCCATGCATATTCTGTGCAACTTAATGTAACAAACCAAGTGGGTGGGCCAAGGTTTCTGATCATACAACGTACATCTCCATGGCGTCGAAACCAGTACTCTTTAGTACCTCGCATATTTGCTAATAGATTTATAAGATTTGCCTGTAAAACCTCATCTTTTTGTTGAACTTTTTGTAATAATTGAGTGGCTGTCATATTTTGAAAGTGTGATCCTGATTTTAATATGCGTGCAACTCCGTAACATAAAGTTGCTAGTTCACTTTCAAAGAGTAGGTGGAATATGTATTCCACATTTTGTCAAAATCTGGGATCTTCAGAATACATTCGTAATGAGCGATATTCTGATGCTGATATTTGAACAGGTCAATCATCGTATCTTCCTCCTTTGCCAGTAGGAAAGAGTAGAGGAAAAGCATGTGCTTCTATACTTTTTTCCCATATGCTGATTGGTGATCCTTTTGTTTGACGCATTTGGTACGCTTCCAGTGCATCTTCTATGGTGTCATTAGAGTGCAATGGGTGAATTGTATAACGGTCTAAAGTGTTTGCTATTGTAGCAGGATCTAGGAGCTCAAATTGACCAGTTTCTTGTGTCTCTTGAATTATTACAGTTGTATCTTTCAAGTTTTCTTCGATATTAATTTCTTTGTAATAATCATTATTCTCTTTGAGATATTGCATGTCTTCTCTAACTTTATGTAAATCTACCAGTTGTTGCCAAATTTTTTTGTCTTTTGTAGGTACTCCATTTACCAAGATAATTAAAGATTGTTGCATTGGGCGTTGCACTCCTAGAGTGGGCACATTTTCTTTTAGATCTAATGGTAAATACAATACTTTTCCACAAATACCTTTCACTAATTCAGAGGGAGGTAATTTTGCAGTTTTTGGTTGAATGCGTATTATTGCTTGAAACGGATGAACTGTTTGAATTATGATGCTCTCATATAAATTAAGTTGTTGAAGGAGTTTTGGTAGTGGATGTAATTCGAAGTTATTTGAGATAGCACGTGAAGGAGTTTGGTTGTTGTCAAGTTTGGTAGTGCAGTAACTGCAAAGTATTATGGGGTCAGTTATTTCGTATTTGTTTTCTGCTATAAGGTAGGGAGCTAATTCAAACCATTTAGAATCTTCATTGTCTTCTATTTTGTATGAAAGGTCTATAGTTTTTGTGTTACTTTTATAACACGTTCTGCGGCAACATACACACACTTGGTTTGGTACTTCAGCTGAAGTGCTTTGAAATGTTAGTATTTCTTTTTTGTATGTGTGTAGTGAAAGGTTGCCATGTGCAGATTTGTTACGAAGTTGGTTGACAGCTAATTCATCTTGTAAGTGGGTTTCATTTCCAAAATATTTTTTCTGTATATACTCAATTTCTTCTAGTAGGTCTTTTGGTGTACCATGTAGAAGAATGTTATTTAAATTGGCTAGTGCTAAAGCAGGACTTTTTGCATAATACAGTTTATAAACTAGATTTCTTATACTTGTATGATGTGTTGATATCCTTTTGATATCATGGAAGGTTGTTTTGCAAGTAGCCCCTGATATGCAGGCCAATGAATGTCCTTGTAGTCCTGTGTACTTGCGTACTGGGCAGGTATCCATATTTTGCAGTAGTTTAATTTTGATTTTGTCTTTGCTTTTCACACACTGATTGAGGAATTGGCGTAAAGACTTGACATTTTTTGGGGAATGTTACACATTGACGTGCATGGCCACTTGTACACTAGACGTTCTGATTCAGTTGAATGGAGGGGTAATTCTAAGTTTTCAGGGCATATTTTTGTAAGGAGTACTCCTTGTTCCATTATGGTATTATTAACTTTTTCATAACCTCGACCACTGCTATGTATGGCAATTGTATTTGTTTGCTTTTGTTTGTACGCTTCTTCATTAAAGTATGGTTCTGTGCTTGTAGTGTGACTCCATTCACCTCCACAGATATTTAAGACGTTATTTCTGTTCATATTTTGTTTATTGAGAAATCTTTTTTGAAATGTAGTTATTACTTTTGTTAGTGGTTTAATTCTGTTTAACACAACAATAAATAAGTTTCTTTTGAGAAGAATTGCACTGTCTATCAACGCTTCTAAGATTACTTTCCTACGATAGGTTTGAAGTGTTGAACCTGGTTTCTCTCCTGTTTTTATCAGATTTTGAAGGACTTTGTGACGGAACATTTTAGCTAATATACTTTTCTTGGTATGCTTACTTTGTACTATATCAAGATTTATAGAAGACATTTTATTTGTAGTGATAGTTGATTTTCTGTTAATAGTTTTTTGGGTCGTTTTACTTTGTGATAGAGGAGGCAAAGTTTTTGCACTAGAAACTTCTTCTGTTTCACAACATGACTGTATTAGCTGTTTTGTTTCAACGTTTTTTACAAATTCTGCTATAGATGGGTGTTTATGTTGGAGACTTTTCTTTTCATTTGCTCTACTTCTGCATCCCTTTCTACGGAGTTGCTTTTTGGTGGGCATTCTTTAGCGTCTGTTGAAAAAAATACAGAAGGTATGGGTTGGGGTTTTCTGCAATGCATGTGTGTTGTGTGCATGATTGTTTGAGTAAGATGATAAAGATGTATGTAATGGTGTGTGATTGTGAATTGGGAAGTTGAACTACTAGGGATGGCTATTCTTCAATTAATGTGTTACTAAACTGGGGTTCAGATGACAGAAAAAAGTAAGCCGGTGGTGTGGAGAAGAATAAATAATATAGGTAAAGCTGTACAATTAAAACAGTTGTTTGTTCTACAACATCTACATTCTAGCGGCTGAGTTGGGTAATTTGTGTGCCGAAAAATAGGAATTTGAGGGCCATTCTGACAGGAGATCACTGTTTAAGACGGGCGGGATGTTTGGTCAGAATGGTGCAGAATCTCTATTTTTTGGCACAGAAATACCATGAATGCACCGTACAGTGCGTGTGAGTTATAAATCAAATATTATGGTAACAATCTACTTACTTTTTTTTCAAAAATGAGTAGTTTGCTTCTTAGTTGTTCTTTGTAAATCAAAATCGGCTGCTTCTATTCAGGAGAATGGGCTTCACTGCAATTGTAACAGAAAGAAATGAGTAATTTGGTTGCTATATAGCACTGTTTTCATTTTAGACATAGATTCTTTTTAATTGAAATGCTCAGCGCCTTCCTGAAAACCATTAAAACTATATTATGACTAAGAGTAGGAAAGAAAATATCTTTACTATGGTTTGTGGAATTCATAATCTACCAACGTATACCACTATTCTTGTAACTAAGCTTTTCCACGTAATAGTGAGTCATTGTCATCATAGCTCTCAACCATGTGTGTCGCAAAGGCGGGTGAAATCACCTGATTTTGTTTTTGGCGGGTGAGACGCCCATTGGAATGAATGGGCGTGCAGGAGGCTTGGCGGGTGAGTCAGTCCTTTACAAGGCGGGTGACACCCGCCAAAAGCGTGTGAGTTGAGAGCTATGAGTCATAGCCTGCTTTTGCACGTAACAGTGAGTGAATGTCATAGTCTGCTTGTCCTATATAAATGTATGTAAGTACTTATATAAACGAAAAAAAAATAAAACCAATTATGTGTTTGTACAAATATTATTGTTTGGGATTTGATCATAGAGTGTGTATGTTATTTTGTGTGATTATATGTCGTGCATATATTTTATTTCAAAAATGTTAGTTTAATAGTATTTGCATGTGTGTGTGTATGAAGAAATTAAACGATATAAAGGTTTGTAAGTGACAGGTCATTTTAGGACAATGAAAAAATGATCGTCCATTCATTTTTCAGATTATAGAAGGTAAAAGTCGGTTAGAAAATGTGTTCATGTACTGTGTAGAAAATATGCATACCTGTACTTTCTGTTCATGTATATGGATATGGACCAAGCTGCAAGTAGAAATATTGGAGATTTGTATAGTATTTCTCGTAGATCGTGGTTGTCAATGGTATGAGACTTGTACTCCGAGAGATACACCGTACATTTGTAGTGCTGCTCTATGATGATGCAGTTACATGTAGAGTTATTGGATTTGATTGGTGGATGGTCATGTGATTGCTTAGCTACATCCAATGAGGGAATGGCACAGAGAGTGAAATCGAAATGGTAGAAGGGCTGTACATGTTAGGATACGTTCGCGGACATGGCGGTAGTTCTAGGACACCGCGTATTACATCCGGGGAATTTGGGGAGGGGAGGTATGGAAATGAGATTGGATGAAGCAAGGGATTGGTCAGTAAAGTTTAGTGAGTGTGTTGTGCTAGGAGAGGTTTTCTCAGATATTGTTTTTGCAGAGAGAAGAACAGATAGCTATGGCTGAGTGTTTCAAAACACAGATTGTATGGATTTTGGGAGACTCGTGGATTCATTGGTTGAAGGTGCATGCAGAAAGCTGTGGAGTATCTATAGATCTTGGATTCCCACATGTGGAAGTGCACTGGCATGGAGTGCGTGGAATGAAGTGGTTGGACTTGCTACCTCTCTGTGCAACTTTGAAGATAGAGGAACATCCAGACATAATTGTAATTCATTGTGGAGGGAACAGTTTAGGACATGTGTCTGGAATTTCTTTGCAATTTGCAATGAAAGAAGGACTTCAGAAGATAATGGACATGTTTCCAAACTCTAAAATAATTTTTTCACGGATTGCGCAGAGACAAGTGTGGTTTCGTTCTTTCTCATGTGGTCCACAAATGGAGAAAGCAAGGCGTAATGTTAATAAGGCTGTTTGTGCCTTCCTAAGAGATTTTGGCATGTCCTCTTTTAACAATGAAAATATTTTGTTTCGTAGTACATACATTTTTCGCAAAGATGGAGTCCATCTTCCTTATGCTGGCAATCAGATTTTTCTGAGAAATGTACAAAATGCATTGCGACCTTTTTTAGAAATACAGCATTCTTTTTGAAGTAAGTCTTACGTAGTTAAAATGTTTTACATTCAAACACCTCCCAAAGGCTCTTTTCAGAGCCACCACTTCCTGTTAGAGAAAAATGCATTGGTTTCAATAGGGTAGCAATGCAATTGTTTTTCTGTTCGCGGACCATCCGCGGACTTTCACGAAATGGAAATGGCTATGCTTTATGTATCTTCACTTCTATTTTTTAGCTGTGAAAGACGGCTCTGAAAAGAGCCTTATTTTTTTTTTGATTTTTGTATTTTGTATTTTTTTTGTTCTTTTTTATACACGACACACTAGGAGAGGAGGGAATGGAGGGTAAAGGGAGGGGGACACCAACCAAAGGGATAAGGAAGGGCGAGCTGAGAGAGGAAGATGTAGAGTGGGTTTTATTTGGGTAGTGAGCAGGTCTTCTGGTGCTCTGAGACGATCGTCTCAAAAGCACTCCGAAGTCGCTCCCCCTGCAGAGTACTGTGTCACATTACACACATACAACTGTGACCCTCGAAAGGTAAGGGTCATCAGAATTCTGTATGGCCTGTGAGGCAGCTTGAGGAAGACGCTGTACCACAGAGGTGTTCCTTGTGGTGACAGGATCAGGAACGGAGGATGAAGCAGAGGCAATCAACCTACTACGCTTCTCGCAAGGTGCAACCTTGCGAATGGCCCCAGTGTGGAATGAGTGCAGGTGTCGCTTCATGGTAGTGGTCTCAAAGATATACGAACCATGCTTCCCGCGACTGAGTACCATTTTGCACTCATTACAGGTGACACGGTTCGCATGATACTTAGGACCGTTTCCATGAACGCTAAACAACCGCCACACCCAAGATTCACGCCAACGGCGGGTAGTAGGGATTTCCTCTACCTCATTCTCGTCATCCTCTTCTTCCTCCTCTGTATCCTCACTCCTGTTCCCCTCTTCAGGCCCTTGGGGAAATGGTGGTGGTGGAGGGGGTGGTGTGGTGCTGAGGCAGATGTAGCACCATGTGGTAATAGTCGAGCCATGGATGTCATAGGCTTGGAGATGGAAATCTCAAAATCTGCATAGTATGCAGCAAAATGCAGTGTGCTCTGTGTAATAGTCAGAAACACAATGAGAATGCGCTCTAGGGCGTGGTCTTATATCGGGGTGCTTGTGCGCGGGTCGCGGACATGCGCGCAGTCTGCAAGACAGATCGAACATCAAAAAAGGTTCAAAAAGTCACAAAAACTATGTGGAAAGTTAGGATTAGTATGTGGGATTTGTGGTATGGTGATTTTTTAATGATAAATATTGTGGATTACTTGGAAATGTACTTTTAAACTGGTCGGGGACATGAACAGTGTCCGCATTTAGAGCACGAGATGAGCGTGGGCGCGGTCACATGATTGTTTTGTGAGCATGTTCGCTAAGGTAGCGGTCGTCCGCAGGACACCCAATGTACGGACATTGTTTTGCGCATGCGTGTTGATGTTCTGCGGACAGTGTTCGGGTCCTGAACTAATTAAAAGTGCGTCACATGTAAAACGAACAGTTACAGACAGCCGTTTGTTCTTAGCACAGTTTAATTTATTTGCTAACAATACGACAGACATAGCATTTCAAGCACACCTCCATTTTCATTTATTTACGAACAATTCAGGACACCACGAGTATTCTTAGAACAGTTTCTGTTTGCTATCGAACACTACGAATAGGCATAGTGTTCTTAAGGACACCTCCATTTTCGTTTATTTACGAACATTTCAGGACACTACGAGTGTTCTTAGAACATTTTCAACTTGCATGAGAACATTACGGACAGATGTAGTGTCCTCAGGACAGTAACATTTTCATTTCTTTACGAACATTTCCAAACAACCGCGGTGTCCGTGGACACCTAAATTGGTTTTATCACAAGAAACTGAAAGTAATTACAACACAATATAAGAAAAGTAACTTTATTTCATATATATATACAATTATGACTGGGAAGGTGGGGCAGAAACGGAAACAAAAACAGGAGAATTAGGGATTTCTAGATAACTGGGATCAGGTGAAGAAGGGAAGGAAAGCTCATCGAAACGCTTTGGTCCATAGACAGGGTTTGGGGTTAACTGCGTGGGATAGGGTGAGGGGGGACAAGTGCAGGTTGGACAATGGTGTGCTGTTGGGGGTTTCACATAATTTTCCACAAAGTTTTTCAAATCCATAAAATTTTGTATAAGGTCGTCCATTTTTTGATTAATCTGCTGTAGAGTGATATCCTCTGATTGTTGTTGTGAGATGCTTGGAATTTTTGTATGGTCTGTAATAAAATAAATGTATATGTTAAATGTATACAAAATAATATTTATTAATTGGTTTATATAGTAAAGTGTGTACCATTAGGTGGACTATTTTCTAACATTTCCTCTCGTGGGAAATGCTCCTCTAGCCAGTCGAGAGTACTACACATTTCTGTGAGAAAACAAAAAAGTAATATGTTTTTTTTTCTAATATAGAAAGTTTATAAATATATGAGTAAAAAGAAGTGCACTTACTATGTCTGGTGAGATATGTAATCAGTAGTGTATACGTCTGGTCTTGCTGTTGGTTGTGGAGAATCTGTGAGGTAATTATGGTGGAAGCCACTTTATCTTCTTTTGGTATATTCCATTTTAAAACATATTGTATTTACATGAATGGTTAGTGTGTTACATATATGGGTAAAATTTTTTAAGTATTACTACATATACTTTGTATGTGTGCTGCTTTGTGAATGTGTTAAATGTTCCTATGTTATGATATAACTATTACACATACCTCCCCAGAGTTTTTAGGTGGTGGTACTGTTGTCCAAACATGTCTGTGGACCGTCAAATTCAGTAGAAAGGGTTCAGTATGTTCCATATTATATGTACATAAAGTCAAAGTTATTATTGTTTAAGTAGTGCTACTAAAAACCTATGAAATTCAGTAAAAAAAATTTGTTAAAGGGACGTTATGGTTAAGTTGCACTACTAAACACCTATGAAATTCAGTGAAAAAACGTTGTTAAAGGGACGTTATGGTTCAAAGTAAAACCGAAAAACCCCTGAAATTCGGCAGTTATGGTAAGATAAGCAACCATAACTCGCGCCGCCACCGTGCACTGCTAACACTAACACCCAGGACATCAAAGATGACATCACAAATGTCATTGATGACATCACAACAACTGAAATAATTCAAGAGCCATCAGAAAGTGGACAATTCGAACTTCTGGATCCAGCTACAGTATCCACTCTTTTGGACCATTACACAATTCATCCATTGCATTCCAATGAAAGCATAGATGATGCACTAGAAACTTACAAATGCGACAAACCAAAGGGTCACCAATGAGTATTTGGGAAAAAAGTATGGAAGCATGTGCTTTTCCACTGCTATTTCCTACTGGCAAAGTTGGGAGATACGATGATAGACCCACTCAGATTGGGGCATCAGAATACCGCTCATTACGAATGTAATTGCAAGATCCCAGATTTAGACAAAATGTGGAATACATATTCCACCTACTCTACGAAAGTGAATTAGCAACACTATGTTATGGAGTTGCACACATTCTTTAATCTGGAACACACTTTCAAAATATGTCAGCTACGCAGTTAATCCGAAATGTACAAGAAAAAGATGAGGTTTTTCAATCAAGTATAACAAATTTGTTTGCAAACATGCGTGGTACAAAGGAATACTGGTTCAGACGGCACAGAGACGTGCGTTGCATGATCAGAAACCTTGGACCACCAACTTGGTTTGTTACGCTAAGTTGTGCAGAATATGCATGGGAAGATTTACATACGCATAGCAAACAGCAACAAAAACAACATAGATATATTAACACCTGGAGAACTTTGCTCTCTAGTTCCAGTTAATGTCTCAAGATTTTTCCATCATCGTTTCATTGCAATTCTACACTTTATTTGCAATAAAACTGTTCCTCCCCTTGGAGAAGTGCAACACTTCTTTTGGAGAAAAGAATATCAAGCGAGAGGAGCACCACATATTCATATGCTGTTATGGATCAAAGGTGCACCGAAATTTGGGCACAACAGTGATAGCACTGTTTTGCAGTTTATCCAAAAATATGTCACATGTGAAATCCCTTCACAACAGACACATAGTGAGCTGCATGGGCAGATTTTACAATTTCAAAGACACAAATGTGGCAAATATTGTCACCGTAAATACAAAAACAAGATATAAATACTACACCAAATGCCGCTTTGGTTTCCCTAGACCAGTTGCAGAAACAGGTGAAGTAAACAACATCATGTCTTCAGTTTGACATAGTGTTAAAGGTAAATCACCTAAAACCACGTATTACATAAAAAGAAGGGAAGAATCAAAATATATCAATGATTACAATGCAATCATTGCCCTATTATGGAATGCAAACATAGATGTTCAGTACATTGTAGACAATTCAACTGCTGTTGCACAACATGTTATGGCCTACTTAACAAAAGCAGAAAAAACAGAGCTGCAAGACATCTGGGATGACCAGCATCAGACAAAACATTATCACAGAAATTGTACAGCCTAGGCATAAAAATGCTCTCTCATAGAGAATGTGGGGCCTATGAAGCAGCAGATCGTTTAACTGGCACTGCTTTGTATGGAAAATCAGACAACATAGTATGGCTCAGTCTTGGTCCTGCAAAATCTAGAAAAAGAGTGCTAAAATCATATGAGGACATAGAAACAATTGCCAGAAATGATCCCAACAGCCAAGACATTCTAAAATACAATTTACTGGACACATACTATCCGAACATGAGTACCACTCTGGAAAGCATGTGTCTATACCACATAGCTCAAAACTTTGCATACAAAAATAATGTAAAACCCGATGAAAGCAAACGTAGATATAGAGTGACCAATTGTGAAGGGAGCTTAGTGAAACTTAACAAATGAAGCTTAATTAATCATGTGAAATTGTCATTAACAACTCCTCAACAGAAAGAACTATATTACATGTCTCTGTTACAACTTTTCAAATCATGGAGAAAAGAGGAAGACATACTAGATAATTATGAGTGCTATGAAGATGCTTTCAAAGCAAATGAAAGCACTATCACCGATGTGAACTTTACGCAGTACAAAACAATGTTACACAATGAGTAGCAACAGGAAGAAGAAATTCAGGCCCACCTAGATAAAGGGCCTCATTACGAGGTATGCCGGTAGCCATGCCGCTATTGGCAGCATGGCTGCTGGCAAAACTGCATCCGTGTCCGCGTCCTCGGAATGAGGACTTACCGGACCATTCCGAGTTCGGATGGGCCGGTAATTCCTCACTCGAGGACACAGACACGGTTCATCCCCATTCCCATTTCAGCCCCCATAGGGCTGAATGGGAATGGGAGAGGGAGTAAACAACGGGCCATTACGAGATGGCCTGTTGTTTGCTCCCTCTTCCCCTCGCGGGACCCGGTATGCACTCCTGGTTTTCCCAGGCGTGCTTAACGTGTCCCGCGAGGGGACCTCGTAATGTGGCAGAACTGGTTGAACGGCGCCGCACCCTTTTACGGCGCTGTCTAACCCGTTCCGCCAGGGTCGTAATGAGGCATAAAGACTCTTTCGATAGTAGTCAACCTTCTGTAACAGGAAGCCAAGAACCATTAGGACAACCACTAATAGCAAATGAGGCTGAGGTAGCTATGGCAGAAGTAGAAAACACCATGAATCAGTATCAAGAAGATACAGAAGAATTAACTGTACAACAAGCAAAACTTAACAACGATCAGCGCACCATTTTTGAAGACGTAACAAAACAAATTATACATGGCGTACAACACGAAAATAAAGAATGTACCTGCCAAAATTACAAACCTATACTGCTGTACGTCAGTGGTGAAGCTGGATCAGGGAAAACATTCTTAATCAAAATTATCAGCAAGTTCCTTCAACAATTGACAAACAACAAACTGTCAGCTGTTGTAACAGCCTCCACAGGTTTAGCTGCCTACAACATAGACGTTGTGACTTTACACCGATTACTACTGCTTCCAGTAGAGCATCAAAATAAATTAGACTACTACAAACTTTCTGCAGAAGCTGCAATGGAATTACGTAACAAATGAAAATGCTACTAATAGATGAAGTGAGCATGGTCTCCAACCTAATGTTGGCTTTGGTTCATCTCAGATTGCAAGAAGTACTTAAAATTAATAACGAAGAACTCTTTGCAGGGAAACACATTATCATTTTCGGAGATCTTCTACAATAGACACCAGTGAAAGGTGAACCGATTTTTAAAACCTTAGGCCACAAATCTGCCGGAAAACTGTTGGTAGCATAGGTAATTTTAACCTTTGACAACATTTCCAATACAGAGAATTAACTGAGAACATGCAGCAGATCTCACTTATGCCAACATCTTGGTATGACAGTACCCATGTGTGAGCAAGCCACAACAAGACTAAATCGTTTAGAAAATTCAATCTCCAACACAGCTGGGTTGGAAAAAATATTGAAATGATCATTAAATTGTAGAGTAATGCTGAAACGTAATCTTGACGTAGAGCAAGGGCTAGTTAATGGAGCACTGGGCACAGTTGTTGGCTTTCAATCATACCCACATGATAGCCACATTCAGTTTATAAATATTCGCTTTGATAAAGTTTCAGAAGTGAAAAGGTCAGGGCGCTCAATTGCTCGATTCCTTCTCTTCATAGACATGTATGTACGTAGAGAGCAATTTTCTCTAACTCTTGCATATGCAGTTACCATTCATAAATCCCAAGGTCTTACCCTAGAGAAAGCATTGATAGATATAGGAAAGACGGTGTTTAAGGAAGGCATGAGCTATGTAGCATTATCACGCTTACGTACACTTGACGGTCTATTGCTAATAAACTTTTATTCAAGTAAAGTCAAAGCTATATTCCTTGCATTCTAGAATACAATAGATTGCGTTCACTGTACACCCCTCATCTTAAACAATACCCTGTTCCAGATAAAGTGAAACGTGGTAAAAGAAAAGTAAATGAAACAGAAATGCAACAGAATGCAACAGCAAATTCGGCAAAGAAAAGAAAAGAAGCGAAAGTTTCATCAATTGCCGCAAACATAGAAGAACCTATTAGCGAATGTAAACTAGGCACGTCGGCAAAGAAGCAACAGAAAAAGCGAAAAATGCACTCAGATACATAACGTGCTGGCCCATTCAAATTTACAAATGAAAGTGGGGTAAGTTGCTATGCAAATGTAGCAATGAATATTCTATTTCAATTGCCACCAATTGTTAACAATATTTACCTGCAGAGCACAGACCACATGTGTTTGAAAATGTTAGTGCTGCATAGAAATGAAACAAGCAATCCTGACAACACATACAGTGTACATGGAGTAAGGCAACAATTGGACGACTGTGCTGGAATAGTGAAATTCACTATGAACTCACAAGAAGATCCACAAGAAGTTCTAATGTACATACTATTAGTATTGGAAAACAAAAAGCATACCTGCAAATGAAATCTTCCAAATTTCGAACATGTGGAAACATACATGCACTCTCAGTAACAAAGTGATATAGGAAGAAATCCCAAATGAGCAATTTGTGTATGTTTCCATACCAAATAGTGAGAGCATTCCATTTCAGCAACTTGTACAAAACGCAATCCATGGCAGATTATATAGAATTTGCAATTCAGACAATCGCTCTATCTTCCTGATACAATCACATAGTGCCTACATAATACTTATGCTTCTATGTTATAATGCAGATGGCACCAAAAACAACTGAAAACTGACTGGATTCACACATGGTCAAGTGTCACTTGGAAAGAAAACCTTTACAACAGGAGGAATAATCTACCATGCAGGAGTTACAACCAATGCAGGTCACAACACTGCATACATTAAAAAGAATTTTGGATGGTTTGAATGTAATGATAGCACCATTACTCTAAAGCAAAGGTTGCCAGCTAACCTAACAAATGCGTATTTAATGTTCTTGAAGCCAAAATTTATGAAATAATGTGTACTTCAAAATTGTCAACAAAGTTTGTGAAAGACTACAAACAGAATACGCCCACAGGTATCTAACTACCCAACTGGATGGAAGAATGACACAAATAAATAATTATCACAGATCGTTGGAAAAAAATGCACAGGTAGAATACGCCTATAGGTATCTGACTGAATCCGCAGTAAGACAACCAAGAAAACATTAATGGGAAAGATAAGGGAAATGACAACAACACAAATGAATGAGTATCACAAATCTGTAGGAAGAAATGCACAGTTAGAATATACCTACTGGTATCTAACTGTTGTTAAAAATGGGCAGGAAGGCAAGAAACATAACATTGATCAGAAAGATGAAGAAAACACTGAAAGCAAAAAATGAAGTAGTTAGTACCATAGGAAATGAAGGGTTTTTGTTAATCCAACAAGGATTTTTTTCCCCAGACCGAAGGATTAGAAAAGCAAACACAGAAACTGAGTGCAATGCACAGTACACTGGTTTGTAAACTAAATATGAGGGTAAAAAAAAGTTAACTGTCTATTATGCAATGTAGTACAATTTTAAAAAATGCAAACGCTAACACACCTTTTTCTTTCATCACAGAAATGGAAAAAGTGATACTTCCGCCAAATACGATAGCCAATAAAAAAAAAGTATGTGGAATCTGAACAAAGTAAGGAGTAAGTATATTGGCAGACATTTTGTACACATGGGAATCTGCATGTCTAATCTATGGTACTAATATGCTGCAGTGCCTGTAGGCCGCCCTTCCATCTTTGGTGAGTAATCTACCACCTACGCCTTACAACCAAGGTACAAGGGGTATAGTTCATATCCACAACCATCGCTGCATATGGAAACCATGGTCCTTGTCAATTAGCTGCTTATAAATGTACTTTTCAGACCATCGTCTACAGCCATGAAGGTAAGACACTAGGGCATCAACACAACTAGCACATTTCACCACACCCATATTGACTTGTAACTCCACTGCTTATGACTTCACTTCATTCTTGCGTGTATGGGCTTTAGCCATGCACCCAAGAGTGCAGAGTCTCCCCACAACTGCCTTGGTGATGTGTGGTAGTGGGGTTTTTTATATAGGTGTGTTATCCTTCAGCACCTCTGCCCAGAGGCTTCCCTCCTAGCTGTATGTCTGTAGATCTTACATGGGACGGGTGTGCAGTGTCTTCCAAGTCTACTACTTACCACTTTGTTCTTGGTTGCATGGCCTTTGGCCATGCACCCAAGACTGCACGCACTCCCCACAACTTGACAATCAAAATGCAACACTATCGGTGTATGCATAAGTGGAACATGCGCCGGTGGTTGTGGCCAGGGCCTACAGTCTTGGAAGTAAGGCCTTCGGCCGACGGCCATGCATCCAAGACTCTAGGCCCTGGCCACAACCACCGTAGCATGTGCCACCCATGGCGGCGCACTAATGAATATAATAATAGCCATTTGAAAAAATAATACATTCACGCTATATTGTCAAATACAATGTTCCCTAACACCACACGTGTCCTTACAAATGTAACAACTCCCCCGTGCACTGCACAGGCTGAAATACTTGCCTTATTGAATCCCTCATTTTCTGTGCGTACAAGAAGGCCATAGGACATACGTCATTAAGTAGGTATAAGTGTATTATTGGGTGCATGTCCTTCGGCCCTGCACCCAAGAGTGCAGGGTCTCCCCACAACCACCTCAGTGATGTGTGGCAGAGGGGGTTATTCGGTAGGTGTTATCCTTCAGTGCGTCTGCCCAGAGGCTTCACTCCTAGCTGTATGTCTGTGGATCTTACATGGGATGGGTGTGCAGTGTCTTCCACGTCTAATACCACTTTGTTCTGTACGCACTCCCCACAACTTGCCAATCAAAATGCAACACTACTGGTGTATGCATGGGTGGCACATGCGGTGGTGGTTGTGGCCAGGGCTGACAGTCTTGGAAGTACGGCCTTCGGCCTTCAGCCGACGGCCATGCATCTATGACTGTAGGCCCTGGCCACAACCACCGTAGCATGTGCCACCCATGGCGGCGTACTTATGAGTATAATAACCAATTGCTTATTTAAAGGAGGGAGCATGCAGAGCTTGGTGCCCCGAAATCTATGACATTGTTGGGAATTATAGACCCGCAAGAGGAATCGGAAATATAAGATGAATCAAGAGTGGGCTGGCTTCAAAGGATCTATCATTTAGGGGTATGTGTCTCAGCCCTTGTCCCGATGCCTGGAACTTATCGGTGACATCATTGGGGGGGTAGTTCCTGGATCAAGTAAGGGGGAGGGGGAGGTGGGGGAGTTCTGTCCTGTTGACAGTTTCATTGGGGGTGTATGAAATGCCAATAAAAATCAAGTTGAAGAATAATAGGCATTGGAAAAAATAGTGCATTCACGGCATGTTGTCAGTTTCAATGTTCCCTAACACGACACGTGTCCTTACAAATGTAACAACTCCCCCGTGCAATGCACGGGCTGAAATACTGGCCTTATTGGACCCCTCATTTTCTGTACCTACAAGGCGTACAAGGAGGCCATAGAACATATGTCATTAAGTAGGTATAAGTGTACTGTGCGTGCAAGATGTCCATACAATTTACATCATGACGACCGACCCCCATAACAAATGCATTGATCACCCATATCTTAAGATTCTAGCCCCTGCCCACAAGCACCATAGCATGTGCCACCCATGGCGGACTACTAATGAATATAATAATAGCCACTGGAAAAAATAATGCATTCACGGCATGTTGTCAATTTCAATGTTGCCTACCAATACGCGTGTGCTTTCAACAGTTACAAATTCCATGTCCAGTACATGGACTGAAGTGTTACAAATGTCCTGCCCACTACATGGACTGAAGTGCTATCGTTATTACACCCCACATTTACAGTGCGTACAAGGTGTCCATAGATATTACATCATGACAACCAAAGAACAAATGCATTGATCACCCATCTCTTACTGTCTGAACCTTTCCCAATGCTCTGTGACACAGCAAAATAGTTTCGTGAAAAAAGCATGTGTACGCGGGTTGTTGCTCCGCTTTCTGCGGATCCAAGATGTCGGACGCATCCAAACCATCTGACGCAGAACACGTCTCGCAGCAGCCAATGGGCAGAGACGTTGCGTGTCCGCGGTCATGACGCCAGCCCCTTAGCCAATCGGTATCTTGTTCGTCGACCGAACAGGGAAGTGTGACCGCGGAGTGAACATAGATAATCACTAATTATTTCAGACCTACTTTTTGATCATTATAAAGAAACATACTGCACGGATGGTTACCAAATTTACCAAAGCATGCTTTCTGGACTAAGCCCCTGTACCTGCCGCAGATTTCGTCAAAATCCGTCCAGCAGTTTCACCTGTAGCCGTGTGCAAAGTTTTTCCCCATTCAGTTTATGGGAAAAAAAGACGTTTTGGGACCCCCCCCCTAAAACTTTGCCCCCCCCCTGGCCCAAACATCTCCAAACTTTGCAAACAGTGCTCTTCCTATGGAAACAGCAACTTAACCATAACTACATGGCCACTACCGTGGCCATATAATATATATACATACAGGGATACATACGGGATTAGTGTGGGACACAGAGAGGAAATTCAGATGTTTGCAGTAATATTGGAGACTATGTTTGGATAGGAGATTTCTGTTTTCAATCAAGGTTGGGAAACATATAAAAATGAAAATTGTTTGAAGGTAGTGAGGATCTTGTAAAATGAGATCAGTCTATATGCGCTTTGTCAATATAGAAACCAAAAGAGAAATAGATGTTGAATTGGATGGCAGGTAGTGTGGAGACTTGGTGAATGTGACTGGAAGAGGATTGTGGCTTGGGCTGAAAAGGGGCAAAAGAAAAGATCTTGGATTATGAGGGCAAAATAGCAGTGATTCAGGTAAGTAAACAGCTGCAGAATGCAGCTAAGGAAGGTGAATAAGGTGGTCACCATTCAGTCTGAGCATGTGGTCTCCAATGGAGATGATCACAGATTCCATTCCACATGGCTGCATATACACTAAAAACACTTGCACTTCACTTCCTGCCATTTGTTGCACTTTTCATACTGGATGGCTTAAATTCAATAAATATGAAAAAAGGCAGCTTTTACAAAAAATAAGTTTACCATATTTTCAATGGAATTAAATATTTTGCTAAGTTACATTTGTTCTAATTTTCTTTGTAATTACCCCTTTGTCATTATTGTACAGGCTGGTGAGAAAGTTATATTCTGATGTCTTTGAAACAGTGCTTTCAGCTCAACCGTGAGGAAGTTGAATTTGCCCTGTTCTGGATTTGAGTTTTAAAGTATCTGGATTTGAGTTTTAAAGTATATACTTGAAAGGTGAATGGCACTTGACAGGCAAAGACAAGGTCACATGTCAGGATCACCTTTGAAATGCTGAGAGAGATGAGCAGAGTGAGTCATATGTCAAGGCATGGCATTTAAAACATGAATATGGCGTGAGGACTATCAGATACATGGCAGGATTACTTCCTAAAGACTAGTAGGGGTTGGACAGATTCAGTCACACATCATTCACACCCGCTAAAGCATGTTAATTTTGTATTTGTTTGTCACAGGGTCAAGCATATGTCAGACGCCCTTTAAATTGGCAATGATTAATTTTCAGCCCTACAGCACACAATGTAATACTTTTGTTTATTAGGGTTTACTAATTAGCTGGTTGCTTGAAACATATAATTATTTTCTGTACCACTGATGCCACATAATGTTGTTGGTTTGGAAACAGAACATAAACACCAGATATCATGTTTGCACTATGCATAAAGAAGGGCATCCCTTCGTTGGTGGAGGCTATTGGTATCATATGGGAACACAAATGCAAATGTTATTTACAGGAAGTAAGAAATAGCACAAAAACACAATTTCGGAAAAGCTGCCAAACAATGAAACATTAGTACAACCTTTGGCATATTTAACACAAAGTGCCCTATTAGTTTTCCATGGCAGCAAACTAACTGCCAAAGACATAACTGTAAACTATACAGAGTGAATCTAGGTGATGCAGGCAAGGAACCAGAGAAATGTGGTAAGAAATGATAGTGGTTTGTGGTTGGTTGACACTGGCCAATGTATACAAGGAATGCCTTGACTGATTGTAGCTCTGGTCTAAGCAATATGCAGGACAACGTTTACAATCTCAGTGATGTTGCAATGGGGGTTTTAACCCACTAAGCTGAAATCTGTTTGATTTGAATGGCTGGTTGCTCGTGAAGAGCTTCATCATAAAATCGAAAAGTCCCAAATTATACCCCTATCACCAACACCAAGTGGAGAAAGATGACCCTACAGGGCTTGGAACTGTAATTCTCCGGCTGCACCCAGATCCCTGCAGTGGATGCCCTAGTCTACTCTGCTATCTTAAAGGCTTATCATTGTTAACATCACTGGAAACTCTTGGTATCTATTGAGCAGCATGTGCAGAAGCTATTCATGAACTAAAGGAAAACACCCACCTGTAGATAAGGCAAAACGTGTGATGTTGCACAATTTCATATTTATTCCAGTGTAATTAGTAGGGTGGAGCATGTGTGGAAGAGGAACAGTGTATATGATGTCTAGAAACATAAAGTGGATAGATCCCACAGAAGTGTGATTCATAAGGGGTCTTTTTTTCAGAGGGGGAGATTTTTTTCTTTAATGGACTGTGGACTGAAAATTTTGAAAGCAAAAATAATGTTCAGTTTGTACAGTTGATCAGGTACTAATATAGCGTAGGAAAAACTGCATCTGTAATGGAAGGGATAAGGTAGTGGGAGGTGGTCAAGTTGAAGGAACACCATCATGGGTTTGGGCTGAGTCCCCTTCAAGACAAACATGGTGCAGTTTCTGAGCAGATGTTAAAGCGGGGATAGGGATGATATTTCTGCTATTGAGGGAGCCAATTCCAAGCATGGGGCCAATGAAAGAGAGTTGCTGGAAGTAGGAGATGTATCATGGAGAACACAGTACAGAGCAATGGATTTGTGTGGAGGGAAGTAAGGTATGATATGGAAAGTAACATGAGATTAGCTTAGTCACACAGAAGAGTCAAGGCAATGCATTTTTTTAAACTCATTGGAGAGGGTACAGGCGTACATGGAGAGCCAGCCGTTGTAAGGGCAGCAGTAAGAAGTGGAAGAGAAGCTGAGAAGGGTGTAAAGAGTGTGAATTGCAATGCTGAACATGTTGTTGAGGGTCAATGACCCACAGCGTGAGGACCAGAAGAAGTATGTAGCAGTAACCGGGTTGTTTGAGTATTAAGTAGGACATTACCATTTCTGGAGAGTAGAATGAGGGTAGGGGGCTGACTTATATTATTTCAAGTAGGTTGAAACTTGAGGCACTTTCAATTGATAGGAAGCATTGATGAGTTTAGGGGAATGTGAAAGAAGATCAGCATGAGATGAAATGGGGGAGGTAAAGACTGGGATCATGCTGTGCTGGCATTTAGGAGACTGCCGTTTCTGAGGAGTCCAACAAAAAATGAATGCCAATCAGTGTTGGAGGAGGCAGACAAGGATGTAAGATGTGAGGTCAGGAGAGTGGGGGTGGCAAAGGACTAGTTATCATATGCTAATGGGTGGTTGAGAAAGCCACAGGAGGAAATTAATGCAGAGAAAAAGTAGATGTATGAGGACAGTTAGAGCGGGCCCAGTACAGACATTTGAGTAACTCCGACTTAGAGTTGAGTGGGATCAGAGGATGGGGAATGAATGTGATGCAAAGATATGAAATGGTACACTACAGAGAGGGGTGGTCAACAATGTTACAAGCTGGTGATAGGCCCAGGAGGATATTGATAGAGGAAAGTTTGGAATGATTTGCAAGTGCTAAGAGAGTTAGAAACATGGGCAAGTGCTTGTGAGAAATTGTCATTTTATAAATTAATAACATGATGCTGCTAATTCCATCTCAAAAAGCATAGTCTGCTAAACAGACAACCCTTTCATAAAGCTCTATACGAAAAGAGTAGTGACAAATGTGCACTGCTGCATCAGTCTCCTGAATTGAAATACTTGCTCTCTATTGGCACAGAGAAGGATTGGACATCACATGTGCCCTTTTGACAACTGCTGTGACATTAAAAAGAAATAACACTGTTTCCAAATCACATAATTATGAGAGTTACTATCCTCTTAGCTGTTTAATAATAAAACATAAGCCATGCCTGAGTTTGTGATATGGTTGCTTGAAATCCACATAATTATTAAAAGTCAAATCTAATTTGTACCATACTTGTGCCAACTCTCTGAAACCAGTCCAGCTGTGCAGGGAGAGTGTATATTCAAGTCAGACAGCATGTCCCTGCCAGCAGGACAAGAGACTAAAATATGATGCCTCTATTTTGATGCTTTGCGAGTTGGAGTAAAACCTCCCTTGAGCAAAACAACCTCTCAGCAGGAACTGTTTTGGTAAAGAGGACCCAAATTGCACACCCAATATTAAAGGACTAGAATCACACCAGGGTGTGGCATACTAAAGGGCCTTTAATGCAATGGGTCTGAGAAGGGGACGTGCTGTCAGGGGGAGAAGGAGTCCACCATATTGTTTCTCTTTGTACTACTCTTTCTTTCCAGTCCCCTCCTCTTCCTTTAGCACAAAGCATTTGGGCATTATGCTAGAAGGCAAAGGCCACTTCTCATAAGGACATGTACTAGACCCCACAAGAACAGGCTTGATTTTGCTAAATCATCTATGGACTTCGGCCTATAAAAGAGGAGGTCTCCCACTGCTTTTAGATTCACGTCTGTTCTGTCCAGTCATCAAGGAATAATTAAAATGCACCTCTTTTGGGAAAGTTAATCTTTCAAAAGCCTGCCACCCGGGACTTGAATATTAAGGGTTCCAAGTCAGAGAAAGCTCTGCACCCTAATCATTCACAGTGCACATTGGGGGTGCCCTACTGCTGGAGAAATAATTGTATCTCTGCCAGTTACATCACACCCATTACTGGGCTGGAGATTGAGGACCCCTGTAGGTGTTTGCCAACCTCCCCTGGGTTGGGAGAACAAGGATTTCTAAGCTCGGGCCTATAACTATGAGCCCCAGGGCATTACCTGAGTCGGTAATGCCCCTCTGCTCGGGTCATATTGCTTAAGTAAAAAACATTCTCCTTCTGTAGCAGGAAAGAGAAGGTCAAAATAGGTCTGTTACAGGTGACAAAGTGAGAAGGGTAAACAGGACTCTGGATGACGCAGATGCTGTTATTACAGAAGGGGAGAGGGCATGCACATTACATACCATGGCAGACAATGGACTAAGACAACCTTATATGTAGCCTGCCCTCCCTTTTGTCTAGGGCCAGCAAGTGGATATATGCGCTCGAAAAAGAGACAGACTGTGTGACGCTGGTAATCAGGTACATGAAAAGCTTATTTGTGGCCATAATAGGAGACAGAGGGGTGAAACTAAGTACCAATGCACAAAATGGGGCTCCATTCAACATCTGCCAAGCGCACGTGTGGAAGGTCCTGAGAAGCATGTACCCAGATAGTTGAGACTTAGAGGCAGTCATGGTGCACAAGATGAAGCCTGATGAAGACCCAGCAGACTATATCAACCAGGTCCACGACCTTTGGATGTTGGAACCGTGAAAGCCCTGGGATGAATGCATACCCTTGTCCATCTGCATATTCGTCAAGGGATAGCCAGTGGATGTTCAGGGATCTCTCGACAATATTAAGGAATGGCCAAAGATGCAGGCAACAATAGTGCACTATTGTGAAAGGAAGCAAAATAGCAAGAAGGAGGCAGCAGAAAATGCTCCAAGGGCAGAAAACAGACTGCTACAAAAGAAATTGGCATGGTACACAATGGAGAGGGTGATGCTCATACCCAATGCTGCCACCGGAACAGGAACAATCATAATGGGGATGAACACTGACTGAGGGAAGATGATGAGCATCCTGGCTTTGCAGAAATGGCTGGCGGTGGTGATGGATTACTGGTGGGCATGAGTGCCTACACCTAGCTGCCTCCAGATTGGGGAGGATTGTGTGCACTTGTGACCCTTCACCACCCTGCATTGGTCGTACCACAGGTGGATTTACTATCTCTCAACTATCTCCCTACACTGCGGCAGATGAAGAGGGCGGAAAAAGGTGAAAGGCAAAGAAAGTCAAATGGCAAGAAGGAAAACAAGTATTAAGTACATCTCAGCAGAATCAACACATATTTGGGATGTGATCCTGCAGCACTTAAGACTTTTCAACAAGGCATCATTCTTTATTACATCCTTACTTTTCCCCGGGGTACATGCAGCCACAAATGCCAAGTGACTGCAAATTACCTGCTAGGAGCGGCAACAGTTGGCAAATGTGACTGAAAAAGGACTGAATGCAATGTGGCAGGAGCTCTGTGCCTTATGTCTGGTGGCCCTCCAGAATTGGTTCATTCTTATTCTAATGGCTGCCATGGAGGATGGGGTCTGACATAAAATTGGGAGCAGCTGCTGTACAGCGATACCCACCAACAATGATGCCAATTGGATACTTAAAGAAGCTATCGAGGAGATCTGCACATTACATGAAAATAACATAAAATAAACAAATGATACCGCCTCAGACAATTGGCTGGACTCACTATTTGCCTTGTTACCTGAGTGGCTCACTGCAATGTTCAAAATAACTGTCCCCATGCTCGTCGTGATGCTTGTTGCCTTTTGTGTCAGACAGTGGATCATCAAGACCTGTAATTGCTGCAAGGGAAAAGTACAGTAAATAATGTCTGTTAATAAAATTTGTGACGAGGTTTGCAGATTAGAGAGTCAGCCTCCCAGGGTGAATGATGGTGAGGGTGGAGTGCATCTGGTCTTTGCATTGTCACCACCAAATGCAGAAGACTATGATGCCTTTTGGGTAGCATGCTCTTTAGATGGACAGGATTGCATATGACTTGGGTCCACATTGGATGGATATGAGGACGAGGGAGGGGACATGGACAGGGTAACACGGCTATGGATGCCCAAGAGAAGGAGTAAAGAAATTATAGTGAAGAAGGTGTTGATCAAAAGATCAATAAAAGGAGGGAATGCAATGATGGTGCTGATTCAGCACCAGCCAGAGGGCGCACCTACTAATTGCAGGAATGATGGGGGTGGGCAGGGATATCCCCAGGGTATGGACAAGCAATCAATGGAACCTGTACCCATCCCCAGTGACCTAGCATGGAGGGAAACAAGGAGGGGACATACTGTAAACATAACAACATTGACACAAGAGAACCTCCTTAATAAGCGCAAGTAAACCAAAAATCACAGGTAAGTGCACTCCATGGGGATAGTGTATATAGGCCTTTAACACCAATCCAGTTAGAACACACCTTGAGCACACAGCAGATGTGGTGATGGGGAACTGCATTCTGGATGCTTGTCTCCAGAAAACCACCGTTGCTGGGAACAGCACCAGGTGATACAATCAAGGTCAGTGAGCCAGAGCCATGGCAACTCAGGGCATCTGGGGAAATCAACCTTATCCACGGAGGCACTTGCAATGGTGGTTTCAAATCACCCCTTGGCCTTTGGGTATGGGAACAAGGATATGGAAGGATGAAGTGCTCCGAAATGAGCCAATCAAATGGTACATTTTGGTGTCCTTGAAAAACAACAAGTACACAGTGTGTGCATAACAATGCTTACAAGGTTACCCATTGGGCAGGTGCTGTGTGAATGTCCACCAGTTCAGGTTGCCTCGTGTTCTATCTTTTCTGTTGCTGACCAACAGCAGACAAATACAGATATGGAGGTCAGCAAAAATCCTGGTTTTTGGCAAAAAATGAAGTGCTCCACTAGTTGGTCAATTGAGAATCAATGGCTAGAGGTAGTGCATGAATACAAATATCTGGGCCTGCTTTTTTCATAAGCAGGATTTTCCAAAATCATATAAGCACAATTTTGGGTGAATTTATGTTTTTTTTTCCATCAGTGTGGAGTGAAACGCCTGGATAAATGCCTAGAGGTAATCTAGGCCAAGATCAATACAGCGATTCTCTATGGGGCGGCAGTATGGGGCACTGCATCGTTTACCCCTATAGAAAAGGTACAAAATAAGGGCCTCTGCAGGGCAGTAGTCTTTATCTCAAAATACTCCCACGGGCACCCTATGCTTTGCATTGGGTGTGGTAAACATCACCCTTTAGCAAGGAGCACATTCTGGACTTCTTTATAAAATGTTTATATACTCCGTTAATGAAGACTAATCTTTCCGCTGTGGTATCAGAACTCAAATATCCAAGTAAAGTTACTGAGAATTGGTTCACAAGCGGACAGGACCTTGCCATTGGAGATTGGCGGTTGAAGAGGTACTGGATGTGCATTTAAAACCTTTTCACAAATCAGGGCAACCGAAATTGAAATGAGAGCTTTTCTAGAACAAACGGATACGCTTACCTCTTTGAGATTTTACGTTCTGGCCCTAGTGCTCCCGAAAACCTCATCATCAATAGTCATACTTTATGCCCATGATATCCATAGGTGATTGCTTATGGCACAAATTAATGGACCACCTCTGCAAGCGAGAGTACCATGGTTAAGATTTGAGAAAACGTGTCCCTGTGGCTTGGGTTGGGGGGAGGAGGGGGTATCTTGTGCATTTTTTTAACAATCTGCAGGTTTTTCAATTCACATGAGGAAACGCTGGCTTAGGCAGCATTTTAATCAGAACAATATAAGAACATGGGTGGAGCAATTAATTTTTTTCACAATAGTAATGATGGCAAATTCATATTCGATGTGGCTAATTTTATTAAGGACGTTTTTAAAGTATCAACAGTTTTATGGAAGATGGAAATTTAGTGTTGTTTGTTGTTTTATTATTTAAAAGTTAGGGCTTTGTATTATGTACGATGATATTTTATGTACTGTTGTGATTTTAATTGTGTTAATGGATGCAATGTCCGAATATCATGTATTTCTCTCTGAGGTGCAACTGTTTCTATCTATATATACAGTGTATTAGATGTATAAAATGTTTGTTTTCTGTGAACAAATTTGTCAGCTCTCATCAACGAGTTGTTCCACTTTGCTGCTTGATTTGTGGTAGCCCAGTTGTAATAAACAGTGTTATCTCGGCCGGATGTATGCTCCTTCTTGGACTACTACTGGTAACGTAGTGATTACATGCCCTTAGAGGATCCCTAATACATTTTTATGACAGATACTGTATTGAAAACTCAACAATGAATGGAAAACCAGGAAAAATGAGATGAAGTTAGATAAAAAGGTAGAATGGCAGTAAAACACTTTCCAGAGTATGCAGAAAATCACATTTTTGGAAAGTAGGAAACTAATAACTTAAAATGTCACAGGTTTTAGCAACCTTGTCAAAAGAGCAAGGATGTTGACATTTTGCAGAATGCTTAATAACATCTCCATCCTTTGGGAGATGTATTTATTCAGAATGGCCGCCAGATTCTTGAAATAGCTATAACTGGGGCATGTATGCTTAACATTCGATAAATGCATAATGAGAGGTGTAGATATGAAAGCGAGGAGGTGCATCTTTCACAAGATCGGATGCATACATTGATCCAGTGGGAAATACTCAGTTCAAGCAATATTCTCTTTCGTGAATGCTCTCACTGCAGTTAACTTTCAGAAGTGTTCTTTTAAATCGAGCTTGAAAGGCAATGTTAGACTTCTTCAACATAGACAGTCCTTAGTTTAGTGACCCCGCTGTGGGTGATTGATCCATTTCCCTAATCCCTGGTGAACTTTAAAATGGTTGGGCTATTGGCTCAGACCAATAATAATGTTAGAGCTGCTCAGGGTTAAGAATCCTGTAGCGCTATTGTGAATAATTGCACCACTGCAAACTTATTGAGTGCATGAACATATGACACTCGCAACATTCCAAATACAGTGGAGTTATATGTAGTTTGCTGTAAATGTTGTTGTGCAATGTCTTAAATATGGCCGTTATGCAGGGTTTTTGGCTCAGAGACCCTACAGACTGTGGCGTAGCAGCAGTGCATGAAAGTGGTGCAGGAGGACAAATGCATATTCGTTATGTGGCAGGAGCGCCTTTTTAATGCAAGCAACCTCGGGGAGTGCAGTGGGGTGGTCCCTGTAAGGGTGTGGGCATTTGCTGAAATGGAAGTTGTCTTCACCTAGCAGGTCCAGGGTGCTAAAGGCATGGGGAGCCTTCAGGAGGAGTCTCATAAAGGGGAGGAGCTTAAGTAGGCAGCCGGTGCTGCTGCAAGCATTGGACCTACATGAGTAGGATGAGGTAGAGGAGAGGGATAAGCAAGTGGTGAAGAATGAGCCTCACCACGTGCCTACCATGGAATATGGGAACAATAAACTGGGAGTCCCACTCGCTGGGATCAATCAGCTCTATCTCACTCATGGTCTTAGGGGTGGAAGCATTTTGACCTTACACCCGTCAAGACAGTAAACAGTGTAATCTTCTGCAGACAGGAGTGTTGTGAGAAGAATCTGACGTGGGACTCAGAGAAGAGGGCCCTGCTCTGGGAATGATGGCAATCCATAGCTACATTCATCGGATTCATGATATTTACTGGGTGAATGAGTCTCTCACCTCCACTGAGCCCGCTAGTGACCCAGCTGCCACCAACTCCACCATCACCAACAATGGGGAGGCTACATGATCTAGTACTTCCCAGAGGCAGGATGCAGCACAATGGCATCAGGAATGCCAGGTGAAGTAGAATACATCCCTCACCTGCCACACTTGACCAATTTGTGATATTGGCACTGGGACAACAGGCAGCAGCTGGCCCCTGATGTCGGTGCCAAGATGTTGGCTGCTCCATATCCTTGACAGCATCCAGATTTGAGCCAGTAGCCCAGGACCAGTTGATGAGGCAATGAGGCACCCATTGCTTGCATTGCATTATTTCTATATGACAGGGGGAGCTGGACCCCATGGTAGTTGAGGCTATGGATGAGAACAAAATGATGCATCAAGATCCTTCCATCATGTTGGTCACAGTGCAGGGGTGAAGGCTCACAGTAGACAGGCGGGAGGGACTGTTCTCTCAGGGAGATTCTCCACACATAAGAATGGCTGTGCTGTTTGGGAGATTTCTTAGAGTTCAAGGGCGAAGCACTATTTGAAAGTGCCTGTAGAATTTAAGGGATGGCTGTGTTCTATGTGGGAGCTTGTACATCTTGAAGGGTGGAAGCACTTTGTGGCAGCACCTGTGAACTTTAAGGGATGACAGTCACCTGTGATATAGGCAGTCCAATCTAAGTGATGGCTATACTCAGTGGAGGAGCCTGTGACGTTTTTGGGGTGGCTGCACTCTGTGAAAGAGCCTGTGAACATTAAGGAGTATCTGTGTTTTGCGGGAGAACCCAATACATTTTCACAAGTAATGCTTGTAACTGGGAAAATATCAGTAATCAAAAACAGTACTTGCACAAAAAATGAAAGAGCATGTGCAAGTGAACAACTGGATAGAACCTCCAAGACACTACTACATCTATCCATTTACCAACCACACACGCCACAAAACAGCCCGGCTCCACGCATTGGCGTATGACATGTACTAGGTAAAAAATCATTGTCACGTTCCCAGCTGGTATGTTAGCTATGGGTGGCTGTCATACCATAGTCTTCCTCAATGAAGTGGCTGTTCATTTTTATAAATGAACACTGTTTAACATGCAGCAAAGAAGTTCATCTTCAGCCATTCAGCACAATAGCACCATCTGCACTATAAACTCCCTCTGGCTGCAGACCTGTGGGGGGCATTTTAGAAACTCAATATCAATTTGCACAGATGTTGTACTGGGTTATTATGACTTTGCACTGCTGAAGTGTAATGAATATAGGCATGAAACCTATGAGCAGTTGATGGTCCAACTGCAGTTAAGATGCCCGAGTCACTGAGCAGGGTGTCCCACAGCATCATCTCCCTGTAGGCTGAACCTGTTCTGGTAAAAACAGACTTATCAGTGATGCACTAGCTCGGGATGCTGTCACTCCTGTCCTTTGCATTCCTGGTGTAGTTTGAAAATGTGTCTGGTTGACTTACATCCTGCTGCCTAAATTCACTGCCCAGCAGATGCTGTGAGTACTTCAGGAAAGAGTATTTGCACATGTGCACAGTGACTCATCCTTGATATGACTGTTGTGAATACTCCTACCCTGAAACCAACACATATAATGAAAATAAGCCCCTTTTACCTTGAAATGTGGTTCCATAAAGGAAGACTAAGGGTTACATTTAAATGTCACTGGAGGATAGCTCAGGGGCAATGTGCTCGCTTTGGAAGTGAGACGACACGGAGCAGAACAAGTTCGATGCCTGGGTCCACACTTAGAAACCTCTGGATATTAAGCACTTTATAAATAACCTATCATATCCAACTATCCCTGAATCACCAGGCAGGGTTAACAGTATGTCCAGGCTGTGCCACATCGACATCCCAAGTCATGGGCCCTTGCTATGTTGTATAGGTGCAACCATACACCAGAAGGAGAACTTCACTGAACCTCACTAAGGGATGCAATGAGGGACAGCTTAGCCCCTTGTTGGCCTCTTCAAACGTTTGTTGCTGCTGTTAGCTTTATTTCGGTAAATACATCATAAAAGCATATGTACATAAAGAACGACTCCAAAATGCATGTTAAAAATATGAAATAACAACATGTAAGTAACACAAATCACCGTTCACAATAAAACATTGTACTTAGAGTAACATGTTTACAAAAATATACTTTGACTATTCCAGGCCCCAGTCAGAAAACTCATAACTGCAAATACCTGAGGACACGCTTTGGAATCTTCGAGCAGTCTAAGGCTTTGGCCAGGATTGTATTCTTTTGGGACTTCAGAATCTGCATCAACCATGAGCCCCTAATGTCATGCAACACAGGACGTATAAAAGGACATTATATTGATTTTCATTAGCAGAATTACACGTGCCATACACCTCGACACAACGATTAGACCAGTGCCTTAAAAAGGAGTTAAAGGGGACAATATCGAATCAAAATTTAAAACATACGTTTCTCTTTCTGGGAGATATTAATGAAGAAAGGTATGTCTCAAAGCCCAATTGCAGCCTTATACTTAATTATTACCCAGCATGGGTGTGTCCACGGGATACACATAACGTGATTGGCTCGTTTCCGAACCATACCACAGTGTAATCCCGTGGGCGCACCTACGTGCCTGTGTTTGTTCCTGGCAGGGGGGCGTGGCCGCCTTAGCCAATGAAGAGACTCGAAACGGGGCAATCCCCAAAGCTGGAGGCTGCCTTCGTCCCTCGCCGGGAACTCAGGTACGTTTTGTTTTCCTACACCCTCCCTCCCCTCCAAACTATCCCCGATCCCACCCTCCCAACCCCACTTACCTTCTTTTTTCTTTTTTTCACGGGAGCGAATACGCTGGGAACACTTCTGTTCCCAACGCGTCCGCTTCCGATGGCCGCCATGGAAAGGAAAAATGTACTACATTTTCCCTTTCCCGGTGGCCATTTTATTTAACTTTTTTTTTCTGTTCCGAAATGCGGCAGAGTTTTGGAACAGAAGAAAATGCTATTTGTACCCCAGTCTAACGGGCTGGGGTACTAATGGGCATAAGCCCCTCGACGGCGGGCCACTACCACCCACAGTAATGCCCTCGGGGCTGTTATTGACCTCCCCTCAGCCAATTAGAATGTTCAAAGAGCAGTCGATCCGTATTGGTATTGCCAGCATTATGAACATTCTCTTTTCAGAAGCTGACAGGGAAACAATAAGGCAATTTACAAGTAAGATTATTTTCAACAAGACATTTCCTCTCTGGGAAGACCTTTGTTGGTGCAACATGCTGTTTAACACACGAAAGAGGCAGCTAAAACATTGCAAAATGGTTTCGATTTCCTATAGAGAAGCTGTTTACTTTACATGACACCTAATGCATGTGAAATCTGTTCCAGCTCAAACTATTTCCAATTGATATACGTAACTAATGAAGAAAAGCATTTTATTTAAACACTAAAAAATAAAACCACCTTTTCATTTACTAATTCATTTTATCTATTCACTTTACTCACAATTTAAGTATAATTTTTTACTTCAACACCAAAACAGCAAAACATGTATTCCTACTGCCAACATGTGCTAATAGCCTTATAAAACCCGGGAGGGAACATTATCTCTTGGGATAATGACCCTTCTCCAACTTATGGTCTGAAGACTATGATATATTTTTTTAAGTAGTCTGGCTTTCATCTTTTCTCCTGAAATAAGACAAGACACAAACCCAGTATACTCCCTTTACTAGCCTCAATTCGGACAGTCAATCAGTTGAGGTTTATCCCATAGTGAACCTAGTCCACTTTTAGTCAATACTTACTTGACATGCAAAACCCAAGCCCAGGTTTTTGCATGGTAAGTTCAATACCAGATTGGCCCAGCTCCTTCTTTACCACTGAGCTACCAAAAGGTAATGATAATTGCACCTTTTAGTATTTATTTTCATCAGTGAATAACTGGTCAATTTTATTATTTCCCCATAGGTCAGCACCTTGAAGAACTGCTGATTGTGCTTAGGACTATCCTATTCTTTCTTAATTAGAGTCACTGCCAAAAGTGTTTTTTTAAGAGGTCTGAACAAGAAAACCAGCCACTCCAGAAGCAAAGAGCCACATGGTGCTGGCTGCAGTCCATGAGCTAACATTTGTTTTAGGGGTAGCAAAGGAGACCACAGTGGTAGCAAGGGAGACCTCAGGGGTCACAGTTGCGACCCCTAGCAAACGCTAAATGACGTGCATGGAGTGACATCATTTAGTTTTTGCTGGAAGTGGCCGAGCGGGGGAAGCACTCGTCGTTGCTTCTGTGAGTACCGTAGTGCTGCTTGAAATCATTTGGAAAGTCTTTATTTTATTTCTATTTTTATTATAATTGAGCTGATCCCATGACGCAATGACATTAGAAATGCTTGGCATAAGAAAGGGCAAAGCACCTCTGCGTGAAACAACCTGTGTAACCGCTTTTCCTTGGGGAATGCGAGGGGCCGACCACCAGTTAAAAATGGGCTGGGGAGAATCAAAACCTGTCAAAAAAACAAACAACATGGCACAACCTGCACTGGAGGAACAAGAACAACCAAAAATGACCAGCTATTTTTCAGTGTCTGTCGCAATAAATGCAGCAGGGGTAAGGCAGCAACCATCCTTACCAGCTACTAGCGTACCCCGTGTTTGATAATAACAACTCTCTTCTTAACCTTTGCCCAAATTTATGGCATGAGTCCTTGGAGGACATTAGGCTGGAATTGCCGTTGGAATGAGTCACTGTGGAAGATGCACCAATTTGTCAGCCACGCCTGCCCTGCCCTGGCCACTATTGTTAGGGCTTCGGTTGTTAGATTAGACGATGGTATTCATTGCTCCAGTTTATTAGCACCATCTATCTATTCTTTGTCTGAGACTGCAGAGTTTAACCCAACATTAAGGGGGCGATTCATGGAACAAATGTGCGCCGAAAATCTTGGTGCAAGCGATTCTAGGAAGGGCCTGCGCGTGTTTTTCCCTGGATGTGCACCAAATCGGTGCGTGGCGCACACGGGCGCACACGTCATTGCAACATCCCGAACGCCGTGCGTGACGCCCACAGGGAAAGCGCACAACATCGGCGCACACACCAAAAAGGGGGTGGGACACGGGGTGTAACACGCGGAATGGGGAACAACGCATGAAAAAGAAGGGGGAAGTACTGCAGGGAAATACACGGAACGCCCACACGCATGCGAACAACGCGTATTCATGGAATCGAATACGGGAAACCCGTGCACGCTAAAATACAGGTGTCAGCACGTCTGCCACACGAAGGCAGGCGGAAGCGTCCCCACGCACAGTATAAAAGTGCGAGCAAACAACAAACAAGTACATACAGCTACGATGAATGCCCCATTTGTTGCAGCACTGATCGTGGGACACCGCAGGAGGAGGAGAATAGCCAGGGCTTGCATTTTTTTCCCCCAGACTAGCCTTTTTTGGGATTCCTGACGACCAGGTCTATGGCAGGTATAGGTTTCCACCTTGTATCATCCTGGACCTGGTCAGGGAGTGGGAAGATGACCTTACATCCCCCATGCTGTGCTCCCAAGCATTGAGCCTCTTGGAGAAGGTGCTCAATGTCCTGCATTTTTTGGCCAATGGGTCATTTCAGCAGACAACTGCCATAGTGGGGGGGTCTCACAGGCCACGCAGTCACGCTGCCTACACCAGGTGTTGGCAATCATAACTGTGCGACCCTTAGTCCGCAGGCACATATACATGCCCAGAACACCCGCAGAAAGGCAGGCCGTGGTCCAGGACTTTTACAGGGTGGCACACTTCCCCAAAGTGCTCGGTGCCATAGATTGCACCCATGTGGCCCTACGTCCGCGTAGGGCCACTGAGCACATCTATCGAAACCGCAAGCACTGGCATTCCATCAATGTGCAGGTCGTATGCGATGCAAAGGGAATCATCACCTTTGTCTATGCAAACTACCCTGGCTCCACCCATGACAGTTTCATATACAGAACGTCTGCCCTGAGCCGGGCCCTAGAAGCTGGGCAGCATGGCGACACATGACTCCTAGGTGAGTACAAATGCCTGTGCACATGCATGCATGTCACACACAGACAAATACACAAACCCTAATAATCACAACCATTATCACCTCCCCAGGGGACAGTGCCTACCCTCTGAGCAACCACATGATGACGCCAATCTGGAACCCCACCACACCACCTCAGGTAAGATATAATGCTGCCCATATTGCAACCAGGGGCATAGAGGAGCGCACATTCGGAGTGCTGAAGTCACGCTCCCGCTCCCTTGACCGCTCTGGTGGGCAGCTACTATATGCACCCGCAGTAGTGTGCAGGATCATTGTGGCAGCATGTGTCCTGCACAATGTTGCAACACGGCAGGGTGTACCGTTGGACATGGTGGTGCCCCCACATCCCCAACCACAGGCACAGGTGCTGTCCATGGGAGGGGATAGGGCACGTGGCAAGGCAGCCAGGACCCAGCTTGTGGCCACATTTTTCACCTAAACGCCCACCCCTGCAGAGTGCACACAGGCCTGGCACATACCAGGTGACAATTGATTATGACAAAGAGACAGTCAACTGTCACAACCTTACCACCCTGAGAATGTTGCAATGGAAGTGCTACATTGTGTGCATCCCTAGCTACTTAAACCTAACCAATCCTGTGTGACCAAAAGGACACACATGCAAGGTGTGTATCACCCACCCCCCGCAAAACAGGCCATGACAATCCCTGGTCTGTCACCCAAACCCTCCCAACCCACATCACCCTTGTCTACACACCATGACATGGCATGCAATAGCCAAAGCCCAACACATGACCAATAATATACAAAGTGATAAATGGAAAGTGGCTTGAGACAATGACGCCTGACATGGAATCAGATGAAATGACTGACCAACAACCTCACACACATACCAAGTCATACACAAATGCTTTCCACCAGTCGTAGCATGAACATAACACTGAATGCCTGTTCACATGCACATTGGGCAAGGCAAAGTCCCTACTCTCGAACACATGTGCTGTGTGTGTCTCCTGCAACACACTGCTCAGCACACAGCACAGTGAGCAGCCATTGTGTTGCATATACGCCTTGAGCATCACATGAAAAGGAATAATTAAATAAATAACCAATTGACGCATGTACAGGATCCCCAAATGGTCATAGATCATGCACTGCAGGGACACAGCGGGCCCCAGAAGGCAATCTGTGTGCACCAGTGGCCATGGAAGGGTGGTTGTGCATGTGGTGGATCATTGTGCAACTGTGTGTGTCAGTAGGGACATGCACTCAATACATGCATGTGAAATCAAGTGACCCTCAGTGTCCTGTACACATCAAATGTGAACATTGCCCATGTGTACACCACAGCATGTCAAACCACACCAATCCCGACACCTGAAAAGTAAAGACAACACAGGAACAGGCATTGACCAGCAGAACACATTATGTACATAGTACCCCACAATTACAATGTCAGAGTGCCCATAACATTGTAGCCCAAGCCAACTGTCCAACAACAAAAGGCTCTCCCTCATTTACACATCACCATGACATACTGAACAACTGTGTCTGGGGTATGTAGCCTTCTTCCTTCAAGTCTTCCTGGCTACAGGATCACCCTACCCCTTGGTCTCCATGTTCCACCTTATGTGTAAATAGGGTCCAGCCCCGTCAGAGGCCACCTTGACTGGTAAAAATACCAAATCGCAGAGAACTCCATGGAGGCAAACCCACAAACCAGGGAAAAAGCCTGTAGGCACCAAAATACCCTGGAAGAGTCTCCAGTAGATGACTTGAAGTAGTAGAAAATGTCCTAGCACATGTCCAAGCACAATGATAGAACAACCAAGGTAGCACAGTTCAACAATGCTCCAACAGGATGGGTACCATGTTCGGTACATAATATACAATGATGATGCAACAACTGATGGGTAGTGTCACAGCTCCGGTGTCCAGGTGCAGGAGTAGCACAAACCAACCACCCCCTCCGTGGTCTGGGCGCCTGCAAGGTCAATCTTACACGGCCCTCTGAGACGCCGGCGGGGAAGGAGGGTCAGTGATATGTTGTTCAGACATGCATTGGTATTCAGGATAACCGGAAAGAGGGGCAGGAGATTGGAGTAGGATTGTCAAGTGAAAGTAGGCAAAATACGAAAAACAACTATTGACAATAACACATACTCAATCAGACAAAACATGGTCATCATGCACATTGTACCAAATGAGTCAAATGCAAGCCAAAGAGAGACTTATCTCTGGGGTGAGTGCTGGCCTCCTGCCTGCGCACTCTCAGGTCTGGTAACAGGAGCAGTTCAATGCTGCAAAGAGAGTGTGAGTTACTAATCTGTGTGTGTTTACAACACACACACACAACACCATTCATGCCCCAAAGTAAGTGACTCCTCTACAAACAAACACTCTTGTCTGCTGCTTTGTACCCATACGTTAGCTTGCCCCTGTGATGGTTCATACACTGTCAATGCAGTAAGTAAGTAATGGGCGTGCAGGAGATGCGTCAAGAATCACACATCATACAATGTTCCTGGATGAGCAGCTAGACACGTATAGCGAGGTGTGACTTCAAGTCAAGTTGTGTTCTGGCATCCGCAGATTTCAATAGGTAGTGCACGTGTCAATTTGCACATGCCAATGATATGCACTGCACACTAATCTGTGCCTCGCTGGGTGTCCCTGTGCGCTGCATCAGTTTCTGGCTATGAACGCTACTGCGCTAATAACTCTGCTTCAATGGAGCAGAGGGGAATCGGGATATGTTCGATGGCCTCTGCGTATTCCCCTGACAACTTGTAAAGCTACTTGTCATTCGGCCCTCACTGCATGTTAGCTGTACTGTGCGCTTCTCCAACAATGGCTGGCAAAGCTCCCCGGCACTGGTGCTACTTAGCATGCCTGTGCAAGTGGCCTGGTGGAAGGTTGGCTGTGGTGTGGCCACTTGTACTACTCACCTTCCTTGGAGCTCCAGGAAACACGTCTGCTTATGTCGGACGTCTGAGCACAAGCCCTGTGCTTCGGCTTGCGCACACATGCGCACGTCTGCACCAACGAATGTGGGCAGGTTTCATCATAACTTGGCCCTGTGCCTGCTGGCAAAGGTAGTCTGGATGCTCATTTTCCCGCTGAAAGGGTATAAAAGATATTACCAAGGCTGGAAAGTTCCCTGTGTGTGTGTCTTCATGCTGGTTGTCACTGGGCCAGGTTACAGACCCACATCCAAACTCCTTGCACCATCAGTGTGACTTTGACAGGCAAAGGGTGCAGGCTACTGTCTACAGCATGAAGTGCATCAAGCACATATACAGGCAAGAAAAGAACATACATCACAATCCACATCAATTAATGGAGATATCAATCATGTACTCACCCAAATTGATTACAGAAATGGGGTGGATAAAACAAAACCAATCCCCACTAGGGGTGTTAACACAAGTAGTACAGCAACAGACAGGCCACAGTTATGACGAAAGTCCAAAGCCCTTGTGTAATAGTTTGTTACACCGAACCATCCTAGCAAGCCCATGGATAAGGAAAGCAGGAGTGGCCTATGTGAGTCAGGACCCAAAGCTTCAAACACATACACGAGACAAGCTTGAAGGGCCCAGCTGGAACAGACAGTGGATGCTTTCAAAAGCCACAAAGCACCACACTGTCACATGAATGCACAATAGACAAGCGATTTTAAACTATATTAACTAATTAAATTAACTATGAGAAACCTATATTACCTTATTAAACTAACTATCAAACACAATATTAACTAACTAAACTAAAAAGAAACATCAAAAATGGCCACATATGACCCGGGGTGGCACCCAGGAGGGGGGAGGTACAGGGTGCACCTCAACACCCACATGCGATGATGTTGAGACAAAAAAAAGAAAACCTCCATGGGCTCAACGCCTGCACAGTCCGACCTGTGTGGAAGATATCTCGTCGTCCGAGTCAGCCTCTTCCTGAAAAGGTAGATGTGGCACAGGAGCCTGACCACGCCTAGGCGCAGCTTGCCCCTCGTCGGCAGCAAGTCTGCCGGACGGGTGAGCCTGGTTCTGAGCAGCGATGACACATAGGTCAGCATGCAGAACCTCCCATGATACTCGTGATTCCTCTTGCAAGGTAACACGTGTAACACAGAGTTCTTCCTGCGTGGCTTGGCTGGACAACTGATGCACCTCCCGGCAAGCATGTAGCTCAGCTGAGATGGTATGCTCAAGCTGTGCAAACCTCTCCTCTGAGCGCTCGCTCTGGGACATCAATAGCATACCCAGAGTGGATCTGAGGGAATCATACTGAACCCTCAGGGCCTCCATGTGTGCCTGTGCGTGAGCAGCAATTGCTTGACGCAAAGACACCATTTCAGCCCGGCGGGCCCTGTCTGAGGCCGCCATGCCCAGTCTGAGCAAGCGGGCCATGGACTGTGCCACCCGCTGCTGGAGTTCCACCTGCCTAGCAGGGGGTAGCACAGATTGGGCCACACGCTCCATGCTCTCAGCAATATTATCAATTGCTGCCCCCGGTGTTCTGAATTGGCAACCATGGCTTGCTCCCACTCAATATACCCCAGTGGCGCGCGGCCACAGTGTTGCTTGGCTTGGTACCTGCGGGGCCCAAGGCGCCGACGTCCTTGTTGGGTTGGCACCACCCGCGGCTGCAGGACTATATTACCCCGTCGACGTGATGCCCCAGGCACATCACCAACTGGTGTGGAGGGTGACCCTGTGTCCTGATCCACCACAGGCGGAGGTCCCACCACCATCTGGCCTCTCAGTGCAGGTGTCGTGGACAGAGGAGCGTCCACATCAGAATCACTCACCCCTGACGAATGGACCCAATGCACATCCAACTCGATATTGTCGTCAGAGTGATCATCCGGGCTTGACTCATTGCCAGCCTCAGACAAGATGGTCTGTAACACATGTGGGTTCTCATGGTCTACCACCCCACGACCCCCACTTGTGCCGGGTTGCTGGTGTGATAGCGAACCTGTGTCTGGCATGACAACACCATCCTCTGGCTCCATTGCGTCATCATCTGGAAAGTGGAGAAAAATGTATGTTAGTACACATGTCTGTTGGGTGTTCTGACCCACGTTTGGACTATTAGGCTACAACATTTGGTGCTGTGGGCTTAGGAAATCCAAGATGGCCGAAAAAGCCCACATTGGCGCCAGAATCTGTGAAAACCGCGCAGTTGTGCACACTAAAATGGTTGCCTAACTTGCCACCCACCAATGCAAGCAGGATGGGCCGGGGTGCCATGAGTGAAATGTGTGCCAAAGGTAAAACCGCACTTTAAAATCACCTTTTGTTTCTCTGAATGCCAGCTCAAAATGCCTATTTGCAACACATCCAAAAATCTCACTGAACACCAGCGGACATCTGGCAGAATAAAGTATTGTGGGCATACAAAATCTGGAAAGAGGATGAGCCTAAAACAATGTTCATCACAAGACTGGCTGAGCTGTGGATTTCAGCAGTTTAAGTAAATTTGGACTGAAAGACACTAAAAATCTAAATGTTTAAAAGAAATGAGTGACCTACTTTTGAGTGTCACATAGGCTGCAATTGTTTAAATGTCATAGTTTTAAACTTAGAATCAGCATTCTAGCTGCATATGTAAAAAATTGTTAGTTATTTGAATGCAGAAAACTGGGGAACAGAAATGACATGTGGCTAAAAACTGGCTTAAAGAGATTCCAATTTTGCCTGGCAACTACCCCCATCAGGAGTGAAACTTGATTCACAAGTAACTTCCCAGGCCTGGCTGTTTCCTGCAGGCCACACTAAGGATATGCCATCTCTCTGATAATTGAATTAAGGGGAGCCCCCACAGAATACAGGAGCTCTGAACAATGCAACCCCCTTCACCCAGGCAGATGGTTTATTGCAGATGTCGTAAAACAGCTTCCTCTTGGCAGAAGCTGGGAGGGGCAGGGTCTCTGAGCTTGGCAGAAACTGGAAAGACTGGTTTCTGTACCATGTGACCTGAAAAGACACACCCCTGCGAGCCAGAATATGGTTTTAGAAAAAGATGAATAACTCATAGAGCGGACTTGTGAAAATTATTTAAATGATACCATAATTCTTGTGATTTTTCTGCCCACATTTTAAGACGTGTTAGGACCCGGTGGTATGTTCAGGGGGGTTTTAGCGGAAAAGAGGATATTACTCAAAATGTGTGCATGTGAAAAATCTGACACTTCATCAACTAATGTCCATACTCCTTGAACACATGTGTGTAAATTTGGGTTAATGTCCGAAATTGCAAAATCAGTTAAAAAGTGCAAATGTTGCCATTTCTGAATGCAAGCCCCCAGGAAGAGCAGATTTGGACAGGGTATACCTCCTGTGATATGTGATGGGTGCGTGTAATTTTAAACAAATGTGTGCCTGTGCAAATATGTTTTTTTTTATCAAATATAGATTGTGTGCAATTTGACAGGGGAGGATCCTCTGACCCATAAAACCTACAGCATCACTCTGACACAACTTAGCTCCCCCAATCAGGGGAGAAATGAAAGCTTGGCCAATGATAAGTGGAGAGGGGTAGGGTCTAGTGATGCTGCACACACACCCATTTTCAAAACACATAAAAGCAGACAGACAGGACAGATAGGGACCTTCAAATCCATTTGCTGCGGGACGCTCTGCCGGGGAAATCCATACTTTACCTCCATCAATCTCTAGAGAAAGCTGTGCAGAAAGATCCAGACTTCAAATCAAAAAAATTGTCTTTTTGAACTTTAAAATTTCAAATCCGAAAAACAACCTTCACAAAATCGCTCATATCTCCGCGACCGTTTGTCTTAGAGACTTGCAGTAACTTTCCTCAGAAAGCTTAGAATCGTGGCTTTCCTACGAACCTAGAACCGCATTCCTACTCCCGATACTTTTGCCGCAATCGCGAAAAACGCACTCGCGAATTTGCCGCGATTTGCAAATTTCTCAACGTGTGAAAACAGCAGTTTTCTTGCTTTCAGTTGTCAAAAATTTGTTTAACTTGCTAGTTACACCCTAGATCCTTGCTAAAGTGAGCCTGGACTAATATTAACTTGATACCACTCACCCTGAACCTCTAGAGGGAATTAAAAGCATTTTAGCATATTTTTCACTTCATTGCCAACACATATCAAAGCATTTTGGGCCTGTGTGTAAACTTCTGTAGTCTAAGTTGCTGGGGTGAACTGAATTACATTTGATTGCATTTCTGAGAACTGTGTGCTTTCCTTCCATTTCCTTGCATTGCATAAATGGGGGAGGAGATTGCCAGAGAAAAGTGATTACATTGTTTTGTTGAAATCATATTGAGTATTTTCTGTATTGCATTTTCATTCAACATACATCCATCTGAACTTATATAAAGCATTCTCTACCACCTTCTTCTTCTGTTCCTATTCACAAGTGTGCTAGTGCCAGACTATCCATTATTGATTACTGCTCAGATTCAGTGTGATATCCAATTATTAAATTATTATAAAGTGTGATATATATATCTATTGTTTAAATTATCAAATAAACCTTTTAACTTGCAAAACAGAACTACTTCTTGGCTCAGTGGGGTCAGGGGGATTCAAAGAGAGGGGTGTTATATAGGGGTAGTCATCCAGAACGCATGAACTGGACATAAAGATATATCAATAAGGGTTTCCATTCAGTATCCCAGACTAGGCATTGACTTAGCTGTAGTGTTGAATTGAATCCTCTTACAAATTGGGGGCTCGTGCCGGACGTTTGGATTAGATCTATCACTTGTGCAGATTAATACAGTGTGCCAGCTGACCAGATACACATATCCGGTCGGATCACCACGCTGTGTTACGCTGTAAAGCACTCCTCAAAGGAACGCTCTAAGAAAAAGGTCTGTTTTGCAAAAATAAAATACTAATTTCTGTAAGTCAGGACAGAGACCAATCTCTAGAATGACGACCTTAGTAGACATGAAACTAGCCAGAGAGCACTTCTTACATAAGTTATTTGTGAGAGGTGAGTGGACTCACCAGGACCGCATGGTCTGGTTGCAGGCCATCACGCAACAGGTCACTGAAACAGGGTCAGATATATGGGGAGATCAGGGTCCCCTACATGTGGCCCTGAGTGAACTATACATGGCTCCTAAAGCTAAGGATGAACAAGACAAGATGGTTAGGATAGCGGCATACCTGTACCTATATATGGGAGACATGCAGGATAAATGTACTGAAAGCCAAGATCTGGCGAATAAGCGACAGATGGCGTTAGAGAAGGTCCAATCTGACCTGGTCTCTTCTGAGCAGAGGCTGCAGGGGAGCCAGGAGTCAGAAAATGAGAGTAGACAGCACATCATTAAAATAAAGAGGGATATGGACATCCTGCAAGAGGAAAAGGCTGACCAGGATACCAGATTTCTGGCTTTGCAGAAGGAACGCCAAGACAGTTTGGACTCCCTACTTCAGAGCCAGAAAAAGCTGGAGCAACAGATCAATTTCAACAGGGCATGCACAGAGCAGGTAGCCACCCTGCAAATCCAACTAGACAGAGAGAAAGAGGAGGGCAATAAACTGATCCTTAAAGACCTGGATACCCAGGCAGAGTTTGATCAGGAGCGCCAGAAAGCTGGTGCCTTCCAAAGGCAAAGGGACGACCTGGCGTCACAAATTCAAGCTCTTGGTCAGGAAAGGGACACCTTAGGCCAGGAAGTCTGCCACTTAAGGAGAAAAATGGAAGAAAATTACCTGGCCCACCAGGGACTGGGTGACCTCCAAAAAGAACACCAGGACTTGCTAGAGCACACCAGGAGGGTGGAGGATGCTCTGGCAAGAAAGGAGCAGGCCAATAGGGACACAGCTCAGGAGGTAACCCTCCTGCAGCAAAGACTGGCCCAGTGCTCCAGGACCAATCAGGAAACGCAGAGAGAGAATGAGGCTCTCTGCCAGCACATGGATAGGCTCCAACAACAGGTAGCGATGCAGGAGAGACTGATAGAGTCTAGTAAGGTCTTAACTGAGGAACTGAAGGCGCAGGCTCTTGCATTGCAACAGGGAGCAGGGGCGGATAGAGATGAGGTTCGCTGGGAAAGAGAAACTCCTGAGCATAACCCCAGGAGCCCTAGTACCAGAGGCCTTTATTTCTCTCAGTCCCTGGACTCTGCCACCCCCATGTCCCCTGGCGCACATGAGCACAGGGCCACAGGGATGGCAGATTACTATCCAGCCAGAAGCATGGGGCTCATAGGCCAGTACCACCCAGGAATGGAGGGGCGGGCATCCGGGTATGGGCACCCAAGCTCAGTGCAATTTGATGGGGAACCCCAGGAGAGTAGGCCCATTAAGGGCATCCTGAAAACCTCTGCCCAGTTAGGTCAGTGGGGGGGGTACCCATCAAATCCTGGCAGCAAGGAGGGATCTGAAGACTCCTCTGAGCGGTACAGGACACAGGAGACCAGGTCCCCACATTCTGCCAGCCATTCCCAGGCTCGCAGAATCCGGGAAAACCTGGAAGAACAGACGGGAACCCCTGGGAGCAGTGCCTCTGAGTCAGAAGATGAATGGACAAGGGTTACCCAAACCAAAAAGGCCAATAAGGCAAAAAGGGCCTTGATTAAGGACCCATTGAAACAGATTAAGGCAATCAGGAGTGTCATCACGCCTTATCAAAAGAACGCCAAGTACTCTGTTTGGGAACACTTGGAGCTCTATGAGCAAATGATGGAGGCTTTTCATTTGAAGGACAGCCAAAGCTGTATCCAATATGTAAAGTGGACATTCTCCCCAGAGTACTCCAGTTTCTTTGCAGGGCTGGAGGACCAAAATCATTTAAGATGGTCCACCTATAAGGCGGCCATCTTGAAACATTTTTCTACTCATAGAAATCCTCAAGAGGCTCGCAAGGCAGCCTACAATTTACAATGTGGGGAGGATCAGGCCCCACAAGAATTTGTGCAGGAGTTAAAGCGTGCTTTTGCACAGACCACAAGAAGGGTGCGCACGGATAGCAGAGAATTTATTAATACGTTTTTCCATGCCTTGCCCAAATACATAATGACCCAGCTCGTGAGGGATTTTCACGAGAAAAGATCTTTAGACTGGGTCATTGAACAGGCGACCCGGATCTATGAGGTGCAGAAGCCCATAGAAAATAAAAGCAATACCCAGAAAAATCCCAAAACCAACAGCACCCCTGCTGCGGCCAAGGTGGCAGAGGTAAAGGTTGCCCCCGTTTTGGATTTGGAGATGGGGGGCCTAAAAACCTACCTGCACCTAATAATGCTAGGCCCAGAAGGTCCTCGGGCCAGTCACAAACAGGGAGTCAAGGAGGTAGTCCCACAAATGGGGTCCCTCGCTCTCCTGACTATGTAAGTCCCCGTTACAAGGGAAATCGACCCATCCTGGGTTATGTGTGGACTCCTCCAGCCCAAGGGGGGGATCCAGCCAAGCACCTAACCCAGGGAACTTCCCTCCTAACTTCCCACCAGAGGGCAGAAATTCTCCAAATCCTGGGCAGAACTTTTTCCCCAGGTATCCACCCAACTTCCAACCCCAAAATCATCCATCCTTCTTTCCCCAATTCCCTGAGCCCAGACAACCTAATCCGGGAGAGGGGAGGCCAAGGGTGGAGGGGTATCAAAATCTTCCCAACCAGGGGTACTACCAAAGAAGGGATAGCTACCCTTCCCGGGATCAGCACAGGGGAGAAAACAGGGCCCCGTATCAGCCTGAGCGGGTTTCCCAGTTAGAGCGCCAGGTTCAAAACATGGCGCAGGATCTGGGTCACATACTGAGGGCTCAGCAGAACCCTCAGATCGGCATGCCAGCGCAGCACGCACCCAACTCTGGACCTGGTGCCCCAGAACAATGACGGGGGCAGCACCCCGATAACTCACCGGTTCCCAGGGAGGAGGCACAAAGGGAAGGGGGGTGTAAAGCCTTAGAGGAAGCTTCCTTCCTCACTTGTAAACAGCCCCTGGAAACCCAGGAACCGTAAACAAAATCTCTTGCCCCTGAAAGTCTGCCTCCTAAGGAGCAGAGGGGGGGTAGGAGAAACAAAAGACCCAAACAGACTCAGTTTGAGGAGGAGGTACAGATCTTCCAATTTGAGGGAGAGGGATCCTCAGAGTTTCCTGGGAAAAGGATCTTCTCCTTCAGAGAGGGGGGAACTCCTCCCAAAGAAAAATGGGTCCCTAGGGATGCAAGTCCAGACTGGGTAGATGTGGAGACTGAGCTACCGCCGCCCACCATCTCATCCCAGAACCAACAGCAAGAAAATCCCCTGGTTCAAACCCATCCTGGTGACTGCCTCCAAAAAGGGGGGGGCGGCCCGGAACCGGAGCCAGGGGAACCCACAATGGCTCTGATCTCCCGTTGCCAACTTTTTCTTTCAGATTCCCAAGGCTCTCCACAGAATTCTGCCCAAATCTCTTCGCTAGCGATGTCCAAAACTAGAAAGTTAGCCCACCAGTTGTCCAAAAATGTGCATTATCTGTGCCCCCTTGAGGAGAAGGAGGGAAGATACTATGCCCCGGTACAAGTACAGGGGCAGGGTACAATTTTGGCACTGGTGGACACTGGATCTCAAGCTACCCTTCTGTCCAGAAGGGCCTTTGATGAACTGAATGCAGGAAGGGGAGGGAATTACCAAATTCCTCTCACCTCACTTCCTGGACAACTCCAGAACTTTGACGGGAAGGAAATTCCCGTTGAGGGGACTGCAGACTTGGACATTAAAATTGGGCGACACAAGTTGAAACACCCGGTCATAGTTGTGACTCAAGAGGGCACCCCTTGTTTACTAGGGAATGACCTCCTGAGGAGGTTGTCACCCTTAATAGATTGCGTAAACAAGGTCCTCTGGACCCAGACTAGCCGACCAATAAAATTAAAACAGAGTGTCAACCATGTTAGTTTAAACGGCACCTGCCACATGGTTGAACAAAAATCTGACCAAGTAGAATTTCACTTCCAGAATAGCCAAATTCCAGACGTTACAGTAATAGCAGTAGGACAACAGACTGGTGATGGGGGGTCCTCTCTATTTCTGAAAATCAACCTTCCTTCCAGTTTAAGGTGGTATTCCACACTGGAAGGAAACACCCTGAAATTCTTTACCAATCCACAATCAGAAACTCCCACTCCTATAGTCCAGAAAGATGTGAAATCAGCTCAGAGCCTGGCTGATATTCAGCAAATTGGAGAGCAGTGGTTCATCCCGGTCCAATTAAATGATGGGAAGGACTCTGTTCTCGCTCGAGTGTGTGTGAACAACGGTAAGAGCTTCATCAGCGAAGCCATGTTCCGCCAACTCCCAAAAGATCCAGCCATTCCCACATTCAAACTGATAGACAAATGGGAAATGGACCTGGAAGCACCTAATTCCAAACAACTCCTGCCAAGCAGGTTTATGCTCAAAATCTCCATTGGCAACAAGAGCATAGTCCATAATTGTTGGGTCGTGCGAGACGTCACTGCCGCCTTTTACTTAGGCAGTGACATTCTCAATCGCTTTGCCATTAGTTTGGACCTAATAAACTTCAAAGCTTGGTCCCGATTAGCGGATAATCCCATGGGCTTTGATGATCCGGAAAAAGCATTTAGGTCAGCTCAATTGCTACCTTATGCAGTTGAAATTCAGATTAAAGAGGAAGTCACCATCCCAGAAAGGACCCGGCAATTCTCCCTGGAAGTGAAAGTTAAAAGAGGACAATATCCGCAAAACCCTGATGCTTACATACATCTAAACGCTTCTCTCCAACAGCAAGGTTTGGGGGTAAACCCAACACCATTAGTCAACATAGAACATGACACCATTCTAATAGAGGTGGATAACAGCGACTTAAAGAGAATTACTCTAGCCGCAGGCACCATTATTGGAATGGCGGTTGATGACCGACATTTTTCCATAGATTTAGGTAATGAACTGTTAGGGCCAATCCCCAAGGACTGCTTGACAGTGACAGTGATGACAATACAACACCAGACAGGATTTTTACCCGGCATGGGGGGAACTTCCTGGTGTACACTTCTTGCCCTTATGGTAAGGAAGATGTGACTTGTGACTTCAGGAGGGATGAGGTGATTTTCCAGGTCCATGAGGGCTGCCTTTCCCACCTGAAGCCTCCAGTCCAAATCAGCACTCTGACCAGGGACTTCTCCACCCAGCTGGAGGAGGCCGCTGAAATCGCCAAACCAGAAGTCTTTCCAGGCTTCAGGCAGATGGTGGAAGAGAGAGTCAACCTAGCTGATGCCTGTGTGACTCTGGAACAAAAGCAAAAGTTGAAACAAGTTTTCTTGGATTTCCAAGATCTCTTTGCGGTAGACTCATATGACTGTGGTCGCACTGACATCCATACAACAACAATCCCCACGGACCCTGGCATGACTCCAGTGTTTGTGAAGCAATATCGCTTGCCTCTCGCATCAATGGAGTCCCTTACTGAAATAATTAAGAACCTTGAGTCCCGGGGAATAATCCGTCCAGTCCACAGCACCTTCAATAATCCGGTGCTGGGAATATTGAAGCCAAACGGCCAGTGGAGACTCTGCGCCGACCTCAGGGAGCTCAACAAACGGGTCCATAATTCCCGATGGCCTCTGCCCTACATTGACCAAGGGCTGGCCCAGATCCAGTGGTCACAGGTATTCACTGCAATAGACCTGACCAATGGATGCTGGACTGTGCCTGTCAGTAGGGAGGACCAATACAAGCTGGCTTTTACCTTTGGGGGCCAGCAGTACACATGGACCCGGACTCCCTTCGGATACCTTAACTCTGGTAATGAGTTCAATATTTTCCTACATAAGGCCATGCCCGACCTGGGTGCGAGGGGTAACCTGGCTTATGTAGATGATGTCCTCATCAAAAGTTCATCTGTGGAGGAAAACATAGCGGAGATCCGTTATGGTCTGACGCAGTTGAGGGCCGCCGGAGCAAAACTTTCCTTTCAGAAAGCACAGTGGTGTAGAACCTGTGTTAATTTCTTGGGGCATGAGATTACTCCTCAGGGTCTCTGTCCCCAGGAAAAGAAAGTGGAAGCACTTCAGAAACTGAAAGACCCCACAACTCTGCGGGAACTAAGGAGCCTCCTTGGACTGACTAATTACAGCAGAAAGTTCATTGAGGGCTACGCAGAGATCACCAGACCCCTGATTCATCTCCTGAAGGGGGGGGTCAAGTGGGAATGGGGTCCAGAACAAGCTGAGGCGGTAAAACAACTCAAAAGAAGCCTCTCACAAGCGCCTTGCCTAGCTTACCCTGTCAGAAACAAGGAGTTCTTCCTGGAGACGGGGTTCTCTAATACGTGCTTGACGGCAGTATTATACCAAAAGCATGACAAGGTCAATAAAGTAATCTCCTATGCGAGCAAAACTTTATCCTCTGTGGAGGAAAAATTCAACGATTGTGAGAAGGCACTCCTGGCAACGGTGTGGGCATTGAAGAATTACCGCCCGTTTATCCAGGGGGAACACATCATAGTAGAGACTCCACACCAGCCTCTGCAATATTTCCAAAGTGATAGAATCCGGGCCGGAAATCTGAGTAATTCCCGAATTACTTCCTGGATTCTGTCAATGCAAGGCTTTCCTGTGGAGGTCAGATATGGCCAAAACAAGAAGAGCCCCTCGCGCAAGGTCTGGCTGACTTGCATGATTGTGCCAGAGAAAACTGTCTCGAGGACGAAAGTCTAAAGACCAAGGACAACATGGAGGCATACCTTAATTCCCCACACAAAGTCTTTGAAGAAGACAAGTGTGAGGGAATGCCCACTGTCTATGTGGATGGATGCTCTTACCATATTGACAACAACGGGGAGAAAGAACTGGTGGCCGGCGTAGGGAATGCATGGGTGAAGGAGTTTCCAGAACCCTCCGCTGGATACAAAATTGGTCCCCGAAGTAGTCAGGTGGCAGAATTGATGGCTGTGCATCAGGCCATCCTCACTGCTGTCCAGCATCAACTCCGCGAACTGGTCATAATCACAGATTCGGATTATGTACGGAACGGATTCGTGGAGCACCTGGTTAATTGGAAAACCAGAGGCATGTTGTGTGCTAACAACAAACCCTTGAAACATGGGAAGTTGATCCAAAACATTGATGATCTGGTCACCTCGAATGAGATGACCATCTATTGGAAAAAGATCAAGGGTCATTCCAAAGTAGAGGGACCAGACAAAACTGTAAATGACTTAGCTGATCAGCTGGCCAAAACCGGGGCCATCCAAGGGGATCTAATTGAGATTGAGTCCCTATTGGGGGAAATCCAGGTCACTGCTATCACTAGGTCCCAGACAAATGCTCACAACGACCTTTCAATTGCCCAATGGAGTAAGGAGACCCCTGATGCTGATTTGATTACCGCTCAGAAGGGGGATCCAATAATTGGTAAATTTTACCAGCACATTGAGGACCCTGAGAACTTTCCCCTGACGGATACCGATTACACTGGGAAAGAGGACCTAAGAGTGTTGATGAAATGTCCAAAAATGTTCCGGATCCAAGACGGTTTGTTGGTAAGGAAATCCAAAGCTGGCCACGATCAGTGGGTGGTTCCTACCTCATTCCGAAGCCTGATGTTAAGTCACGCCCATGATGCGGCCACCGCCGGTCATAGGGGGTTTCACACAACATTGGAAATCTTAAGAGAGGTTGCATACTGGCCACACATGGGGCAGGACCTTGACCAATACTTGAAGGGGTGTCTTGTGTGTGCACAATTTCAGCCATCATCCCTCACGCACTGTGCGCCTCTCCAAAAGAGGGGGATGACACTGCCATGGTCAGATTTACAAATCGACTTTGTAGGCCCTGTGATTCGCTCTGCTAGGGGGAATAAGTACATGTTGACTGTGACATGCTTGTTTACCAAGTGGGTGGAATGTCTCCCAGCCCCAAATTGCAAGGCAGAAACTGCAGCTGCCCTGATGATTAACCACATCTTTTCCCGTTTCGGTCTACCTCAAAGGATTGAGTCAGACAGGGGTAGCCACTTCACCAGTGAAGTAATGACGAAGATGTGGGAGATACTGGGGGTCAAAAGGAAGTTGCATATTGCTTACCGGCCAGCTTCTTCTGGGGCAGTAGAGAGATATAACCGAACCATTGTGAGCATATTAAAGAAGTTTGTGGCAGATTCAGGGCCAAGTTGGGATATCCGATTACCTCTGGTCCTAATGGCCATCAGATCTACCCCTTCATCTGCAACCAAAATGTCACCATTTGAGTTGATGACTGGGCGCAAGATGGTGCTTCCGCAGCATTTGCTCTATAGGACCCAAGAGCAGACACTGATAAATGCCTCCACTACTCATGAGTATGTGGAGAATTTAAGGAAACACCTCCAACATGCTTTTGCTTACGCTCAGCGGAATCTAGAAAGATCGGCTGATAGCATGAAGACCCACTATGACCTGAAGACTTCCAGGAAGGAATATCAGGTGGGGGACCGGGTCTATCTATACAACTTCCAAAGAAACCAGGCAAAACAGCGGAAATTCTTGCCTACATGGAAGGGACCCTTTGAGATCATCGACAAGATATCCCCTGTGGCCTACAAAATCCACATCCCCAAAGGTCCTTTGGCAGCGGGGGAAGACAAGTGGGTCCACATAAACCAGTTGAAATGTTGCCATCCCAGGCACACTCTGCAACAACTGGAGGAATCCTCTGGAATCCTAGCGGGTACTGTCTCAGACTAATTCAGTTCCAACCATAAAACATACCACATCTAGTCTCTAAAATATTGTGATTTGCATGAAACTGTCTCTTAGTTATACTGTTTTTTTTTCAAAATAAGAATGTAATGTTTCGTTATGATGAAATGCATATGCTGCCCCACTATCTCAACAGTGGTGGAAAAATGTCTATGAATAGGTATTGCCGCTCTTCCTTTGTCGTCCTAGGAGAAAGAAAACCTGGAGACCGGCCAAGGAGGATGATCCGGAGACTGGGAGGATGACGCAAGGGTGCCCAGGGTACCGCCCAATATTCCCATCAGGACCGGCGAGGAGAACCGATCGATCCGACCGGATGGAGGAAAAGATGCTGAACTGTGCCATTTGCAGAATTGGAAGAAGATTATGCGGACAGACCAGTGTGTGGGTCAAAACCCTTGTGCACCCGACTCCCCATCGACTCAAATTAAAGGGGCAGTCACGTGGGGGGATTTGTTGGGTGTTCTGACCCACGTTTGGACTATTAGGCTACAACATTTGGTGCTGTGGGCTTCGGAAATCCAAGATGGCCGAAAAAGCCCACATGTGCGCCAGAATCTATGAAAACCGCGCAGTTGTGCACACTAAAATGGTTGCCTAACTTGCCACCCACCAATGCAAGCAGGATGGGCCGGGGTGCCATGAGTGAAATGTGTGCCAAAGGAAAAACCGCACTTTAAAATCACCTTTTGTTTCTCTGAATGCCAGCTCAAAATGCCTATTTGCAACACATCCAAAAATCTCACTGAACACCAGCGGACATCTGGCAGAATAAAGTATTGTGGGCATACAAAATCTGGAAAGAGGATGAGCCTAAAACAATGTTCATCACAAGACTGGCTGAGCTGTGGATTTCAGCAGTTTAAGTAAATTTGGACTGAAAGACACTAAAAATCTAAATGTTTAAAAGAAATGAGTGACCTACTTTTGAGTGTCACATAGGCTGCAATTGTTTAAATGTCATAGTTTTAAACTTAGAATCAGCATTCTAGCTGCATATGTAAAAAATTGTTAGTTATTTGAATGCAGAAAACTGGGGAACAGAAATGACATGTGGCTAAAAACTGGCTCAAAGAGATTCCAATTTTGCCTGGCAACTACCCCCATCAGGAGTGAAACTTGATTCACAAGTAACTTCCCAGGCCTGGCTGTTTCCTGCTGGCCACACTAAGGATATGCCATCTCTCTGATAATTGAATTAAGGGGAGCCCCCACAGAATACAGGAGCTCTGAACAATGCAACCCCCTTCACCCAGGCAGATGGTTTATTGCAGATGTCGTAAAACAGCTTCCTCTTGGCAGAAGCTGGGAGGGGCAGGGTCTCTGAGCTTGGCAGAAACTGGAAAGACTGGTTTCTGTACCATGTGACCTGAAAAGACACACCCCTGCCAGCCAGAATATGGTTTTAGAAAAAGATGAATAACTCATAGAGCGGACTTGTGAAAATTATTTAAATGATACCATAATTCTTGTGATTTTTCTGCCCACATTTTAAGACGTGTTAGGACCCGGTGGTATGTTCAGGGGGGTTTTAGCGGAAAAGAGGATATTACTCAAAATGTGTGCATGTGAAAAATCTGACACTTCATCAACTAATGTCCATACTCCTTGCGCACATGTGTGTAAATTTGGGTTAATGTCCGAAATTGCAAAATCAGTTAAAAAGTGCAAATGTTGCCATTTCTGAATGCAAGCCCCCAGGAAGAGCAGATTTGGACAGGGTATACCTCCTGTGATATGTGATGGGTGCGTGTAATTTTAAACAAATGTGTGCCTGTGCAAATATGTTTTTTTTTATCAAATATAGATTGTGTGCAATTTGACAGGGGAGGATCCTCTGACCCATAAAACCTACAGCATCACTCTGACACAACTTAGCTCCCCCAATCAGGGGAGAAATGAAAGCTTGGCCAATGATAAGTGGAGAGGGGTAGGGTCTAGTGATGCTGCACACACACCCATTTTCAAAACACATAAAAGCAGACAGACAGGACAGATAGGGACCTTCAAATCCATTTGCTACGGGACGCTCTGCCGGGGAAATCCATACTTTACCTCCATCAATCTCTAGAGAAAGCTGTGCAGAAAGATCCAGACTTCAAATCCATCAATCTCCAGAATCCAGAGAGGCTAGAGAGAGAGCTGACCCAGATCACTGTGAAGTGCAGAGACCAGACCAGAGTCCAGTCTAAAACCTGACCAGATCCGTGGCGAGGCCCATTTAATTCAAGAATATAGTGTGAGTACCTAGCAGAACTGTGCAGAACCAATCTCTTAGTTAGAATAATCTAATCCAAGCTATTTTAATCTAAGTAGAACTGTCTCCTAACTGTCACCTGTCATTTGTAAAGCTGTCACCTGTCATTTTCTAGTTGCAAGCTGCACTTGTCTTTTTGAACTTTAAAATTTCAAATCCGAAAAACAACCTTCACAAAATCGCTCATATCTCCGCGACCGTTTGTCTTAGAGACTTGCAGTAACTTTCTTCAGAAAGCTTAGAATCGTGGCTTTCCTATGAACCTAGAACCGTATTCCTACCCCCGATACTTTTGCTGCAATCGCGAAAAACACACTCGCGAATTTGCCGCAATTTGCAAATTTCTCAACGTGTGAAAACAGCAGTTTTCTTGCTTTCAGTTGCCAAAAATTTGTTTAACCTGCTAGTTACACCCTAGATCCTTGCTAAAGTGAGCCTGGACTAATATTAACTTGATACCACTCACCCTGAACCTCTAGAGGGAATTAAAAGCATTTTAGCATATTTTTCACTTCATTGCCAGCACATATCAAAGCATTTTGGGCCTGTGTGTAAACTTCTGTAGTCTAAGTTGCTGGGGTGAACTGAATTACATTTGATTGCATTTCTGAGAACTGTGTGCTTTCCTTCCATTTCCTTGCATTGCATAAAGGGGGGAGGAGATTGCCAGAGAAAAGTGATTACATTGTTTTGTTGAAATCATATTGAGTATTTTCTGTATTGCATTTTCATTCAACATTACATCCATCTGAACTTATATAAAGCATTCTCTACCACCTTCTTCTTCTGTTCCTAGTCACAAGTGTGCTAGTGCCAGACTATCCATTATTGATTACTGCTCATATATATATATCTATTGTTTAAATTATCAAATAAACCTTTTAACTTGCAAAACAGAACTACTTCTTGGCTCAGTGGGGTCAGGGGGATTCAAAGAGAGGGGTGTTATATAGGGGTAGTCATCTAGAACGCATGAACTGGACATAAAGATATATCAATAAGGGTTTCCATTCAGTATCCCAGACTAGACTAGACATTGACTTAGCTGTAGTGTTGAATTGAATCCTCTTACATGTCAGAAGCACATAACCCACACACACATAGACATCACACAGACAGCCAACACATGAAGCAGACATGACACACACAAATGTGAACCTGGCATGCATGCCAGGTCACTTTGACATAGCATCAGGGACTAGGCATGTAGAACAGTGTAACACGGCTCCGAAGTGGGTTGATGCAGTGCAGAACATGTGTACGTTATCCACTATCTACATGAACAAGTACATCATGATGTGTATCAATTAACTTGAAGGCAGTGCAAGGGCAAGTTCAGGCATCACGTGCAATGTGCATGCAATGTGTTGCATGGCTACAAGCAAACCCCCCCAAGTGAAAATGCAGGGATGCATTGCATGGCAGCAAAAGGGTGACCAGAGACCTGTGTATTGGCAGACAGTGGTGGCTAGCATCAATTGCATCATCTGAGTCAACTGACAACACATCAGATGATGATGGGACAGAAAGCAGGACACATGATGACCCCTCAGTAGTACAACCATGTGTGCAGAAGCCGCTACACCAGTTGAACAGAGTCAGCGGGCCTGAAACGGGGGAAGGCCTGTGCCCCGCACAGACTGTGACACCCTAAACATGTGTGTGATGCAGGACTGAGCCAGAGTGGGCATGGAATGGATGATCAAATGCAAAGAAATGATTATCATCCTGGACAAGTACTGCAATGATCATCCAGTCAAGGAGACATAGGTGCATGCATGGCATACACATGGAGCATGAATGGGAACTCATGTCCCTGCAGAGCATCTGCCACCTGCACATTCCAAGTGAGACACCCGGCATGAAGTGCAGAGGATGTACCCCACTGCTTGTGTCTGGCACGTTGGCTGGTGGAAGCTTGCATGCACACAGGAGTCTTGAACAGGCCATTGCAGTACGCCAACATGATGCACACCTGTGCAATGTTGAAATTGGGGTGCAGGGGTGGTGGACGGGCAAGGGGGCATGCCTACGTGGATTACCCACATGCATGCAGAGGACACATGCACGTCAGTCATGCAATGACATAGTCCCAGTGCTGAAAGGAAACACACCCCAGGCTACATGCAGAAGGGCCATTGAGCTGGAACATGGACTGTAGGGGCAGCCGGGTGACTAGCATGTGAGTAGGTTGCAAGTGTGGTGGTGAAGACAGTCCCCGTCTGCTCTACATGTCCACTATCCTGCACAGCAGGCACGCATCAGTGAAGCATTGCATGACTTGCAGATGAGAGCCATGTACACATGACATGCAGTGGCAGTCAAGCACAACACATCAGACAAGCAAAACACACATGTCCTCGACGAAAAGGCGACAACACTCACTAGACGGGGCATCAAAGTCCTGCATCTCTCCCACTCCTTCAACCATTCCTGTTGGTATGAACTCCGCAATGAGTGACTCGTGCGGAGTGAGGTCTTCCTCCTCAGGTGGTGGCCCACTGCCAGTCACCAGAGTCATGTTGTAATTAAAGGCACGCTTCGCCTTAGTGCTGCTTTTGAGGTAATTCCAACGCTTCTAGACTCTTGTGCTGTGCGCACCGCATGGCCGAATGCACTCACATGATCCGAAATTTGCTTCCAGTGGGTATTATGATGGGCAGCCGTAGTTTGACAATTTGGCCCCACTAGCATGTCACGGTTGTGTTCCCGCAAGTAGCCCACGAGGAAGTCTAAGTCCTGCTTGCAGAAAGGCTTCTTCCTCGACGTGCCAGAGGCCGTAGCTGTGTCTGTGGTCCCAGCCTGTACTGCATGTGCAACCTTCCTCCTCTTGGACGCTGGTCCGGACCCTGGCTGGCAAATGCCGCCCTGATCAGTATAGGCAGTGGCACTGGTGGAATGAGCCAATGGAGTGGCAGGTGGAACATGGAGTGAAGCCCTGACTTGCGTCAGTGGCTGCTGGGTGCCCTGGAATGGACCCTGCGCAGAAACATCAGATGTGCCAGGGTCATTGACTGGAACTGTCCTGGTTGGTAGACTCACAAACGGGGTGGTGTCGGCTGCATCTGCCCCTGCACTTGCCAACACCTGGCTGGTCGGGGCAGCAGATCACATTACTGCCCTAGGGACACATGCCTCGGACAGGGAAGCCCTGCATGCACCTACGGTGTGCCTCCTGACCTCCTGGAAATCTTCCATGGACTCTTCAAGTGCCAACGCAGCCTGCGCTGGCAGACCCTGAGCCTGGGTGGTGGTGTCCACAGCTGCACCTGCAGCTACCACTACCCTTGGGCCCGTGGCAGTCGATGAAATGGACTGCCGGGTCACATGGGTGCCAGTGCCAGATGCAAGAACTGCATCTCCCGGAGCCGCAGGAGGTGGTGGCATGACTGCACCAACACGAGGCACAACATCGTGGCGAGCTGTCGCACCCCTGCCTCTTCCCCCTCTGCAGCCACCCTGGACACCCTGGAGTACCCCTACTCCCTGGTCACCCACCCACGTCCCTGACCATGCCCGCCACGGGGAGTACGCCCAGCTGAGGCACCCCTCACCTTTTCGTAGCCTCCCAGCCATGGCACAGATGGAGTAGTGCCAGCACAGATGTAGTAGTGCCAATGGGAGGTGTGCACGCCAATTGTCCTGGGCAATTGGGGTGAAGGAGGTGGGATACAAGATGTTAACAGCACCCCTGCACCTGCAAGGCTGTATGTGACCCCGGTGATTAAGTGACGGGTCACGCAATGCTCAGGCACCCCAAAACTGCTGTAAAACCGTGCACACAACCCCCGGTAGCCCACGTGTGTGGAATTAAGCTCCCGCAGTAAGCGGTGGCACCCAGGAACACGAAAAACGGGTATGCGTGGGACACTCAGGCTACTATGACCTCGAAAACGGTACGCGATACACAGAGGGGCCCGCAGTGGGAAAAATAACGTGCACGACTCACCGTCTGACTAGCGTGATGATGAAAAACATGCGTAGCCAATTCCCCTACCAAAAGAAGAGATACGTCCTTGATCCGGTGTGAAGTAGTGATGGCGCGCGAAACAACACGAAGTAGCAACACACACGTCGGTCTCCACAAAAGGCACGTACAGCGAATTGCTGGCCCCGCTCACCTTTGACCCGTGCTGAGGGAAACGCCTGCGCGCATCACATCACTTACGCGCTTAGTCCCTTTCCTCGGATTACACGCATTAACACGGGGACATACCGTTTTTTCATGTGCTGATTCACTATGCACCCGTCATGAGGGAAATGCCCAAGTGCATAACGTCACAGACGCGCTTACGCGTTAAGGGCCTTTTCTCGAATTACACGCTGACGTGCAGTTTTTCACGTGCCAAATCACTCCGTATCAAGCTGGCTACGCGTCAATACACAGAAGACCACACTCCTGCCCAGAAGGCAATTTTCCTGCCCCCCAGAGCCCTGAGCAGCCTCCCACGAGCCATCTGCTGCTGCCTGCTTGCCTCCCGCCACCGTGCCCTGCCATTTGGTGCCTGCACATCTGCCATCTGCAGGGGTCCAGTTGCAGTGACCACCCCTGCTGGAACAGGAGACTCCCGACTGGTGTTCCATCACTCCACAGCCCAGCCCCAGGACCTAGTTGCCCACCCACACCTGCCTCGGGGGTTGCCATGTCTGACACAACACCTTCCAGCACCAGTGGCCACCCCCAGCCAGAGAGGCAGAGGGCTGCCAGCTTCACTTCTGATGAAGTTGGCATCCTGGTGGAGCAAGTCCTGGGGCAGTATGATGCCCTCTTCACACCATCACGCACCGACAAGGAAGGACGGAGGAGGATCTGGACGAACATGGTGGGTGCCATCAATGCGGAGGGGGTGGCACCCCACGACATGAAACACGTCCAGAAGCGCTGGTAGGACTACAAGTCCAGGACCCTCAAGAAGGCCCAGCGCCTCTTAGACGCAGAGGATGCAGAGGGGCACCGGGGCCAGCTTACCAACCAGCAGATGAGGGTCCTGGAGCGCATTTGCCCAGTGCTTCACCACCAGATCCTCAGGATGCAGGCCCGTCTGGAGTCGAGCGGTAAGGGGCCATGCATTTTTGTGTGAAACAGGGCATGTTGCAGTGTGCTCGTAGTCATCTACTTGGCTGTTTGTGTGACATAGGCCATGTATGGATGTGTGTGTGCAGGGACATCATGGTGCTGCATGTGAGACCAGTCATGCGTGAACCACATGGATGGTGCATGTGTTACAATGCAACATGCGGAGCAACATGCGGAATGCACACATTAATGCATACCTGTCTCTGTTGTTGGACATGGATGAGGTGTGAGAGATGGGTGCTGCTGTCAAGGACATGCATGGTGTACATGTCTATGTGTCTGTGTAGCGTGTGTGTGACTTGTAAATGCCACGGATGCATGACACATGTCCATGACAATGTTTTGATTCACTGATGCAGCCTAGTCATCCTTGTGTCCACTGTGTTTGGGGTGTACGAGGCCAGATGGATGAAACTATGGTGATGTGTGTGCATGTGATCATTATGACCCATGATGCATGTGAGTTTCAAACCACCATCGTATGTTTCAACAGTTCCTTGTACATGTATGCAAATGTTCTTTGCATGCGCCATGCTTGTTTCTGCATGTGTGGTACCTGAACTGACCCATGTGTTGTGGAGGGACATGATGGAAGTGACGTTTGACAGTGGTATTACTTCCTGTAGAGGACTATTGCACAGTACCCTGATGCTTGTGTTCTATGTCTCCCTCTACACAGCGGCGAGTGAAGAAGAGGGCGGAGACGGCGCTGTGGAGCAAAGCGGAGGGGATGCCTCCACCGGCCGGCGACGCAAAGCCCAGTCACCCTCCCAGGAATTGCCATCATCTGGGAGCGAGGGGACTGGTGCGGCGTCTGCCACTATGGTAGCAGCGGAAGGGGTGGGTGAGCCCTCACAGGGGCTTGCAATGGCGGAGGACGGTGTGGAGCCATCCAGGTTGGTGGTTTGAACAGAGGAGGAGGAGGCCGCACATGGGGCCTGGTACCACTGGTGCAAGTGGTGCAGTCCAGGGGCAGGGGCAGGAGGCAGCACAGGTCGCTGTGGAGGGGCCTGTGCATGTCACTGTTCTTGACACTGTGATTGCACCACCATGCACCAGCAGGGATGCCCCATCCCAGGCCCATCCGCAGGTAGGGGGGAGGTCTACGTCATCTGACACTCATCTACCTGCGGACGAAGGCACCCGTGACCGTATGGCGACCGTCCTGATCGGTGTTGCGTTGCGCACGCATGACATTCGTGATGACGTGCATGCTCCCCATATGTACAAAACCCCCGACCATGGCCCCTCCCAGCTGTTATCCATGGTGGGGACATTTGCCTATGGGGGCTCGAATGGGAATGGGGAATGGTCCTCGGAATGGGGACTTACGGGGTCCTCCAAGGTTGGAATGATGAGGCCCAATGTAATTTGAAGGTGCTGTTAAATGGCTTGCGGCCCTGCCAGTCTCGGAACATGATTGTTTGTAGATCTTCCAAACTGCATGTATCTCTGTTTGATGGAAACATACATGAAAGGAAGAAAATATTGAGTCTTAAGTGCATAATATTTAGGGGGACAGGCTTATGATTGAAACAGAACAAAGATGGCATGTTACTGCCCTGCGTTGACAATACAAAAATTGGGTATGCAGACATAAGCATATTTTCCATTCTACCAATCTGTCTATGATTCAAACATTGTTGAGGACGAATGATTAACAAACATTCTGGTACTTGTTCTGAACTTTTATGTCTAGAGTACTGTGAAAAGTGATAAGTGGCATCTCTGATGCGGTTTGGGGAAGTGACATAGCAAAGATGTACTGGGATGACAAGATGAAGCCTGAGAAGTTTAATTGGCTCCATACATTGGACAGAGGAAGGGTCGTCAGTTATTAAAGGGATTAAGGCATCAAGAGCACCTGTTCCTGATGGTTTGGCCAACACAGTCATTAATAGTAATCCACTGCTCTGGGCAGGGCTTTTTCAAGAATTGTTTAAATTGGTCACCACCAATGGCAAGATTCCCACGAGCTGGCAGGAATCCATTTTGATTCCAGTGCACAAAAATGGATCATGGACTGACCATAATAATTATCATTCGCTGGAAGACCTACACCTACTATTGAAACAAATGAAAAAAATGTCTTAAACGCTAGCAGACTCACTTTCGAAAAGGTTCCAGCACACTGCAAAGCATTTGGACACTGCAACAACTCATGCCATATGCCCATGGCTGCGTGAACACAAGTCTATGGGCCTCATCACGACTTTGGCGGTAACCCTTAAATGCGGCAGTATCGCTATTACCGCCACATTTAAGGGTCCGCCAGATCATGACCTTAACGGATTTCCCCCCAGCTCTGAGCTGGGGGGAAATCCACAGCAAATTTGCCGATTTTCGGAGGGTTTACTGCCGGCGGGAAATCCGCAGGCGGTAATAGCGCAAATGTTCCCCATTGGGCACAATGGGGAATGAGGAATTCCTGAATGGGCCCAATGGGGAATGGGCAATAACCATTCTGCCAAACCCGTGATCCAGCGCTAATAGCGCTGGGGAGTTTAGCGGTAGGTGCCACCCAACTCGTGATGAGGCCCTATGTCTTTGCTATATAGACTATAAGGCTGCATTTGACCGTGTGTCCCATGCAAGACTCTGCGATAAGCTGGAGCACTGGGGCATTGATCCTATACTGTTGCACTTTATACAGCTACTCTATTCCTACACTTCGGTGATTGTAACATTGTCGCAGGGGGGAAACACATCTGCCTCTTGTTCCACCAATTTTGTATATTGGCACCCTTCCTATACACTCTATGTCACTGACATGGAGGAGGCCCTGCAGTCAGCCAGCAATTTCCGACCTAATCTCAGCAACGAGAGCATTAGTTGGCTCTCATACGGCAACATCACAATCCTCCTTGCCCAAACAACAACTGGCTTGCAGCACACATTGGATGGTCTATACCTATATGCAACATCAAATAATTTAGCTATTAACTTGAATAAAACCAAAGTTATGATTATTGGTAGGATGGCTTCATGCAAGTATAAACATACATGGTGTATGGGGGTGTACCCCTAGAAATTGTGACTATGTGTACCTCCCTGGGTTTGCCAGTGAGGAACCTACCCTCCGTGGCCTTCTAAGCTGAAACCTTACTGCAAAATCCATATGTAAATAGAAGGCAATTAAGTCTGCCATACACAGGCATGGTGGTTACTCTTTAGAGGGGATGTTGGAGGTATACCGCAAGTGAATTATACCTGGGATCTTATATAGTCTGTAGATACTGCCGTTGCACCATGTGAGTTGGAATGAGAAAGCAGATGTGAAGTTTCTGCAGTCCATATTAGGATTGCCAGCCACTACCCCTGTGGAGGCATTGGGGCTGGAATTAGGGCTGCCCTCTCTGCCGACTCTATGGACAATATCTAGGTGTGAATTAAAGGTTGAGAATATGCTGTTGTCTGATTGCATCATCACGAGTTGGGCCTTTGCACTTAAATGCGGCGGTTACTCTATTACTGCGATATTTAAGGGGTGGCCCTGTCAAGAGTTGGGCATTAAATGGGAGTTTTGCCCCCAGCTTTTTGCTGGAGGTAGAAATCTCCATTTAATGCCTGTTTTGGGTGCTATTAGCACGGCACAAATTGCACTTGCGCTATAGCATCTTGAATGGCCCAATGGGGAATGGGGCTTAACCGCCCAACTGCTACTTCTGATCTGGGGCTAAAAGCGCCGGACCGCATAGCGATAATGCTAATAGCATTGTGCAGTATACCAGCAAAATTAACACCCGGATACAACCTAACTCGTGATGAGGCCTTAAATCTCTAATGGGCCATGCTGTAGAGCATACAAGGCTAAAAACCAGTTAAACTACATATAGTGACCTGGAGCTTGGTGTGAACAAACATTTTGATGATATTGGACTGGTCTTTCCCACTGTGGATGAAAATGAACCTTTTTTAAGTGCCTTAAAGGTCAAGAAACTTGAGTTGGATCGGGCGCAGTCCATGTCTAAACGCACAGTGAAGAAGTGATGAACACAATATGCAACCCAGGGCTTAATTTTAGATTGACCACAGGGATATTTTTAAAAAAAATGAGAAATCCCTCTTTGACACAATTTATAGTATATCTCAGATTGAACATCCTGCCCGTAATGGAGTATGTTGGAGCGTGGAAGGGCATATTACAGGAGGAAAGATTGACGTATCTGTGGGTGTAGCATTGAAAACACATTTTCATGGAATGCTTTGCTCTAGCAGAAGAATATAGGAGAGCATGAAAAGGTATCTGTAAGATGTTTTCCTTACCACTTTTCTCTTATCACTTAGATCCCACGGGCTAGGCTCGGCATCATAAGACCTTGTACCACACTAGGCACACACCATTGTAAACTGAATAGGACACACAATAACTGACTACCTCGCAGACTCACAAGCCCAACTCTTTATATGCACCTTTTAAAAATCTGTCAACACAATGATAGACATGTATGTACACAACATATTTCAAAATCCATCAGCAAAACATAAATTCCACCTTGCATTTTGTTATAGAAAAGGAAAGCAGACAATTCAATTTCACACTGACAAAATCACAGGCCCTCATGCAGGAAGTAAATGGAAAAAAAGCATCATGGATTCAGCAACAGGCAAAAAGCCCAGCCTCCCAGCTCACAGTTCCTTATAATATTTCCTCAGAACCCGACCCAGGACATATCCTGCACATTTCTATCTACCTCCAAGGGGATGTCACTTCTTTTCCTCAGCCCCTTGTCACTTCCCACATACATGTGACAGGGCCTTCATGAATATTCCACAGCCTTATAGGAACCATCTCAACCCCCCTGACTTTCGGCAAACTGCATGCCCCTTTGACCGTCTCTTCTGGGCGCTCGGAAGGAAATGAAACATGCCATTCTCTTCCACTTCTGACCGAACGATACCCTTATTTATTTCCAAGGCCTATCCTCTTGTTACACCAGGCAAAGAAGGCTGTTCACCCTTTAAATCTATGTTATTTCTGCTTTTATTTTCTGAATCTAACCCCTGCAAACGAAGCTGTTTTAAGTTTTGTTTAGTTTATTTATTTGTAGAGCGAGCCTAACCCTGAGGTATCTGGGCGCTTGAGCATAGAAAATTGTTACAATTACAGATGAGTACTGCTTAGGACCATGTTACAGGAGGTCAGAGTGGTAGAGGCAATAATCAACAAGTCAAAAGACGAGCTAGAAAGCACAAGTTACAAAATGGTCTACGGACTAGCAGTCCTACATAAAAGTAATCAGTACAACTACAGCTTGGAGTGTGGTAGCCAATAGGAGCAAGTCAAGTGTATACATTAGGCAGATGAGAGCAGAAATAATAGTGAGCAACGTAATGAAAAACAACACAAATAAAAATAACATGGTGGTAGAGGTAGAGGTACACATGCTGAAACATTAATATGATAAATCCTGCAGAACCCCTTCATTCAAAATCACCCCAATTTCAATTCCTACTGCTACAACCAACCCCTTGCTTTTACCCTCATTGCTACACATCAGTGCCAAATCACAAACATACCACGTGTTGCAATGTTAACATCAGTTGAAATTAGTGGCATAGTTGAAATGTGTGCACACTGTGGAAATTAGTGACACTGTTTTACCCTATATCCCCCCTTCTTCTGTCATCAAGCCTTGTGATCTTCAGGAAACAATGTGAGCATTTGTTTTGCTAGATAAAAAAGCATCATCCGATCATTCTTAATAAATTAAGAAATCAGCAATAAGTGTGCATAGATTAAAGGAATAACAGAAAACAAAGAATACATAAATGAGGATACAATCAAAGAATTATAGTGAAGGAATAGAGAAAAAAAAACATCAAAAATGAAAACTGTTTAGAATGGACTCAGCATCCTTAGGGCTCAGAGGTGACATTTCACTTCACGGTGTCCTGAAATGTTCATAAATAAACGAAATGGGTGTGTCCTGAGGACGCTATGACTGTCTGTATTGTTCGCAGGCAAGCTGAAACTGTTCTAAGAATACAGACGATGTCCTGAAATGTCTGTAAATAAACGAAATGGGGGTGTCCTGAGGACGCTGTCCGTATTGTCCGTAGGCAAGTTGAAATTGTTCTAAGAACACATCATGTGTCCTGGGATGTTCGTAAATAAACTAAATGGGTGTGTCCTGAGGATGCTCTGACTGTCCGTATTGTTCGCAGGCAAGTTGAAACTGTTCTAAGAATACAGACGATGTCCTGAAATGTCCGTAAATAAACAAAATGGGGGTGTCCTGAGTACGCTATACCTGTCCGTACTGTTCGTAGGCAAGTTGAAATTGTTCTAAGAACACATCAAGTGTTCTTGGATGTTCGTAAATAAACAAAACGGGGGTGTTCTGAGGACACTAGACCTGTACGAATTGTTCGCAAACAAGCTGAAACTGTCCTAAGAACACACGCGGTGTCCTGAAATGTTCGTAAATAAACAAAATATGGGTGTCCTGAGGACGCTGTCCGTATTGTCCGTAGTCAAGTTGAAATTGTTCTAAGAACACATCATGTGTCCTGGGATGTTTGTAAATAAACAAAATGGGGGTGTCCTGAAGACGCTATACCTGACCGTGCTGTTTGTAGGCAAGTTGAAACTGTTCTAAGAACACATCAAGTGTCCAGGGATGTTCGTCAATAAACAAAATGGGGGTGTCCTGAGGACGCTAGACTTATCTGTATTGTTCGCAAGCAAGCTGAAACTGTCCTTAGAACACACGCGGTGTCCTGAAATGTTCGTGAATAAACAAAATGGGTGTGTCCTGAGGACGCTATGCCTGTCCGTATTCTTTGCAGGCAAGTTGAAACTGTTCTAAGAACGCGCGCAGTGTTCTGAAATGTTCGAAAATAATGAAAGGGGGCTGTCCTGAGGACGCTATACCTGTCCGTACTGTTCATAGGCAAGTTGAAACTGTTCTAAGAACACTCATCATGTTTGCAGACATTAAAAGTGCCCATATGGCATAGTTAAAATGTTTGACTCTATGGGTGTGATATTCTGCGGTGGTCCGCAACCCAAGACCCTATGCCCTGTCCGCAACCCCCGCAGCATATCACACCCATAGTGGCTTATAACCTTGGGATCCAAGAACAAATTTATAAGCAACAAAGTTATAAGCCAGTATGAGTGTGATATGCTGTGGTGGTTGTGGGCAGGGCCTAGAGTCTTGGGTGCATGGACAAGCCCAAATTTATAAGCACCGAGGTTATAAGCTATTATGGGTGTGATATGCTGCGGTGGTTGTGGCCAGGGCCTAGAGTCTTGGGTGCATGGCCAAGACCAAATTTATAAACACTGAAGTTATAAGTCACTATGGGTGTGATTTGCTGCGATGGTTGTACTTATTGTAATATACTTACTGTTTGGTTTAGTAACTGGAGCACATATATTCCTTGTTAATTTCTGTGATAAAAGAAATGATCATGTTAGTATTGGCATTTTGTAACGACTTATAACACTGAATAATCAACATTTTTTTTTACCCTCATATTTAGTAGATTACAAACCAGTGTACTGCGCAATTTGCTCAGTTTCTGTGTTTGTTGCTAAAATCATTGGATCTGTGGGAAAAAGAAATCCATGTTGGATTAAAAAAAAACTTTTTTTGTTATGCTACAGTCTATTTGTTTGTTTGTTTTCAGTGTTCACTTGTTGTTTCTGGCTAATGTTCTATATGTTGGCTTTTTGCAGATTTTTGGAGCAGTTCGATACCTGTTGACATATTGTAACTGTCTATTTTTTGTTATAATGAAGTGGTATTGATTTATCTATTTGGATATTGTAAAATCTTGGGGCAGTTAGATACCAGTTGGCGTAGTCTAACTGTTTATTTTTTTATATCATTTAGTGGTATTGATTTATCTGTTTAGTTGTTGTAGAATCCTGGGGCAGTTAAATACCTGTTGGCATATTCTGTCTATTTTTTGTTATAATGTAGTGGTATTGATTTATCTGTTTGGTTATTGAAAATCTTGGGGCAGTTAGATTCCAGTTGGCGTATTCTAACTGTTCATTGTTTGATATAATTTAGTGGTATTCATTTATCTGTTTAGTTGTTGTAGAATCTTGGGGCAGTTAGATAGCTGTTGGCATGTTCTAACAGTTTATAGTTTTTTAATAGAAGTTTTGTTAATGTTTAAGTACAGTTTAGTTAATACATTTTAAAATAAAAGATTAAATAAGTGTTTGTAAGATTTGCTGGTAATCTCTGCTTTAGAGTAATGGTACTATCATTACATTCGAACCATCCACATTTTTTTTAATATATATATGCAGTATAGTGACCTGCATTGGTTGTGGCTCCTGTGTGGTAGATTATACCTATTGTTGTGAAGGTTTTCTTACCAAGTGATACTTGACCATGTGTGTATCCAGTCAGCTTGCAGTTGTTTTTGGTACCATCTGCATTGTAACATAGAAGCATTAGTATTATGTATTTACTATGTGTTTGTATAAGAAAGGTGTAGCAATTATCCAAATTGCAGGTAGTACATAATCTACCATGGTTTGCATTTTGTACAAGTTGCTGGAATGGAATGGATTCACAATTAGGTATTGATACATACACAAAGCGCTCATTGGGGATTTGTTCTTGTGTCACATTGTTACAGAGAGTGCATGTATGTTTCCACATGTATGAAATCTGGAAGATTTCATTTATAGGTATGTTTTTGTTTTCCAGTACTTGTAGTAAGTACATTAGAAATTCTTGTGGATCTTCTTGTGAGTTTATAGTGAATTTCACCATTCCAGCACAGTAGTCCAATTCTTGTCTTATTCCATAAACACTATACGTGTTGTCAGGATTGTTTGTTGCGTTTCTATGAAGTACTAACATTTGCAAACACAATTGGTCTATACTGTGTAAGTAAATGTTGTCAACAATTGGTGGTAATTGAAATAGAATATTCATTGCTACATTTGCGTAGCAACTTACACCAGTTATATTTGAAAGTTTAAATGGACTAGGTAGTTCTGTATCTGAGTGTTTTTTTTTAGTTTGGCTTCCTTCTTTGAAGAAGTACCTGGTTTACTTTCCCTAATAGGTTCTTTTTTGCTTGTGGTACTTGATGAAGTATTAGTTTCTTTTAATTTCTTTGGAGGATTTGCAGTGACATCCTGTTGCATTTCTGTTTGATTTAGTTTTCTTTTACAACATTTTACTTTTTGTGGTACAAGATATGTTTTTAGATGGGGGTGTATAGTGAACAAAGTCTATTGTATTCTAAAATGCAAGGAATATCAGCGTTTACTTTACTTGCATCAAAGTTGATTAGAAATAAACCGTCAAGTGTAGCTCATGCCTTCTTTAAAGACAGTGTTACCAATGTCTATCAATGCTTTGTCTAGGGTAAGACCCTGGGCCTCATTACGACCCAGGCGGTAACCCTGGCGCTAGTAGCGCCATGGTTGCCGCCGGATTTTTACCAACTCCGCCATGTTGAATGGCAGAATTACTGCCCCATTTCAAGGTTGGCGGGATGGTAATTCCCCATTCACCATTGGCCCTTCCCATTTTTGCCCCATAAGGCTCAATGAGAATGGGGAAGGCGGTAACTACGGTGCCGCAAATTGCTGTACCGTAATTACCTCGAAAGTCCCTTTGCGGGTTCCTTCCTTAACGGCTGGTAAAACCAGCTGTTAAGGTCGGGACCCGCAAAAGGACCTCGTAATTAAGCGGTAAGGGTTTAATGGCGCTGACACCTTTCACGGCGCCGTTAACCCCTTACCGCCTAGGTCGTAATGACCCCCCTTGTGATTTATGAATGGTGACTGCGTACGCAAGAGTTAGAGAAAATTGTTCTCTGCGTACATACATTTCTTTGAAGAGAAGGAATCGAGCTGTTGAGTGTCCTATCCTTTACAATTCTGAAAGTTTGTCAAAGAGAATATTTACAAACTGAATGTTGTGACGTGGGTATGTTTGAAAGCCAACAACTGTACCCAGTGCTCCATTAACTAGTCCTTGATCCACGTCAAGGTTACGTTTAAGCATTACTCTGCAATTTAAGGATAATTTTAATTTTTTTTTCAATACAGCTGTGTTGGAGATTGAATTTTCTAAACCATTTTGTCTTGTTGTGGCTTGTTCACACATGGGTAGTGTCACACCATGTATGTCTAGTTTGCCTATGGCGCTAATTTCAATTATTGTTCGCATTTCTTTTTTTAACATTGTTTCATTGAATTTGAAACAGCTTGCAAGAGTTGGCATTGAATTTGAAACAGCTTGCAAGAGTTGGCATTAAGGCCATACAATTGACATTTTTGTGCGCTAATTGTACCATAACATCCATAGCACATGAATTATCGCCATAAAGTACATGAATGTGCCGGGTTTTCAATATTGCTTGTGCTTCTTGAGATAGTACACCAACTCTAATACTTTTTAAGATGTTGGCATAAGTGAGATCTGCAGATTGCTGCATGTTTTCTGTTAATTCTCTGTATTGGAAATGTTGCCAAAGGTTGACATTTCCTATGCTGCCAACAGTTTTACGGCAGAGTTTGTGTCCTAATATTTTAAAAATAGGCTCACCTTTCAGTGGTGTTAATTGAAGAAGATCTCCAAAAACAATAATGTCTTTTCCTCCATAGAGCTCTTCGTAATCTGTTTTGAGTACTTCTTGTAATCTGAGGTGAATCAAAGCCAACATTAGGTTGGAGACCCTGCTCACTTCATCTATTAGTAGCATATTCATTTGTTTTAATTGTCTGCGTAGTTCCATTGCAGCTTCTGTAGAAAGTTTGTAATATTCTAATTTGTTTTGGTGTTCTACTGGCAGGAGCAGTAATCTGTGTAAAGTGACACCGCCTATTTTGTAGGCAGCTAAACCTGTGGGGGCAGTGACGACAGCTGACGGTTTGTTGTTTGTCAATTGTTGAAGGAATTTGCTGATTATTTTGATTAAGAATGTTTTGCCAGCACCAGCTCCACCACTGACATACAGTAGTATAGGTTTGTAATTTTGGCAGGTGCATTCTTTATTTTCATGTTGTACACCATGTGCAATGTCTTTTGTTACTTCTTAAAAAATGGTACATTGCTCATTGTTTAGTTTTGATTGTAGTATAGTTAAGTCTTCTTTATCTTCATAGTGACACATGGGGCCTCATTACACGGACGGCGGTAACCATGGCGCCATGGTTGCTGCAGGTATTTTACCGATTTGGCCTTGGTGAATGGGGGAATTACTGCTCCATTCCAAGGTTGGCGGGGCGGTAATTCCCAATTCATCAAGGTTCTTCCCCATTCCCATTTGAGCCCCCATAGGGCTCAATGGGAATGGGAAGAAGCAAATAACGGTACCGCTATTAGCGGTACCGTTATTTGCCCTGCAGTCCCTCAGCGGGTCCCTTCCTTAACGTGTGGTCTTGGCCACACGTTAAGGAAGAGACCCACTGAGGGACCTCATAGTATGGCGCTAAGAAATTACCGGCACCGGTGCCCTTACCGGTGCCGGTAATCCCTTAGCGCCATCCGTGTAATGAGGCCCATGGTGTTTTCTACTTCCGTCATAGCTAATTCTGCCTCATTTGCTATTAGTGGCTGTCCCAGTGGTTCTTGGCTTGCTGTTACAGAAGGTTGACTACTGTCAGGAGTGTCCTTATCTAGTTGGGCCTGGAGTTCTTTTTCGTGTTTCTGTTCATTGTGCAACATTGTTTTGTAGTGTGTAAAGTTTACATCAGTCATAGTGCTTTCATTTGCTTTGAAAGCATCTTCGTAGGAGTCATAGTTATCTAGTATTTCTTTTTCTTTTCTCCATGGTTTAAAGAGTTGTAGCAGGGACATGTAATATAGTTCTTTATGTTGAGGAGTTTTTAATGACCATTTGATATGATTAATGAAATTTGGTTTGGTGAGTTTTACTAAGCTGCCTTCACAATTTGACACTCCGAGGCCGATTCATGGAGTTAATGTGCGCAGCACAAGTGTGCGAAAGCGTGCGAATTGCAGCGCAAGCGCGAAAATCGCAGCGCAAGCCGTGAAAGCCACGCACATCGATTCATGGAAGTCCGTGCGTTTGTAAATCCTGGGATGTGTGCTAAAATCCTGCGTGGCGCACGTGGGTGCACACGTCATCAAACGGTGTGCGCTACACGCACAGCGAAAGTGCACATAGCGCAGCGCACACAACAAAAGTAGGCGGAACATGGGGCATAACACGCAGAATGGGGAACAACGCGTGAAAATGTGGGAGTTACGGGGGAAGTACAGGAGGCAAATGCGCGGAACGCCCACACGCACGCCTACAACACGTATTCATGGAATCAAATAGGGGAAACGCTTGTGCCAAAAAAGACGCGCTAATCCGAAAACACCTACGCCAGCAGGAAACAGACGTACGCGGCCCCACGCAGCATAAAAGTGCGCGCAAACAACAAACAAGCTCGGACGCTACGATGAATATACTATTCCTCACAGCAGTGGTTGTGGGACACCGCAGGAGGAGGAGGATATCCAGGCCCAGAATTTTTACACTCAGGACCAGCCTTTTTGGGATGCCTGAGGACCAGGTGTATGGGAGGTACAGGTTCCCACCACACATAATACTCAACTTGGTGAGTGAGTGGGAGGATGACCTCACATCACCCACCATGTGCTTCCAAGCACTGAGCCCCTTGGAAAAGGTGCTCAATGTACTGCACTTCTTGGCCACAGGTTCATTTCAGCGGACAAGTGCCATAGTGGGGGGAGTGTCACAGGCCACACAGTCACGCTGCCTACACCAGGTGTTGGCCATCATGACTGCACGCTCTTCAGTCCGCAGGCACATATACATGCCCAGAACACCTGCAGAAAGGCAGGCTGCCGTCCAGGACTTTTACGGGGTGCCACATTTCCCCAAAGTGCTAGGTGCCATTGATTGCACCCATGTGGCTCTACGTCCTCCCAGGGCAACTGAGCATATCTATAGAAACCGCAAGCACTGCCATTCCATCAACGTGCAGGTAGTATGTGATGCCAAGGGAATCATCACCTCAATATATGCCAACTATCCAGGGTCCACCCATGACAGTTTCATTTTCAGAATGTCACCCCTAAACCGGGACCTAGAAGCTGGGCGGCATGGCGATATATGGCTGCTTGGTGAGTATAAATGCCTCTGCACATGCATGCATGTCAGATACTGAGTAATGTCACAACCCCACTAATGATACCCATCATCACCTCCCCAGGGCACAGTGCCTACCCTCTGAGCACCCACATGATGACGCAAATTCCGAACCCCACCACACCACCCGAGGTAAGATACAACACAGCCCATATTGCAACCCGGGGCATAGTGGAGCGCACATTCGGAGTGCTCAAGTCACGCTTTCGCTCCCTTGACCGCTCTGGTGGGCAGCTGCTATATGTGCCCCCAGTAGTGTGCAGGATCGTAGTGGCAGCATGTGTCCTGCACAATGTTGCAACGCGCCGGGCCTGCGGGTGGACATAGTGGTGCCCCCACATCCCCAACCACATGCACGCCTGCTGCGCAAGGGAGGGGAAAGGGCACGTGGTGAGGCAGCCCGTACGCAGCTGGTGGCTAATTACTTCACCTAAAATAACACCCCTGTGGAGTGCACACAGCCCTGGCGCATACCAGCTGACAATCAATGAGGATGACATAAGGGGCAGTCAACTGTCACAACCATACCAGCCTGAGATTGGTCACCTGGAAGTGTTACATTATGTGCATCCCTACCTACTGAAAGACAACCAATGCTGTGTCACAAAAAGGCACACATTTATGCTGCATGAATGACTACCCCCTTGCAAAATACAACATGAAAATAGTGCCATGTCACCCAACCGCTCCCCATCTCAGCTACCCAACACACCATGGCATGTCATGCAATGTGAAACCAAACAAATGAATGCACAACACATGACACAAGTGTCACAAAGTGCACTGTCCCAAATGGAAGCAGGCCACAGACAATATGCTGCCAGTAATCAATAACAAACAGCACACATGAACAAATACTTACCAGCAACACAATACAGCAAGACAGGATGAAACAGTGGCAACATATGACAGTACAAAATCAAAGTAGTGCAAGTCTTACAACCTGAATAAGCCAGCACATCAACCCCTTCCAACTGCAGAAGGTTGCTGTCAGGCAAATGTGTCAGTGTACTGCATACAACATGAACTGCATCTGCAAAGGAGACAGCATTGTGAAGACATGAAAAAGGTACCTGTGAATAAGGAGGAAGACATCGATGCACAAGCACATATCAATACACCATGCTTTGTTCAATACAACAACAATAATCCCCACTAGGGATGTCCACACAGTTTTGACCACAGACTGCCCAGACAGCTCATGGGAGCCCAATGTCACTGTGTAAGTCACTGTCACTAGGTCACACCCTTTGAAAGCCCATGGAAAGGAGAAGCAGGAGGGGTGTGTGTGTGTCAGGAACCCAAGCATCTAACCCAAACACAGGACAAGCCTGCATGTGCCCAGCTGGAATAAACAGTGGAAGCCACGGGAGCCACACAAGGCAACACATTGTAAAAATTAAAAAAAATTAAAAAAAATTAAAATGGCCATGTGTGGGCCAGGGGGGGGGCACCCAGGAGGTTCGAGGACAGGGTGCACACCAACACCCACCCTCGTAGATGTTGCAACAAAAAAAAATACCTCCATGGGCTCATGGCCTGCACGGCTTTGCCAAGGTGGGAGAGCTGCTGTCGCTCTCTTCACCCTCTGCTGCTACATCAGGAGGTGGCGGTGCTATGGGAGGCAGCCCATGAAAAGCCCTGGTATGGTCCTACATGGCAGCAAGCATGCGGGTGTGGAAGTTCTGGTCCTGGAGGATGATAGTACGGAGATCCCCATGCAGCACCTCACGGGCTGCCTGCATTTCTGCACGCATGGCCTAGCGTGATGCCCGGCAGCTCACCTGAGAGCGAACGTGTGAGCTGCTCCAGCTGCTGTTCTGCCCTAAAATTTTGGGAAGCCTTAAGTTCAACCAGATTCTCCTTAAGGAAATGGGGTTCTAACCTCTGGGCTTCCCTGTGGCCCTGGGACTCTACAGATATGGCTCCGCGCACAGTCTCCAGTGCCGCCCGTCGGTCCCTGTTGGACGCCAACATGTCCTCCCTGTGTGATTGGCAAATGGACTCTGTTGCCTGCTGTTGGAGCTCCATCTGCATTTCACGTGGGAGAATGGAAGTGGCCACCCTCTCCATTGCCTGAGCCATCATTTTAACTGATGCTCCCTGTTGTGCTGCTATACCGTACATGGAGTTTTCCCATACAGTATTGCCTGGTGGCGCACGGCCACCGCATCAGCGGGCACCACACCTGTTTGGGGCAAGGCGATCTGCACCTTGCTGTGCTGGCACTGCCTGAGGCTGCAGGACTGCATTCCCCCTCTGATCTGCTGGCCCAGGAACAGGATCAGATGTTGTGGAGTGTGACCCTGCATCCGTAACCGCCAAAGGCGGACTTAGCAACACTGACATCCCCATAGAGGGGTCTACTCCTGGTGCAGGTGGGTTGGACAGAACAACATCCCTGCCAGAAACACTCACCTGTGACAGCACCTAAGTCTCATCATCCGATTCAGCACCTGAATCATAGAGGCCTGGGGAGGTGCACCCAGAGACACCCTTGGACAGTATGGTCTGCAGGAGGATTGGGTTTTCGCCCACCACCACACCATGTCTTCCACTGGTGCCCGGTCGTGGCTGAGATTCCTCCTGGGTCTGCACCATCTCCTCCACCTCTACAGCATCAAGTGCGTCATCACCTGCAAAAACATGAAAGACAACAAATGGAAACAGGCATGAGCACCATAGCACACACATAGGCCTGACAAGCCAGAGATCCAGTGCATGAATAACACATGTCCCACATGACCATAAGCTTGGCATGCATGCACTGTCAATGATTTGGAAGGGGAGGCAAAAAGCAGACACTGAGGACTCCAAAATGGAAAATCAACACTTTTGCTGCATGCTGGATAGCACTGTCATCACATATTAGCCTGTGATTGGCATGGGCAATCCACATACAGATGGCACATAGCATAGCCATGGTACATTTGACAAGTACAGCCATATGTCAGTGAATGAGTACTGTCACCCATCCATGTGAGATGGACATGATGAGATGAAAAATGCAAAATAGTGTGACAAAATATGCATGTGCCACACACTTCAACACATCCAGTGTGCAATAATACAGTGATGGCAGGGAGATGAGTACATCACTGGTTGGTCACTTCAACATGACAGAACACAACAGTCATGTTCAACATTCAAACAGGGCCCACAAATTAATGTGAGCAGGCCCTTACTCAATAAGCCTGAATGGTCAAATCATTCCCATAACAAGGTAATAAATATGGGCCAATGTGGGTTGTAATCTATGACAGAAGCATGTCACATATGTGGCATTAGGGCAGAAAAATGTGTTGCAAAAATGGGAGGATTGAAACAATCAGGCTGAATGAACACTGAAAAATCAGAACAATGTTGTTGCAAGATGACAGTTCAAGGGCAACTGCAGTAATGTGGCGCTAATTGGCTACGGTGGTCAGAAGGGATACTGTCATACCCAAACCCAAGGCTGGTGAATAGTTTGGAGGAAGCACATGGGTGACCCATACCACTCAGTAGTAGACACCCTCACCTGGCACTCAATCATTACACATCACCCAAGAAACATACACATGGATTACACACACTTGCATGGCCACTCACCGGACAATGCTTCATAATCTGGTAGGTCTCCCATGCCTTGGATCTGTTCCTCTGTGACGAAGGTTCCAGCAACAGACTCATGTTCAGTGAGTTGGGCGTCCTCTGGTGGAGACCCACCGCCAGCCACCAGAGTAGAGGCATGATTGGAAGCCAGCTTGTTATTTGCTCTGCGTTTCAGGTAATTCCACCGCTTGTAGCAATCATCAGCTGTGCGCCTCACAAATCCAAGGGCACTAATGTGGTCCACGATGGTCTGCCAGTGGGCTCTACGTTGAGCAGGCGTAGTCTTACAGCCTGCAGTCACCAACATTTCACGGCTATGTGCCGACACATAGGCCACAAGTGCATCCAAGTTCGGCATCATTGAAGCTAAGTTTCCTTGACGTGCCAGAGTGTGTAGCCGTGTCTGGGGTCTCAGCCTGTAGTGCAAGAGCACCCTTCTTCTTCTTCTTGCAAGGTGGTGCAGATCCTGAGTGGTTTACGCCACTCTGGTCAGTAGGGGCAGAAGCCCAGGTCGACTGGATACTAGAAGCCTGTAAAGGCACAATGACCATAGGTCTTGGTGCAGGCATTGGCTGCAGGGTGATGTCGGCAGGGCCAGCGTCGGTGTGATGGACCTGGACTGACACTGTCCCAGCTGGGAGACTCAGAGCTGGGGTGGATTGAGATGCAGCTGCCCCTGCAGCCTCCCCACCCTGGCTTCTTGGTGCAGCAGATGACATTGCTGCCCCAGATCCACGTGGCCTGGTAACAGCAACTTTCACCGCCACACGTGGATTAGACTTGCTGACCTGGAAGTCAGCCTGGGAGTCATCCTGTGCCGGTTCAGGTGACAAAATGGGATGGTCCAACAAGGGCTGAGCTGGGATGGTGTCAGCTACGTTTCCCACAATCATTGGGGGGGGGCATATGTGTCCCCGATTGGTCCTCCACACACAGGGCTCTAGGGGCACCCTGCAAATCCTGGCCACATCCCCTACTGCCCCCACCACACCTACCTTTTGGAGGGCGGCCACCTTTGCCTCCCTTACTGCTTGGTCGCCTTCCAACCATGGCACTGATGTTGTTGTGCGTATGGGAGTTGCAGTAAACAATTGTCCTGCGCAATTGGGGTGAAAGGGGTAGGGTACTAGATGGAATTCGTACCCTAGTGCTCTTGCAAGGCTGGATGTGACCCCTGGGGGAAGATGACGGGTCACGCAATGCATAGGCACCACAAAAACAAAAGTACATGTGCACGCAACCCCTGGTATACCACGTGCATGGAAAAATGAACCCACACTATGCAGTGGCACCCAGAAACACAAAAATAAGCGTACGTGTGTTACACGCAGCCTGCGGTACGCGACACACGGGGCAACCACAGTTGGAAAATACGTGAATGACTCTCCCTCTGCCTTAAAAAAGAACGTGAAAAAGACGCGCATGCGCGCGCTGGCAACACCCCCGCCAAAAGAAGAAAAGAACGCAGTCTGAGGAAACAGGGAGTACGAACTGGAAACGTTGTGAAGTAATCGTGTGTGAACCGACAAGAAGTACAAGAAACACTCGCTCGCTCTCCACAAAAAGCACGTACAGGAAAATAGCGTGATACTCGTATCTTTTAAGCCAGCCCACACGTGCAACATCACTTATGCACTTACGCGCTAAGGCCCTTTCCTCCAACAGCACGGGTGACGTGCAGTTTTCTCACGTGCTGAATCACAATGCACCCGTGTTGTGGGGAACACCCACGTGTGTAATGTCACTTACGTGCTTACGCGCTAAGGGCCTTTCCTCGGATTGCACACTGACGTGCACTTTTTTCACGTGCCAAATCACTCCGTATCAAGCTGGCCACGCGAAAAAACACACGGAAGACCACGCTCCTGCCCAAAAGGCCATTTTCCTGCCCCCAAAAGCCACGAGCACACTCCCACCAGCCATCTGCTGCTGTCTGCCTGCTGCCCACGTGACTTGCTATTTGGTGCCTGCACGTCAACCATCTGCAGGGGTCCAGTTGCTGTGTCCACCTCTGCTGGAACAGAAGACTCCCGACTGGGATACCATCGCTACAAAGCCCAGCCCCAGGACCCAGTTGCCCACCCACGCCTGCCTCGGGGGTCGCCATGTCGGGGCAAACACCATCTGAGACCACTGGCGACCCCCAGCCAGAGAGGCAGAGGGCCACCAGCTTCAGTGAGAAGGAAGTTGGTGTCCTGGTGGAGCATGTCCTGGGGCATTATGATGCCCTCTTCGGAACATCACGCGCCATCAAGGAAGGACGGGAGAGGATCTGGGAGGACGCAGTGGTTGCCATCAACGCGGAGGGGGTGGCAACCTGCGACATCAAGCACGTCCGGAAGCGCTGGGAGGACTTCAGGTCCACGACCCTCTACAAGGCCCGGCGCCTTGTGGAGGTGGGCCGGGTCAGTGTATGTGGAATGCACACATGAATGCATTCCAGTCTCTGTTCTTGGACATGGAGGGTGGGTGAGGGATGGGTGCTGCTCTCATGTACATGTATGGTGCACATGTGTGTGTGTCTGAGAAGTGTGTGTGTGACTTTGAAACGCCATGGATGCATGACACATGTCCTTGATGATGTGTATATTCACTCATGCAGTGTGGTCACTGTTGTAACCACTGTGTCTATCCACTGTGTCTGTGGTGTACAAGCCATGATGCATGACCCTCCGGTGATGTGTGTGCATGGGATCAGTGTGAGCCATGATGCATGTGAGTTTGAAGGCAACATTTTGGTTAAAAGAGGCCCTTGTACATGGATGCTGATGTTGATTGCAGGCGCCGTGCCTGTTTCTGCATGTGTGTTGCATGCATTCACCCATGTGTTGTGGAGGGACAGGATGGAAGTGACATTTAAAAGAGCCACTCATGTGTTATTGCTTCCTGTCTAGGGGAATATTGACTGTATCCTGATGCTTGTGTTCTATGTTTCCCTCTATGCAGCGTCAAGTGAAGAAGAGGGCGGAGACAGCGCTGTGGAGCCAAGCGCGGGGATGCATCCACCGGGCGGTGACACAAGGCCCAGCCACCCTCCCAGGAATTGCCAGGAGCGAGGGAACTGGTGCCGCGTCTGCCACTACAGCTGTAGCGGAAGGGCCGGGTGAGCCTGCACAGGGGCTTGCAATGGCAGAAGACGGTGTGGAGACATCCAGGTTGGTGGTCACACAGAGGAGGAGGAGCCCGCTAATGAGCTGCACATGGGGCCTGGTGGGGGTAGTACCACTGGTGCAAGTGGTGCAGTCCAGGGCCAGGGTCAAGAGGCAGCACAGGTCACCGCAGAGGGGCCTGTGCATGTCACTGTCCTTGACCCTGTGACTGCACCACCATGCACCAGCAGGGATGCCCCGTCCCAGGCCCATCCGCAGGTAGGGGGGAGTGCCACGTCATCTGCCTCTCCACTACCTGCGGACGAGGGGTCCCACGACCGTATGGGCTCCGTCCTGGTGGTGTCGCGTTGCGCACACGCGTGACATTCTTGATGACGTGTGTGCTTCCTGGGCAGAGCACGCACGCCATCACGAACAGCAGCGTTGCGACATGGCACCGTTGGGAGGAGCCCTGGTCGGTGGGTTCCTACATGTGTCACGCACTCTGGTGAACCTCTCCTCCTCTGTGGAGACTATGTGCCAGTCGTTCTCCCTGCCGTCTTCCGGCCCAGATTCCACCAGGGCCCCCTGTGGACCTGGCCTGACCAACAAAGCCAGCTTGGTGGAGATCCCATCCCTGCCACAGTGGGAGTCGGCGGTCCAGCAGGGGTGGACACCACAACAACTGGAGACCAGCGGATGGAGGATGTGCAGGCATCATCGGACAGGGCACATGGACAGCAGCAGCAGGCTCTAGGTGGGAGCAATGATGGCTCGGGGCCATCAACATCAGAGAGGCAGGCATCGGCCAGAAGGCAGGAGAACCCTGGAATGGGTGTGTCTTCCGTGTGGCTGCGGTTGGGGCAGCGTATAGATGCGGAGCGGTTGCAGGCAGAAGAGGCACGGCTCACGATGGTCAGGGCGGAGAACTCCAGGCGGAGGGCACTGAGGCGGCCGAGTGCCTCGAGGCCATTCGCAGGGAGTTGGAGTCTCGGTGCGAACCCTCGGGGCCATGGAAGAGGACCGAGCAGGAGTTCGATGATGGCCTGGACCGGAAAATCGGGAAGTGAGCCGCCAGACTAGCCTGCCGCCATTGTATATAGTTTGTAGTTTTAGGTTTCCTTTATCTTTTTTATTCATTTGGGGCGCTTGGACTATGCCCCACCTTTTTGTATATAGTTCTTTATTAGGTCTTTTTTTTGCTAGGTTTGGGCATTTCAATGTGGGAGGGATGGGATACTTGGTTGGGTCTTTGCACAGGGGTGGCGTGCGGTGGGATTTGGGAGGCCATGAGGCCAATGATTGTGGATCATGATGACGTGTTGGGGGGACATGAGTCGGGGCCTGCTTGCAGGTGCCCCTCACTGCTGGGGGAGGAGGTTCTGGGGGATATGAGTCGGGGCCTGCTGGCAGGTGCCCCTCACTGCTGGGCGGTGGGGGTTCTGGGGGACATGAGTCGGGGCCTGCTGGCAGGTGCTGCTCACTGCTGGGTGGGTGGGGGTGCTGGGGGACATGAGTCGGGGCCTGCTTGCAGGTGCCTGTCAATGCTGGGTGGGTGGGGGTGCTGGGGGACATGAGTCAGGGCCTGCTTGCAGGTGCCCGTCAAAGCTGGGTGGGTGGGGGTGCTGGGGGACATGAGTCAGGGCCTGCTGGCAGGTGCCCCTCACTGCTGGGTGGGTGGGGGTGCTGGGGGACATGAGTCGGGGCCTGAGCCTCACTGCTGGGGGGTGGTGGTTCTGGGGGACATGAGTCGAGGCCTGCTGGCAAGTGCCCCTCACTGCTGCGTGGGTGGGGGTGCTGGGGGACATGAGTCGGGGCCTGAGCCTCACTGCTGGGGGGTGGGGGTTCTGGGGGACATGAGCTGGGGCCTGCTGGCAGGTGCCCCTCACTGCTGGGGGGGTGGGGGTGCTGGGGGACATGAGTTGGTGATCATTAGTGCAAGGTGACATGTGGGCTGGCTGGGGGCATGCCCATGGTGGATGGGCTGGATGCGGGACATGACCAGGGTTGCTGGGTAGTCCCCTGTCGTGTTGGCTGCCTGCAGGGGCCGTGGAAGGGGTAGAGGGCACACCTGGGGGGACCCACACTGCAAATTCACGTGTGGGACCCCACGCGCACCCCACTGGATACACGTACCCCACTTTGACAGTGAAATCGCGTGTGAAACTCCCTGCGAACCCCAGTAATACACGTACCCCAATTGCACAGGGCCAATCGCGTGTGAAACTTCCCGCGAACCCCCACAATGCACGTACCCCGCTCGCACAGGGCCAATCGCATGTGAAACTTTCCGCGAACCCCAGTAATACATGTACCCCGCTCGCACAGGGCCAATCGCGTGTGAAACTCCCCGCAAACCCCAGTAATGCATGTACCCCGCTCGCACAGGTCAAAATGCGTGTGAAACTTCCCGCAAACCCCTGTAATACACGTACTCCGCTCACACAGGGCCAATCGCATGTGAAACTTCCCGCGAACCCCAGTAATACATGTACCCCGCTCGCACAGGGCCAATCGCGTGTGAAACTCCCCGCAAACCCCAGTAATACATGTACCCCGCTCGCACAGGTCAAAATGCGTGTGAAACTTCCCGCGAACCCCAGTAATACACGTACCCCACTCGCACAGGGCCAATCGCATGTGAAACATCCCACGAACCCCAGTAATACTCGTACCCTGCTCGCACAGGGACAATCGCGTGTGAAACTTCCCGCGAACCCCAGTAATACACGTACCCCGCTCGCACAGGGCCAATCGCGTGTGAAACTCCCTGCGAACCCCAGTAATACATGTACCCCGCTCGCACAGGGCCATTCGCGTGTGATTCTCCCCGTGCAGCAGGGTACGTGTATTTGGAGGGCTACGCAAGGAGTTTTACAGGCGTTTTTCAAGGTTGGATGCCTGTACGCTGGTCCACTGGCCTGTGCGCCATGTACGGGATTTGTGCGCTATACATGGCTCATGGGGAGGGGTTGGGGGGTAACTGGCACTGCTGCAGGGTCGCTGTGCCACTCTGCGCCACGGCTGGTAATGGATGTTTAAGGATACTTGGCATGTTACAGCACAGAGTACAGCACTACTGCACAGGTAGCATTTTTTTTGTTGATGCAGCACCACCACATGGGTGTGGTGCATTGCTATATGTGTTGCCAGAGTCACATGGACATATAAGTAAAGACAGGCTATTCAATCAAAAACGATTTTTACATATAAGATGCAAATCTATTTTTACAGTTAAAAGCACACATGTGCACATTCAAAATGCACACTAATTTTCACCTGAAATGCCTATGTTGCAAGAGACACATTTGAAAATGAATAACTAACCTTATTAATAACTAACCTGACTAATAAAACTTCATTTAACATAACCCACTAATAAAAATGTGTCTCCACTGCAGAATTAGGCCTACTCTGAAAGTGAACTTTTAAACGCACATTCATTTTTTTTTTTCTCTGCTGCTCTGTCCACATAACTACAGGAAGCAAAGAGCTCGAAGGAACAGGAAATCAGTTTGTTACAATTGCCACTGTATAAGCGAGCCATTGTGTAGTGAGGGAGGAGATGACATGATTGATTCTGATTGGAGCAGCGTCATAGCAAGTATCATGCTAGAGGCTTTGATTAGAGTTTTGCTGCGGAAGCTTGAGGAGAGGGGGAGATCAATCGAGATCTTGCAGAGCTGGGAGAAGGACCTATTTCCTGGCTGAGGCATTCCTGCTGCAAAAGCTGAGAGTTCCACGCAATAACCCCGGTTTGAGAATGGCAGACGCTTGTTTTCACTGGGGTTAATCTTCAAGGGAGCCAAATTCAGAAAGAGAATAGCCGGAGAAAACTCATGCTGAACAGATAAGGTAATTACAGAAGCATGTGGGAGCTGTGCGAAAGTGTGCGAAACTGTTCAGTCAGTGTATTCGAGGGAGTCCCAGTCCCTTATCAGCTTATTTAATGTTACCAATTGAATATATTCTCGCAGCTCTCTGTTCATTTTATCACAAATAATGTTGTACCATTTCATTTATTTCTGTAAAAAAAAGTTAAACTGTGTTTAAAAAAAAATTCTATAATACAAAAATATCTGAAAACAGATAGCTAGTGTGCATTATTTCTCTCTTTCATTTTGCATGGGAAAAGGTTTAAACGTGGGTAGATTTTTAAACAGTGCAATTGTCATTTTAAAACAGATGTGTGCATGATTATATTCAGTATGGACAGTTGTGAGTGACTGTTTGTAGCATAGCCTGTTGGAGGTACATGAGTCAACGGGAAGAGAGACTCTCTGGACATAGTCCCATACCGTATATAAGGTAGTGGAAATTACCAAAAAAATACCACAATAGCCTATGGTGGCACACAACACTAACACTGAAAATGTGGTATCCCTAAAATGTAGGCCTGAGGTCTCTCTAGTGATCAAGAACAATCTAGATAAAAAACAAGGGATGTTGGATATTGGGGCCACAAATAAACCAACCACGCAAATTACCGCGCACATTATCTAAATAGGTCTGAATTCTGAAATAATGCAATGTATTATTGTTATGTGTGATCCAATATGAATACAGAGAGTGATTATTGCTAAAGGTATTTTGGCGGTAAGAAAATACCGCAAAGCCCCAAATATCCACAAAATACCCAACAGATGTTAAAATCCATGAATACGCTTTGCACGGAAATGGATTTTGGCGCACGCGGCTGGCGCAGATTGTCGCACGCACAGACTGTGCCTCAGCCGCGTGCGCCACTCGTGCACTGAATTCTATGAATTACCCCCTCTGTACCTACCTTTTCTTTCATCAGGTTTTATATTATTTTTGTATGTGAAGTTTTGGGCTGTGTGGTATAGACACTTGGTTTCCAAGGTGGTATTTCTGTTTGGGTAGTATGTGTCCAGCAAATCGTTTTTTAAAATGTCTTGGCTGTTGGGATCATGTTTGGCTATTGTTTCTATGTCATCGTATGATTTCAGAACTCTTTTTCTAGATTTAGCAGGACCAAGACTTAGTCATACTACATTTTCAGATTTTCCATACAAAGCAGTACCGGTTAAATGATCTGCTGCTTCATAGGAGTCACATTCTCTAAGGGAGAGCATGTGTATGCCCAAGCTGTATAATTTCTGAGACAGTGTTTTGTCTGAAGACAGGTCATCCAGACGTCTTGGAGCTCTGTTTTTTCTGCTTTGGTTAAGTATGCTGTAACATATCGTGCAACTGCAGTGGAATTATCTGCAATGTACTGCACATCTATGTTTGCATTCCATAAGTGGGCAATTATTGCATTATAATCATTGATATATTTTTCTTCTTCTGTTCTTTTTATGTAATATGTATTTTTAGGTGATTTACCTTTAACACTATGTCTAACTGAAGACATGAAGTTGTTTACTTGACCTGTTTTTGTAACTGGTCTACGGAAACCAAAGCGGCATTTGGTGTAGTATTTCCCTTTGTTTTTGTATTTGCGACAACAATGTATGCCACATTTGTGTCTTTGAAATTGTAAAATGTGTGCATGAAGATCACTATTTGTTGCTTCCGATGGAATTTCTCAAGTGACACATTTTTTTAATAAACTGTAACACAGTGGCATCATTGTCATGACCAAATTTAGGAGCATCTTTAATCCATAAAAGCATGTGGATATGTGGTGCTCCTCTGGCTTGGTATTCTTTTCTCCAAAAGAAGTGTTGCACTTCTCCAAGGGGAGGAACAGTTTTATTACAAATAAAGTGTAGCATAGCAATGAAGCGATGGTGAAAATATCTTGAAACATTAACAGGATCTAGAGAACAAAGTTCTTCAGGTGTTAGTATATCCATGTTTGTTTTGTTTTTGTTTGATATGCGTAGGAAATCATGTAAATCTTCCCATGCATATTCTGCACAACTTAATGTAACAAACCAAGTGGGTGGGCCAAGGTTTCTTATCATACAATGTACATCTCCATGACGTCGTAACCAGTCCCTTTAGTACCACGCTTGTTTGCTAATAGATTTGTAATACTTGATTGTAAAACCTCATCTTTTTGTTGCACTTTTTGTAATAATTGTGTAGCTGACATATTTTGAAAGTGGGTTCCTGATTTTAATGTGTGTGCAACTCCGTAACATAGAGTTGCTAGTTCACTTTCAAAGAGTAGGTGGAATACGTATTCCACATTTTGGCCCTCATTACTACCCAGGCGGTAAGTATTCAACATTACCGGCATGGCGTAATTAACGTTTACGCCCTGGTCCGATGCCGTAAAGTCCGGCACATTCCGACCCATCACGCATGAGCATTACGCCATGCCGGTAATGTAAACTACGCCATGCCGTAAAAGACCCCAAAACGGCCCCTACCAGCATCGTACGCCGCGCAAGGTGCACTACCGCCATCCATCACAGTGGCGACCGTAATCAGCGGTCACCGCAATTAGCGGTGACCGTAAATAAGCGGAACCGGAAGTAGCGTCATCGCGGAGGAACGGGAAAGAGCACGGCAGCCATCTTTAAAAACACAATCCATTGGCACCCTCCCCAACCAGTCTACATCCGACCCTGAGACCTGTCAAAACCCATTACCCACCCATTTTCCCACTACAAAATGCCAAAAGTTGTCAAAAGAGCCTGCGATCGGCAGCGGCAGGACCGCTTCACTCGGGAGGAACTCACTATGCTGGTGGAGACCCTCCAGGAGAATGCAGCGGTGGTCTTCTCCACACAAATGACCAGGCCGGCAATTGCCAAGAAGAAGGCCATATGGGCCCTGGTGGCACAGCGGGTCAGTGCGGTGGGAACCGGACCCCGCAACGCACAGCAGTGTCGAAAGCGGTGGGATGACCTGAGGCTCCGCATCAGGAGCATCCTCTCCGCAAACCGCAACCTGGGCCTGGCAACCGGGGGGAGGATCGGATTCCCCAATTAAACTCCAGCCATGGGAGGAAATCTGTGCCTCCACAATCGGCATGGAGAGCGTAGAAGGGGTAGGAGGGATGGAGAGAGGAGCACCGACATCAGGCGATGCAGGTAGATGCCTCAAATCAAGCCATGCAATAGTCACTGAAGTCCATTCATGTGTAGCACAATGTTGCCCTAGAGTGTAAATGCAACACATCAGCAGGAGACTGCCCACAGCCACATCCGACCTCCACCCTGTACACATGTAGTATGCACACCCTAACTGCAGGCACCCACATACCTCCATGCTAAAGCCACACAAAAAGGAGACAACCTGCATGCCCCTGCCTCAAATGTGCTGCATCTAGTAACCAAAATGATGTCAGTCATCGCGATTCCAATGTCCGCAGACCCATCAATAACACTCTCCCTCCTTTGCTCCACCAAAGGCTCCAATTCCAACCCCGAGGATGAGGACACCCCTGCCACAACACCAGCCAAGAGGGCCAAGACCACTGTGCCAACACCCTCCACCTCAGCTGTAGTGACCAAGACACCGCAGCAGCCGAAATCCGTTGCCAGTACACAGGAAGCAGTGCCATAGGCAAAACTGCTGCCATTGCAGCATGCTCTGAAAGTGACACAGAGGAGCCCGATGTCGGACCCCCCACTGACCACCATCATTCCCCCTGTCTGTCCCAGAGCAGCCCCCATGAGGATCCCACACAGGGGCATTCAGAAGAGGAGGACTGGCCATCCACCCCATGCGCTGTCAAAAATCAGCAGGAGGGGAGCAGCCCCTTCATAACACCATCTGCAATAGGCATGGGCCAGCAGAGCCAACATTCCCTGGAGGAGATAATCACGCACCAGCAACAACTCTCCTTGCTTCTGAATGAGCATGCTGCAGAATGTGGGGGGCAAGGGCAGCTACGGAACAATGTACAGAGACCCTGAGGGCAGCAATGGAGCGGAGCACTGAGACCCTGAGGGCTGAAATGGAGCAGAGCACAGAAACCCTGAGGGCTGAAATGCAGTCCTCCTCAAAGGACATGTGTGCGGAACTTGCCGCCGTGCGGCGCGTGCTCTCAGAGCTAGCCAACTCCATTCGGGACATGTGTGCACATGAGCAGGTAGGGACCTCCTCTGCTGCCAGTTCCACCCAAAGCAGCCCCATCCACCGATCGGGAAGGAACCTGCGCAGCACAGGCAGGGGTGCCCCGGGGGCCGGGAGAGGGGGCTTGCAATAGCGGCTGCCCACCGTTATCATGCAACATTAGCCACTTAGTCACAGGGTGTGTTTTGGGGAGTCCAGGGGGGAGGGGGGAGGGGGGAGTGGGTGTGTTGGGGTGTTCAGGGGGGAGGGGGGAGTGGGGAGTGGGTGTGTTGGAGTGTTCAGGGGGAAGGGGGAGGGGGAGTGGGTGTGTTGGGGTGTTCAGGGGGAGGAGGGAGGGGGGAGTGGGTGTGTCACAACAATTCACATTTAAAATACACATATTCCTTTTGCACAAATCAAATGCGTATGTGTGCTCTATTGGTGTACAGTCCACAGTGTGCATGTCCCCGACACACACAGTGCCCCAAGTGCCGTCTCCATGTCATACACACTAGCCGTGTGTGCTAGAAGCATTGGTTGATGATATCATGATGCATTTCACGCCCCTACTGTGCATCACCTCCTCCATGAGGTGCGGCCCCATCTGCACCCTCCTCATCCTCATCGTCAGGTGGTTGCAGTTCTGCGTCAGGGGGCAGGGGCACATTTCATCTGACGCACATATTGTGTAGCATGACACATGCCATGACGATCTTTGTCACCTTCTCATGGCAGGACAGGAGTGCCCCACCAGACCTGCTGAGGCAGCGAAACCGTGCCTTCAAAAGGCCGAATGCCTGCTCAATTACCACACGGGTACGTGTATGTGCACGGTTGAAGTCCTCCTCGTGCTGGTTCTGTGGGTTCCGGACTGGTGTAAGGAGCCACCTCTTCAGGGGATAGCCTGCATCACCTGTATGTGGGCGAGAATGTATGTGTCAGTCATGACGTCTAATTTGAAACATGATGTGCCAGCATGGCTTGCATCCAACTGTTACTTTGGACCACTTCTAAATGCACTCATTGATTCACACTATGCGACCGGTATATGCTCATGCTCTCATGGCCTGTTTTGCATGCCATCAACCAATGTATGCAGGGGGGTCAAGTGCCTTGTGAGTGCCCATCCACTGTGTTTGTTCATGCCGTTTGTTTTGGTGGCCTGGCACGTGTCCTGTGATGTCAATGCTCACATCATTGCAACATTGCTTCGGCCTCGTCATTACCCCAGTGAGCAATACTGATGTTTATAGGGACATTTTGGGGGCCCTGCTGTCTGTGTGATGGTGTGTTGATGTTTCTGTCCGTCATGTGCCTCCTTTGTGCGCAGTTATGGGGGACAGGCCTTTCGGTTGATGGTGTTTGGTGACGTGCATGTAGGTGCATTTCGTTGTAGTCAATGTGGTCTGAATTGGTACAATGCACTTGCAGATGGTTGTGTCATGGTTGGGACACAACCTCATTCACATGGTAGGGCTGCATACATCAGGCATTGGGTTTACTGGTGTTGGGTGAAGTTTGTGTTGCTTTAGGGTATGATCTGGCTCCGTTGTCTCTGCTACTCACAGCCAGGTGGAGTGTGCATCATCCCCCCCCCTTTCAGCCAGGTGGAGTATGCATCGTCCCCCCCCTTTCAGCCAGGTGGAGTATGCATCATCCCCCCCCCCTTTCAGCCAGGTGGAGTATGCATCATCCCCCCCCTTTCAGCCAGGTGGAGTATGCATCATCCCCCCTCCCCTTTTCAGCCAGGTGGAGTATGCATCATTCCCCCCCCCCCTTTCAGCCAGGTGGAGTATGCATTGGTACATTGTTCACCTACCCACTTCACATTTCCATGGTCATGACATTAGACTCACCGAGTAGCCAGGATCTTGGGCCTGCATGTCGCTCCATGTAGCGTGGTATTGTGGAGTTCCTCAGGACCATTGAATCATGGGTTGCTCCGGGGAATCGGGCACAACAATGTGTGATGATCCTGTTGGAGTCACAGACCATTTGCACGTTGATTGAGTGAAATAGTTTACGGTTGCGGTACGGTACCTCCATGGCATGTGGAACCACCAATTCCACATGGGTGCAGTCGATGGCACCAATGCAACCAGGTATGCCGGCTAGTGCATGGAAACCCACTTTGATGTTTGCAATCTCCTGGGCAGTCCGTGGTAGTGAGATGTGGTCGTCTGTATGCTTGAGGAGGGCATCGAGCACTTGGATCAGTGTACGTGAAAATAATGGTTGTGAAATGCCATGCAAGTGCCCCACTGTCTGCTGGTAGGTGCCTGTGGCCAGGAAGTGGACTACAGACACTACCTTCAGTAGGGGTGGGATGGCGGTTGGTGTTTCTATCATGCTGACAATGACGTTGTGTGTCATGTCTACGATGGCGGTGATGGTGTCCCGGTCCAAACGGTACAGGGTGTGGATCTGCTCAGCAGTGAGGTTGAATGGACTGGCTCTGATGCGTGGGATTGGGGGCTGCCTGCGTGGTGGCACTGGCTGTGCTGGTGGGGCTTGCTGGCCCTGCCTTGCCCTCCTTCTGCTCCTGCGTCTCCTCTGTGCTGCCTGTTGTTGTTGTTGTTGTTGTTGTTGTTGTTGTTGTTGTTGTTGTAGCACTTGCATTGCTATCAGGTCCTCCAGCCCCAATATTGCTAGTCCTATTTGTATCATTGTGGAGTGTGACTGGGTGTAGCAAGGGGTGGGGTGTGCTCTTTTTGTACTTCCTGAGCCTGTATTGCCTCCACCTGTGCTGATTCTGTGCACCTGTGGCAGCTGGGTTCACTTTACATGGCCATTTACGGTTGGTTCGCGATGGCGTAATTAGCACCATGGCGGTAAGGTACTTAACGGGCTTTGTGATGGCGTTAGGTGCATGTCCGCTTGGGTCGTGATCCGCTTAGCTTTGCGCCATGCCGGTATTTACGGCGTGGCAGGTCGCGTGCGCGCGACCTTGGTGCAGTTAGCCTGAGCGTTAACTACGATGCCGCTAATGGCATCGTAGTTAACGGTCACGGGTCATGATTGGACCTAGCGGAAAACGATGCCGGTAATCATTTACCGGCATCGTTTTTCGCTTACCGCCAGGGTCGTAATGAGGCCCTTTGTCTAAATCTGGGATCTTCACAATACATCGGTAACGAGCGGTATTCTGATGCTGTTATTTGAATAGGTCTATCATTGTACCTTCCTCCTTTGCCAGAAGAAAAGAGTAGAGGAAAAGCACGTGCTTCTATACTTTTTTCCCATATGCTGATTGGTGATCCTTTTTGTTTGTCGCATTTGGTACGTTTCAAGTGCATCTTCTATGGTGACATTAGAGTGCAATGGATGAATTGTATAATGGTCTAAAGTATTGGATACTGTAGCAGGATCTAGAAGCTCAAATTGACCAGTTTGTGGTGACTATTGAATTATTTCAGTGGTTTCCTTCAAGTTTTCTTCAATATTAATTTATTTGTAGTATTCATTGTTGTCTTTTAGATATTGCAAGGCTTGTCTAACTTTATGTAAGTCTACCAGTTGTTGCCAAATTTGTGTTGTCTTTTGTAACTACACCATTTACTAAGATAATTAAAGATTGCTCCATTGGACGTTGCACTCCCAGAGTGTGCACATTTTGTTTTAGATCTAATGGTAAGTGCACTACTTTGCCACGAATGCCTTTCACCAATTCAGAGGGAGGTAATTTAGCTGTTTTTGGTTGAAGGCGTATTATTGCTTGAAAGGGGTGCACTGTTTGAATTATGATGCGCTTATATATTGAGTTGTTGTAGGGGTTTTGGTAGTGGGAATAATTCCAAATTATTTGTGATAGCACGTGAAGGAGTTTAGTTGTTGTCAAGTTTTATAGTGCAGAAACTGCAAAGTATCAAGGGGTCAGTTATTTCGTATTCGTTTTCTGCTATAAGGTAGAGAGCTAATTCAAACCATTTAGAATCTTCATTGTCTTCTATTTTGTATGTTAGGTCTACAGTTTTTGTGCTACTTTTATAAAAAGTTCTGCGCCAACATACACACACATGGGGCCTCATTCCGACTTTGGAGGTAACCATGCTGTTATTTGCGACATGGCTGCCTCCAAAATCTTTCAGACTACGCCCTGGTGAATGGAGTAATTATCAGGCCATTCCAAGGTTGGAGGGACTGGTAATTCCCCATTCACCAGGGCCCTTCCCCATTCCCATTTGAGCCCCCATAGGGCTCAATGGGAATGGGGAATGCGCTAATAACGGTACCGTAAATTACGGTAGCGTTATTAGCACTAAAGTCCCTTTGCGGGTCCCGTCCTTAACGCCTGCTAAAAGCAGACGTTAAGGAAGGACCCGCAAAGGGAACTCGTAGTAGGGCTGTAAGGGTTTAATGGCACCGGTCTGGTTACCAGTGACCGTTAACCCTTACCGACCTACTCGAATGACCCCCATGGTTTGGTACGTCAGCAGATGTACTTTTAAATTTCAGTATTTCTTTTTTGTATGTGTGTAGTAGAAGGTTGCCATGCGTAGAATTGTTGCTAATTTGTTGTAAAGCTATTTCATTCTGTAAGTGGCTTTCACTTCCAAAATATTTTTTCTGGATATAGTCGATTTCTTCAAGTAGGTCTTTTGCTGTAACATGTAGAAGAATTGTATTTTAATTGGCTAGTGCTAAAGCAGGGCTTTTAACATAGTACAGTTCATAGACTAGATTTCTTATAGTGGAATGATGTGTTGATATCATTTTGATATGATGGAAGGTGGTTTTGAAAGTAGGTCCTGAAATGCAGGCCAATGAATGTCCTGTAGTCCTGTGTACTTGCGCACTGGACAGGTATTCATATTTTGCAGTAGTTTAATTTTGATTTTGTCTGTGCCTTTCACATACTGATTGAGGAATTGGCCTAAAGACTTAAAAGATTTTTTGGGAATGTTACACATTGACGTGCATGGCCATTTGTATACTAGACGTTCTGGTTCAGTTCAATTGAGAGGTAATTCTAAGTTTTCTGGGGATATTTTTGTAAGCAGTATTTCTTGTTCCATTACGATATTATTAACTTTTTCATAACCTCGTCCACTGCTATGTATGGCAATTGTATTTGTTTGCTTTTGTTTGTATGCTTCTTCATTAAAATATGGTTCTGTGCTTGTAGTGTGACTCCACTCACCTCCATAGATATTTAAGAAGTTATTTTTGTTGACATTTCATTTATTGAGAAGTTTTTTTTGTAATTTAGTCATTAGTTTTGTTAGTCGTTTCATTTTTTTTAACACTAAAATAAATAACTTTCTTTTGAGAAGCAGTGCACTGTCTATCAAAGCTTCTAAAATTAATTTCCTACGGTAGGTTTTAAGGTTTGTGCATGATTTCTCTCCTGTTTTTATAAGATTTTGAAGGACTCTGTGGCGGAACATTTTTGCTAAAATACTTTTTTTGGTATGCTTACTTGGTACTATATCAAGATTTATAGAAACAGTTTTAAAAGTAGTGTTAGCTGAATTCTTGTTAATCATTTTCTGTTTCGTTTAACATTTCGATAGAGGAGGCGAAGTTTCTGTACTTGAAGCTTGTTTTGTTTCGCTGAAGGACTGTATTACCTGTTTTGTTTGAACTTTTTTTACAAATTCTGCTAGAGATGGATGCTTATTTTGGACACTTCTATTTTCATTTTCTCTACTTCTGTGTTGCTTTCTACGTACTTGATATTTGGTAGGCATTCTTTAGGGTCTGTTGAAAAAAATAAATAAGGTATGGGTTGGGGTGTTCTGCAATGTATGTGTGCTGTGTGCATGAGTGTCTGAGTATGATGATAAAGATGTATGTGATGGTGTGTGATTGTGCATTGGGCAACTACAACTAGTTGGAATTGGTATTCTAGAATTTATGTGCTACTAAACTGGGGTTCAGATGACAGTAGAAAGTAAGCTAGTGGTGAGGAGAAGCACAAATAGTAAATCTAATGGTATAGAATTAAAACAGTTGTTTGTTCTACAATATTAAAATTCTAGGGGTTGAGTTATGTAATTTGTGCGCTGTAAAATGGGGATTTGTGCACCATTCTGCCTGTAAATCTCTGTTTAACAAATGGGGATTTGTGGACAGAATGGTGCACAATCTCTGTTTTTAGGTGCAGAAATAGCATGAATTAACCCCACAGTGTGTTTGAGTAATAGTAAAAATATTATGGTGGTATTTAACTTACTTTTTTTGTTGAATGAGCAGGTTTCTTCTTAGTTGTTGTTTATACTTCAAATTCTTCTGCTGCTTTTCAGGAGAGTGGTCTTCACTGCAATTGTAAAGGAAACAAAATAGTAATTTTGTGTGTTTATAGCACTGATGTTAATTTAGACATTGATCTTTATGTTTTTGTACAAGTATTGTTGTTTGATATTTGAACATAGTGTGTGCATGCAATGTTGTTTGACTATGTGCACTCTTTATATTTTACTTTAAATATGTTAGTTCAACATGCTTCGCAAATCTGTGTGTAAAAAGAAATTAAATAGCAGATAGGTTTGGAAGTGACAGTTGAATATAGCATATGGGAAAAATGACAGTAAGTTCATTTTATAGGTTATACAAGTTAAAAGTCAGTTAATCTGTTTATAGGAATGTGTAAGAATTGTACATGTACTATACAGAAAATATGCATCCCTGTAGTTTGTGTTCATGCATATAGATATGCATCTAGCTGCAAGTAGAAATCTTGGAGACTTGTACAGTATTTCTTGTAGGAGGTGCTTTCCAATGATATGACACTTGTACTCAGAGTGATTAACAGTACATTTGAAGTGCTGATCTATGATGATGGAGTTAGATGTAGAGGTCTTGGATGTGATTGGTGGATGGTTGTGTGACTGGTTAGCTATATCCAATGAGGGAATGGCACAGAGAGTGAAGTGGAAATGGTAGAAGGGCTGTCCATGTTACGATATGTCCGCGGACATGGCGGTAGTCTGCAGACATCGCGTGTTACATACAGGGATTGTGGGGTGGGGAGGCGTGCAAATGAGAATGAGCAGAGCAAGGGATTGGTCAGTAAAGTTTAGTGGGTGTGTGCCAGGAGAGTGTTTGTCAGATACTCTTGTTCCTGAGAGAAGAACAGATAGCTATGGCTGTGTGTTTCAGATAACAGATTGTTTGGATTTTGGGAGACTCGTGGATACATTGGTTGAAGGTGCATGCAGAAAGCTGTGGAGTAGCTGTAGATCTTGGATTCCCACATGTGGAAGTGCACTGGCATGGAGTACGTGGAATGAATTGGTTGGTCTTGCTACCTCTCTGTGCTACTTTGGAGACAGAGCACCATCCAGACATAATTGTAATTCATTGTGGAGGGAACAGTTTAGGACATGTGTCTGGAATTTCTTTGTAATTTGCAATGAAAGAAGGACTTGGGAAGGTCATGGACATGTTTCCAAATTCTCAAGTAATTTTTTCTCGGATTGCGCAGAGACAAATGTGGCTGCGTTCTTCTTCATTTGGTCCACAGATGGAGAAAGCGAGGCGCAATGTCAGTAAGGCTGTTTGTGCCTTTCTAAGAGATGTTGGCATGTCCTCTTTTCACAATGAAAATATTATGTTTCATAGCACATACATTTTTCGCAGAGATGGAGTCCATCTTACTTATGCTGGCAATCAGATTTTTCTGAGAAATGTACAAAATGCATTGCAACCTTTTTCGGAATTACAGCATCCATTTTATAGTAGGTGTTGACCATTTCAAGTTTTTCAAACACAAACAAACACCACCAAAAGGCTCTTTTCAGAGCCACCACTTCCTCCCAGACAAAAGTGCAATGGTTATGATAGGGCAGTACCCCAAAATTTTAGATGTTCGTGAACTGTCCGCGGACTTGTAAAAAATACACAAGGGCCTGCTCCATTTATTTTCCACTTCTATTTTAAAACTGTGAAAGGCGGCTCTGAAAAGAGCCTTTTTTTATTTTTGTTGTTTTATATTTTTTTTGTTTTTTTTTACACATGATACACTAGGAGAGGAGGGAAAAGGAGGGTAAGGGGGGACACCAACCACGGGGATAAGAAAGGGTGGGTGGAGAGAGGAAGCTGTAGGGGGGGCCTTACTTAGGTAGTGAGCAGGTCTTCTCGTGCTCTGAGACCAGAGTCTCAAAAGCACTTTGAAGTCTCTCCCCCCTGCAGAGTACTGCATCGCAGTACATAGACACAACTGTGAACCTCGAAAGGTAAGGGTCATCAGCATTGCGAATGGCCTGTGAGGCAGCTGGAGGAATACACTGTCCCACAGGAGTGTTCCTTGTGGTGACAGGATCGGAAACAGAGGATGTAGTAGAGGACGTCAACCTACTACGCTCCTCGCAAGGTACAACCTTGCGAACGGCCCCAGCGTGGAACAACCTTAGGTGTCGCTTTATAGTAGTTGTACCAAAGCTGTACGAATCAGGCCTCCCGTGACTCAGTACCATTTTGCACTGGTTGCAGGTCACTTGGTTCGCACGCGCCTTAGGTATGTTACCATGATTGGTAAATAACCGCCACACCCAAGACACACGGCAAGTGCTGGTAGTAGGGACTTCCACTACCTCATTCTCATCATCCTCTTCATTCTCCTCTGCATCCTCACTCCTGTTCCCCTTTTCAGGCCCTTGGGGAGGTGGTGGTGGTGGAGGGGGTGGGGGTGGTGCTGAGGCAGGTGTAGCACCAGGTGGCAATAGTGTAGCCATGGATGCCATCAGGTTTCAGAAATAAATCTGGTAAATCGGCAGCAAACATGCACTGTGTTCTGTAAGATAGCCAGAAACACAATGAGGATGAGATCTGGGGTGTGGCATTTTATAGGGGTGCTTGTGCACGGTTCGCGAACACCCGCTCTGTCCAGACAGATCGAACACCAAAAAAAGGATCAGAAATTCCCAAAAAGTACATAGAAAGTCAGGATTACTGTCTGGGACTTGTGCTATGGTGATTTATTATTGAAAAATATTATGGATTGCCTCAAAAGGTAGTTTTAAATTGTTCGGGGACAAGAATAGTGTCCGCAGTCAGAACACACGCTCAGCGTGGGCGCGAACATGTCAGTGAAGGGAACGGGTGTCCGCAGGACACAAAATACACTGAAACTGTTTTGCGCATGCGCGTTGGTGTTCTACGGACACTGTTCAGGTCCTGCAACTAATTAAAAGTGCGACACAAGCAAAACAAAAAGTTACGAACAGGCGTTCGTTCTTAGAACAGTTTCAATCCGCTTGCGAGCATTACGCACAGGCAAAGTGTCCTCAGGAAACCCCCATTTCATTTATTTACGAACATTTCAGGACACCGCGTTTGTTCATACAAGAGTTTCAACTTGCCTGCAAACAATACGGACAGACATAGCATCCTCAGGACACACCCATTTCGTTTATTTACGAACATTCCGGGACACTTGATGTGTTCTTAGAACAGTTTCAACCTGCCTACGAATAGCACGGACAGGTCTAGCGTCCATCGACACCCCCATTTTGTTTAATTACAAACATTTCAGGACACTGTGTGTGTTAGTTTGATTGCGGACATCCCGGACACCGAATGTGTTCTTAGAACAGTTTCAACTTGCCTGCCAACAGTACAGACAGGTAAAGTGTCCTTAGAACACCTCCATTTTGATTAATGGCGGACATCCTGAATACCAGGTGTGTTCTTAGAACAGTTTCAACTTGCATGCGAACAGTAAGGACAGGTATAGTGTCCTTAGGACACCCTCATTTTCGATTTTTTATGGACATTCCGGACACCCGCGCTGTCCGTGGTCACCTCAACTGCTTTTTAAAAAAAAACAAGAAATGAATTAGGACACAATGTCATAATTTTACATTATTATATATGGATGTTAAATTTATGACAGAGAAAGTGAAGCAGAAACTGAGACAAACACAGGAGAATTGGGGGTTTCAAGAGGATTCAAATGAGGTGAAGAAGGGATGGAAGTCTCATCAAAACGTTTTTGTTCATGGAGAGAGTTTGGGGATAATTGAGTGGGATATGGTGAGGGGGGACAGGTACATGTGGGATAATGGTATCTAGTTTTTTCTTTCAAGTGATCCTCCACAAAGTTTTTTAAATTGTTGACATTTTCCATGAGTATGTCCATTTGTTCTTCCATGTGCTGGAGAGTCTTATCCAATATTTCTTTTCGTTTACTATTTTCAATGTTTGTATGGTCTGTAGAAAAAAAATGTATATGTTAAATGTATATAAAATAATATTTATTAATTGGTTTATACAGAAAAGTGTCTACCATTAGGTTCACTATTTTCAGACATTTCCTCACGTGGGAAATGCTCCTCTAGCCACTCCAGAGTACTAGACATTTCTGTGAGAATGATATCACTTTTTTGTATCCAATACAGACATTTTAGAAATGTATGAGTAAAATGAAGTACACTTACTAGCTTCTGGTAAGGGGTGTTCTTACTGGTCTGTAGATCTGCTGTTGCTCTTAGTTGTGGAGTTTATGTGAGGTAATCATGTTGGAAGCCTATCTTTCTTCTTTTGGTATATTCGATTTTAGAACATATTGGGCCTCATTACGACCCTGGCGGAGTGGGTTTACGCCAGCGTTATTCGCGGCGGACCCGTCCGCCCTACTACGAGTTCCCGTAGCGCCATGGAGCGTTTTCCGCCTGGTTTTTCCGGGCGGAGAAATCCATGCCGCTACGGGACCTTGTTGTTAATTATGCCACCGTATTTTACGGTGGCGTAATTAACGCCTTCCCCACTCCCATTATACCCTATGGGGCAAAAATGGGAATGGGGAAGGGTAAAACGGGGGATGGGGATTTACCGCCCCGCCAAGGTCGGAATGGGGCGGAAAATCCGCCAACCCCCATGGCGCTATCGGCAGCTTTCCGCCGTGCTCCATGGTGCATTTTGCACCGCGATTTCCGCCAGGGTCGTAATGAGGCCCATTGTATTTAAATGAATGGTTGATGTGTTATATATATTGGGTTACACTTCTTATTTATTACTCAATATAATGTTTATGTGTGCTGGTTTGTGAATTTGTGCAGTGTTCATATGTTATGATGTAACAATTAAAGATATCCCCCAGACTTTTTGGGCAGTGCTGCTGTTGTCTGCCCCTGTCCGCGGACATAAGAAGAGTTTGCGGACCTCAAATTCAGTAGAGGGGGTTCAGTATGTTCCATGTTACATGTACATAAATTCACGGATATTATTGTTAAGCTGTGCTGTGCTACTAAAACCCTATGAAATTCAGTAAAAAAACGTTGTTAAAGGGACGTTATGGTTCCAAGTAAAACCAAAAAACACCTGAAATTTGCCAGTTATGGTAAGTTAAACAACCATAACTCGTGCCACCACTGTGCACTGCTAAGACTAACACCCAGGACATCAAAGATGACATCACAAATGTCATTGATGACATCACTGATGTGAGCGTTTTCTCTGCTGACCAGATGACTACATCTACCAGTAGCCCTTGCAGAAGATTTTTATCACCTGCACCTGCGGTGAGCTGCAAGTCCACCCAGCCTCCCTGATGACGTGTATTGGCACAGAAACCGGTCGGAGGAGTACACCAGTGGCCTGGAAGGTCATGCAGAGAATTGGAGTGCGCACCTTTCCTTGTTTCTTCATATATATATATATATATTCAGTAAAAAAACTTTGTATATATATATATATATATATATATATTTGCGAATCTGACCAGGGTAGTGTCAGACCTCTTTTCATTAATGGTGCTCTATGTGTTGGAGAGGCAGGCTGCTATTCCTTTGCAGTCATCCTCGGTTAAAGGATTCTGCTCTGCAGTTGACGGATGATTGCTCAACAAATCCATGATTGGGTATTCTTTTTCTTTATGTGCATTGATCAAGTCCTGATCAGGCATATCTGAACTCTGCTGCATCACTGATTGATGAATTGCTCCCTGGGATTAGGAACGTGTTACTGCATCCACTGGGATCTAACCGAGCAAGTGTTCAATAAGAAACAATTCCCCCATCACTGCTCCAATTTTGGCCAATCGATCCGCTTTGTCATTTCCTTCCTTATCTTCCCCTGATGTCCAGGAATGCCCTTGAATCACCCTCCAGTGAATTTTCACCTCATACACTGAAACAAGATTATCATTGGCCTGAATCAGTTTTCCATGTTTAAGTAGTTGTTTTGTTACAAGTGACCATCTCTCTCTGCTCCCACCCCAGTAAGTATTCTAGAAAAATATTCTGGGCATAATCAGTTGGTAACCAAAATGTGTTTTCTACTGCTGTAGATATTGCTTTATAAATTGCAGCATATTCTGCCACCTGACCACTTCTGGGCCTATTCTTATGCTCACAGGTGGGATACCTTCACATTTACCCCACACATTTCCTATTCCTGCCACCAATTATTTTTGAGGATCACCCCCACGTGGTATGCACATCCATCCACATATACAGTTGGGAGATGGATGCACCCTTCTTCATCGAAGGCCTTATGTGGTGATTGTTCAAATTAAGTCAAATGTGTTTCTAATACTGTGCCATCTGTAGCATCTACAGCTGCACAGTCATGCAAGTCAGCCAGCCCCTGAGTTACTGGACTCTTTTTATTTTGCCCAGCTTTCACTTCCACAGGGAAATCCTCTAAATGGGCCTCATTACAAGGTTGGAAGTAGCCTTGCTGGTAAAACCGGTAAGGCTACCTCCAAACGTGCAAGAAAGTCTGGCACCCTCGAATGGGCAATTACCGGGGTATTCCAGCCCCACCAGACCCGGTAATTGTCCTTTCACGTGTGCTGGAATCGGCTGATTCCCATTCCCATTTGAGCCCCATAGGGCTCAATGGGAATAGGTATGCCTGTAGCACCGGATCGGCTCATAACGGTGCCTGTGCTACAGGTATGCTCTGCTCGCGGGTGCCTTTCATTCCGCGAGATCAGAGCTGGCAGAATAAAAGGCACCCGCGAGCACAACTCAGAGTTTACCGGTCTGGATAAAACGGTACCAGCAAGCTTACCGGTACCTTTGTATCTGGACCTACAAGCTTGTAATGAGGCCCAATGTCCATGATGTAATTCTTGACTGGGCTAAGCTCCCTGATCTGATTCTTTTAAACAGCAAAAATTGCAGAGGCTGATGATTAGTTTCAGCAGTCACCCGCTCTACTTGAACAATGGAGTGGAAGTTTTTTAATGCCCATACAGTTGTCAAAAGTTCTTTTTCACATTCATGTAATGTTGTTTCCACGTGTGACAATGCTTTGCTAGCATATGCAATGGATTTGTTATCTGCATCATGCATTTGATACAAGACTACAGACATACATCAATCTGTGAACCCTATCTCCAGAAAGAAATCTTGATTCCTCTTTGGATAAGCCGAACATGGGGCCTTCATTAGACAATCTTCCATTTAGCTACCACTTCACATTGCTCCTGTCCCCATTTTCAGGGCACCCCCTGTTTCAGTAATTTATTTTTATTTTTTTATTTTTTATGTATTTTTAGAGCACCAAAAGCCCACAGGCATCGGGGCACTGTAACCAATACACAAATGACAATCCATGTAAAAACAATACAGAGACGAAAGAGGCGCAAGCCCAGGAGGGTCGGGAAATTACCTGAATAAAATAGATTTTCAAGGCTTTCTTGAAAGTTTTCAAATTACTGTCCACTGTCAGAGTAGTGGTCATGAGGTTCGAGATTTGGCTGCTTTGACAGTAAAAGATTTTCCTAGTCCTTTTTCTCGTTTGTATCTTGGGCAACTGATCCATTTTTTCCCTGCTAAGCGCATTGCTCTGGTGGTAGGTACTGGGGTATCTGTTTTTTTAGGTATAGTGGAGCAGTTTCATAAACACATTTATGGGCAATTGATCCCGTTTTAAAATGGATTCTGCCTTGTACAGGTAACCAGTGCGGATTCTTCCTGTGCTGTGTGGCGTGGTCATGTTTTGCGAGTTTGTTCACGATCCGCACAGTGTTGTTGTCTATCACTTGGCACTTACCCATGTTTGTGCTTGAGGTAACAACCAGCAAGGAATTGCAGTAATCCAATTTGGATAATACTGAGGCTCTGGCAATTAAAGCCGCATTATTATGTGATACATAAGGGCGAATGCTTCTCAAGAGATGGAGGGAGTCGTTACAACCTTTTATGGTCTGGTTAACATGTCCATCAGATGCCCAGATCCAGTTGGATTCCCAATGTCTTCACTTTATCAAGGACAGGTATGCAGTTTGCGCCAATTTGGAATGTAGAGTATTCAGTGTCTAGTTTGGCACGTGAGGGTGTTGAACCGAAGATCATTAATTCAGTTTTTTCCCAATCTATACATAACCAGTTTGTTGACATCCAAGTCGCTATGAGATGGAATGTTGTTGATAATGTTGTTGCATCTTTATCATAAGCTCCTGTAATTTCAATGAATGTGTCATCAGCGTAATTTGTGACAAACACACCTAGGTCATCCAGAAACAAACAGAGGTGCCTGACATACAGATTCAAAAGTAATGGGGAAAGGCTTGCCCCTGTGGGACACCGCACCAAATGTGGGACTTAGGAGATCGTGCATCGCTCCATTGGATTCTTGCTTCGCTATCCGATAAGAATGAGGGGAACAATTCCACTGCCTGATCCGAGCATTGACCTGAGTAGCCCAGCGTTTCTTTCAGAATGCCGTGGTCCACCAGGTAAAATGGGGTGGATAGATCTAAGAGGGTCAGAATACCCACTTTACCTTTATCAATGATTTGTAGCATATGAGACTGAAGATCTATGAGAGCAGTCTCGTTGCTGTAATTTGGCCTAACGCCAGATTGTTTGGCATGTAAGTAGTTTTCTGCTTCAATAAATGTTTGATATTGTTTGTACGCTGCTTTGTCTAGTATTTTAAGAAGGACATTGCGGTTGGTGATGGGTCTAAGGTTAGTCGGGTCTTTACGGTCAAGGTTGGGATTTTTTGTATTAGAATTTTTTCTACAGTCTTAATGCCCTTGGAGACCCTTCCTTGCCAGAAGGATGCATGAACGAACCTTGTGAGAAAAGGTGAAAAAATGTCAAGATGATTTAATATAATTTTGGAAGGAATAATGTTCTCGGAACATGCTGTGGGTCTCATGGATTGAAGTATATCTTCCATGTCACATATCACTATTTTAGAGAATTAAAAAGTGGAGCGTGACTGACTAGAAATATGATGGTCTTTGTGGCCGTTGGAGTTGTCTATTGTAATCTTGTGCTGCAATTTGTCTTTGATTTTAGTATGTGATTTGATGATTTTCTTTTCAAATGCAGACTGAACTGTTATAGTATCTTCTATAGTAGGCACAGAGGGTACTTGGAGGGCATTGGGTTTCTCCAAAGATGTTACAATTTCAAACAGTTTTTTAGTACTGTTTGATGCTTTTTCAATTTCTATGTTATCAACTAGTTTGGAAAGACTTTCATGATATTTTTTGAAGAGATGATCCACTGAGTCATCATCATATGTTTCTCACATGATTGTATTGAGGCAGGATGAGAGCTCAGCTGAGCCTGCAGTTTTGAAATTCCTGCTATAGATCTGTGTGACAGGGTTATGGGGTTTTATATGTTCATTAGGTAACTGGAGATCACATTATATAGAATAGTGATCCGACCAAATGCATGGTAGAGTTTGGTCAGCTCAAACAGTTAGGTTTCTAGTACATACCCAGTCAAGAATGTGATTTTTTATCATTTCTTGGAACAGTGTTGATGACTGTATATTGCTCATTGTTTAGGTCCCTTTCCAGTTGTATGGCTTTTTTGTCTGCTTTGTCTCCTTTCCAACCGTTAAAATCGTAGAGGAGTGTAGCCCTCTTTGTGCCTTCTAGGGGGCTCAGGAAGTGCATTAATTCATCATTAAAGTTGGGCATTATATTAGGTGGTCTATAGATTAGGATGATATTGCCGCAATTTTCCAGATTGGGAGTTATTTTTGCCAGTAGCATCTCACAATCTTGGCACAAAATAGGGGCAGTGAACACGCCTAGCTCCGCTCTTGCTATTATTGCTACACCCCTTCCTACTCCCGATTCCCTTTTTTTACAGAGAATGGAATATCCGGGTGGAACAGCCATATTAATAGCAGGGCCACTGGTGTCCTGTATCCATGTTTCAGTAAGACATAAAATGTCCAGAATTTTCTCTATAATCATGCCATGAATATTAGTTGGATGATTGTTCAATGACCTGGTATTTAAGAGGGCCATTTTTAAGGTTGTGCCTGTCAGATGTTTCAGTGAAGTGGAGTCTGTGTTACTTAAGGGGTTTGATTTAGACATTTTTGTCGATACTGAGATGTTTCCTAGTTTTAATAGTGCTTGGGGAATTATAGGGTTCTGCTGACTGATGGTTTCTCCTCTTTCGTGGTCTGGAGGTTGCCCGGTATCGGAATAGTGTTAAGATTCATGCTACCATAGTCCAATTTAGAAAGTTTCAGTCTGCTAATTAGAGCAATCCAATTTGCTCTTAGTGCTGCCATAGTCAAGGATTCGCCCTCTGGGTAACCCATGTTAAAGGTGAGTGCAAAAATGCACTAGATCAGCTTGTAGTTAAATCAGAGGAAGTAATTACCTAGGGATTGAAAGATTTCAGGCCGCCGAAAACGCTGATGACTGCAAGGACAGGCGAAGGCCAGCTTGGCCCAGAAGCACCGGCACTGAAGCTCCTGGCATTTCTTGATATGCCAGGCTGGGGTATCTGGGACTTGTAGTGCCTAATGCAGAATATGCTTTGCTAGTAATGAAAGGTCTGCTATGACCTGATTGCGAGTGCTTTCTCTTGCTGTTCCACTGCGAGGCAAATATGCAAATAGATTTTTCAATGCACAAACGTTAATGTTCTGTCAGAAATCCTGCACCTTGATGCAGAATCGGCTGCTTTAAAGAATGCACACCCTTCTAACGTACAGTTACAAAGTCCTGACAAAGTCCTGGCACATTCAATAAGAAGTCCTGATTTGTGTTCCACAGAATTTAAACAGGATAATAAGCAATTACCATGAAATGCTGCTGTAATTTAGTCAATAGTTGTGCGATTTCTGCACACTCTTCAATGAACTTCCTATTGTAACTTGTCATCCTTAACAGGCTCTTTAAACCCTTCAGATATGTGCGATCTTTGAACTTTTAGATGGCTTGTAACATTTTCTTTTGCAGGTTTAACCCTTGCTCCCTAAGTTCATGTCCCAAGAAATTCACCCTTTTCCTTCACCACTGTGACTTCTGCAAGGACACTTTAACCCCAGATTTTCACAACTGGCTGAGAACTGAAATATATTTTCATATACTCATTTTTGATCAGGTCATCATCCACATAGACCACAGTTCCCCTCACGGTTGCATTTGGTAGTGCTTTGTTCATAAAGATCCCAAACTCACTTCCACTTTTGATCAAGGCAAAGGGAGTACGTTTCCATGCATATTATTTCCCTTGGAATGAAATGGCAAATGTATGTTGAACATCTTTTGCTATGGTCACCCACCAATACCCTTCTGTTGGTTGTAAAGAAGTACAAACCTTCAAACATTGGATTTGTGCCAGGCCTTGGTCAATACACTGAAGAGACTACCTTGACACAGACACCCTCTTATTCAGTTCTCTCAAGTCTGCACACAACTGCCATTGACTATCAGGCTTCAGCACACCTAATATAGACTTGTTTGAGGTACTGTGAATGGGTCTAATTATTCCTCTGGACTCAAAATGTGTAATTACTCTAAACTGGCCAAGGGTAGCCGATATTGTCGCTCAAATATAGTTTCCCTCTGTAGTCTTTTGACAGTGTAGCAACATAAGTACGCCCACAATTGTAGGCGCCCTTAGCAAAAACCTCCTTTTATTAATGAATATTTTTCTCCTAGGCCTTTCTCTTCTTCATTGGTGCATGCATCTGCGCCCTGGATTTGCTCCTATGCCATTTTAGAAACTTCTGGAAAATTATACAAAGGAGCAATTTCTGTGCTTTCCTCCGACAACATTGCAGTATCTCTTTGGAGAGACGCCACCCCCAAGTACCTTGGCACTTCAGCCTCCACCTCAATTCATGTTTTTTCCTCTGTCTCATTTTCTTCCACCTAAAATAAGATGCAATTGTCCTGATGACAACAAATCACATCCTTTGGTTCATGAGGATACACTGACTGAATTCTGAAAATCTCATTTGGTTTACAATCTAGAAACTCAGGCAATTCACCTTGTGACGTGACATAGTTTTGAGGAATATTCCCAATGGCTGGGTTGTTTAAATCTGCAGTTTAGTATGATTCTTGCATTACAATCCTTAACGGTGTACCTTCTTCCAAGTAAATATCTTGACATCCTTTGTTATCCACAAGTATTCAGATGGAATCATCCCCAACTTCCGCTAAAGGTGTGTATTCACATTTTAGCCCCTGCTGTCTCATGAATTTATTGAGTCACATACATGCATCGGGCATCTTCTCAAATTGTTTTGCCTTCCTGTACTTCAAAGCCCTTGTGAATTGCATTGTGAATGCTGGAAGGGTAACACCCTTCTTTACCTGAAACTCAACTGAAAACTGCATTGTTTGCGGACAATGGTATGGTTGCCTTCTACCTCAAATTCAGGTGCTGCCCCACCCCGTGGAGACCAAACCTTTTGATTCAACAAATTCGGTGCATGATGTCATTTTCCAAATAGAATTTGGCTTTGGTTCCACTTACAATCAATATTGATTGATTGATTATGTATTATGCGCTTATACAAGACAAATCATCTTACTAGGCGTGGTACATTCAAATCGTGCAGGTGCACAGAACAGGAAGTGCAATGGGGAGGGGGCAATAGGGACCCAGTCCCGTCAGAGCATGAGTTAAGTGCAAAGAGGTACCACTCTCATGGGTCTCATGGGTCATAACTGTAGTGCAGTAGCGCTGAGGCAAGTGCAAGGCCCGAAGCAAGGGCTGGAGACTGCTGAGGAAAGCATGGGACTTGTGAGGTTCTAAAGGTAGACCAGGCAGCCAATCAGAATTAGAGAAGAGGGAGCAAGACAGCAGAAAGAGGTGGTTAGCAGCGGAGAGGGAGAGAGAAGGAGGAGGCAAAGAGGAAAGTCTTAAGGAATTCCCAGAACTTAAGGAGATCCGGCTCGTGACAGAGGGAGGCAGGGAGGCTGTTCCGGAGGGAGGCACCTGCAGAGGATAAAGATCTCCCCCCAAGTCTCTGCTTGGAGAAGCGGCTCACCAGCAGAAAGTTGGAGGAAGAAGAGCACAGTCTTCGGGAAGGAGAGTATTTAGGAAGAGATCCTTGCAGATAGAGTGGGCCCTGGCCCCAGAAACAAAGGGTCTTGAACTTAATCCTTGCAGCCATGGTGAGCCAGTGAAGGGATTTCAGTGGCGGAGAGATGAGCCCCCTGGGCTTGAGGCCAAGGATAAGTCTTGCAGTTCTGTTCTGAATGAGTCGAATAGGATGGAGAGTAGAAGAAGGAAGGTTGAGGAAGAGGCTGTTACAGTAGTCTAGCCTAGAGAGGAACAGGGCTCTGGAGATGGTGAGCCTCTGGGGGAAAGTGAGAAAAGGTAGAATACTTCTGAGAAGGTAGTGGGATTTATTAGAGACATCCGCAATGTGTGACAAAAAGGAGAGAGTGGAGTAGAAGATGTCCTGCAGATTTTTTGACTCGTTGGTAGAGGCACTGGGCCAAACAAGGCTGGCCAGAGAGAAAGAGGGAAGGTGGGAGCAGGGGTCCCGATGAGGACAATCTCTGTCTTACTCGTATTGAGGCAGAGGTCTTTGCAGCACACCATGACTGAATTGTGGAGAGACAGTCAGGTATGAGTGAGGAAGAGGAAGAGGCTGAGGGTAGTCGGAAGGAGAGCTGCATGTCATCCATGTAACACTAAACATTCATAGGTGAAAGTGCCTACCCTATGGGTGTGGGGACCTTGTAGCCATTGAAACACAAGGGGGATAGGTTAGATCCCTGGGGGACACCGCACATAGAGAGTGTGAAAGAGGAGAGAAAGGACCCCAATTCCACCTGGGATGGGCAGTCAGAGAGAAAGGAGGTTAGCCACGCCAGAGCCTAATCAGTGATGCCCAGGGTATCACTGAGACATGCAATCAGGGTGTTGTGGATTAACATATCAAAGGCAAAGGAGAGGTTGAGATGAATGAGGACAGAAGGAGAGTTACAATCAAGATTTGAGAGCAAATCTTCATTGGTGTTCTTAAGAGCAGTTTCCATGCCTCTCAATGCTCTAAAGCCAGACTGGTGGTCATGGATGCAACCAACAGTTTCAATGTGGAGAGTAACCTGAGAGATAGACAACTTCTTCAGGAGTTTGCACAGGAAAGGAGTGATTGAGATCTGGTGATAGTTGGCCAGAATGGATGGGTGAGTAGAAGGTTTTTTTGAGGAGAGGGTGCACAAGGCAGAGCTTACAAGCAATGGGAAAACTCCAGTGGCAAATGAGTTGTTGCAGAGGTCGGCCAAGGCTGGGGGGTAAGAGTCTACATTGTCTTTGGTGCTTTTGGAGGGATAGGGGTCTACCTGTTTGGAGGAGGCTTTTATATTGTGATGAATGCTTTTGGACACTTTTGTTATTTTCAGCATACATTCTTCCATAATTCTCTGTCTCAATAGTTCACCATCTAATGTGAAAAATGTGTTCATTTTTTCAGTTACACTTTATCACTGTCAAGCATTTGTTGAACCTCCTTTCCTGTTCCAGGGCCAACGCTGCCTCAATTATTCCTGGATGCCCATTCACATGCACAGGTATCCACGCCTGACCTTCCTTCATGTATATTTCTGCAATGGTTGAAATATACTTCTCCTGATCTGGCTATGAAACATCACTTTGCTCACAGTCTTCATCACTTAGATTGAATGGCAATGTGCGTTTATCTATCTGAGGTTGCCAGTTCTTCTTGGGATCCAAGTAGATCTCCAAAGTCTGCTTTTCTTTTCTTCCTTGCATTTCACCCTGGCACATGGAAATGACGGTGACACTAGGTACATTGCCATTTTGAAGATACACCTCCACTGCTCTCTCGGACCTAGCAATGGTGTGACATTCTTTTGCATTGCTAACCTGGCTCACCACTCTTTGAGATTTTGTTTGGCCACAGTACCCATTTTCCCCATCAGTGAAGGACGACAATCTCTTCAGAGAGTTTGTTCATAATAAAAATGGGATCTCCTCAAAGGTTGTGACCACCACTACATGCCTCAATCTATATTTCCTTACCTTGAAATCAACATCAGTGGCACCTCCTACCAGTATTTATTCCCCATTGAAATTAAGCACAGAGCCTTCAATCTGTCTCAATTTCACCATGTCTTGTGTGGGTTTCCCTTCATGTATGTTCTCCAACAATTTCCTTAACATCACAGTCACCCGTGTGTTGATATCCACCAATTCAAATACACTGCATTGCTCTTTAATTGTAATAGAGGCATGATATCTGTGTTCACATGTTTTAAGTATATATAGAAAATGTGAATTGTTGTTAATCTCTGGTCTTATTTTCTTTAGGCCTGCCTGGCGGCTTGCTAAATATAGATGCAGTGAAGTGACATTTCACCCCCCTTTTTGTCCATCACCTTTTCAATCTCTTTGTTCATTTTTCTATCCTGAGAATTTATTTGGAGTTTTGAAAGTGATTGGCACCCTTCTCACCCCATTCCTTGTTTGCTTTCCCTGCATCATTTTGAATGTGTTCCCTTACCTCCAAACTGGTACACAATTGATTTGTATTTACATTTGCATCATGCTACAAAATGTCAGTATTGTGTGTATGGAACTCACCTGGCTCTTGTACCATAACTGTCAATTTTCCCTCTTCGAACATCCACAGCTCAAAATGGTCCTCTGGGAACTCATATTCACATGTACTTTTGGGAATGTTCATCTTTGTGGAAATATGAACAATATTCGAATTATTGGGCAATGAAAGCCTATCACCTGTCTTTGTACTTTCTCTGTTTTCATCTATTTCAGCACTTGTTTCATGTATTGCTGATGCATTCAGTGCACCTTAAATTATGCACTGGTCCACTTGCTCACTGGGTATTGATTGTTCAAAGGTATGTGCTTCATCTCTTTCATGTGCCATGTTCTTTTTATATTGTCTTTTGGTCCATAGCTGTTTAGGTTTCTCCTGTGCATTTCTCATGTCTTCCTCCTTATCTTCACACACCCAAAAACGTTGGTTTCATTCCAAATTAACCAACACACCTTTTTGTGTGTTTTTATGTCCACTGTCATCATCATTTGGTTGTTCTCTTATGTATAAATCACTAGGAAGTTCAGTTTGTCCAATCAAAAGTGTATCATTCTTGTCTTGTTAGGTCACTCTTATGTTCTGCATTCTCACCCAGCTGCTGTTGTTGCCCTGCACACAGCCTTCCTATCTGCTCAGTTAACATTTTCACTGTGCCTCTAAGCACTGGAATCTATCCAGATCCCTAAAATCATCACTCTGAATTCTAGGATGATGCTGGTTGGATTCATATTGGTCAGTTCTATTTTGGTTACTTTCAGACTGATGCCTGTTCTTCCTGAACTCCTGGGACAGAGGAGGTGGGGAGCGTGGATGGCTGTCCTCTTTCCTTGATATCCTTAGACGTGAGGTCTGTAGGTCACATTTTGTTTCTAAATGGAATGATACTTTTCTCTTTGCTGGTTTTCATTTTCATTGAACCTATCTACATATCTTGGCCCTGTTTGATAGCTGTATACCATTGTAGCAGGGTTATATCTACTCTGTGCCCCTAAATGGACTATGCAATCTTGCTGACCCTTTGGTCATTGCAGCTAAAAGGTCTAAGCAAACAAGAATGTAGTAGAGGATGGCATTTTTAATTTTTGTCTCAGTGTCAGGAAGAGATAGTCAAAGGGGCATGCAGTTTGCCAAAAGCCAAATAGGGTGAGATAGGTCATAGAAGGCTCTGGAATATAGCTGAAGGCCCTGTCAAGTGTATGTGCGGAGTGACAAGGGGCTGGGTGAAGGAAGTTATATCACCTGGGATGTGGATAGAAATGTGCAGGATCTATATGTCCTGGGCTGGGTTCTCAGAAAGGATTCAAAGGAACTGTGAGCTGGGAGTCTGGGCTTTTTGCCTTTTTCTGAATCCATGAGGCTGTTTGCTGGTGACCTTCTGAATGGGGGCTTGTGGTTTTTGGCCATAAGCATTTGGCCTGGGCTTTGATGGTGCCTGCTCTGTGCCTTTTCTTACTGGGAGCCTAACACGGTGCAAGGATTTAACAAGCTCCGATTTCAAGCAAAAACCCAGGGCAGTGTTTTTCAAATTTCGGAAAGTGATCTTCGAGTGAGAGAGACAGGCAGTTGTTTGCAGCTGTGTCTTCCAAGCATGAAGGCATTTTGCCAAGCCTCACTGGGACTTGAAGGCTTCGGTGAGCTGAGGTTATCTGTGTGTCTGGAAATGTGACAAGGTAGCAAAAGCTGAGATCCTGATCCAGAAAGCCCTGAGGCTGCTGTGAATTGCTATCAAGTGTGTGCTGAAAACTGCAAGCATGCTGTGAAGGCTTGTAGTGAAAGGGTCACAAGTGAGTGTTAATAGGGACCAAGGGAATTGGAATTTCTTGCAAGGGGTGATTTGGCCAGGCCAGGTAAAATTGACTTAAAGGAAATGTCCTCTTTCTCCATGGTACCCGGAGACCAAGGAGGTTGCCTGAATCAAAATTGATTATAGGAATAATTTTGTTATGCAAGAGAGTCCAGTATTTGTAACCTCAGTTTAACCTGACTTTTTGCTAGAGAGATGTTGGGTATTTTGTGGATATTTGGGGCTTTGCGGTATTTTCTTACCGCCAAAATACCTTTAGCAATAATCACTCTCTGTATTCATATTGGATCACACATAACAATAATACATTGCATTATTTCAGAATTCAGACCTATTTAGATAATGTGCGCGATAATTTGCGTGGTTGGTTTATTTGTGGCCCCAATATCCAACATCCCTTGTTTTTTATCTAGATTGTTCTTGATCACCAGAGAGACCTCAGGCCTACATTTTAGGGATACCACATTTTCAGTGTTAGTGTTGTGTGCCACCATGGGCTATTGTGGTATTTTTGTGGTAATTTCCACTACCTTATATACGGTATGGAACTATGTCCAGAGAGTCTCTCTTCCCGTTGGCTCATGTACCTCCAACAAGCTATGCTACAGTCACTCACAACTGTCCATACTGAATATAATCATGCACACATCTCTTTTAAAATGACAATTGCACTGTTTAAAAATCTACCCACGTTTAAACCTTTTCCCATGCAAAATGAAAGAGAGAAATAATACACACTAGCTATCTGTTTTCAGATATTTTTGTATTATAGAAATTTCCTTTAAACACAGTTTAACCCTTTTTTACAGAAATAAATGAAATGGTACAACATTATTTGTGATAAAATGAACAGAGCACTGCGAGAATATATTCAATTGGTAACATTACATATGCTGATAAGGGACTGGGACTACCTCGAATACACTGACTGAACAGTTTCGCACACTTTCGCACAGCTCCCACACTTCTGTAATTACCTTATCTGTTCAGCATGAGTTTTCTCCGGCTATTCTCTTTCTGAATTTGGCTCCCTTGAAGATTAACCCCAGTGAAAACAAGCGTCTGTCGTTCTCAAACCGGGGTTATTGCCTGGAATTCTCAGCTTTTGCAGCAGGAATGCTTCAGCCAGGAAACAGGTCCTTCTCCCAGCTCTGCAAGATCTCGATTGTTCTCCCCCTCTCCTCAAGCTTCCCCAGCAAAACTCTAATCACAGCCTCTAGCTTGATACTTGCTATGACGCTGCTCCAATCAGAACCAATCATGTCATCTCCTCCCTCACTACACAATGGCTCATTTCTACAGTAAAAATGTGTAACCAACTGATTTCCCGTTCCTTCGAGCTCTTTGCTTCCTGTAGTTATGTGGACAGAGCAGCAGAGAAAAAAAAAAAAAATGAATGTGCGTTTAAAAGTTCACTTTCAGAGTAGACCTAATTCTGCAGTGGAGACACATTTTTATTAGTGGGTTATGTTAAATGCAGTTGTATTAGTCAGGTTAGTTATTAATAAGGTTAGTTATTAATTTTCAAATGTGTCTCTTGCACCATAGGCATTTCAGGTGAAAAATAGTGTGCATTTTTGAATGTGCACATGTGTTTTTAACTGTAAAAATAGATTTGCATCTTATATGTAAAATTCGTTTTTGACTGAATAGCCTGTCTTTACTTATATGTCCATGTTACCGGGGTTATTGCCTGGAATTCTCAGCTTTTGCAGCAGGAATGCTTCAGCCAGGAAACAGGTCCTTCTCCCAGCTCTGCAAGATCTCGATTGTTCTCCCCCTCTCCTCAAGCTTCCCCAGCAAAACTCTAATCACAGCCTCTAGCTTGATACTTGCTATGACGCTGCTCCAATCAGAACCAATCATGTCATCTCCTCCCTCACTACACAATGGCTCATTTCTACAGTAAAAATGTGTAACCAACTGATTTCCCGTTCCTTCGAGCTCTTTGCTTCCTGTAGTTATGTGGACAGAGCAGCAGAGAAAAAAAAAAAAAATGAATGTGCGTTTAAAAGTTCACTTTCAGAGTAGACCTAATTCTGCAGTGGAGACACATTTTTATTAGTGGGTTATGTTAAATGCAGTTGTATTAGTCAGGTTAGTTATTAATAAGGTTAGTTATTAATTTTCAAATGTGTCTCTTGCACCATAGGCATTTCAGGTGAAAAATAGTGTGCATTTTTGAATGTGCACATGTGTTTTTAACTGTAAAAATAGATTTGCATCTTATATGTAAAATTCGTTTTTGACTGAATAGCCTGTCTTTACTTATATGTCCATGTTACTCTGGCAACACATATAGCAATGCACCATACCCATGTGGTGGTGCTGCATCAAAAAAAAATTGCTACCTGTGCAGTAGTGCTGTACTCTGTGCTGTAACACGCCAAATATCCCTACATACCCTCCTTTTGTTTTTAGAACTTGGCTACGGTCCAAGCCAATTCCTAAAAACAACTTTTTTTTCTTTTAAAATGCATGTGTATTGGGATATCTTTCTCTTCCTGACGTAGCTACTAAAATCAGTAACATTTTCATTTTTACTGATAGCACAATCAACCATCCACCCATGATTAGCACTAGGACAGCCAAACCCACTATTGAGCGTTCCCCCCAGGTTCCCCAATTAAATCTTTCCACTTCTATTATCCCCAGATTACTAATTGTAATATTGTTTTTTCTCAAATTCATTTTTATAACATGTCTTTCTTTGTGATTCAATAAATATTCCACATCCGGATCTATTGGAAAAGTATCCCTTTGAAAAAAATCGATATTTTCCACTTGGGTTTCCCAAATATCATTTGTTACATGAAACAATGTTAACCCCCCAATTGACACAATTGTATCCTTTGGAACCTGTAAATAAAAAACATTATATTTCACCTGTTTAACCATGTATGTTCCATGGTTTAAATGTACTACCGTCATGTTCTTTAAACAGGTGCTGACCAACCATTTACCTCTGACCATCTTAGCCTGTGCCATTTCTTCACTCCCCATATTGCTAATAATCACTTCACAACCTTCTGATATACTTGGGTCAGATTTCAAACCACAAATAGCATCTGTGGCATCAGGAACAAACGGTTTACCTGGACACATATAATTTTGTTCTTTAAATTTGACACATGTTTCCAGGTTTGGTATCAAATAAACTTCAGGTTCCCATGACTGAAATGCCACCACTTCTGGAGTCTTAATCTTAATAAATTCGTCCTCTTGCCAAAATCCCACGTTGTGTACCCACTTCGTTTGATAAATAAGTTCAGGGGCTACATATGGGATGCATAGCAAAAATCTGATCTCTAGTCTTTCCAAGTCCACATATAACAGCATTGCATTACCCATTTCGAATGCAATTTTTACCTGTATTACATCAATTTCCCTCCTGGTCAATCTTTCTATCATTTGACGAATAATATCCAGCGAAACAAAATACAAGGGGATATGTCCTTGAATCAATTGTGAAACTGCAGTTTGACTTCTCTCATATAATTCATTAATAGTCTATCAACAGGACTCATTATGTTCAATATTTCATTTAAAGTTCTGTCATGCTTTAGTATTATTTTAGTCGCCCGTTGCATTACATCCGCTTGTTCATTTAGAATGATTGCAGTTTCATTTATGAATCTTACTTGTTCATCCAGTCCCCCTCTAATTCCATCTAATGTTTTTTGTATTATTTCTAGGTCAATACTCAGTTGTTGCGCTTTAGTACTCAGTGTTCCTACCGAAATAGAATTGGCTGTTGATATTGTGGTACCTATTATGGCTCCAACTATAGACATTACCAATGATATCGCGAGCATCACCGCACCTCTCTTTCCTCTCCTCATCTTAATGTCTGCTGAATTCACGAATGTTTTTTCCAATTGCATTAATATATCTCTTATTGACTGCTTAGTGTCCTCTTTTCTTATTTCCAGCCACTCTTTAGTCTGTTCAATCTTAATTCCGGTATTGTTTAAATGTTTTTCAATCAAAATCTCAGGATTCAATGGTTTGTATATATTTTGGAAAATCATCCTTCTATCACTCATGATGAATCCTGGTGCCTCTTCCACCGCGATACCAGATGCTGGTCCAGGTTCAATGACAACCTGTGCTTCTGAATTCTTGAAGATCCCTCCAAATATCATCATCATTAACCATATCATCGGTATCATCTTCAATGCTGATCGCTTTGCAGCCTTGGTCTTCACCCCTCTTTGGGGCTTTCCCGGAATCCGTCCACGTGGGCTCTAGGACTCCATCGTCTCCCGTGGGCTCTGATCACGGAACCTCCGACCAAATAATGTTAATTTTCTAAATCAAATAGAAAATAAACAAATTAAGTACATAGCACAATACTAACTTCACCCTTTTGCCAAAAATAAAACATGCTTGGTAAACATATTTCGTTTTTTTTTTTTTCGGAAATTAAACACAAGTTAAAAAGAAAACAAGCATATATAAAACAGCATTCAATATTCAATACATTTTCTCTCTGCACACCAACCATGAGCTTCCATTATATATATTTATTTATTTATTTATTTATTTTATATTATATATTTTTACATATATTACAGTGTTTATGTGCCATTATAACAATCAACTTTTTAACTTCTTTGTCACTGCCTCCTGATTGTACCCATTTATTTTCTCTTTTTGTGTTCAAGGGACTTTATCTGTTTCTACATGCTCAAGCTGCCTGATCTCATGTCTGGGATGGCATAGTTTGATTTGATTTACATGGACGAACTGCTCTATTGCCGTTTCACCTTCATTTTTCAAAATTTTATAAACTACAGGAGAGACCTTATCTATAATTCGAAATGGCCCCTGCCAGGCTGCTAGAAATTTAGAATTTGTCTGTTTACTTTTTCCAAAATGAAACTTGTACACCTGATCCCCTACACTGTATTCCTTTACTGATGTCGTTTTGTCATAATAAGACTTTGCACTGTCAACAGCTCTTTCCAGATTTCTCTGCACAAAAGCAAATGCATGTTGCAAATGCCTCCTCAGTTCATCAATATATTCATGAACTGTGGATGCACTCACAAGTGTCTGCTCATGTGTTCTGTATAGTAGGTGTTGTGGTAACACCATTTTCCTACCTGTCAAGACCTCATGGGGGCTAACACCTGTTGCTTTGGCAGGAGTTGATCTGATTGCCATCAAAACCAACGGTAAACGTAAATCCCAGCTGGAACCTGCTTCTGCCACAAATTTCTTTAAAATATCCACAACAGACCTATTGCTTCTTTCAACTGTACCTGAAGACGCTGCCCGATATGCGATATGTAGTTTCCTTTTAACACCTAGTATTTGCCATACCTAACTCATTAGAGTACTTGTGAAATGACTTCCTCTGTCTGACTCAATTCTTTGTGGCAACCCAAACCTTGAGAACACATGGTTCACCAGCAATGTGGCTGCTGTTTGCGCACTACAATCTGGTGCAGGAATGCATTCAATCCACTTCGACATCAAACATACCACACTTAAAATATAACGGTTTCCCCTGCTCGACCTTTTTAAAGGACCTACATAGTCTATTTGCAAATCTGACCATGGGAGAGTTAGGCCTCTTTTCATCAATGGTGCTCTATGCATTGGTGAAGCAGGTTTAAATTGGGCGCATACTAGACATCCTCTAGTATATAATTCCACATCTTGGGACATATGTGGCCAGTAAGCATAATCTTTTAGTATTTCTAATGTTTTTTGTGAACCTCTATGGCCTGCAGTTATGGCATCATGTGCATGGTGTAGCATTAGCCCTCTGAATGAAAGGGGTACTATCCACTGTATTTGTCCTGTTATGGACTCTCTAATCATGAGTCCATCCTGTAATCTAATTCGTGTTTTGTTCTTTAATAGCACCCTCAACTCTTCTTTTCCCATACCATCATTTTCTGTTAAAGAATTTTGTTCAGGATCTATCAAATGATTATAATAGATTCCCAAAATTCGATCATTCTTTTGTGCCTCAATCAAATCTTGGTCTGGCGTGTCATGACTCCACTGCACCACCGGTTGATCTACCTTCTTTGGTGCTTTAGAACGTGTCACTGCATCAATTTGTATTTCACCCATTAAATAATCAATAGGTAGCAATTCTCCCATTACAGCCCCAATCTTAGCCAGGTGGTCTACCTTATCATTTCCCTCCTTATCCTCTCCTGGTGTTTTTAAATGCCCACAAATTTTTCTCCAGTATATTGTTAAATTATTCTCTGACACCAATTTGTCTATGGCTTGTATCATTTTTCCATGTTTAAGTGGCTTTTTGTTGTATGTAACCATGCCTCTTGCTTTCCAACCAGGCAAATACTCCACAAAGCTATTCCGTGCATAGTCAGAATCAGTCACCAGGACAATTTCACTGAACTTTTTATCAACTGCAGTAGCAATTGCTTTATAAATGGCTGCCAATTCCGCCACCTGACTGCTCCTATCTCCAATCCTCATCCCTATACTGGGGACGCCTTCACATTTCAACCAGACATTTCCTATTCTTGCCACTAATTGTTTATTGCTGTCATTTTCAATGTGAAAAGCACAACCATCCACATATACAGTTGGCAAATCCTTGCATGTTTTTTCATCAAAAGCTTTGTGTGGTGATTGTTCAAATTCCTGCAAACTAGTTTCCACTTCCATTTCATTTGGTATTTGTTCAGCTGCGCAGTCATGTAAGTCAGCTAACCCTTGAGCAACTGGGTTCTTTTTATTTTGTCCATATCTCACTTCTACGGGAAAACCTTGTAATGCCAGCATCCATGAAGTGATTCTGGACTGCGCTAGATTACCTGATCTAATTCTTTTACTCTCTAAAAATTGCAAAGGTTGATGATTTGTTTCAATAATCACCTTTTCTCCCTGAGCAATGGGGAGGAAATGTTGTAGCGCCCACACAGTGGTTAATAGAGCCTTTTCACATTCATTAAATTTAATTTCAACTTGGGAAAATGCCTTACTTGCATAGGCAATGGTTTTGTGATTCAAATTGTGTTTTTGTGATAACACTGCTGACATACAATGTTCAGAAAAACCTATTTCTATAAAGAAATCCCTGTCCTTTATGGGGTATGCTAAACATGGTGCCTTTACAAGACATTCCTTTAATTTAGCCACTGCATCAGACTGCTCTTTTTCCCATTTCCAGGGAGTATTCAGTTTAAGCAGTTTAGTCAATGGTTGAGTGATTTCTGCATAATTTTCAATGAACTTTCTGTTATAGCCTGTCATCCCTAATAAACTTTTTACTCCTTTCACATTTTTAGGATCTTTTAACCTTTGTATGGCCTCTATTTTCTTCTTTTGTGGATTTAGCCCATGTTCAGTCACTTCATGCCCTAGAAAGTTCACTTTTTTCTTGCACCATTGTGCTTTTTGCAAAGATACTTTGGCGCCTGCTTTCTGCAATTGGCCAAGTACATGTCTTATTTCATCAAAATGGCTTTTCAGGCTTTCATTTTTTATCAGGACATCGTCCACATAAACTATTGTTCCTCTTTCCGCTGCATCCGGCATGGCCTTTCTCAAAAATATGCCAAATTCACTCCCACTATTGATGTACCCAAACGGAGCTCTAACCCAGGCATATTGAGTCCTGTCAAATGTAAAGGAAAATAAATGTTGTATCTCCTCTGCCAATGGCACGCATCAATATCCAGAGGTGAGATCTAATGTGGTAAATACATTTGAACCATGTACCTGAGCTAGGCCCTGATCAATGAATGGCAGTGTGAGACACGCTTGCCACGCCCACTAGGTACTCTATGATCACTTTCCCGGTCTGCAACGCACCATAAATATGTTGGGTATTTTGTGGATATTTGGGGCTTTGCAGTATTTTCTTACCGCCAAAATACCTTTAGCAATAATCACTCTCTGTATTCATATTGGATCACACATAACAATAATACATTGCATTATTTCAGAATTCAGACCTATTTAGATAATGTGTGCGATAATTTGCGTGGTTGGTTTATTTGTGGCCCCAATATCCAACATCCCTTGTTTTTTATCTAGATTGTTCTTGATCACTAGAGAGACCTCAGGCCTACATTTTAGGGATACCACATTTTCAGTGTTAGTGTTGTGTGCCACCATGGGCTACTGTGATATTTTTGTGGTAATTTCCACTTCCTTATATACGGTATGGAACTATGTCCAGAGAGTCTCTCTTCCCGTTGGCTCATGTACCTCCAACAAGCTATGCTACAAACAGTCACTCACAACTGTCCATACTGAAAATAATCATGCACACATCTGTTTTAAAATGACAATTGCACTGTTTAAAAATCTACCCACGTTTAAACCTTTTCCCATGCAAAATGAAAGAGAGAAATAATACACACTAGCTATCTGTTTTCAGATATTTTTGTATTATAGAAATTTCCTTTAAACACAGTTTAACCCTTTTTTACAGAAATAAATGAAATGGTACAACATTATTTGTGATAAAATCAACAGAGCACTGCGAGAATATATTCAATTGGTAACATTACATATGCTGATAAGGGACTGGGACTCCCTCGAATACACTTACTGAACAGTTTTGCACACTTTCGCAAAGCTCCCACACTTCTGTAATTACCTTATCTGTTCAGCATGAGTTTTCTCCGGCTATTCTCTTTCTGAATTTGGCTCCCTTGAAGATCAACCCCAGTGAGAACAAGCGTCTGCCGTTCTCAAACCGGGGTTATTGCCTGGCGCTCTCAGCTTTTGCAGCAGGAATGCCCCAGCCAGGAAAGAGATCCTTCTCCCAGCTCTGCAAGATGTCGACCGTCCTCCCCCTCCTCTCAAGATTCCCCAGCAAAGTTCTAATCACAGCCTCTAGCATGATACTTGCTATGACGCTGCTCCAATCAGAATCAATCATGTCATCTCCTCCCTCACTACACAATGGCTCACTTCTACAGTGGAAATTGTAACAAACTGATTTCCTGCTCCTTCGAGCTCTTTGCTTCCTGTAGTTATGTGGACAGAGCAGCAGAGAAAAAAAATGAATGTGCGTTTAAAAGTTCACTTTCAGAGTAGGCCTAATTCTGCAGTGGAGACACATTTTTATTATTGGGTTATGTTAAATGAAGTTTTATTAGTCAGGTTAGTTGTTAATAAGGTTAGTTATTAATTTTCAAATGTGTCTCTTGCAACATAGGCATTTCAGGTGAAAAATAGTGTGCATTTTGAATGTGTAGATGTGTGCTTTTAACTGTAAAAATGGATTTGCATCTTATATGTAAAAATCGTTTTTTGACTGAATAGCCTGTCTTTACTTATATGTCCATGTTACTCTGGCAACACATATAGCAATGCACCACACCCATGTAGTGGTGCTGCATAAAAAAATGCTACCTGTGCAGTAGTGCTGTACTCTGTGCTGTAACATGCCAAATATCCTTACACAACACAGAGCATGTGGTCATCTGCGTGCAACAGTGCTGACAGTAGTGGTGGTGGCTGTGTTGTAAATGCCACATATTATTGGTATATGTGTTCTGATATTTGACAGAAAGGCTGTTTTTCAAAGAGTCTGCCCACAGGAGGAGAGCACGCATCCATTACCTCTAGATCCTTTAATCTGGATTGTCATTTTCCTTCTCTTAAGTAACATTATTTTCATGAAACAATTCACATTCATATCTGTACTCTGATGGATCATAATTGTTGGCTTGATCATCATCCATGTTATCATAATTCTCATTTGTGTCTGACAAATTAGTGACTGTGTGTGGCCTAGATAGGGATCTGGCTTTTTCATTGTCATTCCTTTGTTCAACTACACTGTGCTGTTATTCCCTGAACTTCTACATTACAGATTTGTATGACTCTCCTTCGTGCCTCTGAGATGTTGGTTGGAACTGAAATTACAATTTACTATGTCGCTTTTGGTGAATGGTCATCATTGTGCATGTATGCCTGAGTGGATTAGGATAAAGGTGTGGAGTGGGAGTACTATGATATCTTCAACTGACCAAATGATATTATAGCATTCCCAATGTGAACAGCAAGTACTGTTGAAGATGTGAAAATGCCATGAGCAACACTTCCCAACTGACTTTCGCTCATTTGGGTGTTGACATGTTGTTCCAGTGTTTTTTTCACTCAGTGAATGGTGTCTCCCAGCTATGTTCATGAATCATTCCTGCTTCCTCCCACAAAAATCATACAATCATGAGTCTCCCTAAAGTCGCTCATATAAATTGATCACTCCTCCTGCTCATCTTTTGTAAAGATTCTTGCAATGGCAGGTTCTCCTCCACTCACTCCAACAGACAGATTTTCATTGGTGTCTGCCACCACCAAGAGTCCCTGTAATACACTTGCACAACATCATGTGAGTTTCAATCTTGAACAAGCTAACCTCAGAGATTGTCCATTCTCGTCCTATTCTTGCCCCCAAGTGTCAGCAGATGGCACATGTCTCATCCACTCATTTCAAAAGAGGGACACTGACTAGTATCTGCTGTCTTCTGCCTCCCCCAATCTCTTTTATTTTCTCTCCTAAAAATAATACAAGCACACATCTTGCACAACCTGCCCTAAGGGATTCTCTGATCCACCTGCTTCTGCTCCCAAGTGTTACCATGTAGTGTATTGTGTTGGGCTATGGAAAAGATGCAGTAACATATAGTGATCATATAACAGTCATGGGGTTTGGCTACCACCAAGATGGCTACCGGGAAGGTTATGAGTCAATCTCCTTTTGAAGTTCATGCACACCCATAACATAGACCTCTTAACAGCGGCAATAATCACATCAGTGCATCAAAAGACTGTGGGTCTGAGCAGATGCTGTTCGTAGTTCGGTTCCTGCTTCCTGCTATGTCTCTCCTCTTCAAAACTTCTTCTGATTAACTGTCAATATTCCATGCCTAATCACTGCTTTGCAGTTCCCTCACATTCCCCTCTTTGATACCAGTTTGTGCCATGTGTGTTATCTTCTTTTAATTACCTGCAATCCTCTTATTGTCTATCGTGGAATGAGTCAATCTCGAATTGCAGGTAGATTTTCCTTTTTTCATGGTCATTGGAATGTACAGGAGGTCACAAGATTCGTATAAACCCAAGAAACTGCTAAGGCAGACAGGAATGAATCTTTTGGATGATATGGAACCTAAAAACAGTCAATGTATTGGTCCTAAAAATGAATTTTAAAAGGGAATCTCTATTGAATATAATTGTCTTACCTTATCTTAAGTGATGATTGTTTAGTCTTCCTGGACCTAAGAGGTGCTTATCTCCATGTTCTCATGCATCAGTAGGATTCAAGTTTGCTCTAGTTTTCACTCCAAGACTAATAATTCAGATATACTCCCCTCCAGTTCCCTCTCCAATCCTCACCATGGTATTCACTAGGGTTATTACACACTTTGTGGTTCTTCTACACAAAAAAGGGCATGTCAGTATTGCTATAGCTCAATGACCGGCTCATGCAGAGAGTGGAGAAGGAGTGTGTAGGACTTGAACTTTCGAAAACCATCCAATTGTTAACCGCAAAGGTTTCTCAACATTGAGGATAAATCTCACAAGCAGCCAGCTCCGGGCCTTGAATTCATAGGCACATTGTTTCACACCAATATTGGGTGTTCAAGTCTCTATAGGGATAGGATGGAGATCATCACAACGGAGATGAAGAAGCTGTGCAATCTAGGGGTGGTCTAAAGGTGACCCAACAAAGAGGGTGACGTGATTTACAATGGCTTGTGTATTTGTGCCCCCTCGTACATTGCTGTATAATCTTCCCCATCACTGGAGACCGTCATCTCTGGACTTCGCTGCCATGGGTCCATTGATGTCAGTCCTGAAATGGGCCCTTTGTTGGTGATTGAACATGGAGAATCTTCTCAAGGGGTTCTCTTTGAATCCAACAATTTATCTCAGATGCCAGAGGTTTGAGGTGGGATTTCTACTCTGAGAATCAAGGACCCAGCAGTGATGGGTACTCCTGCGAAACCCTAGGATCTTCAGTTGGTAAGAGCTGGAGGTAGTTTGCAGATCAGTTAGGTTGTTTGGTGCTCAGGTCTCAGGGCAACCAATTCTGGTTGGATCAGATAACACCTCTGCTATACCTTATATCTATTGGCAGGGAGACACCTTATCTTCCTCCTCATACAGAGCAGTTTGTTGGGGGTGTAGTCGGAAAGGAATCTCATGCCTCCCTCAGTTTTTTTTAATCAAAGTGGTGGAGAAAATGCTCCTTTATGCATTTGTACTGTTGCATACCTCCGTAAAGCCCTCTGTTGCTTCTCAAAGCTAGGCATGTGCTTAATAAATACAATGATAAAAATAATGTGGGGACAAACTCCTTTGATAGAAATGATTTCCATCCCTGGAGCTCTGCCTGCATCCAGTAGTGATCCTTTACTCATTCTGGAGGCCAACTGTCCTTGTACCTGTTTGACTGAAGGAAACAATGTTTGTTTGCCCTGCGTCATGTCCAGATTCCCATATCCAGAGACAAGGGTTGTATGCCCTAAAGACTCCTTGGCCCCAGTTTTTCCTATACACCTTCCTAGTTTCTCCTACTTTCTGAGGTTCTGCGCAAGATCAGGGAGTCTGCCCGCAGGGTTCTACTTCTAACACTATTTAGGTCCAGTAGCACCTGGCTTCCTCTCTTCCTCAGTACTTGCTCACAGAGAAACTACTTGGTCCTTGATGGAGAGGGGCAGTTCTGGCAGGGCTTCCCAAGGGAGATCTCTTTATCCTTTTAGGGGTTTCATATCTCTTCACTAGACAATCCTATGATAAACAGATAGACACTGGACAAAGTTCACCTCTTCTAGTAGATCCAGAGAGGCCCTCCACTTAGGATGTGTAGTGTCTGGTATCTCTCAAATCTGGCAGACTAGTTTTGAATTGCTTCTTGTTCCAGCATTCGTCCATTATCAGTCAGCTGCCAGTGCGGCAGCATGGCCACTCTGAGTTGGATTGGTGTCGGATATAGCTTGGTTGTCTATGATACGTAAGGGTTTATCTGTTGCCAAGTCTAGGATTAGGCATCTCATGCCTCCCTGGCCCTTGGCCTTGGATGTAAAAGCCCACCATATGAGCCACTGAACAGTGCAAATCTCAGGTTTCTCACACTGAAGGCAGTCTTCTTGGTGGCTATCACCTCTGCCGAAAGTATCAGGAAAATTGGGGTTCTTCTGCATTCACCACCCTATTTTCAGCTAGCAGCTAGCTCACTGGTTTCTCAGTGGGACCACAAGTTAAGGCCTAACATCACCCCCTCATGACACCTGTACAAGGACATTGCATTCCCTGGTCTTTCACACAATCTCCTGCGGATGATGATAACTTTGGTTGAATAATGGGAACATCCTATTAATGTATGTGTACATATTGGCTGCATTTAGGTCCTCAAGCACCCTGTTTTATTGTATGGTTCAGCTAGGAGAAAGTTGCAAGGACTTTAATATGTGCATGAGTAGGTGACTGAAGGAAGTCATCTCCTTGACTTATTCTTTGACTGACATTCTTCTCCAGGGGGATATGCAGAGTTATTGCATCAGGGGTATGGTCACTGCATCAACTAGGCATGGAAAGACACTCTTCAGGTCATCTGCAGACCACCACCTTCTCATCTCCTTCCACTTTTATGATCATTTAAAGGCTTCATCTCCTGGGGCAGGCAGAGAAGGCATTTAAGAATGTTGTTCTCTATGTTGCCCATCCACATTGAATATGTTTTATGATGGGCCCCAAAAAATGTCTCACTGCGTGTGCTTCATAGCAGTGTGAGTGTGGATTTAGGGCATGGAGGAAGGATTGTGGATGGATTGTATTCAGTCTTGGTATTCTTCATGATAGTAAGTACTGGGATAAGGAAAAGCGACATGGGGTAACGTCTTTATTACTTACAGGCAATCTTCATTACCCATACTACTAGTCTTTCTCATTACAGTACTCACACCTGCCTCACAAATCCTATGTGGAATCGATCAGCCTCTTTGGGTATGATACAGGATTAGTTTCTGTATGCTGGGTATACTATTCCTTGATGTGGGTAGTGCATTGGAGGCTGAAGAAGAGAAAGAGATGGAGGTTGAGGGATGCTGCCTAGAAGACATGTCATCATCATGATAGTAATTATTGTGATGAGGAAGAATCGTTAGTGGTTATATCCTTTTTTAGATTAATATAAAAAAATGTCTCTTTTGTAGAAATACACTGTCAATTAGAGCTTCGAGGATTAGTGTTCTGAAGTAGTTTTTGAGGGTAGATCAAGACTTTTTAGCTGTCTTTATAAGATTGTTAAGAACTCTACAGTGGAATTTTTTTTGTAAAATTATTTTTTTGGATTGCTTTACTGTGGCTTTGTTAACATTGGTAGATATAGTGTTAGGTTCATTAACAGGTTTGCTTCTGTTTGTACATCTTTTTTACTTTTAGTTTTTGCAAGAGGGCCCTTACTTCTTTTAGTGGTGGTTGGTTTAGTTTTGTTGAGTGAGGTTACTAGCTGTTTTGTTTTGATGTTTTCTATACATTGTTTTAGAGGTTGATGACTATATGGATTGTTTTTTATTTGATTTGCTCTATTTCCTCTTTGTTTTTTATGAAGTTGGTTTTTAGTGGGCATTCTGTTCTGTGTGTTGGGGAAAAATAAAGTTTGTATTTGAAAGGTGTGGAATGTATTATGCATGGGTGTGTGGGTGTGATTGTACAGATGAGTATACGGCTTTGTATTTGTGTAGTGTGATGATAGGTTTGGTTGGCAAGGTTGTAAAACGAAGAGACTGTACATTTGTTATGGGCTTTGGTTAGTGATTAAGTGAGAGCGGTGCGATTGAATAAGTAGGGACTTTATGATGTTTTGCGAAAAACAGTGGTTGTTATAATGGTGAGATTTAATGCATGGGTATGAGGGTTGTATGTGTAATAGAAAAGAGGTGAACAGGTGTGTGTATATGTGCTAATGTGTGTTAGTGAGTTAAATGAAATGAGTTTGAAAGTTGTTAGGTTGAAATTAGGACCTCATGTGTATAGAGGTATGGAATAGTAAGGAATTGAATTTGTGGTATAGAAGTTGATGAGAGATGGATGTGTTAGGCAGTAAGGAATGAGTGGTGTATTGAATAAAGAGCAATGATTATATGGTAATAGAAATAGTTTGAATGTTGCAATATAATGAGTAGGAGTTAAATTCAACATTGTTGAGTAGCTCTAGACTAATATATAGTCAAAATACATTTTTACAATTAGAGAGATGTACATGCTGTATTAATGCCATGCCATGGATAATGTCTTTCCTAAAGAACAGGAGTTCTCGAGTCCACTGGGGAGATAAATTCTCCATGGAAAGGGAGATTCTTTGCGGGGTCCCACAGGGAGCCAGCATGTCACCACTACTTTTCAACCTCTACATCAGATTTCTATGCTATGTACTAGATCATGTAGATGTGTTTTTTACCAACTATGCGGATGATACGCAAATGGCGTTGGAACTTAGTGGGGACCATAAAACAGATGGCATCAAAACCAAGCTGATGGTCTTTGGATCCACTCAAGCCAGAAACTCTCTAACCCCAGACTACACAAATGTTAAGATTGAGGACATAACATCAAAGTACTTGAGAAGGTGAAAACCCTAGGTATGATGATAGAAGTATCTCTAGGAGCTGAATGTCAGACTCAGTGCATAAGAAAACATGCAATTACTATCTACGACTCCTTAAAGCCTTTAGACCCTATCTCTCAGAGAACAACTGTGCCATAGTGGTCAGAGCAACCATCCTATCCCAATTAGACTACGGGAACGCATTAATGGTAAGAGCTACCAAAAAAAGCCTACAGGTGTATCAGATCAGACAAAACATTGCGGTTAGGATAATCAAATGCAAATCAAAATCTGACCACATCAGCAATTCTAGGAAGGCGCTACACTGGCTTAAAGTGGAAAGCAGAACCCACTTCATGGCTCTTACGATAGCTCATAGATGCATCCATGGGAAAGCCCCTGGCTACCTGAAATCCAAAATATGCTCTTATGCTCCCAGCTGCACCCTAAGATCTATGGATCAAAACAGGATTGTAGTAGTGCCACACCAACGCAAGCTGGGCCTGGGTAAATCCTTTCCTGTCATCACAGCAGGTATCTGGAATAATGAAAGAACCCAACTACTTACATTTTCGTAAGCTAGTGAAAACTTACCTCTTCGACTGATAATGTCATCTCTGACTCACCGATTCTTGAGATATTCCTAGTTAGAATTGTCCCATCATATATATGTTTTGTCTTTCTTGTCCTTGTTTCTTGCGAGTTACCGGTGCATTACAAATAAATAAATAAATAAATAAAATGTACTTACTTTGTATGATGTGAAAAGTTACTTTCTGAGGGAGCTGTTTTCATCAATCTTCTTTTTTTCCTGTAATTGTAAAAGAAGGTTAGTAGGTATTTGTGGTAATGGTGAAGTATTTTAGTAAGAGAGGTTATTTATGAAGGTAGGAGGAGTTGGGAAAGATAGTTAATAAAGTTGTGCTATGGGTGATGCAGTTAACTATACTGTTCGAACAAATGGACTATGACTAGTGCTGTTTGGGCCATTATAAAGGACGTTGGCAAACATGGGTGTGTAAAAAATATGCATATATAGGTTATTGTTGTGCTGGGGATTTTAATAAGAGGAGTGCTGTGTTTGTGGTGTTATGTATTTGTAATGTGTTGCAGGTTATTTTAAAGAATATGTAAACTGTGGTCTAGTGGTAATGTAATGGCAGATTGTAGTTGGAGGAGTGGTTGTTGTCTTACAGTAGTGGTTGGAAAAGAACAGTACTTTATATGCAAGGTGACGTGTTGTACATAGATACTTTGGCAGTATACACATATGTGCGAGCAGGTGGAGAAAGGTGGCACTATAAGGATTTAATGAGAAAGGTTGGAAAGTGTGACATTTATAATGAGTGAAAAATTGAATTGAAAATGCTGTGTGTTTACAAATGTTTGTTTTAAGAGCATTTTCCTGAAAGTAACAAAATGCATATGTGCATTTACAGCAGCACTGTGTTAACTTTGTTCTAATAGAAAGGAAAAGCAGTTGCAAAAGATTTGTAGAACATTTTTAAGTGGGACTTGGTGTGTGGAAGTTTAATATGCTGCCAGTATATGTAGGTTACTGCCACTTGATGTGACCAGGTGCAGAATACTGCAATACATGGCATTTGATAGAGTGGTTAAAAAAGCGACTATGCTTATTGAGAAGCGTATTACAGGGTAAGTGGCAGCAACCCTGTATATATATTTATAATGGTGTTGAAAAACATATTTTTAAAATATAAGCATATGTAGATATTGTTAAATCTGCAAATATATGGCTTTGAGAGTTTCACAGTAGTTTGTGATACAGGTGGCTGTGAGCATCAGGAGATATGTACTGTGAGAGTCCAAGAGTACATCTGAAGTGTTGAACCGAGTTGACAGGATTACATGTAGAGTTTTTGGATGTTATTGGTGAATGGATCTGTGACTGTTTGAAAACATAAAAGTAAAATGGTAGAAGGGCTGCCCTGTGCTATAGCGTCCACAGACACCACGGTAGTCTGCGGACCTGCACAAGCCTTCCAGGTCCTTTAAATATTCCTGGCATGGAGAGGGGACTGCAGAGCCTGCTACAGTTGTTATGTCTGTGGAAATCAGGGGATTAGCCAATTAGGTTTTATGGTAGTGGTGTACAGGAAGACAGTCTAGCTAGTGTTTTCTTTGTTTTCATTGAAGATGGCTATGGCTTTGGCTTTGAGGAAGCAGAGTGTGTGAATGGTTGGAGATTCTTGGATCCATTCATTGAAGGTTTACACTGAATCTCGTGACATCACTGCTAATATTGGATTGGAGGAAGTGGACGTTTCTTAGTATGCAGTTTGTGGGTTTAAGCGGGCAAACGTATTACCATTCTTTGAAAGTATGGCTCACTTTAAATGTCAAGATATTATTATTGTGAATCACGGAGGCAATTTTTGAGCTATGAGACTGCAGTATCTTTGTGGAAATCGAAATAATATTGTACCTCCTATCGCATTGTTTGAATGTATGTTGGCCTACGCCAAGTTGTCTAAAAACATTGTGTACATAGATTCCGCGGCAAGGTCTTGACCTTAATGTATTGTGTAAATCGCCATCTTGGATTTAGCCGCCATTTTAGGTTCTCTTGTAGTTTGGAAGTCGCCCTGAACAACAAAATGGAGGCCGAATGACATTTCGAGTGGGATTCTGGCCGTTGTGACCTCCGCACACATGAATAAGTAATATGCCCACAGGCCACTTGTTAGGGTCGTGAACTGAGACCTTGTCCTATCCCTGACCTATGTGTAAATGAACAACTGTATCAGCGGAACTGATCAAAAATGCATACATTATGGGATTGACCTGGCAACGAACCCTAGGTCTGGTTCTGAGAATGGTTAACCCGCGAGGGGGGTTGGCCAGAGCTGGATAAAAAGTATAAAAACCCGAGTATCCCAATGTTCGCTCTCTCACACTAACACGGCGAACTACCGTTGATGGTTCGTTCTGTTACTCTGAGGGCAGAATAGCTATCCGTATGTCAATTGACTTTTGGTAATTGTTGTATCTTTGCATAAAGCGCTTTGTATGTTCTTTGTAACCTGTGTTGGTGTGTTTCCTTTTGGGCTTCCCGGCCTCTTATCAATTTTTTTGTTTCCACAGTTGGCGCCCGAATAGGGACCCTCAAGATTGATGCCGGATCATTGAAGGTTGACGCAGACTATCGAACCGGGATCGGACGGTGTGATTCTGCAGGCCCGACCGATCGAGACGCGATACCTCGGCAGCGCTGCACGATCCGATCCTTGGACGATAGGCGTGTGGTCTGTCACGGAATCTTGACGAGGGTCCAATTTTGAGGCGGGCAGATTTGCCGAAACCACCAAACACAAGGTAAAATTCGTTAGGTAAGTTCTTGGTAAACCGTACGGTCCTCCTTAGGTTTGGTCAGGTGCAGTCATGACCCGGCTCTTAATTTAACCCTGACAATTTGAATTTGGCGTATTGTATCTGCAGACACAATTATTGGACCAGGTAACACCAATTTTTTGTGAAATGCCTGGGAAATTGTCTAGCTGTTTTAGGGCTCTGTTCCGCAGCGATCGACAATCTTTGGAATTTAGCCATCCGGCACCACAGGAGGGGTCGCCGGCGTGTACTATGTACTGTAAGTATGGCATTGGAAGTATTGTATTTAATGATATTTGGCACAGACTGTCATGCCACGCGGTACTTGGCGCCTGTGGAACCGCTGGCGGCGCGGACATTATCCGGCCGTGCACGCTGGTGGCCTGTCACGCCCACTTTCAGTTCCGCCCGTGCGTATGCACGCTTACGCGGCCCGGAGTATAAATACAGCTCCTTCCGGGTTGTGTACGCGTTGCAACGCTTCCGGTTTCCTCCGTTAGTGCTGTCTGCCTTTTCGCCTGCTCTCTCTCCCTGCTGGTTATACCCGAATTCTATCGGGTCCTTTTTCCTTATCCCCTTGTCTTGCCTTCTGCCCTTCCTGTTTTCTCCCCCTGCCTGCCTCTTTGTGTACCAGACCTAGGCTTGTTTTCTTGGATAGCTGATTCTTCTGATTCGGATACCTTCCTCTGTGATCCCCCGTGTACCAGATCCCGGCCTGTTTAAGGACTGCCTATTCATTGCGCTTAACCTTTGGACTTGGTTCTTCCTGTGAGACTCCGTTCTACTTTCTGCCTACCTTCCTTCGGAGCTTCATCCTAATTACCACGGAGTATCTGCTTCAGCCGACTGCATTCCAGCACATTCCAGCTCATTCCGAAGGAGAGTTCACACAGGTCGCTTCGGGGTTTTTTGTGCCTTTTGGCTTTTTCCCCTTACCGGCGTTCCCGGGAGGAGGCACCGGAAACCCTTTCTGGGTAACACGGTGGCTTCCTTCCGTGGGCGCCCCTACCTACATAAAAAAAAGGAGCGACCAAGAAGTAAAGGGAAGAAAGGTACTGGAAGAAGAGACGAAGGTGAGGAGTTAGGGGAGGGTGGCGAATCGGATTATACGTTCTCTGACGAGGATATCACCAATCCTGGTGACACAGACAGACCAGACATGCCTCCGAATTTCAGTGGCCAATCAACGGTAGTTTTGAGATCCCCCGTATTGAATACTTAGAATCGATCTTGTTAAACAAAAAGGCTAGACCAGCAGCCTTTGATGTGTTACAAAATTGGAAGAAAGAAGCATTGCAGCAGCTTAAAAGTAGGGATAAACATGCACGTCGTCATAAAACAAACACTGAAAAAGCATTATTATACGATAAAGAAAAGCGGTTAGAATTAGTTACAAATATGGATAGAGCCTTTTCACTCGGAGTCCAAAAAATTTACCCCTCTAAAGATTTCCATGTTTCTGAAGAATTTATTGAGAAGTTATTAAATGAATGCAGGCCCGATGCCTCAGCGCCACCACCGTATGCTACTATTTTGGGCGCTCTGCCTATTCCTGTTGTCGCGCCTGTTGTTATCCCTGTTCCCCCTGTACAGCCTATTGTTCCTAGTCCTTTGGTTGTTGTTCCTCCGCCTATCGCACCGCCCCTTCCCCCTGCACCGATAGTTGCACCTTTGTTAAATTTAGCTATACCTCCGCTCCCGAGTGGCCCCATATTGATTGAAGTCGATCCAGGTGCAGGGTCAAAGATTGTGACTCGTAGTACTGTTTCTGCAGATAAGAAACAGGAATTGTTTGCATGGGCTAAGCATTGCATGGAGAAAGGTGATCAAGCTAATGTTTTTTCTACATTATCTAATTCGAATAGTTTTCCCGAGAAAAATGTTTTTATCAAAGGTTTGGGGACTCATTTGTGTGTGATGTGGGGTAGATTACAAAATTCGGATCTTCCACAAGGGGTGAGAGATCTGAACGCCTTGGCACTTTCGAGGGACACAGAGCAGAAAGTATATGGACATGTTGAAAGATTGTTTGAATTCAGGAAAGACTTTGAAAAATCACGAGATGAGGATGATGAGGACGAAAGAATATATGTACAGAAACGGTTCCTTCCGTGCCGTAGAGCGGCACCTGAGGAAATACGAATTTGTACCAAAGATGCGGTTCGATGGATCTCGGATTCATCGATACCGCCAGACGAAGTGTATGACACGTATAGTCAGTATACAGTAGAAATGCAAAGAAAGGTAATTCAGGTGATGGTACAGCACCTGCAAGAGGAATGTGTAAGGAAGAGGGTTAGTTGCCCCATAGAATTATTGGGGATTTGTAAAAGGGCTTTTTCGCCCGACACTTCTACACCTGCCTTAGCGCTCGACCTGGCTCTATTGCTTAGTAAGCGGCCGGAGGTACCTATATCTCAGTTGCCTATGAGAGAGGTTCCTCCGACCTTTGTCCCAAAAGTTGAGATCCCCGCCAACGCTGGGACTGGTGCCCCTGCTGTGGATATCCCTGCACATTATGTATCGCAATTTGTTCATGTCCCGTTTTCACGACAGGAGGTGAACACAATTAGACAATCAGTTCCCGATATTAGGAAAAACCTGATGGTGTTTTACAAAGATATAGAGTCCGTTTTACAGTCCTCTGTGTTCACCTTGAGTGACATTGACTTGTTATTCCCTGTACTCCTACCCATAGATGTATGGAAACAGGTTCGGACAATAGATGATGTGCCGGGGTTGGGAGATACGTGGGCAAATATGATTAGAAATGATGGAGAAAGACCATCTGGTGAGAAAGATACTTACTTTACCTGATAGGATTGTCGCTAAACTAAAAACTATAATTCCAGAGAAGAGGATTATTTGGGACAAGCTTACGGCCTGTCTCCAAGGGAAAACTGAAGGCGCCGCCAAAAGATTCGAGCAGGTATTTTCTGACTTCAGTGGACAGGATTTAGGTACAGAGTCGGGGAAGAGGTTGTTCGTGGACAAATTTGTACGTGGATTGTTACCTGACATCCAGTCACAAATTATGTCCTCTGAGAGCGCTTGGCAGGCAAAATCTCAATCTGAGGTTTTGCACATGGCTCAGTATTATGAGAACCGTGTTAATAATGAAAAGGAGAAAATTGAAAAGAGAAAGGGAGATTTGAAAACCAAAGTTTTATTGCAGCAAATTGTTAGAAACCCCAGAGGAGGTACGACACAGACTAGAGGTCAGTATGTTCCAAAAGGAAATGCTCCTCCGAGTACTGTGAACATTAATCAATGTGTTTATTGCCGCCAGGAAGGTCATTGGCGAGCACAGTGCCCTGTCCTTCGCCAGAGGTCAAACAGTGCGTTTGGGGGTATGGGTAGACGACCTAGGGGCCGCCCTGGAGCAGGGGGCCCTGACAGAGGTTAGCTTTTACAAGATTCTCAGCAACCTTTTTCACGGGAAAATCAGACCTCGAGTATGGACTAGAGAAACATATTTGATCACCCTTCTGCTGCTTACCTTTCTGAAGAGCTTCCTTCTGACGAGGCTCCGTTTCATTAGGATTGCCCGAAGCAGGGTTTGGAACCTTCGCCTATTCCCGTTAATCAAAAAGGCCCCTACGTTGAATTATTAGTGGGGAATAGGAAACACCAGTTTTTGATTGACACTGGAGCACAGAAGTGCTCCATTGATCATTCTCGGGTTCCAAACATCACACTGTCAGGGCAAACAAATGTTTCCGTAGGGTTTTCTGGTGTACCAACTGTCTGTCCGGTTTCTGCGCCGGTATCCGTTTCTCTGGGTCCCTTTACGGACCATTGTCCCTTTCTTCTCACTTCAAACTGTGGAGAGAATTTGCTTGGGTTGAATTTGTTAAAGAAATTGAATGCATTAATTCATTGTTCTTCAGATGGAGTACGGCTAACGGTTTCACCACAGCAACTTCCTAATTCTCACTTCTTGATTCGACCTTAACCTCCCGAGTTTAGCATTGTCCTGGAATGTTTGTGGGCGGTGGACGACAATGATGTCGGAGTGTTACAGATTGAGCCCGTTAAAATAGTCCTGAAACAAGGGGTGAAACTGCCACGCATCCCGCAGTATAAAATATCAGTCGAAGGCGAACGTGCTTTGAAATGCATTGTCTCCGATTTTGTACATCGTGGGGTGATCAAAGAGATTACAAGTAGTTTGTGTAACAGTCCAATCTTATCCGTATGTAAGAAAGGCGGCAATGCAATTCCATACCGGTTTATAATTGATCTTCATGCTATTAACCGAGTGGTCGCCCCACAATTTCCAATTGTGCCTGATGTGACGACGATATTAACAATGATCCCTGCTACGGCTACGCACTTCAGCGTTGTGGATCTGAAAAACGCCTTCTTTAGTATCCCTATACCTGAAGAAAGCAGATATCTGTTTGCATTCACCTTGGGGGGACGCTCATTTACATTTACAAGGGCACCTCAAGGGTATACTGAAAGTCCTAGTATTTATAGTAGAGCATTGAAAGAGCAGCTCGACACCCTTGAATTGCCACCTACTTGTACGCTGCTTTAATATGTTGACGATTTGCTTTTGGCTGCAGATTCTGAGAATGCCTGTAAAGAAGGCACTATACTGTTGCTTGTTCATCTAGCTAAAAATGGTCACAAAGCTTCGCTTAAAAAATTTCAATATTGTTGTCAGGAGGTTGCCTATCTAGGCTACCTCCTGTCAAAGGAGGGGAGAAGATTGACACCTGAAAGAATAAAACACATTTCTGGCATGTCTGTTCCAAATACACAGAAGGAAGTCAGAGCCCTGATAGGTATGGCTTCCTACTGTAGGTTGTGGATCCCGAATTTCGCACTAGTGGTAAAATCGATGTTGGCTTTGACGAAGAAGGGCATTTCTCTGCCACTGCCATGGGAATCAGAACATCAACGATCATTTGAGCTTCTCAAAACCGCGCTATGTTTGGCACCGGTTCTGGGTACTCCAAATTATGACAAGGCCTTTGTGTTGTTTGTGCATGAATGTGATGGATGTGCTTTGGCTGTGTTAACACAGGAACACGGAGGGAAGAATAGGCCGTGCGGCTACTACTCCTCCGCCCTTGATCCTGTCGCATGCGCTTTGCCAAGATGTTTGCGCGCTGTCGCTGCTGCTGCCGCGTCTGTAAAACAGAGTGAGGGAATGGTCCTAGGCCATGATTTGATTTTGATGGTACCTCACTCTGTTGATATTCTATTGAACAAAACTCAAATGCAACACCTCACCTCTGCACAGTTAACGAGGTATGAACTAATTTTGTTTGCCCCTCATATTCAAATTAAGAGGTGTTGTGTTCTTAATCCGGCTGAACTCTTACCTTTCCCGCAGAACACAGTTTGCGGTGATGAAGAATTACATGACTGTCTGTATACCACCGAACAAGAAACGAAGGGCATGATAGATCTCATAGATACTCCTTTAGATAATGCAGAAGGGGAGCTGTTTTGCGATGGCTCCTGCTTCAAACTTTCGAATGGTACATCTACAGCTGCTTATGCAGTTACTACATTGAGCAAAGTTGTCGAAACTAAGAGGATTTCGCATAACTCTGCGCAGGCCGCAGAGATTATAGCGTTGACCCGAGCTTGTGAACTTTCCCAAGGGCGAAGAGTAAATATATATACTGATAGCCAGTACGCATTTGGGGTGGCTCACAACTTCGGAAAGCTTTGGTCGGAAAGAGGGTTCCTGACCTCACATGGGACCAAGATTCAGCATGGCCCCTTGATAGTGCAATTACTTTTGGCACTCTCGCTCCCTAAACGGTTAGCGATCATGAAATGTGCAGCACATCGCAAGGTCATAGATGATGTGGGCAAAGGGAACGCTTTTGCGGATTTGATAGCCAGACAAACGGCCACAGACCTTAGCACGGACATGTATACCTCGAGGGAAATGAGAGATGTTTGCATAATGGATGAAGGTATTGGGTCTGTGCGAGATATTCAGACTGATGCCACGATGGAAGATCTAGAAAGTGGGCTGAAGGAATGGGGAACCTGGATGACAAAGGGTGTTGGGTGGATACATCCGAAGGGAAATGGTTGCTTCCTGATTCTTATGTATTGGCAATGGTTACGATGGCACACAGTCCTACGCATGTGTGTGCCCAGCAGATCACGAGAATGTTAGAACAGGTCTGGGTGAATGACAAGATCCTGGGCACTGCAAAGAGGCATGTCCAGAACTGTATGATCTGCCTACAGCACAATGTGGGTAAGGGGACAGTGACTCCAAAGGGAAGTTTTGGGCCCCCTTCTGTCCCCTTTGAGGTTATACATTTTGATTTTATTGAAATGGAGCGATGTAATAATCTAAAATATGTTCTTGTAATTATTTGTGCCTTCAGTAAATGGGTCGAGGCTTTCCCCGTCAAAGATGCTACCGCCATGACCACTGCAAAGATTATGGTAAAAGAATTCTTTCCTCGATTTGGGCTCCCCAGGATAATCTGGTCGGACAATAGTCCTCACTTTATCGCAGCAGTAATTTTGCAAATATGTGCAGCCCTATGTATTGAGAAACAATTTCATTCAGCTAGGCATCCTCAAAGTGCTGGGTTGGTAGAAAGACACAACGGTATTTTAAAGAATAAACTTGCAAAAACATGTGCTGATACCAAACTAAAATGGCCAGATGCTTTGCCTATTGTGTTATTAGCTATGCGTACCACACCTCAGACTAGAACTGGGCTTTCTCCATTTGAAGTAGTAATGGGGAGACCTGCTAACATTTGGGGTCTCCCAAAACCTAAAGCCCTGAGGGAGGTGGAAAATATATTGCTTGTAGACTACTGTAACCAGTTAACTAAAAACCTGTATTTCATCTACCACCAGGTGCATGCTACTTTACCTGTACGGTTCACGGGCCCAGGACACGATATACAGCCTGGAAGTTGGGTCCTCGTGAAGGCCTACGAGAGGTCTTCCTGTCTCGCGCCTCGCTGGCGGGGACCCCATCAGGTGTTATTGGTCACCAGGACAGCAGTGCGGGTGGCTGGAAAGAAGAACTGGATTCACGCGACGCACGTCAAGAAACTTCCTCACCCGACGCCACACGCTACAGAAGAGGCAGAACCCCTCGCTGATGCTACAGTCTCTGATCTTGGAGTAGCAAACAGCGCTGTGAGTGCGTCGGAGAAGTTCTCTGAGCCAGAGGAGCTTGGGGAACACAGTCCATTTCGTCTCTTCACTCTTTTGAAAAATCGTTTCCGGAAAACACTGTTTCGAGCTCTGTGACTTCCGTCGCCACCGAGACGTTGCTTCCCTCAGGAAGTGACGATACTTTGCTTCCGGACCACACAATTTTGGGTACCATCAGGTACAACCTTCGACCACGGAAATAGAACTACGGCACGAGTGTTGTGTATCTGGAAAAGGAAATGATTGGAAAGATTATCTTGTTATGAGAAAGTTTTGTTGAACAAAAAGGGATACTGCTGGCTAGAGTTGGGAAGGACTAAGAAATCACGCGACCGTAGTGTCGCCAGCAACGAACATTGGGGCCGTCGATCGAGGAACTATGATGCCTGCCACCTTCACCGCTGTTCCCCGCACTGGACTTTTAGATAAGGGGGTGACCAAATCGAACAATGAACAATGTGCCTGGGCCCCGAAAACGTACTGTTGTGTTTTGATAATGATTATTGTTATTTTTGCAACTGCTGCTGTAGGACTTTGGTATTTCGAAGAAATCTATCCTTTGAAACCTTTATTACCGACCAAGATCGTACCAACTGTTTTGACTCCCTCTGTACATCTTCACACTCTGTCCCCTAGAGACTCCCAACATAGACAGAAGTATCATAATAACACTCTGATGATAGTAATGAATGCTACTCATGCCATTTTTAACAAGAATAATTGTTGGATTTGCACTCATTTACCGCAACATGGGAACAAGGGACTGGGATGGTATATACATCCTCTACCTTTAACGACTGCTTGCTATGCCTCTCTTAGAGCACTATTCTTTGGCCGAAGGAATGATAGCATATCAGGGAACTTTGATGGAACTAATTTAAATGATTTTGAGAAACTTGAATTGACTCCCCTGGGATGCTCGCTTTTCGCGAATAGAAGTAAACCTAACGTCGCTTCTATTAGGCCGTCTGTCAAACTATCTCTTCCTTTCCAAACTCTGATCGCCTTTAAAATGGCTCCGATAGGCAATAAGGACGCTGTACCTCCTTCTTATTCTATAAATCACAGTCCTGACTCAGTTCCCTTCTGTGCACAGAGAAACGGCACTAGGCCAATGGGAGATTTTGAAGCTTGTAAAAACATTGTAAATTTGACTGGGGAAAACAGGCCTCTGTATGTATACTCTCAGTTCTGAAGTTAATATCCCTGTAGGAGACTGGAACCTTAGTACTTGGTTTTGGGATTCTTTGCGATCTTGGGGTTGGAAAGTGCTTCCCATTATTCTGGTTATTTTAGGGATCCTGTTAATACTTTGTTGCTGTTTTCAATGACTCCCAAGTATGTGTGGAATGATAGGGTGTTGTGCTCAAGCAGTGAGCGCAATAGGGCATAAAATATATACCCCAGATACAGCATCTAAAGAATTCATGTTACAAGAGGTTCTTATGAACGACCTTATGGCTATAGACATTACGGACAATGATGCAGAATCTATGGATGATAATACATGGAGTTATGTTCGAAAGTATTAGGGATGATGTTTAGCACTTGGCATAGGCCAAAAGGAGGATCTGTGGAAATCGAAATAATATTGTACCTCCTATCGCATTGTTTGAATGTATGTTGGCCTACGCCAAGTTGTCTAAAAACATTGTGTACATAGATTCCGCGGCAAGGTCTTGACCTTAATGTATTGTGTAAATCGCCATCTTGGATTTAGCCGCCATTTTAGGTTCTCTTGTAGTATGGAAGTCGCCCTGAACAACAAAATGGAGGCCGAATGACATTTCGAGTGGGATTCTGGCCGTTGTGACCTCCGCACACATGAATAAGTAATATGCCCGCAGGCCACTTGTTAGGGTCGCGAACTGAGACCTTGTCCTATCCCTGACCTATGTGTAAATGAACAACTGTATCAGCGGAACTGATCAAAAATGCATACATTATGGGATTGACCTGGCAACGAACCCTAGGTCTGGTTCTGAGAATGGTTAACCCCCAAGGGGGGTTAGCCAGAGCTGGATAAAAAGTATAAAAACCCGAGTATCCCAATGTTCGCTCTCTCACACTAACACGGCGAACTACCGTTGATGGTTCATTCTGTTACTCTGAGGGCCGACTAGCTATCCGTATGTCAATTGACTTTTGGTAATTGTTGTATCTTTGAATAAAGCGCTTTGTATGTTCTTTGTAACCTGTGTTGGTGTGTTTCCTTTTGGGCTTCCCGGCCTCATATCAATTTTTTTGTTTCCACAACATTTTCAGTTTGCCATAAATCATATGTCAAAGAGCCTAATGGAACTGTTTCTAGCTGCAAAGATTATGTTTTTCCAAAATGAATCAGACAAATATGGAGACATTCAAATTTGTTTTGTCCACAAATGGAAGAAGCTAGGCAGCATGTCAATAACAGTGTATGTTATTTTCTATATGGTTTAGGAATGGCATCTTTTGACAATGAAAATATCAAGTTGGATGACGTAAATAGTTTTAAAAGTGATGGAGTGAATTTGACGGATGTTGACAATCAGATTATTATTTTGAATGTTCAAAATGCTTTGAAAAAGCGTGTGTGTACAAGTTGTAAGGGACTATGTGGAGTGTATATTAAATCATTTGTTATGTGTAGGATATAAAAATGAGAACAAACATTGAAGCAATTTCTGTAGAGGTTTAGCATGTGTTAGTCTAGTACGTGAAAGTAAAAAAGGAAAAAGGGTCTTTTTAAACACCACCCTAAACAGGCTCTTTTAAGAGCCACCATTGCAGAATACATTATTTAAATTGAGTTTAAATGTCCCCACACCCTTTAATTGACCATGCCATCTGCGGACAAGGTGGTAGTCTTGGTCTTTTAAGTATGCCTGGCATGGAAAGGGGACTGCGGATACCGCAGACAGTAACCAACATTTGCAGACATTGGGGATTAGCCAATCAGGTTTTGTGGTTGTGGTGTACAGAAAGACAGGGTAGCAAGAGTTATCTTTGTTGTGTGTAGTGAAGATGGCTATGGCTATGGCTTTGAGGAAGCAGAGTGTCTGGGTGGTGGTTGATTCGTGGATCCATTGGTTAAAGGTGAATTGTAAGTGGTGTGTATTACCTGTGAATCTTGGATTTGAAGAATTTCAAGTATCCTGGTGTGGAGTTCAAGGATTGAAGTGGGCGGAATTGCTCCCATTCTGCGAGAGTATGATTACTTTGAAGCCTACAGACATCATTGTAAATCACTGTGGAGGCAACTGTTTGCGCTATGTCACTGGAATTTCATGACAGTTTGGCATGAAGGATACATTTGCAAAATGAATGCAACTGTTTTCACGTTCAAAGACTGTTTTTTTTTTCTCCGATAGCTCAAAGACAAATGAGGAAACATTCTAATTTATTATGTTCACAAATCGAGAAAGCAAGGAGAAATCGAAAGCAGGATGTTGGAATTACATCTTTTCACAATGAAAATATCAAGTTTGATATTGTGAATATTTTTAGAAGAGATGGTGTTGGAAATCAGATTTTTATTTTGATTATCCAAAATGTATTGAAACAGTTTTGGTGAATATGTGAAATATGTAGTGATGTATTATTTATAAATTATAGTAAATAGAAAGCAAAAACAGAAAAAAAATTAGAAGCAGTTTTTGTGAAAGTTAGAAAAAATTATGTTCATTAGAACGTTTGTTAGTACACTACATACAATCCCCAAAACATTTTTAAAAAAGGTTCATTTAAGAGACTACATTTTTGAATGAAAAACAAGTTAATTGATTTTAATTCCCCCACTGTCCGGGGACTGTGCAGACTGCAAAATGTGCTTGGATTGTTTTTTTTTTAGTTCTATTTTTTAAGTATGTAATGTGGCTCCAAAAGGAACCTTTTTTGGTAATAATGGCTTTCATGTATATATATTTCTTTTTTGTTTACTAGGAGAGGCAAGGGGGTAAGGAGACAGAGGGATGGGGCACCAACCACAGATACAGAAGGGCAGGTTGACAGGGGAAGATGTTTGCCGTGTCTTACATTTAGGTAGTTGGCAGTGTTTCGTGTGCTCCTTGACTGCAGCCTCGAAAGTGCTCGGAAACTGCTCTCCCTGCAGAGCGGTATGTCGCAGTAAATACAAATGTGTGGTGACAGGAGCAGTTGAGGAAGATGGGGGTAGAGGAAGATAACTTGCTTCTCCCTGAGAATGGAACAGCCTTTCTCAGAACACCCGGGTGGTTGGATCAAGTGTGGCAGTGCCTGAAAGTGGTCCTGAAGGAGTACTGCCCACATGTCCACTACTGAGTATGACCCCACACTCAATGCATTAAATACAGGCAGCCAAAGCCTTGGGTACCCTCCCATGGTCTTAAAGAACCGCCACACCCAAGATTCTCTCTGGGTGCTGGAGGTAGGAACTTCCTCTACCTCATCTTCCTAGTCCTCTTCATCCTCCTCTGCATCATTGCACCTGTTCCCCTGTCCAGGCCCTCCAAGTGGTGGCGGTGGTGGTTGCCCCTGGGAAGGAGGGCTGGCCATGACAGATGCCATTCATGCAAATAAAGTTGCTAAAGTTGCTCTCCAAATCAGGTGTCTCTCCTCATGCTCTCTACTGGATCGCCAGATTGAGAATGACTAAAAGTAATTTTTGGGTCCCTTCAGAGGAACCGTCCACAGACTGTGCGAGTGTCTGCGGACTACAGAGTCAAAAATGGGCCTTGAAAAGTTGTAAAAACTTGACAGATCATTAGGAATGGGTCTAGGATCTCTGGAAGGGTAAACATTCAACTTGAATCATCCCAGATTGGCCAAAAATGCAGTTTCAAACTGTCCACGGAGCGTGGACATGTCATTACGTTGCATGAGTGCGGTCACATGATGACATCTGGGGGATTCCGTGATGCTGATGGGTGTTCGTGGACCTTGCCGAGTAGGAGAGACCGGGCAAATGCACAGGGACGTATTTAAAGTGCATCACGCGAGACCGGACATGTCCAGACACAGCGCGATGTCCGCAGACATCATCCATTGCGTAAAGGGACCTTAACAATCTTACAGTCCACTGATTATCAAATGGGTTTTTAAAAAAAAGAATGGATCACAGAATAATATACAAGATATATGTAGCATACAAAAAATATTTATTTATGAAAGGGATGGGGCATCAGAATGGGAAACATAAATGGGAGAATTTTGAATTTGGACAAAGTCATCATTGGGAGATGACTTCATCACACCGTCTTTGATTTATATTTTGTGAATTTGATTGGGGTAATTGCTAGGCGTGAGGGGGACCGGTCCAAGTAGGACAGTTATAATCAACATTTCTAATAGGATTTTTAACATAATGTAGATGTTCTTTACAGTCATTGCTAAGTTCATCTAATGACAAGACAAGATCACTTTTTTTATAGATAAAATCATTATTGCATTGTGTACAGTTGGGGATTGGGATTGTCTTTCTGATTGTTGGGATTCTCCATAATTAATCTGAGGTGTAATTTCTTCATGCAAAGTATGTACTATAAGAAAGAAGAAATGATTATTTGTCCTGGCCGTTAATCTTACCAGTGCACGGTGGGGGCCCGAGTTATGTTTACTATAACTGGAGCATTTTCGGGAGTTATTCGATTTTACTTGTAACCACATTGTCCCTTACAACGTTTTTTCACTGAATTTCATAGGTTTTTATTAGTGCAACTTAACCATAACGTCTCTTTAAGAAAGGTTTTTCACTGAATGTATATAAAGTAAACAGCTCAGATACCTTGCCTTAAATCACAACCTACTCTGCAGTGCTATTTTCAATCAACTTTGCATATTAGCATTTTATGATCACCTTGATCAACTTGTATATATACTTTGATGAGAAAGGGTTTTTGTAAAGAGATTGTCATTTTTGTGGTATGTGCTATAGTTAGAGGATGTGCCGATCGGAATTAAATCTTTTTCAGGAAGGAGGATAGCAGTGCATTATATCCATTGTTTGTTATACTCAGGCAGATAATATCTGTTTTCTCCCAGATCTTCTTTTATATTTGTTTATTCTCATGCCTGCCTTTGATTCTTCAAATGCGGCAAAAAGAATCCGCCGAAGATATTTCTTTGAACAAAGGTGGCTTGTCTTGAAATGTTATCCCGCAAACAGAACAGCTTAGCCTTTCGGGGTGTAATGCACACCAGGGTACTTCTGGTTACATTGCTCACTTGTAGGAAAAGTATTTAAGTTATTCGAGACACATTTCACCTCAGAAAGTCTGCACCTTTCCATTTTCACATCCGCAAATGTTAAGGTAGAGGAAATTATTTGCCCCCGGATCTTGTTTCTAGCTGTTTCTAGCTGTTGCTGTTACTGCATCAAAATGCAGCAGATCGCCCTCCCATAGCATTGATGGGCTGGTGTTATGTGGCTCCATTAAAATGGGAAAAAGCAAAATCCCTTTGGCATAGCCGTCCAGCAACGAATGCGAGGCGGCCTGAGGACAGAAGTCTGTCTTTCATTTCGTTGTCTACAGTGGGCAACTTTACAAAATGATTTCACAAGACATTTCAGATGTAGTAGCATATACAAAACAGCTTACATTGTGTATAGTTTCATACAGTGTCATTCGCGTCCACCCTACCGATCAGCTTTTTGGTAACATTAGTGACAGATGGCATTTTTAACACAAACAAATCACAAAAACATAAACCGTAGTGCTTTTGTACATTGCAGACCTGTAAGAGATCTGTCTGGGACTTGTGGGGTAAGAGACATCCAAGCTTCCTCATTTGTATATGTATTCAAACCAATAAAAGTGACTTCGCAGAAAAAGGGCATTTACAAGGAGCGTCATCCGTCGTTGATACTTGGGGGTACCATGGGAAGTGACATTACAAGAGCTTGCCATGAGTAAACCGAGAGACAAATAACTTTGTGGTGAGAAATACATGAATGGTCACTATTTGTATTAAGTATGAAGCAACGCTAGGCAAGTAAACCATGAGTGAGGCTTTTTTTAAATTGTAAGAGCATATAATACCATAATAATATGGTAACATAAGCTACGAAAGAAACACTTACAGGGACTCCATGTATGCATCGTGAGATTAAAGTATTTTCCCATGATAACAAACTGCGGTTAAATGCTGAATCCGGAATTTGGGCAATTTAACCACTTGACCACATGCCTTCCTAGGTTTACTTGATATAAATATTTATTAAGGTATTTGCATGGGTAACATGTGCTTAAATAATACTTTGTTTATTGCAATTCTTTAAAAAGAACACACATGAATTAATAAAGTAGCCTTTCATAATAAACTTGCCTTACAATATGTAAATTGTCATAGAAACCTGTTGAACACAAAGAGTATGGCTTTAGCATTATTGTCCCCAACCAGCATGGAAGGTCACAGTAAAACCATGCAAAGTAATGTTAGCCTACATTAATCTCTCTGGGGTTTTTCAAGCATAGTCATTATTTCACTTAGCATGCAGCATTACACACCCTTTCAGGGTGTGTAATGCTGCATGCTGCAAGCTAAATAGCTCATGGTCTACAACCATGAGCTATTTAGCTCATGGTTGTAGACCAGGGGAGCCTGGTTAGCTTGAAACCAGCAGCTACCAGGAGCTTATTTTGGCACCACTGGCAAGGTGTTCCATACAAAACATAACTATGTGATATTAACTGTGAGGGTTAGGGAATATGAATTAAAAAGAATAACTGACTCACCGAAGGGATATTAGAAGCATATTCCATAATATATAATAGAAACAAGGTAGTTTGCATCTTGCACACAAGATCGATTTGCTGCGCAATAGCTCCTGGTTCCCCAGAGGTAGCTCCTGCCTATCGGTTGATGTCTGATACACAGGAGTTACTGTTTGCTTCTGGTCAACAAATCCTAATTTTGATCCCTGCACCTTCCCATTTCTCATTACACACCATTGACATTTCTTAAGGGACAAATATCACTTCTAGCAGTCCTCCTCCCATCAATGGCTAATACTTGATCCCATTATAGTGGTCTGTTGACACAGAGCACGTGTTTAGCTGTTATGGGCCCCAACTTTCAGATAAAAGTGTGAGAGCTGGAAAGGTGCTAATTGGGCTCGAAGCAATGTTGGAACTATTCTCTGGTCCCGGGGAGAGAGTGTGCTGGACGCTGGACACAACCTCTCAATTTGAGACTGTTAAGGTAAAATAAAGGACCGTGAGTCACTTTAATGCTCTCCCCACATGTTGAACCATTTTCTATTTCTGCCACGAGAGGGCATATGGGGAGAGAGCAGGAGTGGGACTAACTTCATACCGCTGCAGAAGGAGATGAAGATGGATAAGGAGATCGAGGGCAGTGGAGGCATGACGTGGCAGGGCAGATGCCGGAATCTTGACAGGCATTGTGATCCATAGCCTTGGTGCCCTGGATCCTGACCTGCTGTCTGGATTACAACAATCTGTCATGGTGCTAATCCCCTTTATCAGAGCCATTGCTTTCTTCTTCCAATCCTACCGACACTGTTCGGAACAGCTATTGGTTTCTGGCTGTGCTATAGCTTGCCATCCTCTACCAAAATGTCTGACGCACTCCACTTCCCTTGGGCAGCTGATACTAAAATTATCTGCATTTGGTTGGAGATAGTCCAAGTCTGCAGAACAGATTTATTTTTGGAAAAACAACGATATTTGTAAAGTGCATATTTCCTAAATTCCCAAACAAAATACTTGTATTTTCGAAATTTCCATCAGATTTTTCTCCTTGCTTATGGCATGTACCACTCTGCACTTCCAGGCAGAACCAAAGCCCACAGGATGTTGATTGAAGTCCGCATGACTGGAGGTGGGACAACCGTGGCGTCTCTTGACATCTGCCAGCAACAAAGCTGCCTCTGGTGTCTTAACTCTCAGGAATCAGCAAAATAGTGCAGTTTGATATACATCGTTTAATCAACTTTACAAAAAAAAAAGTTTATTTTAACCATCATTTTCTGCTGATTTGGGCGACCTGTGTTATGGAAAGACTCCCTGTATTGGTCCACGCACTGTGAACCGTGGTTCCTGTATGATTTAACCACCCATGACAATGTCTCCATCTCACAACTCTTGATGTGATCCATACAGTCCACTCAAAGCTGACCATTACTCCCACTAGTGCAAGTCTTCACATAGCAGCTTGCCAGTCAATGCTTGTAGAGATACATTCACAGGCGTTTCTAGGGAGAGGGGGGGGAGAGTTAGGGGGCTATAGCCCCGGGTCTTTTGGTTGTAGCTCTGGATAGCCCCAGATCTTTTCCACACCTAGCAACACCCCTGGATACATTGCTCGTGGATGCAAAGGTTTCCGGAAGATGTTGAGTTCCCTTTAATGACGTTTACTGCTGCAGCAAGAACATTGATTGAATACTGTTTGGAAATATGCGATTAAGCTGGTTTCCTACCTTAGGTTGCCATTCAGCACTGAAACGTGACCTTACGCAGCTGGACGGGGAAACAGCCTCTGAATGACCTTTTGAAAAATGCACGTAAAGGGACATATGTATCTGTCATATTCAATTGCATTTTGCGAGTTTAGTGCCCGCTGAAAAACCTTACATCAAACCAGTCAGTCACCATATGGCACCTCCATCACTCACAACACAGACCATCTAGAATAATAGCAGTGATCGGCTCCACACTGCACCTTTAACTCACTGTCAAGTAATGAGACTGTCAAAGGCGGAGACAATCTGCATTTGTCATATCCTAGCTCTTGGGCCGGCTCTTAGTCAGGAGTGACACTGATGTCCTAGGCCAGAGGCAAGGACAAGATGCATGCAGATGCCAAGCTCGCCCACTGAGGTGCATTGCATGGCTGTGCTCCCTAAAAGCCGGCAATAGATGTCTAGAAACCTGTGAATAATGTTCTTATTACACCACAGCTGTGACATCACTACCCCATGTCATAAGAAAATTACATCTCACCCCAACTGTATTAACTTAATGCAGCCAGAGTGACCTCATAATGTCATTTCCTGAGCCAGCACACAGCAACATTCCAGCTGGTATTTTAAAGGACTAACTTTTCCGATTCTTTTCTTCTGAACTGTTTGTTGTGACAATTGACTTGATAGGATGACATTGATTGTAGATTGTTCATTTTGTGCACTGCTGGCCTGTCACAGTGTAATGTCCACAGTGAAATGATTCATAGGCAAGGTTGACAGTAATCGCTCCAGTGCAGGAAGGTTGGTAGGAGGTTCCCAGATGGGTGAAGGTTAGGGTGGTCTTGAAGGCGACCTTGTCTGTTCAGGCTGCTGTTGATTTTGCATATATGTATGTACAAAATGGCTAGGTTTGTGTATACATTACATTAAGAGGCACATGCATGGAGGTGCATTTATATGCTAGGTTTAAAGCAAATGCCGGCCTTGTGTGTGGCAGGAGGTACACTGAAAGAATCAGAATTTATCTAGTAATCAGTCAGCAGGTATTTGAAGATACTCAATTCCTGCTAAGTTTTCCTGCCCTACTGATAGCCAGTCCCTGCACGTATTAGTTATTTGGCAGGAAGTAGTAGATATATTGAAGCTGCACTATGGACGCCCCCGGGCAATTGCTCAGTCAAAATCAAGTGTTCTGAAGATGTCCAGCACACATACACAGGCCTCTGTTTGGGGGTGCCTACTACACAGAATTGTTTTATGTTCTTGTTGGGTGGGGAGACGTGTTTAACAATGATCCGTATTATATATTGCATTGACAATTATGGAACCGGCCCTGATACAAAACTCTGGGATTAAAAAGTTCTAAGGGGCTCATCCTAGGATGTGTGAGGCTTTGCGCAAGGCAGTGCGCAGAGTTTGCATGTGCAGTGATATCGATGGAATCCGGGCTTTAGAATACCAAATTGTCTATAATAGCAGAGCCTATTGGGTGGGGTTTGAGGCCAATACATAGTACTGGATGTCCAAAGTTGGTTAATTTGCAGAGCACACCTCTGAAACAGCTTCCTCACTGGGTGCCCTGCAATATCTGGTGCTGACCACCCGGGCATCTGAGAGCACCTCATACCAGCCTATAAGTACATTCGACCAGAGCCTTACGCACGCCAGCATCTCCAACAGTATCACTGTGTATCAGTGTCCGACAATAGAACACAATAACACCCAATGTAGTCATCCATCACATTGGCACATAGATCCCCCAATATCATTAGCAACATATTAAAGGTCCACTCATATGCAGGCAATATCTTTATGCTATTAGTACATCTGTATGCCAATGTTGGCATGCACACTATGCATATGCCAAGCCCGAGACAAAAAACGTAGTATGCTCAGGCCATTGTTGTCCTTTATGTAGATCGAGTATATTTTGCTAAATTTCACATTGACAGAGTAAATATAAAAGGTTCTACAATGACACAGTAATGCACCTGTTTGCCCAGTTTTCCCAACGATGCTGTAACTCATATGTTGGCACATGGTTCTCACTGTCATTGTAATGCAGCCATTTACCCAGTTAACAAAATAATGCAGTGATGCATGTACCTGTTCAGAGTTTCATAATACAATTATTAATAATTTGTATTAATAACAATAATACTCATCATCATATTTAAATAGCCCTTCATATCAGATTTCTCCCATGTCTAAGTGGTGTAATACCCAGTTTTGTAAACGTTGTAGCACATGTCACATTAGGCTTCATAATACCCCAGTGTTACACTTAGGCATGTCTACTGTAAACACAAGTTGTTGTCTTCTGGCACACAAACAGGCACACAGACAGAAAGGGGCTCAGGCATATTGAGGTACAGACAGTCAAATATAAAGTCACAAAGACACACTGGGGCCAGTCGATAGGCATAGACACCCACTTCACACACACACACACACACACACACAGGCAGCCAGATAAACGGAGACACTGCTAGACACAAAGGCGGGCACAGAACACTCAAGGCTGGTTATAGGGCGCAGTGCTGCAATGGACAGGGGAGGGGAGTTACGGGGGGCATCTAATGTGCCTCTGTAATCATGTCATCTGAGGTTACTTTTTGTTTGCCTTTGATATTCCAGGGCATCATAGACAGTGACATTGTAAGAGGCAGAATCACAGCAAGGGGCACAATGCGCTATTATATGATGTACATCCCCGAGCTGTATGTGCTCCCCGAGAGTGACTGGGGTGCACATCATGACAACAAGATCAACATGATCTTAGTAAAGACCTGCAGGTTACAATTTTGAATCCAAAAAGGATCCGTCTCTATCTATGCAGAGATTTGAAGGGAGATCCTAATCCTCAGCAGGTGCCTCCCTCTGGAACAGCCTCCCTGCCGCCCTCGTCTTGAGCCTGACGTTCTTAAGTTCCAGAAACTCCTCAAGACCTTCCTCTTCTCGTCTTCCTTCTCTCTCTCTCTACCCTGCTTAACTAGTTTTCCGCTCCTTCCGCCTCTCTCTCCTTTTCCTTACAGCTTGCTGACTGGCCGCATTGTGTACCTCAGAGTCTCACAGTTGCCTGGCACCCCCGCCAGTCCTCTTTTGCACTTGACTCAGGGCCCTACACTCCACCCACACTCATTGCATTTAACCCAAAAGAGTGGCGCGCTCTACACTTAACCCAGTCTCCATCGACCAGGTGCACTTAGACCTCCACCTCCCTCTGACCGTCTGTGCACTTGCACAATCCATTCGCACCATGCTGGAAGATCGTCTGTCTGCCTCCCTTGTCTCACCCCTTAATTGCACTGGAAAACTGCAGAATTGCCGTTGGGTCTATTTGCTGTATCTCAGACTGTTGAATGTATTTTCCGCACTTATTCTGCCTGTGCAGACTGTTATCGTCTTAGAATTTCAAGGACTCTGAGCAACTGTTGTTTTTCCCAATGTTCCCACCCTCCTTGAGCGCTTTGAAACACTTGCCTGTGAATAGGCGATTTATAAATAAACAATACCATACCATACGACATAGACACATGCAAACCATTTGTGATATGCACTGAACGACCACTGCTTCTATAGCAGCCCTGATCCAGTCATGCATACAGATAAGGGACAGCTTCACCTTTTCTGGTGCCACTAGCCCTTCTGTCCACCATGCACATGTGATAGGTACTTGAGCTGTCATACACACCTGTGTACTGTCCCCATCAATAGACAGTAAGACCCTGACTTGCACCTATTCATATCTTGTTAGCAGGGAACAAACACAGGACCATTAAGAACTAGAGGCCACTGACCAATAAGGGAAGGCACGAAGAAAAGTGAACATGTGTGATTCGTTACTAATCATAAACATAAAACAAATTTGACATGAGACACTGCCTTTATCATTGAATCTTCATTGCAGCCAGAGGGTGTACAGGGTTTTCTATTGGTGGTGCAGTGAGCACGCTAAGAGTAAATGCTGTGCCGTGAAATATATGACTGGCCAGTATGATTACTTTGTATAGAACAGCAGTACACTGCATTAAACCAGCGGTGAGACTTTGCTGGAAGCATACTGTGGACTTACTTGCTTCCAAGGAGCAGTGGCCAAAGTGAGTGGGAGCAGCGTTCCACTACTTTTATTTTTTACTGTTAAGTATCGGGAGGATAGCTCAGCGGCAACATGCTCGCCTTGGAAGCAAAATTACACGACCCAACACAGGTTCAATACCCGGGTCTGCGCTTGGAAACCTCTGGGTGTTATAAATAACCTATCATGTCATACCAGTTCTACTACATTTTGCAACCATTTTCCACATTCTGGAACTGTTCTTTGTGAGGTAAAGCACATTTCTCCATTTTACCACCCAAAAGCAGTTAAATCTGAACTGAAATCTGTTTCAACTCAACTGGCTGTCAACCACCATGGCTGCACGCCTTGAAAAATCTGCTGCACGTTGCTCCCCGCCCGGATCACAGTTCCACTACTTTTTTTGGTACACTTCTACCACTGCCAAGGAGGGCAATTTCTGAATGTAAAGTAAAGTGAGAATTCATGAATTGTGCCACATCCCAAAAGTTGCTTAAATGCTGAAGGTGGGATTTTAGTACTGCATGCAGTTTGGAGCACTCCACCTAGCTTTAGTTGTACAGAATGGAATAATTAGTCGTGATTTTTTTTATTTTAAACAACGGAAATAATACTCTGACAAGCAATGTGGACATTTTAAAAATTGGTCTTTATTGTCTGCCAATGGAGAATGCAAGGATTTGGTAGTTAATTAGAGCTTTTGGAGCATGCTATCTGGAGCTGTGTTGGTTATTTATGAGCTCATCCCACGTATTATGATGGAAACATTAACAATTTAGTTCACTTGTCCCAGAAAAGGATAACACCTAACATGCACAGCCCTGTCAAATTATACTTTTCACCCACGTCTGTATTCGCAAAAGAGTCTGGTATTTGACTATGTTAGTCCTACCACAAGAAGGACGCAACACTGGTTACTGGAACAGACCTTCACTTTATTGATCCTCCCTTGTACGCATTCAAACAGGAACCGCTGTTCCGAATCCCCGGCTCCTCCCTTTCCTCCCGCTTCCCGCCTGTTGCCTCAGGACTGCCTTAAGGGGAACAGAGGCTCGCAACATCACCCGTGGACAAATGTTCTGAGGTCATTTTAGCATTCCTCCACTAGGCGCATAGGCTTTCTTACGGTGCGTTGCGTGCAAGTCCATTCTTCACTCGGTCCTACGTCCTCAGGGTCATGGGGTATATATGGTTCCATTCGCCGCGCATCCTCTGGGGGCGTCCACACGTCATCACTGGGTTCCTTCACCTCTGGCTCGTGTTCCATTTGAGGTGTATCATTTTCTTAATTCTTGATGAGGTGCTTGAAGTGCAAATTGTTTCTGGTAATTTCCTGGGTTACATTCTGTGCCGTAACATTGAGCCTTTGAGAGCTACTACCCTGAAGGGGTTTTGGTGACTACCTTGCATCAGTTTTCCTAGTCATCACCTGCTACACCAGTACCTCAGCTCATATCTGAAAATCTTTGGGCACAGCTCCCCTTCTGAAATCTGTGTCAAATTTGGCTCGTTCTTTTCCAAGGGTGACCCTCAATATGGTTTCTTCATTGACTTCCTCTTGATCGTCGATGTTTCTCAAGAGCATGGTGTGAACCTTGTATCGCATCATTATTTCTGCTGTTGGCTTGTTGGTGGCTTCATTAGGTGTGTTCCGATAGTCCCTAAGCATCCTTCATAGAGCCTGGTGCCGGTTTGTGTCTTCTATGTATGCTCTCTGTATAGTGTTCTTGATCGACGCCATGAAGCGGTCGGCCATCCCGTTTGCTTGGGGCCATCTTGGTGTTCATTTTTGGAGGGTGAACTCCATGTGCTTTGCAAACGTAGTGAAGTCATAACTGTTGAATGGGGGTCCATTGTCTGACTTGATTGTTTGAGGGGTGCCCCATTCTCTTAGTACCTCATCGAAGACGGTGGCTATCTGGGGGTATGCTGTCATTGCTATATTCTTCACAAAGTGTAATCTGGAGTATTGGTTGATAAATACTATTAGGTATTCTCCCGACTCCATGGGTCCATAGAAATAAACAGCCGCCTGAACCCACAATTAGTCTGATATGTGTGTTGTCTGCAATGGTGCACTGGCAAGGCAGACAGATCTTCACCCAGTTGCCCAGCAGTGAGTCAATGTATGGGAACCAGATGTTGCATTGTAGCTGTTTCTTTGTGTTATCGGCTCTGCATTGTCCATCATGTGCTGATTTGATGACTTGGTCTCAGAGTGCAGCAGGAATTACAAGATTGCACCCTCTCAGTAGTATGGAATGATCCTTGACCACTAGTTTGTTGTGTACTTTTGCTAGTCTCTCTATTTCCTCTTGGCTCACCCCCGGGTGTCTCTCTATGGTGTGACGGTAGTCCCTCCAGTTGTTGTTGTTCGTGAGGGCGATGGCCAGGGCCATGGACGGGTCTGCTGCCAACGTGTTTGCGACGGCCTTCAAAGACAATGTGGGAGGCAAAGTATTGGCCGCAACGTAGTTGATGTATTCTGTGTCACCTTTCCTGGTTGTCGGTGTGCCTGTCGGGTGGCGTGAAATGTAGTCTGCAGGGTTTTGATCACCCCCTTGTCTGTGAATGATTTCGTAGTCCTATTCCTGTAGCCGAATGCCTCATCTCTCAATCCTGGGTGGCATCTTTGTGCGAGGGTTCCCGAATAGGGAGAGTAAAGCCTGATAGTCGGTCACTAGGGTGAACTCTGAACAATTCACCTACTTCGTCAATGGTAAAGGGCTTTTTGAGTAATTGTTTCCGGAAGCCAGTAATGTGCACCCTCGTTCACACATAGTCTTATCGTTTCGTCCATGGAGAATAAATGACATTGGCAGTGGGCCCTATCCAGGCAGAGGCGCATGATGAACTCATCAATGGTGTTTCCTCGTTTTTTTTTTGCACAGGTTGAACACGTAACATTCATAGTCACAGTTGGGCTCAATGATACGTTTTCTGTTGAGGGTGTTGATCAGAGTGGCAAAGACATTTTTCTCTTCTGAGATTATCGTTTGTACTATGATTTTGATTTCCCCTCCCACAAGATTGATGAACATGTTGCTTAGTGCAGAGGATTTGTCCCCTCTACCCACTTAATCCACCTTGGCCCTTTGCCACTCTGAGGCATTAGCGTGAACGGAAGTGGTTTTCTCAGTAGGGTCGCTTTGCATGCAAATGCCGTGATCGCAGCCTGAGCTCTGGGGTGGACTGGGCAGTCTGGGCTGCTCATCGTGGCTGTGGTATCAATCTGGGTTAAAAATGGCAGTGGCACCACATGGCAGGTTATGGGAGGAGGGTAGACTGTACCTCTGTGCTTGACTGCCCTGTGCTGTCACTATGCCAGTCTCTGTCGTGTTCTCTCCCTTCAAAGGGTGCGTGTGCCTCATCACTGTCTCTGCCCTCTCTGAGGTCTGGGGTCCTGCTGGGAGACGGTTTCTGCTGTGTTACGTGCCTGGGCAGATGGGTCTTTGTGTAGCTTATCCCTCAATGCGGGACCACTGCAGGATGAGTTTGTGAGACGCCTTGCTGTGTCGCAGGTGTATGGCGGGATCACTGTGCTTGTCAAGAAGTCTTTGGCGGGATGGATCGCCCTGGAGTTGTGCAGGGTGGAATCGCTGGTTTACTGAGGAGTTCCGAACAAGTGGGATCACCCCGTGGAGGCAGATACCGGAGCGGAGGCGGGATTGCCCTGTGTAGGAGTGGGACTGGTGGGATCAACGGTCCGGAGCAGGAGGAGGAGTGGATACTAGTGGGCAAGTAGGATCCTTGTTGGCAGTTGTTAGTCCTACCACAAGAAGGATGCAACACCGGTTACTGGGACAGACCTCCACTTTATTGATCCTCCCTCGTACGCATACATGAGATGCAGTGTGGCACACATGAAAATGTAAGGCACTTCTGACATATTGAGATGCTGCAGCAATGCCTCTGCCAGACGAACTTTTGTGTGACGAAAAGACTACTGCTCTGCAGGAATACAGGGATGCTTATTGGTGAAACTGCAGGTTCAGACCCATATTACCTACTTTGCTTGCAGCCCATTTGCTTGAATCCCATTCCCTGCCTTTTTGTACCACATTTTACCACAGAAATGTAGATGTGGGGGTTGGGGTTTGGTATTTAGAAAGATGAGGGTATATGGGGAGTTAGGTGGGGCATAATGAAACCCCCACATTTTTTGCTGTAAACGGTGGTAAAGAAAAATTGGTAAACAGAATTTGAGCATATGGGCTGTGAGTAAAGTTCCTCGATGATTTAGCCCCACACTGCTATAAAATCAGCATTGTTACCAGCCATAAATATAAAACAGGCACAGTCTGAAATGTATTCCGTCTTAGCCGATTTCGTAGCTCAGGCCGAGGGTATATTCATTCAGGAAGGGTGTGAGCTGAAAACAGTAGCAACCCAAACAACGAATAGCACAAATAATCAAAATTAAAAAGAATGTCTAATCAAGGTTGCATACCAATTGTGAATTTTAATTAAACACCAAAATGCAAATAATTAACTAAAACCTCAAGCAAAAACCCACCTCTGTAATGAAAAACAGAAAATGCAAGCTGTTGTAGAATAGTACTCTTGCTAGATGAGCTGGGGTACTAGGGCACTCAATTGGCACAATGTACATTTTCAGGAAGGTGTCCTGTAAGAAAAAGGCAGATTACTGGGCTCAAAAGTCACTAGGGTCCCAGAAATGGGACACGGGGACAGGATTCTAAATGTAGAGGGAAGGAAGGGGAGTGTACAAAGGGCCCTGTCAGTGGGGGAAGAGAAGATACCATATATAAAGAGACAGGGTAAACTAGATACTGACCAACAATAATCCTTAAATCTGAAAAGTACTCACAAAACACATCAATTTTATTCAATCTTCAATAAAACATGATAAAATCACATACAATAAAAAGGCAAAATACCCGTGACAGAAAAAAAGGGGGGAAAGACCACCAGTGGTCACAATTTTTCTGAGTACCAGTCAATGGATCAGATCAGGTTACCCCTGAGTTTCTTCAATCCACAAATAGGGGTACACTCTGTTCTCTTACAGATGTTTTTGTCTCTCAAGAAAACCAAGTCCTTAAACAATCCTGGTCTTTTGCCTCAACATGCTTCAGTTCCTTCGCGTTAGTAACACAACATCTTGTCTGTCGGCATCTAAATCTGTGTGGATTATGCAGGAGAACTGTTGGCAGACAAATATCTAAAAGTCAAAATAAGATACTTTAGTGCTTATTTAGAAACAGAATTAATCTGTGCAAACACAGATCAAATGCTTATATCATTACCTCTGTTTGTGAAAGTGAGCGTCTGAACAACAACAGTGGAGGATGATATCAATAAATTCAACCAATCTTTAATTCCTTCCACCTCAGCTCGGATCTCGCCTAGAGTAAATACATATCGAGAAGTCAGACAATTATGGATGAAGCCAGAGCTTTGGAGATCCAATTCACATTAGTATTCAAAATAATATTTAATATGACAATAATAGAAAGCACATACATTCGCTACCCCTAATTAGTGGTTCAATTATTCTAATAGGGGACTCAACTTGGTTTAAAACCATCTACAATTCTGTACAAATCAATACCCAGATCTTAAAAAACAACTCCCTTTAGGAGTTATCACAAAGTGTGCGCCTTTAGTTTAAATACCGCATAATGCAGCAGTTTTTTTTAAAAGGAACAAGGGGGAGGGCTCCGTTCACGTTGATTCAAAGAAAGATGTTTATATCACATTCGACCTCACACAGTGGCAAAAATACACAAAAGACATTAGCGGGGCAATACCTTGGCCCTCATTACGAGTTCGGCCGGTAGCCATGCCGCTATTGGCGGCATGGCTTCCGCCGAAATCGCATCTGTGTCTGGTTCCTCGGAATGAGGACTTACCGGGCCATTCCGAGGTCGGATGGCCCGATAATTCCTCTATCAAGGACCCAGACATGGTCCTTCCTCCAACAGGCCATTACGAGATGGCCCATTGTTTGCTCCCTCTTCCCCTCGCGGGACCCGGTAAGCACGCCTGGTTTTCCCAGGCGTGCTTAACGTGTCCCGCGAGGGGATCTCGTAATGTGGCGGAACGGGTTGAACGGCGCCGTCACCTTTTACAGCGGCGTTTAACCCATTCCGCCAGGGTCATAATGAGGCCCCTTGTCTTGTAAAGGATCTTAGAAACTAATGTGTTTGTATGCCTCAACAGCCTTGTCAAAAAACCTTTTTCACATTCCTTCATAGATTCTCCGGGGGACAGGGCCTCTTCACTATATCTTATTACTTTGTCTTGGTTGCTCGAGAGCATTCAGTTAGGCTTCCACGCACACTGACAAGGTCTTGCCAGTTTCGAGAACTAGCTAGCCCAATTGATCCAGCAACAAATTAGCTTTCCGTCAATGTCAAGATGGAACTGTGCATGGATTGAGCTGGTGCTTGAGGAAGTGCTAGTCAGTATTTCCCAACAGGTTCAAGATAGTGGTTGAGTTGGTTCAAAATTATGCTTCTGCTAGATTTGAATTGGAGAGTGACCCTATTGCTCCCAACAGTTTTAATCAGGACAACACTAGGTTTTGTTGGGTCTATGTGTCCTCAGAGTCGAGCAGACACTGAAGAGGAGGATGCTTTGATCTTTATTGGTGTGAAACAGGCCTGAATGTGCAGGTAAGCAGTTTGAAGTTTGTGGAGTGACGAAAGCAGCACTGCACGTCCTGTCTCGGATCAAAGCACATTGAACATGGATGAAGAACCTCCGAAATAACTCAATGCGGTGATTCCAGCTGCTCGTAGACATTTTGCTGCTAGGAGTCCCAATCAGGGCCTTCAAGGTAAAAGATGAGTACTTGTGTTGCTCTCTCACTCCAGGGTGCTTCAATCACATCAACATGTTTTCCCTTATTTCCAGTGACAGGGTCCATGTTCCAGTACAGTCACAGTGAAGAATTGGTCTGGCAGCAGTCACCTCCACTGTTCCCTGGGGACGTTTAGCAGACAGAGATATCCTCAGCCTTTGAAGCCTTCTATCTTCACCTTCCTTACAGATGACTTTGGGATAGACTGTTTCCCCAACAGAGTTCCAGATTAAATAATTTTGTTAATGTGGATGTACAAAAATAAATCAAAGAATGAGTGGGTGCTTCTCTCCTTTTTAAAGGCATAATGCCAAGGTTTATTAGTCCACAGCAAGTCTTCTTTAAGGGGGCACATACTGTTATTGTAACACGTGTCCTTTGCCTTATGAGATCACAGCTAAAGAATCTTGTTTGTAGGAAAAGAAGGGAACAGGAAAGGGAGATAACTCTAACAGACACCAAGATGGTGGGACCCTTCTCCAAACCAGTATTCTCTCTCTATCCTAACCACACAGTGTTCCAATGCTTTCTAGCTTTGAAGGAAATTCTGTGATCAGCACCTTGGTGAGGGTCTGGATTTGTTATGTCAGTTCAACCTCTGAAGCAGTGTTTCCAGGCGACCTCTGAGGGACGCTCATATGCCCTGGGGAAAGGTGTAATAATTTCTACTGGAGAATCAAAGGTGCAGCATTCTGGATATTATTTCAAATGACAGATGTGGTGTCAATCAGCCTAGACACCAATGCACACCCGTCCTGACCTGGTTAAGTCCTGCTACTTGGGCTGCCACTGGTGTGCTAGCAAATCGATGTGACTGTATAGTTGTGGGTCTTTATCAATCACCAGGCCACAACCAGACATAGGTTATATTTAAATATGTACATGCCAGCTGATCTGGTGCTGTACATATCAGTAGACTGGTAACAGCAAGGCACATGTGTGCAGTAACATTTTGACATGGAGCATTTTGAAAGGGGATGTGATCGGACTTCACTTATCCATTTATGGCTGGATTCCATCTTATCCTATTGAGTTTTAACATTCAAATGATATGGGAAGTGACAGAATTGACAGTGACAGAATTGCCCTTATCATTTTAATTTTAAAAATCCAAAAGATAAGATGTCATCTAGCCAGAGATGGTTGAGTGAGGTCTGATCACAATTGTTGAGGGGGTTCATATGAAGGATCTTCCAATGGCCATCCTTTGTGTTTCATTTACAAATCAATCTAAGTAGTGTCAACATTCCAGATTTGCAACTTCAAGGCATGGACCAGGGTGGTTTGCAGTTGTCTAAATATATAAATGATAAGAAAACATTGAACAATCCAATAGATTGTGATTTTTAGTACTGACTAGCTGTACCTTTTCATTATATTTAAGGTCAGTAGGTTCAAGTCCTGCACATTATCTCACCCTTAGCTGACTTTCCACTCACACAGAGGGGGCCTTTATAGTAAGGCGCCAGACCCTTAACTTGAATGAGCCTGCTGTTAGTAGCACTGAAGAAGGTTTATTCTGTCAGATAACCAGTGGTTTTAGTCTTGGAACCCATCACGTGATGTCTGACAAATGCTATTCTCTTTTTGTGATTGTTCTGGCAGGCAAATTGCACATGAGGCCTTTTGTGACACTGCTTCTAAGCACACCATGGTACAGTATGAACTTGCTTTCGGGATTCCACCTGCAACCTGCCAAAGGAGTTTTTACATCTCAAGGAGTGCTACTTCCTAACAAATACATTTTTACCTCCAAGATGCTCACTAATGTAATGTTAGGAATCACCAGGGTCCTTCTCCCAAGCACACGCTCTACTATTCAGACGCTTATCGTCTAGTACGGAGCAATAGGATCACAGAGCAGGGAAGTGCGGTTGCTAGGCATCAACTTGGGACACTCATCGTGCGCAAGGAAGTGACATACAAAAGGCATTGCAAAAGACGCTGCAGTATTCTCACATGATCCTGCTGTTAGTGAACAGCAAGTCCAATTCCAAGTTAGGTAATTCATGTTAATTGTTAGGATTCCCCTATGGAATACTGCTGGTTGGGCTCCACTCACTCAGCTTCCTCAGTTGATGTTTCTTGTTTGATCATAGAGGATAGGTACAATGCTGGAGTGCAGGACAAGAGGGTAAGCCAGTGTTTCACTTAACTGTTACCCTTTTATTAGTATAATTCTGGGGCTTCATATCTACTGTGTCCCCCTTGTTCTCCATAAAGCTCTTGTATTCCCCACTGAAGTTCTTTTAGGAGGTGTCTCACATAGCACTTCCGCCACAAAAATGGGGTACACTGTACTGTATATTCCAGTCAGTGGACAGCATTTATTTTGGTTTGGAGCCATGGGTGTAATTATAGAAGGGTACAGGGGAACACGCCCCCCCTTAACTTATTTGGCATGCCAAATTGTCCCGCCCATCTTTTGGCAGGGGGAGAGCAGGGCCGGGGGACACATTGCAGCCGCTGCATCAATTAAGTAATTGGACAGTGCAAGCCTGGCTGTCCATTACATAAAGCGGGCAGCAGGTATACCACTCGCAGCTCAGTTCCTCACCCTGGCTGGTGGCCTGACTCAAAGTCAGCAGCCACTGCCAGGGTGCTGGACTGGGTGGAATTCATAGTATTCATCGATAGTATTCATATGTTCGTATTTAGTGTGTTTGATTGTGTATACATTTGTTTTTTTTGGGGGGATGCCTTTGTCAAAAGATGCAAATAGTTACCATTTCACATTATCTTTTGTTATGATTAAGACTTAAAAGAAAGCCTACAAGCCATTCTTTAAAATTTTGCGGATACTGCACCTCCTCAGAGGTACTCTGCCTTTCCACTCCTTCCCCCAGAAGCTCGCTGTCTCCCAAGCTCTGGTTCTCTCTAGGTTGGACTATTGTAATAGCATCTTTCTAAATCTACCTGCCTCTACTCTACCGCCCTCTGCAACTAATCCAGAACAGGACTGCAAGACTTGTCTTTGGCCTCAAGCCATGGGATGGTATCTCTCCAGCTCTGAAATCTCTCCATTAGCTCCCAATGGATGCAAGGATTACATTCAAAACCCTCTGCATTGTCCACAAGGCTTTCTGGGGCCTGGGTCCAAAATACCTTCAGCTATTCCTCTGCAAATACCTCCCAACTCGAGCTCTTCGCTCATCTACCTCTAACTCCCTCAGGGACAGTCGTTGTTCAAAGAAATGAGCTGGGTGTAGATCTCTGTCTTCGGCTGGGGCCTCCCTTCGGAACAGCCTCCCTGCCACTCTAAAACTTGTCGAGAACCATCTCTGGTTCCGGAAGCACCTCAAGACCTTCCTCTTTGCTTCTGCCTTTACTCCTCCCCATCTCCCCGGCTGATCTGTTCTCTCTTGGCACTGTGCACCTGGCTACCCTCTGTCCTCCGAACCCAGGTACCTGCTCACCCTGCCACCCTCCCACACTGCCTCTGGGCCAAACCTTGCACTGGGGTCTGTATTTGTACCCATACACTGCCCCCCCTTTTTCTTCCTGCACTTATCAGACCTACCCTGTCTGCTGCTTTAAACCCAGCACTTGCTACATGCTGGATGCACTACCACCGTTTATTTTTTTTTAATATTTATTTATTTATTTATTTATTTATTATTATTTATCTGTTTCTCCTTTGCTCTGCACTTTCCACTTCCCCCTTCCATGCACTTGTGCGTTCTCAATGTCACTGGGCCTAGTAAGATTGTTGTTTTGTTTCCTCCTGTTTCCCTCCTTTGCCTTGTCACACTCTGAGCCACTTGTGTATGAGTGTGATAGAAATAAAATATCAATATCAATATCAATTGCATTCTTGAATTTGTAGTCTTCAAAGATGGGTTGAAAATAACGTATTTGTACTCTTATTGTTTGACATATTTCAATAAGGATTCCTATATTGCTGCAGTGCTTTAATTATGATGTGTGAACATTTCAGTTCCGATTTATAAAACAGAGTATTGCTGAAAGCCAAACGTCATTGTGAGGAAGGGAAAGGATCAGGGGGCACATTTGTTGTGATGATTTACCAGTTCCTTGGATGTCGGAAGAGAGGTTACGGGACTGAAGATGTTCTCTGCGGTCCTGTGTTGATTTTCATGGTAGAAGGTGAGATTGCATGTGGGTTGACTGCTTCCGCTCACTTTTTTACATCCCCCTGGGGTGTTTTTGAGGCCCGCATGCAAAAAAGGTTGTTTTCTCAAGTTTTCGCCCACCAGGATTTGAACCCACAAAACCACATGAAAGTGTCCCCAAAGCACACATCTTGTATTGGTTTTTTGCTTTCCATAGAATATTTAAAAAAAGATTGTTTGGGTAAAAGGTGCATACCTTATACACTTTGCCAGGAGTGTACTAGGAAAATCTCCTCTAGCTGCTGTTTTCTCCGGGTATTGATGGTTCACTTTATAAAAGACAATGTTCATTTCTATTTTGAATTTTCTTCCATTAGAAAAGGCCAATTGAATTAAATTTCTGTATCTCACTGTAGGATGCATTCAGTCCCTGTGCGTATGTTAATGAACCTCGCACACTTTTTTTCTGGCTTGACACCTATTGATGACATTTGAAGACCTGCAGAAATGCTTACTTCGACTGCCTTAGTACTTTTTGGGTAAACAGGCTTTGTTACAATTGCACTATCCTGCAGCAAAAGCACTTTGCCCTGTCTGGCCCAGGACCAATTACTGCCCTTAAATCCTTGGAATGTGCAGTCACCTTAGGTATGTTTGGATTACTTACCAGTGATCTTCATTACTCTTTTCCCTGCTCTTCCTTGTCACAGTATTTTCTTTTGAGGTCCACATCTCTACAAATGATTCAGCTCACTCAGTTGGCTACTCCAAAATAAGCCTCACTCGTGATATTGCTACAACCGTAATATTAACAGTAACAATTCAGATATTGAGTGTCAGTTTATCTGATCCCTACGGATATTAATGACAATTTATTTTACATCATTTTCTACGAGGGGACCCAAACATCATTTGCCACCCAGGGCCTCGCAAATTCTACGGCTGGCCCTGACTGCGGGCTAACACTTTAGCGAGGGGCTAATTTTTACAGACTGCGGAAGTCGCCGGGAGAGGGGCACACTTTGTGGGTGCATCTGCATATTCTAATGAGAATATTCAAGTCAGCTTAAATGTTAAAAGCTGGTGATTCTCTGTGTCACAAACACACACTTACTTAAGAACTTTGAGAATGAGCTGCCTGCTGTCTCCCATGTCCTGCTCACTCCCCTGACATGCAAGTACCTAGTCACTCATCATGATTTCAATTGCCAAAAAAAGTATGCATACAAATTCATGTGCTAACAATGAAATGTGCTAAATGATTACTAATTGCCTGGCCTTTGTTAAAAGCGCACCCCTCCCCGCAAGCACTATTTGCCAGGTCCTGTCCTGCTATGGCATTGTAGTTCACCTGGGTCAAGTCAATGTAGACCAACATTTCGGTTGTCAGGGCTGGGGGGGATAAAGCATGGTCTGCTCAATGACTGTGCGCCACAGTTTGCATGTGTTATTGTGAATGTAATGTACATATGAATGTTGTGAGCACACACTACATTGCAATGGAGATGCTGGGTGCATGTGTGTGTGAGTAGGTGAGTGTATACATGCATACGTGCATTGACTTTTGTGTCTGAATGATAAATAATGCATGGTTTGTTTGTTCTGGGCGGAATGCATTTTTTTAACGTTATGTTGCTGTGTCACTAGGTGGGTGGCAGGCAGGAATGAAGATGTGTGGGGGGCCCATTTTCAACATGATGTTTGGGGGACCCCTGCTTAGAGCAAAAACAGTCTGAGGCACGCATTGGGTGCACACATTACAATGGTGACAAAGATAAGGTTAATAGCCGCCAATTATCTCAATGCGGCAAGCCAGCTAAATGCCCACTGAAGAGCTCTAAACCCTTCTTTGACAGCAAGTGGCTGATGTGGAGGAACCAGTGTTAGAAGGCAAAGTGATGATAACACTTCAGTGTATCCCGTGGGAAGAGAAAACACAGTTTTGTAATGCAAACACTGCAAAGTGCACATTTTAAGCCCCAGAACTAAAATAGAGAGAAATGTATATAATTCTGTGTTACAAGACCGCTGAGTGCTGACAACATGGGGGCAGGTGCTGGGGGTATATGAAATATTACATGGCTAGACTCAGACTGGGATTTTGGGGCAGCCAGTCTAGCCCTTTTTTACTGTGACATGACTTTATTCTGGGCATCTTGATAAGGCAAGCATGGTTTGTGTTATTAATTGGCTAGACTGGCATTTTTTCCTGTTGAGAATACAGTGAATTGTGAAGACATACTGTGGTGTTATAACATTCAGAAGACTGGCTTGTCTCTAGAATACAATTTTTAAGATACGGCACCTGTCTTACGCAAGTTATAACAGAGCGTCAGCAAGGGACTCTTGTGGTCATAGATTAGCGTTATCCCTCCGAGCCACCATCCACCCTTCCTCCACCCCACCCCTTTCCTTCAGTTGTCATGTCCCCCCAACATTTTCAGTAAAGTTACTCCACTATTAGAAGCACATACAGCATGCTCCTGAGAGATCTCCATGCCTTCTGTGCCATGACCAGGTGAGCATTAGACTTTAGAATGCAAGGGTACTTCCAAACCAAACTGGCCTTCCCTGCTTCCTCTTGCACACACCACTATGCTGTGTATGTATATTAGAAGGAGCGAGGAAGTGAAAGGGAGAGAGAAGGAGAGGTACACAAGGCAGGGTAAGAGTAAACATGTGAGTTTGCTGCGAATGATAAGTCTGAGGAGTATTGGGTGATAAGTAGCATACAATGAATAAAGAACATTGAAACTCAGTTATCCTGTTTCTATGGCCGTGATTACAATTTCCTAAATTGCTTTTTTATGTGTTATCTTCACCCTGAAGCTTACTTCTTACTTCAGATATCTTGCTATTGATCTCTTTATGTTGCATCCTTCGCTTTTTCATTAATCATTTATCAACTACTGGACAGTAACATGGATAGTGAGGTGTTATGATATGCACGATATACTCATCCTGCAGGCAAGAAAGGGTAACTTCAAATATAACTGACTCTGCCAATCACACAGTATGAGCTCTGTTCCCTTTGCCCCTGCACTTCTTACCCCAGAACAACACCATTTGTTCTTGCTGGTTCCCAAAGCACCAAGTGGCCTTGCTATTGCCAGAAACTGTACTATAATAAGATGCAGTGACATAACATAAATGCATAACTTTGCAGGAGGGATATGCATGGGCGTAATTTTAGGGGGGTACGGGGGTGTTTGTCCCCCCAACTTTCATGGCACACTATTTTGTCCCCATTCATTTGAATGGGGCACCTTTTCTTCAGAGGTCATGTCCCCCCAACATTTTCAGCAAAGTTTCTCCACTGGGGGTATGCAAACAACTCTGTAATGACTTTCTCAAGATGTTGTTGCTGTATGTGATGACTGCGGCACACGACTGACCTGGATTTTTTTCCCCTATTGAATTGTTTTATGTGCCAACGTTCGGACACGCTGCACACATTAGAACACGTAATCAAATGTTTATGGGTGGAATGTTGCACATTAACATTGAACACTGACATTGCTCTGGGCAACCTTCCACATCATAGTTATTTTTAACCATCTGCACTATTGTAAAAGGGGACCAGCCATATTCAAATCAGTATGGTGCCACCATCAATGGAAGCAGTCCATCCCGAACTGCCAGGCCTTGTCCCCTCTGCACAGAAACAAAAGCAGCCCCAGATATGTCTGAAACATGTTACAATTACAGTGAAACATGCTTCCATTCCCACACGAATAAACACATAGTTGTAATAGTTCACAGAGAGTTTATTAACACAGAGGTGTTCATTTTTTGTATCCTTGCTTATGTAAGTGAGAGACCCCCCAAAATACAGTTAATTCTCCCATTGAAGTCAATAAAAATGCATCCCAAGAGGGAATGAGACCAAGACTAAGTGCTGGCAGTATCAAAGGCTTTTTAAAATAGGGCAAACAGAATCTACTCTGCTCACGCCAAGAGCGCTCTGCAGAAAACATGTAACAATTTACTTTTATACATGAATATCGTCATCAGGTTGTGGGAAGTCCTAGGGGGCACATGAACACTTGGGATTGGCTACTAAGAGTGGGCACCTATAGGTGCCATAAGATCGGAGGCACTTGATTTGTTGAGGTCACGTGGTGAGCTGACGTCGTGTCCTGGGTCAATCGGTCAGCTGGGCTCATCAGGTTGGTATGTAAAGTTGCCACTTTGCATTGTTTCTTCTGTTACACTAACCATTTGACATTTGCCCTTGTGGCCACACACTCCCAGTCATTCACTACCATAATCTGTTAGTCCACTGAACTCGAAGACCCTTTCCTTACCCACTTGTGAAAACATAGTTCAAAGGCAGGTTATTTATTTCTGGCCATAGATTAAATGTCATCCATTGATACTGCGCTCGGGTTGTTTAGGTATGTCAGGATATACAGACAGAGGGGTAGAGCTCATGGGGTCATTGTATGGTCTGGGTTGTCCATCTGATAACAACAAAGAGAATTCCGAATAAATGGCTAAAACAACTAGGTCGCAAGAGCCACATATAATCATGGGCATACATTTCATTGGGGTAGGGGGCGGTTTAGTGGTCGGATGTCCAAACATCATTAAATCTCTGCTAAGCTACTTTGACACCATAAAGGGGTAAAGAAAGACTCGAAACCTCTTTGCAGTATGGTTTCCTGTTACATACAGAAAGAAGGCCTTAAAACACAATTTTACACGCAGGCGTTTACGCGTGGCTTACTACATTGCATTCAGGTTCTACTGGTTGAAAGTATATTCTATTATTTGTCTAGCTAAACACTTTCATCGTAACAAAGGAAACAAATAACTCATCAAGTTTTAAAATCGTGCTTGAATCAATGTTCAAATTTTCATTAAAAAGCCATTCACAGCTCGGGGTCTATGCGTGCAGCCGTGGCAAGGATCGTGGCTTGTTGAGGGTGATTAGATATAACATTATGTTTATACGATATTATATATAGATTAACATTTAAGCTTATGAGGATAGGTAGCTTGGTGCTTGTGTGTACAGTATTAGGCTGGTTGTACCTTACATTGCTGCGATCTATTTCTTTGAACATTTTTGTATCATATGTTAATACATGTCACACTTTCATTGTTTAAACATTAATATGAGAGCTTCTACTTACACATACACGTTATATTGTTCACTTGTATACGCATTGCCCCATTTTTAGGTTTATATGATCTTGCATGCACAAAGACATGTTGGCTCTATCCACATTAGAGCGTGAACAATCAAACGGACTGATGGGTCATTTCTGACTGTTGATTCTACCTTAAGGGGCTGAGGGATTATGTTCTTTATGGCCAGGGTCTGTTGGGTGTGGGGCAGGTTTATAGAGACAGATAGCTTTTGCTCTGGCCTCTGCTCAGGGCTGTATCTGAGTCAATGAAGTAAGACGGAAAACAGAAGATACAGTGTGGATTTTTTTACATTCTCGCAGCCAGTCTTCTCACGGGAACCAAACAACTGCAGAGACAGCAAGGGGGAGGTGGTGGGGGGAGGAACTTGCTTGCTGTGCGTGCCTGGCTGAGAGAGCTACAGGCCTGCGTTCGTTGCGTTACTTTCATGCCTGTTTTATCATTGCAAGATGGAGTCAGTAACTTATAAAATGGAGTCTCATTCACCTCTGGTCTTACGCTGTTATAAGGGGTGCTACAAGGGGGGTCACAGTTCCTAGGGGTGTTCCCGCACGAGTGTTCCGTGGCCCTAAACCCAAAGCAGCCGCAACTGGGCCTACCCAGGAAGTGTAGGAATAAGGGAGGGGGGTTCAAAATGCCCCCTCCTTCTACTCACTTATTCATTGTTTTCCTTTGTTTATTTTGTAAAATGTTGATATTTTATTAACCATATACAAATACAAATACTATGCAGCACACACATTCTTTCCCACTTTAGTGATCTGTTCACTATACAGTACATCATCTATTATTGTTGCAACATGCAGACACATTATGCCCAACCTGACCTGTCATGAACACTCTAGTTTCCATATTTTGGTTTGGCGGGTGACTTACCACTGAGAGTTTGCCTGAACGGTTTTCTCTGGTATTGTTCTGAAGCAAAGGTTTCACCCACAACATAGTTCATTGAACAGTGTTTTTCTGCTACCCTTAGTCATTTTATTTCAAGCCACAAATTGTTGACAATCTGCAAGTAAAATAATAATGGACAGTAGCAGCTCATACCAACTAAATGTTCATGTGCACTCAAATGTCTCCAAAATCAGCAGGATCAGGGACAGAGAACTACGTCCATGGTACAATGTAGACCAGCAGACTAATATATAATTTATTTCATTTTTTTAAATCAAAACACAACATACAATAATTGTACTTCAATAAATTGTGTAAATATAAACAGTTATAATTTAATAGTGTAAAACACAAATATAATAGCAGGCAAAAATGGGGGACAATGGGAAGAGGGAGGGAGAACATTGAAATATTATCCATACAATGAATTGAAAACACGCTGCAGCTCGACATAATCTTTGCTATTACTTTTATTCTGAAAAAACTAATTTTCTCGATCTGAAAGAGTTACTAGACGATCTAACCAATCCTCAAACACACGCTAGTATTACCCTTACAATGTTTCAGAGTGTATTTAATGCCCAATATAAGTGCTCTATAAGTCTACCTTAATTTGCCATTCGCTACACCTCGTGTTTGTAGAAATGAAGAAACCAAAACAAAATCAATATGTTGTGGAATTTCCTCCCATAATATCTCAGCCTTTTGCCAGGGACAAAACATGTGTAGAGCTATGCCTATGTGGCTCTTACAATACCAACATTTTCTGGTAGGCCATATTTTACATCGCCATATCCTCCATGGAGACCAGTATAAGTAATTCATAAATCTTTTCTGCCTATATCCTAGAGCTAGATCTACTTCACATTTACTGGCCCCAGTAGATAGTTGACTCCACTCGATGTCTGTAAATATTCTATCCCTGAGCAGTTTACCATCCCTAGATCTCAAAGGTTAATCATGTTCAAAATGAAGGAGTTTATCAATAGACTTTGTCTGAGGGTGACTGAGTTAAATGCATGGGCAAATGTGGTTTATCCATGAATTTGGAATCAGGGTTTTTAACCAAATCAAGATAACTACACTGCACTGCCTACATATTCTATGCTCAGAATCTTTTAAATAACTTTTTGAGCATCACAGATGGCACAGGAATTACTCCAAGCCTCAGAGATGGTTCAAGGTGTTGTAGTGAACATTTTGTGGACACCAGTGACATTCCCTCTCTCTTGATTTCTTTAGCACCTCCACCATAACACAGGTCTCATTGAACCCATGTGAGTAAATACAGAAGATTGACACATGATGTATGAGAAATGGTCTGAGACAATTGTGAAACAATTGTGGACTGCACAACAGCATGCTGGCACAAGACGGATACAGGAAATCAGACCCTCTCATATGACACTGTCTGGCTCTGGATTACTCCCTGTTATGCCTCCCACTCCCTGCTGAGAGGGGTTCACAGTCTCTGTGGCAAAAGCCAAGGTACTGGCCTTGTCAAATAAGTAATAATCAATGATCTATTAAAAATAAAAATGTAAAAAAGAAGACCATGATTCGGCATGTAGGCGAAAGCTACACAAGACTATAGGAAGCAATATTAAATACAATTAGATGCTCAGTGTGAAGGCATCCTGAAGTAAGAAACAGACAACAGATTACATTTTCTAATAAAATAATATATTTTCTTAAATGTCAGGATGGAGTAAGGCCTAACCTGCCCTATGCTAAGGTGGGATTTCCCTACCTCAAAAAACTAAGGATAGTGTGTCTGTAAGTTCATCTGTCCCAAGCCTACACTTGACCTTACAATTAAAGATAAACAATGTGTAGGGATTTCTGCAACAAAAGAGACAATGTTCCAAATAAAGTTCTGAGCTCCTTTCAGCTCCTGTCTTACATTCCAGCTTCCCCTTCCTCAAGTTCATAATAGTTCCAAAAGGACCTAAGGTTCCTTCCCCAAGAGGTCAAACAGTTCACAAAGTTTTGGGGTTCCCTTCCCGAAGAGGACAGCTCTTTCAGCTTCCAACTAGCTTCAAAATCTACAATCAGTTCAAATCTCTTGGTTTGCAAAAATGTCCAGTTCAACTTTGTAATCCTTTAAGCTTTTCATTGGTTTATGCAGATTGCTCTCAAAAAACAGATTGCTCTCTTTCTCATTCACTTCAGCAATCCTGTTATCAAATACAATTTCCTTATCTTTGCCTTCCATGGCTCTTTCCAGGCATGGGTCACTCGGTCTAGGCGCAGTTGTCGAACCACAATGTCCACCCATTACATGTCATGCATCCGATAAACCTTGGCACCCTTTTATGCTTCCGTATTCTTTGGCTTTTCTTGCCAACACATGTTTTCTTTCTCTGGACCTGTGTCATGAGTTCCCATTAATTCTGATTCTCCTTGGCAGTCTCTTAGCTTTCCCACAACAATGTTTTCCACACAACTCATTCCGTGGTGTTCACTCTTTTCACCACTTTACTTTTATGTTCAGAAATGTTCATCATTTGCTTTTAAGTGCTCATCACTTAATTTAAACATGGTTCATAAATGGTCATTACTTGTTTTCCACGTTGTTCACATATTCATCATACGTTTCTTTTGGTTCGGTATTCAATATCACTTGTCATCTTTAAATGCATTCACAACAACTTGTGGCTTGCTCAGCATTAAAAAAAAACCTCAATCTGGGTTCCACAACCAATTATTACAGTTTTCCCTTTGTTGTTCATTAACGTAGGCCCATTTGCAGCCCCTAGAAGTGCCCCGGTATGAGAGTTCCCTTTATTCCACTAGAAACAACAGTGAAGACAATTTGCTTTAAACACTGATAAAAGATAATAATCTGTGGAAACATTACCACTAATGCCTACTTTGTAGATAGACCTAATATTCACTACACTATCAAAAGATTTACCACTAGAACTGTTCCCTTTTCAAAAGAATTTCTCCCTAACAGATCGATCTATATCGCCACATAGAATTTTTCTATGAAATATATACCTTTTGACTGTCTATTGGCAGTAATCTTGAGTGTGCAGGGGACGCAAGGGGTCCACAACCTGTGGGTACCCTCTCTCTCTCAGTTCTCCTAAACCCACAACCTAGTGTCAGGTTTGTGTCTCTCTCCTCTGCACCTTACTATCAGTCTAAAGACTACTAAACAGGTTTATTCCTGAACTAGTTAGGAGTGCACACGTGTTTATCTCTTCCCCCTTTATTCCACTAACCAGTATGTGGCCACTCCTCCGGGCATCTTCTCTCTTCGTTCTGGCTTCCTTTCGCTCTCCTTATACTAATCACGAGCCCGGCGAGCTGTGCTTGCCTTCTTCGAACCTTACTGCTTGTTATAGGTTGCTCCGCTCTTCCCTCACAGATGCTACCGGCGGCCTGTAATGCCTGGGACACTTCTGTGTCCCACAGCTCCAGCTGTGGGCACAAGGCAATGGAGGCTGCAGGTGCCTCAACCATCTCACAGCCCATTCGGGTCACAGCTTTACTTTCACCTCTTTGCAGCTCCTGGAATCCTTGCCACCAACTCCTCTCCAGCCTGCTCCACCATCAGGCGGGTCTTGTCCTCCAGTCAGGATTCTCTTGCTCTCCCTTCCCTGCTGACAGGCCCTCCTTTTATGCACCTGTGGCCTGTAACTGGTTGCCCGTGCAAGTCCTTGGTTTCAATTTCCTGACCATATTTAATCCTATTTTCTGGACATGCCTGACTCTTGCAATGGTATTCCTCTGCAGTCCTATTCCTCATCTCACTATCAGAGTGGTGGAAATGAATGTGAGTGTATACAACACTTAGTCGCCTCTTCCTCGTCTCAGTACCAAAGTGGTGTGAATGAGTGTAAGAAAGAGGAAATTACTGATAATAACGTATAAATGCAGGGGGAGGGTAAGGGTTATGCTGACAAGGGAAAGGGGGATACCATGTCTCACCCAAAGAAATCCTCTCCCCAGTACCCAAAGTCACCTTTACCCAGGTGATCCTCCCTCGCATCTCGACCCCTAGAGTCGGAATCCAAGTGCGATGGCCTTTCCCGGGCCACCTGAGAAAAGGACGTATGGGGAGTAGATCTGAGGATGCCCTCAGGTGCCTCACATGAGCTCAAATAGTTGCTAGGCACCAGTTTATCAAACTATCCCACGTCTAAACATAACACCACTGCTTCCTAATTGATTCTTAATTAAATAGAAGCATTCTCAGGAGCAGAAGATGCATTTCTAAAGTCATCAGTCATTATTGACACAAAAGAATGAGTGACTGAGTGCATAAAATAAGAAGGCATCTAGTTTCAGAAGGTACTTGCTCAAGGCAATGCATATCGCACATAGCCACAGATGTATTCAAGCCCCATGAATAAATAATAGAAGATACATTTTCCCAACTGTGTTTATGCTTCTATTCCACTGCACCAAATAATTGCATGTTTCTTAGGGACGCTGATCACTTTCCCCTCCTGTCACAGTCCAGCAGAGTGATCAGGTGGATAATGGCCCCGAAGATAACGTGGATTGGTAAAGGAGGGTGGGGAAAATATGGACTATGTGATTGGCAGAGAGGGCAACAGAGAACCCCAAAAGTGGTGAGTCAATGGGGGCATTGCATGTGTGAAAGTCTGAAAAGGTGATGGACCATGGGGTATCAGGAACTCTTGGATGTTTGGACACAGGTAGCTGTTTTTGGTCACCTCTTCCCAGATCTGTTTTTCTAATACATTTCTAACTATCTAAACTGCAGTTCTTTGGTACTTTGACTACAGCACATTTTGTGCTGCAATGACTCATACAATGAGAAAGAGAAGAGTCTGTCATGGGGTAGAATGTGTCAATTTAAACAGGAGACATACGCCCGGTCCATTAGAATTTATAGAAATATGTTTAGGCAGTACTCATGCTTGAGGACAACATCAAGCAGGAAGACATTATGTGAAGCTTCTCCTCAGATGATGCCGTTTTACTTGTGGGCAAAATGCAGAGTCTCATGGACCCACGTTTGCAGCCTAATCCTGGAGCTACATTTACCACCCGACTAACATCACCTTCCCCTATGTCCCACAGTGATTAACTCAAGGACAATGGGCCCCTCTTAGACAGAGCCTATAGGACAAGGTCATAACGTGGAAAAAGTTGGATAGGAAACTTGTATTGGTAGTTGGTGGTCTTAATGGACATTAGTGATAGTAACTTAAAGATCACAAACAATGCCCCAGTGGCCAGGGTGATCTGAGGGGTCAGCTAATCATTGGCTAGCTTCCAAATGTACCAATCATTCCTGAAGTTATGCCAATAGTGCAATGATCTTTTTCTTTGATGTGTCCTGAAATGTGCAGGGATTGACTGTTTTTCATGAAGTATATGGCTTGATTAATACAAAAATTATGATTTATCCTTTCAGCAATGGTGTCATTTTTGCTTTGGCAGTTTTGTTGTTAGGTCCCAGTCTCCCCTGCTACAGTGCCCCTTCCCCTTACCATTGCCTTAATTCCTGAAGGAGCATTCTCCCTTAATGGATTTGTTACTGAGGGGGGGAGAGGTTGTTCATTGCTCAGAAATCAAGGTATCCGAGGTACAGCATATGATTCTATAGCAAGGGATTACACAGTATTCCCACCATGATGAATAATCAATCAAATCCCACATTATATATAATACTCTTATGTTGGAAGGTGGTGGGAGTAAGAAACAAACTAACAAACACTGAGTGGGTGAAATGTATATAATCTTTTGATAATAGTTCTCAAGAAACAGGGTATTTTGAATCAAATGATTTGGATGGAGTTCAGCTCTGGGGAACTCAGAATGTGGATATAATAACACATGGAAATCAAAGGCAAAATAATTCTCAATGAATTATCTAATATCCTGTTCCTTACATTAAATGCATTTTCAATTCCCCAAACCTTAGTCCAGATTTGAAACTTTCAAAGGAGATTATTTCCAAAACATCTACAGATCGGAGAATGGGGCACAGTGCCACATGCCAGATATCCTGATAGAGGAATTAGAATATGATGCCAGGGCTTCCAGATGGTGTTGTTGATAGGGAATAAGAGGAAGCATATAATCTACCAGCTCCAATATATGTCGATTCTAGATCTGATGTAAACATTTTTAACTTCTTATAATGATTGTATGAGACTAGCCTCTATGAGTTTAATATGGATGTTACGCCAGGTACAGTAGCATATGCTATAGGCAAAGCTTTGAGCAAAAGAGTTTATTCTATAATTTATAGTGATATCTGGAATCTTCTTCAAGCAAATTACAATCTAGAAATATTTGATAGTGATCATAACCCTCTCTGCCTCACTTTTCAATTTGGCCAATTTTACAATTGGTCCATTGGTCAAAGGATTTACACAACTGAGAACTACAAATAATACACAATATTTCAAATGTCTCTCTACCGTACAGACACTCTCTGTATGTGATCTTTCTCTCTCTGCTTGTCATTTTCTATTTACAGTGTATCAGAAAAAGTGGTGCTAAAAGTGGAAGAAAACATTTAATCCCACTTATTCAATGATGCAGGGTTTGAATACATGTTCCCAGTGAATTTGGGGGAGTAGAGTGGACTTAATGCACCTGCTTCCTTTTCCCCTGCTCCTCCTGACAAATGTTCATGCATTACCAACAGCGTGTGTTTTATAGTGGTATGGATTTGTATTGAATCCACCCCACTTTAGCACCTGGTTAAAGCAGGTAGATTACACTGCAATCCATTGTAAAAGCCTTACAAAATTGATAATTCTGGGAGGCATTTACACTTGTTCAATAGCATAGTGAGTACGTGTGATTTCACCTGTGTTTTACACTTTCGATGTGATTGACATTTGCATGGAAGTAGAAGTGGTCTCTTACATTGCAATTAAGATTTCAAAAGAAAAGGACACCATCTCTCTCTCTCTATATCTCTATCTCTCTCTCTCTCTCTCTCTCTTTCTCTCTCTCTCTCTCTCTCTCTCTCTCTCTCTCTCTCTCACTGTCTCGTGCTCTCGTGGTGTCCTGGCCGACTCTATGGGGTTATTTTCTAAGTCTGCCAGAGAGAAAGATTCAGTAGTAAACAAAGTGTGGCACTTCTACAGTAACATTTTCTTGTATGCCTAATTTTAATGTTTTATTATTAATGGGGTATTGAGTGCAGACCTAGCTTCGGGGAGCAATGAAGCACTTTATAATCATACGGGGAAGAAACTGTAGAAGCGGGGAAGAAACGGAACTGTAGAAGTGATGGGACAAGTCTGAAGTTGACAGAGAGGAGGTTCCAGAGTCTTGGAGCATAGAAAGAAGGCCTGTCTTCTGGTTCTTTCCTTCCTGCACTGTTGTAATTCAAGTCTACACATTTCCTTACTTATTTAGGCAGAGTTGGGGTACAGAGTGGAGTTAAGACGTCTTCCACCTTTTCCTGTTCTGCTTGAGAAATACACATGCATTTCAGCCATCATGTAATTTTTATGTTGGCATTAATGAAATTCATTTCTATGAGATCTACGTGACTTTTGTAACTGGTAAAAGCAGGCAGTTTATTTAAAATGTATTGTTAATGCTTCTTGCCATCATTAATAGTTTGAGGTCTTTAAAAAGTCTCCATAGCGTATTTGAAAAATATTAACATTTCATGGGTAGGACGTTGCAAGAAGGTGGACATGGCGTGGTCCCCTGCAGGTAATTTAGGTTTCAAAAGAAAACAACCATAGATGTATGATAAATCAAGCCTTCTTTGCATTACATCAAAAAGCATTTGTGAAACATAGGAATGTCAACAGATCTTTATATCTGACAAGAAGACAAGAAGGTACACAACTTTTCACAGCACTAACCCTAACATTAAAATGATAGTATGACTGAAGCATATATGTTGATTTTGATAATCAGCATTTGCTGGATGAAGGATATGTGGCTAGAAATGCTGCCACCTTGAATTTCATTACTCTATGTTACATTTTAAGAGGGTCATAGGGTATGGAGAAATGCAGCAAATGCCCAGCTCCCAATGCAGAGTCATTCCAATATGTTTCAGGGTCTTCTGTAGTGACCCTGTAATTATGGTTAAGTTGCTAAACCCATGGGAATAGCAGTTTTTGGGCAGCTTAAACTTTGTCGACATTTGACAAATGTGCACAAAACAGAAAACAGGATATAGCCGCCTTTGAATTATTTATTTCATGCGTTTCCGTCAGGGGGGAGATTATAGGGAGGTTCCCAAAACTTTTGAAATCTGGCTAGACATGAATGGAAAATAAGTTTGTACCAAACTTGTCTGAGGAGCGATGGAGTCGTCCTGAACACATGCTTGTGCACATTTTGTGTGAATCTGTGCAGTAGATTTTTGAAAAATTGACCAAAACTAGGGCTAACAAATTAGTAATATCTCTGTCCGGTCCGCGGACGCACTTCTTGATTCAGTGTCCGTGGATGACTCTGGACCAATCGGAGAGCTGTGTAGTGTTTGTGCCCACTGGTTGCTCAATTGTGAAACGTGAGGTTAATCAAAACTTTTGAAATAGACACCATGTTGGATTTGTGAATTGCACCGGTAGTCCGTGAATGGGGTAGTAAAAACGTATTACAAAAAAAAATTATACTTGTCAAACAAATTAAACAGTCTCTGGGGAGGTTAAGGGTGACGAGGATGGGCTATGACCAGAAAAAGCCAAAAATCAGAGGTTCGGGGGCATTGTTGTGATGTCATTACAGGGTCAGTGAAGAGCAGTTTCAGATGGTTTAAAACGTTGCCGTTGTTCAACAAAACTGCACAAACTGTTGCCATAACAACATGGACCCAACTTTAAAAGTTGTTGGAAAGTTCAGTGCTGTTTCGTCAAGTAGCGACAAAATTAGAGGGTGGGCGGGTGGCTTATACATTTTGGGCCGTTTGATGAATCTGCACATATGTTTGCAAAAAGAGTATAGATCCAACTTTGAATATTTGTGCAAAGTACGAATGGATTTTGTCATGAGGGAGCACAATTGTAGGGAGGTCCCAACATTTTCGAAAGCGGGATAGGCTTGAATGGGAAATAAATTCTGCTTGCAGCTACTGCCTGAAGTGCTGGACAGATTTGCAGGAAACTTGTGCAAAGAACATTGGCAAGAACTGGAAAGCAAGCTTTTGCAAATCTGGCATTTGTTTATTTGAAAAGTGTCAAAGTGTAGATACAAAAAGTAGTGATATAGCTGCCCTGGACCATCTAGCGACTGGTTATGGTCACCAGGGATGGGCAATGGGGTTAAAGTGGACATTGTCACCAGGGACATGTGGTGACATTTTCGAAATCTGGATAGGCTTGAATGGGAAAAAATGATTCTGCTTGCTGCAACAGCTGGAAGTGCTGGATGGATTTGCAGCAAACATGCACGAGGAGCATCAGCAAGGACCTGAAAGCATGCTTTTGCAAATATGTCCTGTGTCAAAATGGTGGTACAAAGACTAGTTAGGTAAGTTTGGTGCCTGGGCGGTGGGCCTGGACCTTGGCAAGGACACATGTTTACACTGATTGAGGCCTGCGGCACGGCTGAAGTCCATGATCCATAGATTGTGGATACTGGCCATAGCTCCAAGCAATGAGCACTGGCAATTGGTCACATTATGGGGGTATAGTGGACACTGGAAAAGGATGCTGCCTAGGTGCAGTGGATAATGGGGGTAGTTTGGTGGGGCCGGGCCATGGTTGAACCTCATGTTCTAGGCAATTCAACCATGACTTGGATCCCCAGCATGCGCTGCTGACATTTACGCAAATCAGTATGTGCTGCAAAAAATATGTTTGTTAAAGAAGGTTTATACTCCTTTCGTACATGTCAATAGAGGAATTATTAATAACGTATGTACCATGCTGTGACATCATGAAATTCAGTTAACAAACGTCATTAATTGGATTTTATTTTAACTTGCACTCATAAAAACCTATAAAATCCATTGAAAAAACTTTGTTAAAGGGACTTCATGGTTGCAAGGTAAAATCAAAAAATCAAAGAAAGTTGTCAGTTATGGTAAGTGTGATGAATCTTCGGATGTCATCCCTTTTTTGCTAGGGGGAGCCCCTTCCCATGTTGTCGGGGAGGTTAGGCTGCTAGCCGATAGTCCCCCTTGGGGTGGTACTCAGCAGGAGCATCATATGGGTAGAGATCCCCCTGTGGCAGTAAGGACAACTACTCAGAAAGAATGTAGTATTTTTCCAATCCATCAACCCCTCCCTTACCTACTTACCCTACCCAATCCTCACACACCTCTATATGCCTCTTTACGGTAGATGCTCCCAAACCCTAAGAGGTGCTGAAACGAGGAAGAGTAAGGGCTACCTAGGTAAACCATGCTTAGAGACTGAGATGAGGAAGAGGCATGGAGCAATGTGGATTACACCACGGAACCGGGATGAGCAGACTAGGCATTTTGAATCAGGCAAGTCAATGAGAGATATAATAAGGGAAGAAGGACTGTTCAGAGGGTCAATCCCTGCCTGGCGGAGCCAGGAGCTTTATGAGTTGCTGATCGGACCAGGACATGAAGAGCCCTTAAGAAGGGAAGTCCTCCTGCCGGGAGTTAGAGACCTGTAGAGTCTGCTGTTGCCATTTATGACATCACTGATGACATCCCATATCACATCATTCCGATGAGAACTCCCCACAAGGGGTTCTGTTTGTAATGTTGCTCGTAACATATGAACACCAATCAGAAGGCCTCTCATGAACTACTCCAGTATCACAACATGTACTTACTGAACTAAGAGAAACAATCCTGGTTAATTGGTAATTCCACTTTTGAGAAACATTTATATACATTAGTTCCCATGCTAATTGCAGTGTTTACAGTGATGTTTCTACTGTAGTGTAGATACATAGTCTCATGGTGGTCAGCCGACACGTGTTTCGACCTAGAGGGGTCTTCATCAAGGCTTATATTTAAAAATTACAGTTTGCACATGTTCAGCAGTTGCATATACAGCATTTGTGAAGTATGTGACATTTGTTAACATTCAGGTGAGTGGATGAGTATAGGTGAAAAAAAAGTGTTTTATCAGTGCAGTTTGGGATATATCACAATTGTAATGCAATGAAAATACATTGTTTTTCATTTATTGAGGACAGTGACCGGATCGTGGGTGGGGGAGGAACCATCAAACAGAACTTAGAAGAGGAGAGTTCCAAAACTAGTACCCGACTTCTCTCTTTACTTATTGAACTACAAACGTTCTACTGAAGTATTGTTGTTAATATAGCAATCTAATAATGCATTGACATAGGCAATAGCTGCAGCATGGACCATAGGAGAATGCAATTTTAAACTGTTATGTTTGGACTTAAAAGCTAACAATACACAGATTACTATGTATCAGAAAAATATCCAGAAAAGTGATTACAGAAAAATGACACAATGGTACAGTGAGCAAAAAGTGATGGCTGTGGACTCTCAAAGTGGGCTAAAACCACCACAGAACAGGTTATCATGCCATGTTCTTTATTGAGGGGCGTTGCTACCTTTTTTGCAATTATATATTAGCCCTGTAGTTATGGTTAAATTGCTCAAGCCATAGGAAGAGCACTTTTTGGGTAGCTTATAACTTCGCCCTCCCGGGACAAATCCTCACAATCCTTTGCAAAATAAGTATATGGCCATGCTGGATTGAACCTGCAAAGTTTGGTGAGGTTTCATTAAGGGGGATCCCAAAATTAGTGTTTTTTCCTATAGACACAATGGAAAAATAATTTTTCTCACACGTACAGCCCAAATCGCTGGATGGATTTTCACCAGATTTGTGGCAGGAGTGGCAGCTTGGTCCCAGAAGTGTGCTTTTATAAATTTGGTGTAAATCCATTTAGTATTTTTTTTTAAAAACAACCAAAAAGTAGGTAAATAATATTAGTGATATCTGAGTTCTGTCCGCAGACTCACTTCCCTGTTTGATCCGTGGACGGTCTTCTGATTGGCCCTGGGGGTGATGTGAGTTCCGCGGACATCAGACGGGCCTGCTGATAAGATGCTGAAGAGTGCGAGGTGCGTCCTATTTTTGGAAACACCCGCCATGTTGAATCTGCAGACAGCATCCGGTGTCCGCGGAGAGTGTGCTGGGGAAAAGGTCTGGAAAACACGTTTTGGGTCATTTGGTGTTGGAATCAGGGGCTGTGGAGGATGGGGGAGTGGGAAAAAGATGATATGAGGATATTTTTGTAAGTGGAAAACGGTTGGGCAGGTGTTGTGGTAATTTGCTGACAGAGCTGTGAAGGAAAAAGCTTGGGGTTATTTGATGGCTGAAAGAGGGTGTAGAAATTCGAGGGAATTCTAGGGAACTGGACTCAAGGTAATGTGGAGCTGTTTTATAGGTGAAAAAAGGGTTTCGAAATGCTGCAGAGTCCATGGTCAATTTCGGTGTCAGTGGATATCATTTATATTACACGGGGTCAGGGTGAGATTTCTTAGTTGATGGTTTATGGTATGTACTTGTTATATAGTTAATTGTATTGTGGCGGTTGAGGCCAGTGGCCAGATCCTGGGGGGCATGGCCGCAGGTCATGGCCCCAAGACTATGTGCACTGGGCACAACCACACAGTAGAAATATATGTATAGTAATTATAGGTAATGTAGTAGGAGTATGGACAGAATCACAATAGTAGTAATATGTGCATAGTAATTATAGGTAATGTAGTGGGAATACAAAGTGTTTGTAATATGGAGGAATGATGTAATTGAACTGTGCATTGTACTTATGATTTTAGTACAATTGAGGAAAGTGCACATAGAATATGTTTTTGATTATAATCGTTATGGTTACTTATTTTTATAACATTAAGAAGCTGGGATATCAGGTTTATTTTCTATGGAAAATAAACAGTGCCATTTTTTAACCAGGATAGTTTAAAAGCTGTAGTTGTATATCATTTTACATATATGTTTTTTAGACCCTCATAAACAGTACTATGCTTCGTACAACATTAGTGTAAGTGGCACTGCTTTTGTTTTCACATTAAATTATTATTGGGTCATTGGGAAACAAATCTGTACTGGATAAAAAAAAACGATTACAGTTACGTGAGTTTAAGGGTTGTTTGAAGTATGTTGTTTGTTTGAAGTATGTTGTGATTAGGGGAATGCTTGAAGTAGGTAGTTACCTGTTGGCATATTGTAACTACATTAGAGGTTAGAAGTAGTTTTGTCATATAAAAATTGAGATGCCGTATTTGAAGTGTTTTGTAATGAAGGGTGTTTTTCAAGTAGTTAGATACCTGTTGGCGTATTCTAACTAGATTGACTTTCAAAAGTACTATTGTAGTATTATGGATGTAGTTAGATACCTGCAAGGGTATTATATCTGTTAATTGTGCTATAGTTTAGTGACTTAATTTGGGTTGAAGGAATATTAAGTAGGCAGTTGTTACATTTGCTGGTAACCTATGTTTCGAAGTAACACAGGTATCATTACATTCAAACCAACCACTTTTTTTTTAATATGCTGTGTACTGCCATGAAGTGGTTGTGGCACGGGCGTGGTATACTATACATACTGTTGTGAAGGTTTTCTTTCTAAGAGATACTTGGCTGTGTGTGAAGCCTGTAAGTTTACAGTTATTTTGGTACCATCTGCATTGTACTTTAGAAGCATTAGTATGACATATTGGCTATGTGAGTTTAATGTATGGTGGAACGATTGTCTAAATAGCAAAAAGGGAATAATATGCCTTGATTTGCTTTCTGTAGAATCTGGTGAAATGGAATGGACTCAGAATTTGGTATGGATACATGCACACATTGTTCATTAGGGATGTGGTATTGTGAAACATGGTTGCAGAGAGTGCATGTATGTTTCCACGTGTATGAAATCTGGAAGATTTCATTTATAGGGATGTTTTTGGTTTCCAGTACTTGCAGTAAGTACATGAGGAATTCTTGTGGATCTTTCTGTATGTTTATGGTATATTTTACCATTCCTGCACAGTAGTCCAATTCTTGCCTTATACCCGAGACAAGTGTTCTCAGGATTATTTGTGGCATTTCTGTGAAGGACGAGTATTTAAGTATTTTTGTGTTTGTTTTTTTGTTTTATTGGTTGACAAACTTCCAACCTTTAACAACATTAATATCCTATCCTTTCTTATAAAGAAAAAGAAGAGAAACTTAATAAATTCCATCAATATTGTCCATTTTTAACAATTTCTCAAGAATTTCAAGCCATCAATGGTTCTACCCATTTTAGTTGCTGTCAGCAGTCTTTCCCAATTGAAATCTTCCTCATATTGCTCAAATTCAGACTGCAAGAATGGCATGACAATTTTTCTTTGGTCCTTTAGCATTGGGCAAAGTAGCAAAAAGTGTCTGGTTGTTTCGGCTACTTGTGGTTCTTTACAAAATCGGCAGGTTCATTCCTCCACCATTATCATTTTCCTAGACAAAAGTAATTTGTTGGAGGGAAAAATGTTCAGTCTGCACCTCAAGAGCAGATCTCTGTAGTATGGTGATGGACATTTTATTAAGTAGGCTGGAAGTTCATTAACTTTTCACCGTTCCCAGGTGATATTCAAACTCAGTTTATTTTGTTTCTTTAAATCAAATGTATCTAGCCAGTCGCTTATCAAGATAGCTTTTTTCACCTTGGTTGGGTTGTTTTCCAAGGTTTCGCAGTCTGTCTTTAGATTTTCTAAGTGTTCTTTGCAGCAAGCTTTCCATCTAAATAGGTTTTTATTTTTACTTGATGCACTCAAAACAGTTCAAAGGGTTCCGGAGGGTTGACCATAATGCATTTTCTGAACAGAGATAAGCTTTTCCACTATATGATCGAAGACAAAGACTGCAGTCTTAATTTGTATCTTATTACTGCTGCATTTACAGCGTTTGGTAATCTAAGGTTTTTGCGCCAAAAGAAAGCTTCACATATATCCCAGACTTTCCATGATAATGACAGTAGTGCTTCAACCCCAAACGTTATAATAGGAATTACTTTTTGTTTAAAGAAGATAACAATTGGTACGAGGAAGTAAGTGCCATATCTATAGAAGAGGGCTCTTCCTTTCTTTAATTCGTTTTAAAAGTTTTTCCCTGATCACAGAGTAGTGGCCCAACTCATTTATGTTCTTGTTGATACAAATTACCAAATATGTGATGGAGTCCACTATTTCAAGCTGTTTTCTTTCGATCTTCCATGTAAAAATGTTCTCATTTTTTTGTGATTACCATACGCCGATTGCATGATCATGATCTTGGATTTACTTACATTTATTTTCATTGCATTACTGTCCAGATGTGTTTTGAATGCATTTAATTGTCGTTGTAGTCCATTTGCTGTTAAGTTCACAAAGACTAAATTGCCCGCATATAGAAGCCACAGAATTATGTCTTCTATTTTTGAGCCCCTGAGACTCCATCAGGTCTGCCAGATAGAGTACAAATAGGAATGGCGCCAGAATGCATCCTTGTTTGATTCCCCAAAACATTCTTATTTTCTTTGTTAGGGATCTGTCTTTATCCAGTTAAATTTGGATAGTTGTATTCGAATACAGAGCCTGTATTGCCTCAAGCAGATCATCCGGGCATCCCCCTTTCTTCAATTAGGCCCACAGTAGTTCTCGATTAACACAATCAAAAGCCTGCTCGAAGTCGATAAACCCCAAATAGACTTTACTCTTTGTTTCAAGTCCTTTAATTTCAATAGATTTAGAATGAACAGATTGAGAGAGGTGCCAAATCCACTAAAAAAGGCGATTGTCTCTTATCCAAGATTTTCATCTTTAATGCACAGCTTTTCAAATCACACAGTAGTAGTGTTGCAAAGAGTTTGCCTAGCGAATCTAAAAGGGCTATTGGCCTGTAGTTTCTGGGTTCACTACGATCCCCTTTTTTGTAAACTGGTACCACAACGGAATGTTTCCATGAAGATGGAATGGTTTTTGTTTTCACAACTTGTTTAAAAAGAGAATAGATAAAGTATGCCCATTTATCTTTATTATCTTTTAAAACTTGATTAGAGATGCCGCTGGGTCCCGCTGCCCTAGATAAGCTTAATTTGTGATCCTCCCACATATTTCCGTACGATCAAATGTTATGGACCATGGTTTTTTTGTGCTTGGCCTAACTGATTTAGATGGATTCTCTTTGCTCGCAAAAAGTGAGGTGTAATGTTTAGTCCACCGCTATTCTGATACTTGATTAGTCCCCACTGCCGTTTGGAAGTCCTTCCTATTATTAATGACGTCCCACAGGTATCTCGAGTTGCAGGCATTAATTGCGGCAAGCATTTTCTCTGCGTCTAGCTGAAGCCGAAGTGCTCTGGATGACTTTAACCAATTTTTATAATTTTGCTTGCATTTTCTGACTGCTTCCTGGTTGCTCAAAGGATCCCCTTTTAACAGAAGCCTCAACTGAGCCCGATATTCTTTCCATTTTTCCACTAGAATTTTCCTGTAAGCATGGTTATTTTTTATTTCATCAATTTTCTTAGATTTTCCTTTGGTATTGTAGTCCACCAAGAGCCAGACATAGTCGACGTCTTTTGGATTTTCCGTTGCATGCCGTTTGTAGTCAGCTATCAGGTCAACTAGATTTCTTTCTTTAATTCTTACTTTATTCTGACCCCAGCATACTTCATTCGGAGTTGTTTTGGAACAGATTAGTTTTTCTCCCACATGTGTAAATCCTACACCAATTAGTGCATGGTCGCTATTAGCTTGTTTTATAACCTCAAATGTTTTAATAAATGTCCATGTGTTGCTTGATACAAAACAATAGTCCAAATAAGCACTATACTTATCGCAGTACCAAGTATCAGCACCTCCCAAGTCGCCTGTAGTTGCACCCTTTGACATGCTCATGTTGCAACATTCCATCACATCCTTCCAACTCGGTTCTTTTTCTCCCACTGTGGACAAAGTGTGAATTTCTTCATTTCCTTTCATTAGTTTAATATTCAGATCTCCACATAGAATAATTAGTTGCTGTGGGTCCTCAATCATGGATTTATCAATTATACTCTCTATGGTTGTCAAGAATTCTTTATTTTGATGATTGTTTTCATTCCAATATACGTTGATTAGAAGAATGGAAGCTTTTCTCACTTCCAGATCTAGTTTCATTTTCAAGACTTGTATAAAAGGGTTTGGTACTAGATGTTCAGTTACATGAATTCCCTTCAGTATTTTTATTATCATCATTAAACCTGCATGAATGTGCATCTTGATGAAATGTTGGTTGGGGACATGAGTCGGGGCCTGCTGGCAGGTGCCCGTCAATGCTGGGGGGGTGGGGGTGCAGGGGGACATGAGTTGGGGTCTGACCATCAATGATGGGGGTGTGGGGGTGCTGGGGGACATGAGTCGGGGCCTGTTGGCAGGTGCCCGTCAATGCTGGGGGGTTGGACTGCAGGGGGACATGAGTCGGGGCCTGAACGTCAATGCTGGGGGGTGGGGGTGCAGGGGGACATGAGTCGGGGCCTGACCATCAATGATGAGGGGGTGGGGGTGCTGGGGGACATGAGTCGGGGCCTGCTGGCAGGTGCCCGTCAATGCTGGGGGGTGGGGGTTCAGGGGGACATGAGTCAAGGCCTGACGGTCAATGCTGGGGCCGTGGGGGTGCTGGGGGACATGAGTCGGGGCCTGCTGGCAGGTGCCCGTCAATGCTCGGCCGTGGGAGTGCAGGGGGACATGAGTCGGGGCCTGCTGGCAGGTGCCCGTCAATGCTGGGGGGGTGCAGGGGGACATGAGTAGGTGCTCACTGGTGCATGGTGACATGTGGGCATGCTGGGGGCATGGCCAGGGGGATGGGCTGCCTACAGGACATGACCAGGGGTGCAGGGTAGTCCCCTGTGGTGTGGGCTGGCTGCAGTGGCTGGGGAGGGGGTACAGGGCACACCTGGGAGGACCCACACTACCAAATCATGTGTGAAATTACCCGCGCTCCCCCGAAATACACATACCCCGCTCGCACAAGGCCTATCGCGTGTGATTCTCCACACGCACACCCGAAATACACGTACCCCGCTCGCACAGGGCCAATCGCATGTCAAACTTCCTGCGTGCGCACCCCCGAAATACACGTGCCCCGCTCGCACAAGGCCAATCACATGGAAAACTTCCAGCGCAACCCCAAAATACACATACCCCGTTCGCACAAGGCCATTGTTTGTAATACTTCCCGCGTAGTCCCAAAATACACGTACCCCACTTGCAGAAGGCCAATCGCATGTAAAACTTCCCGCGCACCCACGAAATACACGTACCCCTCTCGCAAAAGGCCAATCACGTGTAAGACTTCCCGCGCACCCCTGTAATACACGTACCCCGCTCGCACAAGGCCAATCGCATTTAAAACTTCCCACGCACCCCCAAAATACAAATACCCCGCTCGCACAAGGCCAAACGCGTATAAGACTTCCTGCGCACCCCCTAAATACACATACCCCGCTCGCACAAGGCCAATTGCGTGTAATACTTCTCGTGCATCCCCGAAATACACGTACCCCGCTCGAAGAAGGCCAATCACGTGTAAAACTTCCCGTGCACCCCCAAAATACATGTACCCTGCTCGCACAAGGCCAATCGCGTGTAAGACTTCCCGCGCACCCCCGAAATACACGTACCCTGCTCGCACAAGGCCAATCGCGTGTAAAACTTCCTGTGCACCCCCAAAATACATGTACCCCGCTCGCACAAGGCCAATCACGTGTAAAACTTGCCACGCACCCCCGAAATACACCTACCCCGCTCGCACAAGGCCAATCGCGTGTAAGACTTCCTGCGCACCCCCGAAATCCACGTACCCCGCTCGCACAAGGCCAATCGCGTGTAAGACTTCCCGTGCATCCCCGAAATACAAGTACCCCACTCACAAAAGGCCAATCGCTCTTAAAATTCCCCGCGCAACCCCGTAATACATGTACCCCGCTCGCACAGGACCAATCGTGTGTAAAACTTCCCGTGCACCCCCAAATTACACGTACCCCGCTCGCACAGGGCCAATCGCGTGTTGACCTTCCCGTGCACCCAAGAAATACACGTACCCCGCTCGCACAAGGCCAATCGCATGCATAACTTCCCAATCACCCCCAGAATAACACATACCCCACTCGCACAGGTCCTATTGCGTGTTAAGGTACAACTGAAATACACGTACCCCACTCGCACAGGGCCTATCAAGTGTTATTCTCCCCGCGCACCCTCGAAATACACGTACCCCGCTCGCACAGGCCTATCGCGTGGAAAACTTCCCGTGCACCCCCGAAGTACACGTACCCCGCTCGCACAGGGCCAATTGCATGTTGACCTTCCCGCGTACCCATGAAATACACGTACCCCGCTCACACAGGGCCTATCTAGTGCTAAGGCTCCCCGAAATACACGTACCCCGCTCGCACAGGGGCTATCGCGTGTGATTCTCCCCGTGCACCCCCGAAATACATGTACCCCACTCGCACAATGCCAATCGCGTGTAAGACTTCCTGCGCACCCCCAAAATACACGTACCCTGATCGCACAAGGCCAATCGCATGTAAAATTCCCGTGCACCCCCGAAATACATGTACCCCGCTCGCACAAGGCCAATCGTGTGTAAAACTTCCCGCACACACCCGAAATACACATATCCCGCTCACACAAAGCCAATCGCGTGTAAGACTTCCCGCGCACCACCGAAATACACGTAGCCCGCTGGCATAAGGCCAATCGCATGCATAACTTCCCAAGTACCCCCAGAATAACACGTACCCGCTTGCACAGGGCCTATCGCATGTGAATCTCCCCGCGCACCCTCAAAATACACGTAGCCTGCTCGGACAGGGCCTATCGCGTGTAAAACTTCCCGTGCACCCCCGAAGTACACGTACCCCGCTCGCACAGGGCCAATCGCGTTTTGACCTTCCCGCGCACCCACGGAATACACGTACCCCGCTTGTGCAAGGCCAATCGTGTGTAAATCTTCCCACACACCCCCGGAATACACGTACCCCACTCGCACCGGGCCTATCTAGTATTAAGGCACCCCCAAAATACATGTACCCCGCTCGCACAGGGCCTTTCGCATGTGATTCTCCACACGCACCCCCAAAATACACGTATCCCGCTCGCACAGGGCCTATTGCATGTGATTCTCCCTGTGCACCCCCAAAATACATGTACCCCGCTTGAACAATGCCTATCGCGTGCGATTCTCCCCGCGCAGCTTTGTATGTGTATTCGGAGGGGTGCGCAGGGAGTTTTACAGATGTTTTCGTGGTTGGGGGGCTGTATGCTGGTCCTCTGGCCTGTGCGCAATGTATAGGATTTGTGCGCTGTTCATGGCGCACGGTGAGGGGGTGGGGGCATAACTGGCACTGCTGCAGGGTCGCTGCGCCACTCTGTGCCTCGGCTGGTTATGGATGTTAAAATCCATGAATACGCTGTGCGCGGAAATGGATTTTGGCAAACGCGGCTGGCGCAGGTTGCTGCAGGCTGCCACACGTGCACACTGTGCCCAAGCCGCGTACGCCACTTGTGCGCTGGATTCTATGAATTACCCCCTTAATGTGGTGGAAATTCCTTTTGCAAGCAGTTCTTAAAATGCAGGCTAATGAATGTCCTTGCAGATCAGTGTGGCTGCGCACTGCAAAGGAGTATATGGTTTGTAAAGTTTTCATTTGACTTTTGTCTTTTAGTTTCACATAGTGATTGAACAATTGTCGTAAAGATTTAAAGGATTGTTGGCATACATCACACATTGAGCTGCATGTGTATTTGTACACTGGACGGTTTGTTTGAGTGAAAGGAGCATTTGGTTCAAAGTTTGTTGGGCACTTTTTTCTGTAAGGGTTTCTTTTGCCATAATGCTGTTTTCCACCATTTCATACCCTCGACCATTATTGTCTATGGCAATAGCTTTTTTGTTGTTCTGGTTTATAAGCTTCTTCATTGAAATATAGTTTTGTGCTGCTTGTGTGAATCCATTCACCATTACAGAAGTTTGAAAATGTTGGTATATTGACACTGTGCATGTTTAGAAGTAGTTTTTGTAATTTATTGATTCATTAAGTAAGAGGACTCATGCTGTTTAACATCAATACAAACAATTTGCTCTTTAGTAGAAAAGCTCTGTCAATTAGAGCGTGCAGGATTACTCTCCGATAGTAGTTTCTAAGGGTAGATTGTGACTTTTCAGCTGTTTTTATAAAATATGTTTTGGATTGTTTTACCGTCACTATGTTAACACTGATAGATAGAGGGTTAGGTTCATAAGTAGGTCTTCTTTTCTTTGTACATCATTTTTTTACGTTTAGTTTTTGCAAGGGGGGCTTACCTTTTTTAGTCATGGCTGGTTTAGTTTTGTTGAGTGATGTTACTAGCTCTTTTGTTTTAATGTTTTCTATAAATCATTTTAGAGGTGAATGATTATATGGTGTTGTTTTATTCTTATCTGCTGTATTTTTCTATATTTTCTATGAGTTTCAGTTTAGCAGGCATTTTGTTGTGTCTGTTGGGAAAAGTGAAAGTTTGTGTTGGAAAGTTGTGCAATGTATATGCATGTATGATGGGTCGGTTTGTGGGTGTGATTGTAGAGATTAATAGAGTGGTGTTTGATTGTGAGCTGGTATATTAAGTGTGGTTGGGAAGGTTGTGAGAGTAAGATTCTGCAGAGTTGTGATGGTGTTGGGTTAGTGAGTAAGGGAGAGGTGGTGTGATGTAATCTCTAGGGCCATTGTTCTGTTCTGAGCAACAGAGGGGGTGTTGAAATGTTGGTGTGCAGCTGGGAATAGTAAGTGTAAATGGTGGAATATAATGGGCTAGAGTGAAAGAAATGGTGGTTTGAAAAGAGTAGTCTGGGGTAATATATAGTGGAACTGTGCTGCTGCAATACATATACATAGTACAATAATGTACTTACTCTGTTGGATTTAAAGGCCATTCTTTTTTCAGTTGTATTCAGTAATGTGCTTCTTCCCAGTAATTTCAAAAGAAAGCTAGTGGGGATATGTGGTAATGGTGTAGTACTTTTAGTGAGCAAGGTTGTTATTTATGAAGGAGGATTGTGGGGAAAAACAGTACAATTGGTGGACGGTTAGAACAATTGGTGGACGGTTAAACATGGTTGCTTTTAGGAGCATTTTCATGAAAGTTAAGAAATGCGTGTGTGCATTTATAGAAGCTCTGAAACGTATTAGAAGAAAAGTTGAATGAAAAGACGTGTAGTACACTTGTACATTTCAGTTGGTGTGTGGAAGTTTAATATGATATGGTAGGAGTATATGCATATTTGCAACAAAATGCATTATAATCTGTAGGTGTTTATGTAGTCCTAGATTTTTTGTTTGCGTTTTGGGATTTGTAGTTTCACATTTTGTATTATGAAAGTTGGAGCTCAAGTCACATATTGTAGAGAAAAAGGTAGGACTGCATAAGCAGCTGAAGATTGGAATGTGTTATGTTCGGAAGTGTACATGTACTGCCAATATAATAAACTGGCGCACACTTCCAATTACAAATGGTGTACACATCTATTTTATCTGCTTTTACTTTCTTTTATGAAAACGTGACACAGTGCTTTGATATACATGTCACAGTTTCGAATCTTGAAGTTCAGTTGTGTTTTTTTATTTGCAGTCTGGGAAGATCATATGTGCCGTCTAAAAATGGTCTAAATATCTATTTCATCTTCTTTTCCTTTATTTTATGAAACAGTGACACAGTGCTGGTATACGGGCACATGTTCATATATGTATTATTTTTACTTTCATCACAATGCTTTGAAAAAGAAACATATTGAAGTGCAGAGCATGTTAATTTATTGTTGCTTCATGTGAGCAGGTGATGGTTAAAAAAGAGAAATGCTTATTGAGAAGCTTATTGTAGGGTAAGTAGCAGGCTCCCCTCTCTCGATATATATATATATATATATATATGAAAGAGGTGAAGAAAACATCTGTTTAAATATAAGCATACCTGTACCATGTTTTGATGTTTTGTTAGTTGTGATTCTTGTTGAATCTGGAAATAGACATCTTGGACAGTTGCACAGGAGTTTTTGAAATAGATGCCTTTCATTACCAGGAGATATATATTCTGAGAGTTCAGGTGAACATCTGAAGTGTTGAAATGAGATGACAGGGTTGGGTGTAGAGGGTTTGGATGTGATAGCTGGGTAGATGTGTGACTCTTTGAAAGCAGCCAATGAGGGAGTATTGAGAACATGGAAGTGGAAAGGGTAGAAGGGTAGAAGGGCTGCCCCTGTTCTACGGGGTCCGCGGACAACACAGTAGTCCACGGATGACACGTGCCACATCCAGGTCTTTTGAGGATGCCTGGCATGGAAAGGGGACTGTGGGGATTAGCCAATCAGGTTTGCTGGGTGTGGCATACAGGAAGAGAGAAGCAGGAGTTGTGTTTGGAGAAGTTGTGAGAGCACTGACAATGGCTATGTGTTTCAGAATGCAGCCTGTGTGGATTCTGGGGGACTCTTCAATTCAGTCATTGAAGGTGTATGCTGAAAATCATGGCATCATTAGAAATATTGGATTGGAAGAAGTGTAAGTTTTGTAGCATGCAGTTTGTGGCTTAAACTGGGCAAGCTTGTTTTCATTCAGTCAGAGTATGGCTCACTTTAAATGTCCAGACATTGTAATTGTACATTGTGGAGAGGAGAGTTCGGGGTTTGTGACTCCAGTGTGTTTGCAGGATGCCCTGAAGGATTTCTTTAAAAGCCTAATTAACTTGTTCATGCTGCCACGATTATTTTTTCTGAAATAAATCAGAGGGAAATATCAAAATGTCCAAGAAACCTGTTCAGTCCACAAATTGAAGAATCAAGGCAGCTTGTCAATATAGATGTATCTGCTTTTTTATATGTGGCAGCAACGTCATCTTTTGAGAATGACAATAAAAGTTCTGATGGTGTCTATTTTTTTGTGAAGATGGAGTTCATTTCGCAGGTGTCGGAAATGCAATTTTCCTTTACAAAGTTAGGAATGCATTGGAAAAGTTCCTGTAAGAAAATTGTACAGGAACGTGTACAGTGTATAGTACTACTGTACATAGAAGCAAAACAAAGGAAAAAAAGGTGTTTGTTAACAAACCCACCAAAAAACAATAAAAAGGTTTATTGTCAGAGCCACCTCTAAAGATGAAATAACTTACATTGTGTTTCATCCCCCCCATCCTTTTCAGTGGCTGCAGCATCCGTGCACACTGAGGTAGTCTGTGGATGGCACATGCCAAAACTGGGTCTTTTAAGGTGGCCTGGCATGGAAAGGGGCTGCGGAGACCACAGGGATTCCCTAATGAAAGGGATCAGCCAATCAGGTTTCCTGGGTTTGGTGAACAGGAAGTGAGGGAAGCAGGAGTTTTGTTTGTTAGAGTTGTGAGAGGATTGAAAATGGCCATGGCAATTTCTTTCAGCAGGCAGAGTATTTGGATTCTGGGGGACTCTTGGGTCCATTGGTTGAAGGTGTATGCTGAGCATTGTGGAATAGCTTTTAGGACTGACTTTTTATATTCTGGCAAGGTGGACAGATGTATAGAAGGCCAACCTATATTCTTACAAAGACAACTCTGGGGAACTGTAGCCAAACAGTTCAGGTAGCATTGTCAGGCGGTCTAGGCTAAGTTCTCCAGAGGTGGTGAGCTTGTAAAGTGTACACAATGAGGTCGCACAATTGAGATTAACAGATTACATCTAGACAGGAAGTATAAAAATACAGTTATTATGTATTAGCCAAACATACTATGGAAAAATAACTAATAGCAAGTAGATTTATCATACAACACTGATACAAATAGATACATAAATACATTCGGTTATTATAGGGCATAATACATATCACAAACTCCTGCAAAGGAACGGTAAGATTAGTATTATGCACTCAAGGGCCACAGAGAATGATCACTAACTTAAATTGACCAGCCCTAAATTGTCTGGGGCCTTTTGCCCAATAGTTCAAGTAAAAGAATCTTTGAAGTAGGAACAAATGCAGGTAGGGTCTCTGGCCTCCAGTGACAGGTTCTTATGGTTAGAGTACATGTCAAACTAGCGAATAGTAGTAGCCCCAACTTTCAGAAGTCTTGCACACGCTAGCAATGGAAAACCTATTAAACTCATAATCCCAAAAGTGTTGTAGGATTATGAACTCTGCATTTTAACATTTAGACTCAACAATTCAGCATTCCCATTCTGGCGAGGGTTTGAACTACAACCCGGGGCCCAGGGTGCGAAATTCATTGCTGGACTCAAGAGTGTGTGTCTCAGGCAGAATTAAATAGATGCCAATGCAAAGAGCACATGTTTGAAATTGCACTTTCTGATTTGGCAACGGTCTGGTATTCTTTTACACTGTTACTTTGGGTCATTATTTTTTGGGATCTCAATGGCTTTTTCTGTAATGACCACAATACTCCATTTACCCCACCAATGAGGGTCAATAACCTCTTCAGGCAATTCATCCCTATGAGAAAATGTATTTCATTAATGGATATGATAAAAACTTCCAGTCTCATCCAATGATTCCCTATCTTTCTTTCAACCTCAGTGACACCTTACGTATCTCTTCCCATTGAAATTGTGCACAGGGCCTTTTTTTGTCCCGCCTTTATATGATTTGTGGGGTCTCCCTTCATTGATACTTTTCACCAGTTCTTTCAACATTATTGTTGCTTGGGCACCTATATTAATCGTTGCAAACGCATTACATTTTTCTTCGATAGTAATTGGAGCATAGTACCTATCTTCAACCTCTTCTAGTACACATAAAAAATGAAGCCATTTGGAGTGCAGCCACTGACTGCCCCTCTGACTTGGGACCACTAGTGGTCAAACCCCAATTTCTCATTGTCTGGGTCCTCGCCATTTATTTCTACACTGCAACCTTTTGAGTGGATATTTTCACAAGTGTCACGTGACAGCCTGTCCTGAACTTCTGGCGCATGACACTTGTTTGCGTTTTGCATAGGGCCTGTCATTTCTGTCCCTTGGAAGATTTTCGGTTCAAAATACTCCTCAGAAGATTGACCTGCACCCTCCTTTTGAGCTACTGTTTCTGTAAAGATAATCCATCTGTTGATCCTAACTCTTCATTTTGTGTTTTATTTCCACATTGGATGCTCGTATTAAATCTACTTCTCTGTTCTTTGGGGTTTTCTTGTTCATTTCCCCACTTTTGTTCTTCATTTTCACACACCTGAATGGTCTAGTTCAACTCTAAATTGAACCAGACTCCTTCTTGTGTGTGTGTTGAAATTCCCTGTCTCAATTTAATTTGTTTGTTTTATTATTTTTAAATCAGTAAGCATTTCAGAACTGATATTCAAAGATGATTCATAGGCATCTGCGTTTTCATCAGTGCAGATATGATTAGCTAGTCACTTATTGTCACTACGCACAAGATCATTTCTATGATATTCTGCACCTTCACGTGGGTGTTGCTTTTGGACTGCACATAACTTTCCTATCTGTTCAGACAACATTTTGACTTGGGCCTCTAAGCATTGAAACCTGTCCATGTCTCTGAATTCCTCCGTCTGTGGCCTGGGCCGGTAATGATAAAAATCACCCTGGTTGGGCCTGTTCTGATATCTCTCAGGAGATTGATTTCTGTTTTTGTTACCTCTCAATCGACACAGGAGGTGGAGAATACAGAGTGACCCTCCTGTGACTATGGTCGACTGGTGGTGGTGATTGGTTATATTGGTGAGGGAAATAATTCATATTTTGTCTTTCATTCGGTGGAAATTGTTCGCTATGCTGGTTTCCATTTTCAATTAATGTATCCACATATCTTGGTCTTTCTTGGTGGCCATATACCATTGTATTAGGGTCAAATATTCTGTGGGCCCCTAGTGTCTGGCATGGGCCATTTACATTTGACTTTGATTGTTATTTAGACCTGGTATATCGTGGTGAAATCCTACTCTGGGAAAATTACCCAGATATCTAGGGCTAATATAAGAATCCCTATTGCTGGGATTGAAGGATTGGAACATAGGAGTTTGGGTTGATGTCCTCCGTGGAGGCATGCACCTTTGGCTAGGTGATATTTTGTTCCTTGCCTGAGTTTGGGCTGATTTTAGCAGCATCTTTACAGATTTTGCCTCCAATATTTCTGGTGTAGGTTCTTTAAACTTTGGTTTTGTCTCCTTATTCTTAGTCCCCTCCTCTGTCTGACCAAATTAGTTTGGTCCCCTGTTCTATTTTCCATTCTACTGGTTTTCCCTGTCAAATTCACTAATTAACTAGGATACAATTGTTGGAGTCCATACAAGTATGCAGTATTACATTCTACAAAGTTAGGGTTAAAGGCCACAACAAAGTGTGAAAATGTTTTTTTCAAATTTTGAAGGTATTTGCGAGGTGACATATGTGACTTTGCTGTCATAGTATAAGTACCTTTAATGGCATCCTATATGGACTAGTAAGGTGACAATTGATGTCTAACCTCTTTCTCAAAGTCCGCCCATGAAATATGTTCCTGTTCATTGAGACCACGAATGACACTAGAAGATGCTGCATCTAGGGTTATTTGAAAGTACTGTCTATATTGTTCCCTAGGTATCTGTAGGGCTTTGAATATACTGTGAACATGTTTTAAATGGTCTTCCATGCAACAATCACCTCCCTTTTTGAATGGTTTAATTAACGTCTTGATGGATTTCATAATTTTTATAAGACTACATGGTCCATCTGGTGTGTGTCATTTTGTTGCCCATTCCTGTTCTTTTGTGGGCAAGAATGCGTGTGAATATTTGCAGGTGATTCAGATCACACCATTGGGTTATACCCAGGTCTGGCCAAAAGGACAACTGTTGGTACATTGTTTCCTTGGCCATGGATATGATTGAATTCATCTCCATTGAATGTAGTGACTTGTCACCTTTCCTGTGACTTGAGATTAAATATTTGCTTTTCTAGGTTCTTGCGCTGTCAATGAAGTTGTTCTGCCTCATGACAGAGACCAGAATTCTCATCCCTGACCTTATTGATTATTGCTTGCAATACATTGATTTGGGTCTGATACTGATTACTCGCTTTGGGCTTTTTGTCATTTTCTTCCAGTAATTTAAATATCTCCTGTTCCATAGCATGGAATTCTTTAACTTTCTCCCTGCCATTTTCTCTAGGGGCTTGCATTTCCAAAATAGCAACATCTTTATTTTGTCTTATTTCATCTAAAATTGCTTTTAAGTGTGTTAATTCTTGCTCACTCTCATTAAATTGTGTCTTTCTCTGAGCCAATTGAGTAGCCAGATCAATGCATTTAGCCTGCAATGCTGTGTCTCTCTCTGCTTGAATTCTGCTTATAATTGCTGCACCTGACCACATTCATTGTCCAAACTCCATTATAACTTGCTAATAAATTCACTGTCATTCCCTTGCATCTTTATAGATCTGTAGAGCAGGAACCATAGTTTTGCGCACAGTTTGATAATGCATTTTTTCATCCATGTGGTCTGATGCTCGGATTACCCTAAGGAGTCACACCTGCACAATGCTTCCTTCATCAAAAATAATTTCAAATGCCTCTCGTTCTACCTCTGTGGTAATTATGTCTTTCCATATTTTCACATTTTCTGAGGACCAAACTGCATGGGCATAAAGCTTTTCCTCGAGAAAATTTTACAATTCAGAAAACTCAGCCTGAATCTGGGACATGGTGGCACTATAATGAGAGTCATATGAGCACACAGTACTGCACTACCTCAAAGCACTAATTCAAATAATGAGTCCACAATATGGCTATGCCTTAGAATGCAAGGCCATGCCCAGTAATTATTTTAAAGTTTCCAAATGGCCAACACACTAAGGGGCTGATTCATGGAATTATTTGTCCCAAAAAACAGGGATTTGTGCGCCATTCTGCAGAATGGCAGCAAATCCCTGTTTTTCGGCACAAATAATTCCATGAATCAGCCCCTAAATCTGTTACATATAATTTGGGGTTATATCTATTACTTCATGGTATTTTTGTTATGGTAGTATGCTTGGTGGTATTTTTATAGTCCATGGCAATATATTGTGGTAAACTTGTCGGGGTCACTAACAATAAACAAATACTGGACTAAATACACTCTGAATAGATGGCTCATGCCCCCCCTGTGGTACCCTATGTACAATACCACAATATGCCCTTTTGGCTGAGTTTCAACAAATGTAAAGCATGCAATTCAAATACAGCAGATTCATTCAGCCTCTCTAAATAAAAAAAGTCACTGTGGCTACTTTGCTTTGTCATATTTCTTAGCGCATGTCTGCATCTCTCCATGCATGTCAAATCAAAGGGACTGAATGCAGAATAAGTATAATGAGACTAAACTACTTGTTTGAATTTGTTCTTTATCGTAAAATAGAATTATGCAAGTTACGCAGAGTGACACTTATGTGCACATTGTAATTCACAGTGCAAGTACGTTTTTTTCTTGCAATGGCTTTCAGCACTCTATCTGTGCAAAACTCTGCCAATTAACCTTCGCCTCATAAAACGTGGCAGGATAAATACCCTTTAAAAAATGTTTTTCCGCAATATGAACACAGAACGACATGTACATTTAAATTCAAATCTCTAATGCAGCACCTAAAAACTAAACTATTTAACCTGTGATACATAGTATCATTCAAATCACCATCACCTCAATTAACCACATATTTACCTAAATCTGTTGGCGATATTCCCGACTCAGCTTGGCAGTGAAATCTTCCCGGCTTTTCTGCCTGCCTCACACAGGGACAAGCCAGATAAGGACTCTCCAGACTGCAGTTTTTCTAAGGATCATCAACCCATGAGAGACAGTCTCAATTTCAGCCCAAGGGACAGTCAGCTTGCAAGCACCAGACTCAGTCTCAAGACCCTTTTCTATGACACCCACTGTCAATCACAAGCACCTCCCCTTGTTCAGACCGATCTACATCACGTGATTGTTCTCATTGTGCTAACTGCATTGCTGAAGATAATTATTTTTCATTTTTCTCTTGCGCTTTCTGCTCTGAAACAAAGCCATGTTTTCAGCAGAACGGATCTTCACATTTTTCAGTTTATCACACAGCGCGGATCCAGTCTGCACGTTTAAAGTCCATTTTTCTTCCCATTTTCAGAGCATAATGCATTTTCATCAGTCTCCATCCAGCTTATTTCATGAGCTAATTTGCACTAAATTTTATTTTGGGAATCTGTGAAAGAACAAGAAGGGGGTTACACAGGTAAATACGAGAATTATAAATCGGAATTGATTCGGGGGGGTCATTACGAGGTTGGAGGTAAGTACTGGTCATTACCGGCATGGAGCAAATACCGTGTCCGTGCTGGTAATAGACCTCTTACAGTGGCCTAACGACCTTACCGCCATGCCGGTAAAGGGTGAAAAATCGCCCTTACCGGCATTGCGCAAAGCGTAGATAGCTCCACCGCCATCCAAACCATCTGTATTAGCGGTCACCATCATCGCACAGGAACGGGAAAGAGCATGGTGGCCATCTTTAAAAACACAATCCATTGCCATCCTCTGTAACCAGGACCCCCTTCTCACAGGAGGAGCTGAACATGCTCGCCGAGACGCTGCAAGAACATGCAGAGGTTGTTTTCTCTACCAACATGTCCCAACCTGCATTGCTGCGCAAGAAGGCCATATGGGGGGAGGTGGCTCAGAAAGTGAGTGCCGTTGGCACCACCCTGCGCACACCAAAAGACATCCGGAAGCGCTGGGACAACCTGCGCTTACGCGTGTGCAACATCCTCACGGTCAACTGGAAACAGGGGATGGCTACAGGTGGTGGTGCGGACTCCCCCATCAAGTTGCAACCATGGGAGGAGATCTGCGCAAGCACAATAGGGATGGAGGCCATAGAAGGAGTGCGGGACATGTAGCGAGGAGCCCCGTCTTCGGCAGATGCAGGTAGGTGTCACAAAATAAACACTCTAAAGTACAACACAATGATTTCCCCCTGAACTGACAGTGCAATAATGGAAGGCAGGGTCCACCAGACATATTTTTGCAAGACTGCCTACAGGCAGTGCACAGCACCAACTCGTCCACATGCATTATGCACCCCATATATGTCTCTTCCCAGACACATCCCTTCATTACCCACCCAAAAGCAAAGTAACCCGTATGTCACTACCCCAATGGAAATCTCCTGCCATTCCATAGAGAAACAGCAACCCCAATGTATGCCTGATGCACGTTGACCCATCACTAATGCCCTCCCTCTCTTGCTCCCCCACAGGCACACAATCAGACACTGATGAGCAGGACACCATGGAGGATGCCGCAACGCCCCAACAGAAGGCCAGGGGCATGGAGGGACCAAACTGCCCCTCTACATCAAGGGGAAGAGGGCAAGCTGCAGTATAGCGCAAGGGCAAGACTACCCCAGTACCTCCACCACCAATTTCCATCACGGCCAACACCACAGCACCCACACCAGCCACCAACATCCAGGAGCCAGTGGCTGAAGGCACTGTTTCGGGTGCCAGCAGTATTGTTGGGGAGACAGCTGCCACAGCAGCCGTGTCCGACGATGAGGCTGAAAGTCTCACACAAGGCACTACTGCCGCTACAGGACCAATGTACTCGCCACAACTCTCACCAACCAGCATTGACATCAACAGGCAAGAGCTGTCTCCTGGGGAGTCATGGGCTGCCAGTTTCAGCCCCCCATGAAGCCTGCATGAGGAACCAACGATGGCAGTGGCACATCATAGCTCCACCAGTGTCCCAATCAGCCAAGAGGGGATGAGGGCAATTCAACAGCGGCAGGAGGAGCTGGCAGGGCTGTTAACCCAGCATATCACAGAATGTGGACATGCAAGGGATGAGATGAGGGAATGCACCTCTTCCATCAGATCTGCTATTGAGACAAGCTCCAAAGAAATTTGTAGCGAATTGGCAGCAATGAGGCAGGTACTCTCACAAATGGTGGCAGCAATGCAGGCCATGTCTCCGGCACAGGTGGCCGAACAACCTGCCACATTGTCGAATGCCAGCTCCACGAGGTCCAGCCCCCTGCGTAGGTTTGGCCGGAACTTGCACAGGTTGGCCAAGGGTCCACCTAATGCTGGAAGAGGAAAAGGGGTGTAGGCTCTGGCAGGCATCATGAACTCATGTTGTCTTATGGTGCATGCAAGTGCACATCATGTGTGGGGAAGTTGAGGGGGGAGAGGGTGTGTGGGGGAGTTGAGGGGGAGAGGGGAGAGGGTGTGTGGGGGAGTTGAGGGGGTGAGGGGGAGAGGGTGTGTGGGGGAGTTGAGGGGACAGGGGGAGAGGGTGTGAGGGGTGGAGGGCTTGTGCACTTTGTTATGTTTCTTTAATACACCTGTTGGAAAATCATAATTCGCATGTGCAGACATTGCTTATTGTGTACGTGTGCTTTATTGGTGAACAGTCTACAGTGTCCGTGTCCCTGACACACCCAGTGCCCTGAGTGCCACCTCCATGTCAGACCCCCATCCATGTGTGCTAGAAACATTGGTTAATCAGAGTCAGGCGCATGTCACAACCCTCCTGTGCATCACTGCCTCCGTGAAGTGCAGCCCCATCTCCACCCTCCTCATCCTCATCGTCAGGTGGTTGCAGTTTAGTTTCAGGGGGCAGAGGCACATTCCGTCTGATGCACATATTGTGTAGCATGACACATGCCATGACGATCTTGCCCACCTTCTCATGTCCATACAGGAGTGCCCCACGAGACCTGCTGAGGCAACAAAACCGTGCCTTCAAGAGGCCAAATGTCTGCTCAATCACCACACGGGAACGTGTATGCGCACGATTGTAGGCCTCCTCGTGCCTGTTCTGAGGATTCCGGACTGGGATAAGGAGCCAACTCTTCAAGGGATAGCCTGCATCACCTGCATGTGGGAGACAATGTATATGTGTAAATCATCACATCATATGGGACCTGTATCAATGACACCATAGCATGCATTTATTTCCTGTTTGCTACCATATATCCATGCATTAATAGAGACACACGATGTGACTGCTATGTGTGTATTCCTCCTATGGACAGGTGTGCGTGCGATCTTCTAGTGGGCACAGGGGGGTCCTATTCCTTGTGAGTGATCATGCACTGTGTTAGTCCATGCTGGTGCTTGTTGTTCCCATGATCTGGCTGATGTGCAGTAATTTCTATGCTTTCATCCTGTCACCATTGATGGCAGCCTCATGATGCTCTCACTATGCCCGACAAATGGTGACATGCAGTTTTGGTGGACCTCTGTGTTAGTGTTGTGGTGTTTTAATGTATTTGGCTCTCATGTGACTCCTTTGTACGCAGTAATGGAGGACTGTCCTTTCTGTTGATGGTATTTGGTGCTGTGCATTGGTCATACTAATTGCTTGTAGCTGCATTGTGTTGCAGGGGGTACGGTCTGATTATGTACAGTGCACATGTTGATGGCTATGGGATGGCTGTAACACTGCATCATTTTCATGGTAGGGCAGCTTACGTCTTGCATTTTGGGGTCAGGTGTCAGGTCCAGTCTGTCCTGCTTTGGGGTATGAGCATGGTCCATTGTCTCAGGCACTCTCAGCCAGGTGAAGTCTGCATCTCCCCCCATCTCAGCCAGGTGAGGTATGCATCTCTCCCCCCATCTCAGCCAGGTGAGGTACACATCTCTCCCCCCATCTCAGCCAGGTGAGGTATGCATCTCCCCCCATCTCAGCAAGGTGAGGTATGCATCTCCCCCCATCTCAGCCAGGTGAGGTATGCATCTCTCCCCCCATCTCAGCCATGTGAGCTATGCATCTCCCCCCCCCATCTCAGCCAGGTGAGGTATGCATTCCCCCATCTCAGCCAGGTGAGGTATGCATCTTTCCCCCCATCTCAGCCAGGAGAGGTATGCATCTCTCCCCACCCCCATCTCAGCCAGCTGAGGTATGCATCACTCCCCCCATCTCAGCCAGGTGAGGTATGCATCTCTCCCCCCCATCTCAGCCAGGTGAGGTATGCATCTCTCCCCCCCATCTCAGCCAGGTGAGGTATGCATCTCCCCCCATCTCAGCCAGGTGAGGTATGCATCTCTCCCCTCCCATCTCAGCCAGGTGAGGTATGCATCTCTCCCCCCCATCTCAGCCAGGTGAGGTATGCATCTCTCCCCCCAATAACCTACCCACATCGCATTTCCATGAGCCTAACATGCAACTCACCGAGAAGCCAGGATCTCTGCCCTGCATGTCGCTCCATGTAGCGTGGTATCGTGGAGTTCCGCATGACCACTGAATCATGGTTGATCCGAGGAATCAGGCACAACAATGTGTGATGATCTTGTTTGAGTCACATACCATTTGCACGTTGATGGAGTGGTATAATTTACGGTTGCTGTACACTACCTCCATGGCATGTGGGACCAACAATTCCACATGGGTGCAGTCGATGGCACCAATGCAACCAGGGATGCCGGCCAGTGAATGGAAACCAACTTTGGTGTTGGAGATCTCCTGGGCTGTCCATGGTAGGTAAATGTGGTCGCCTGTGTGCTTCAGGAGGGCATCAAGTACTTCGTTCAGTGTATGTGAGAATAATGGTTTTGGTATGCCATGCATGTGCCCCACCGTGTGCTGGTAGGTGCCTGTGGCCAGGAAGTGGGCCTTCAGTAGGGGTGGGATGGCGGTGCGTATTTCAATCAGGCTGACAATGTCGTCATGTATCATGTCCACAATGGTGGTGATGGTGTCCCGGTCCAGACGGTACAGGGTGTGGATCTGCTCAGGGGTTAGGTTGAATGGACTGGCTCTGATGCGAGGGATTGGGGGCTGCCTGCGTGGTGCCACTGGCTGCAATGGTGGGGCATGCTGAGCCTGCCTCACCCTCCTTCTCCTCCTGCGTCTCCTCTGTGCTGCCTGTTGTTGTTGTTGTTGTTGCAGCAGTTCCACTGCAATCATGTCCTCCCGCCCCAGTATTGCTAGTAGTATTGTAATCATTTTGGTGTGTGACTGGGTGTGGGAAGGGGTGGGGTGTGCTCCTTTTGTGCTTGCGGGTGGTCCGTGATGCCGGTATTTGCTCCATACCGGTAAGGTACTTTTCGGGCTTCAGTAGGCTGTTATTTGCATGTCCGCCTGACTTGTGATGTTCTCCTGTTTACGCCATGCCGGTATTGCTGGCATGAAGGGTCGCGTACCCGTGCCCCTGCCGCTATTAGCGGCAACGTTAATTACGGTGCTGCTAATAGCGGGTTGGCATGTCATAATCGTGGTGAGCAGTAAGCGATGGCGGTAATCCATTACGGCATCGTTTTCCCCTTACCTCCAACCTCGTAATGACCCCCAGGGTGTAGAGAGGGAAGATGCTCAGTCAGGTAAACAAATTGGAAACATCAAATTTTAATATTTATCAAAAACCATCATAATAGCATAACAATATTCATTACATTCACACCATATCATCATAAAATACACTTGAATCTATATCCATATAATCAAATTATTCAAAAATTGTCAAAAAGCGAAAGTAAAAGTAACCTAACATTTACTGACAGATGTAGTTCGAATCCATCTGTAATTCATTGGCAGTATATGTTAGTCACTTCTAAAAGTGCTGACAGAAAAGTTCTAAGTGCCTACTACATGTAGAAAATACCAAAGTATCTAAAAGATTGTAGTTTCAAGGACATACTACATCTAGTTCAAACAGGAACTGATGGTCGCCTTCATCAGGGTGCAATAATGAATTGCATCTACTGTTGGAAAGACACTAATGTATACAGTTTATAATAGAACATTCTAATTAAACAACTGAGACCCATGCTTGCACCAAAATGGTGCTTCAACCTTGATTGTAGATCTCAGTATCTGTAAAAGCATCAATCCAAATAATGAAAAAAAGGGGAAAGAAAAAAGAAAATAATACATGTGTTAAAATCAAACATACAACTGACTGTGCCTCAAGTTACTCCATACATAATTAGAATTCAATATTATGAACTATCTCTAGTAAACAAAAACATGTTCACCTTGATTAATCCATGCAGGGCGCAGAGAATAATGATTTTCATCACGTAGCCCGAAGAATACACAGATGCCAATGATAGTGCATCTGCAGAGACAAAACGTATATGTGGAATCTAATTAATTGTTTATCCCAACTTCTAACCGTACTGCATAAGAAGAACAAGTCCAAAAATGTAAATTGAGCTAATATCTCTAAGCATTCTAACCTTAACAAGAAGCCAAAGGAAAACGTGTAACCCAATGGAGCAATGAATCGTATTCTCTCCCACGATCAACAACTGTTTGTGGTGAATGACCACTCACTATAACAACAGTGTCCTCTACTGTAGTTAAATAGCACAATAGTCCATTTAGGTGTAACCTAAAACAATACAGGAAAACATCTCATTAAAGGATGTTAAATAATTCCAATGCCACTAATAATGACACCAAAGTTAAAAAGATATCAATTATCTGGCATAATCAACAATAGCAAAAGGTTCCACCTTACTCGAAACTGGCGTGCCATAGAAGTAGATGTCAAAGAATATATAAATGGAGCAAATCCTATACTGGCGCTACGCAAAATGATGCATAACTGATATGCTAAATAAATATATAAATAAGGCGGATAAAGACCGCTTCAAATTGCATCCAGTTCCTAAACAAATAAACCAGCCCCTACCTAATGTGGGCTGGAAATCCTTCAGATGAAATAGAAGGGTGCAGTCCTAATGTATACAGTGGGAAAAGTGCCAGTTTACCATGTTACGGTTACGCTGTAATGCAAGCAAGTCTGCCGCGTAAACATGCAGCTTGTGGAATGCTCAAAATCCAAGAACGCTGAACATAACTTCTTCATGTGTCTTGTTTTCAAAGAAGCTAAAAGCCAGATTGCAAAAGTATCCCCGTCAACATGTGGAATTAAAGAGGAAAATGGGACTAGGCTCCTGAGGCTGAATGCCATAGAAATAAAGGTAGTGTTAGGAAAGATTTCGTTATTGTAGGGAACTTTCCTTCCATGTGGCAACCCCTAAACTTTTTGCTATTGTTTTCAACCTGTTTTCTTGACTTTGCCAGAGAAGTGCAGCCTTCTGCCGTACTCCTCTGGGCTTTCGCTCCTTTCTTACGGGGAAACTGACATGCCCTTAAGACAGTCAGTACCGGGGAACGCTGTTTCCCGTAGTTTCTTTTATCGTGTCGCCATTTTAGTGCAACACGACACAAGAGGGCACTGTAAGCTAAGTTACAGCTCTCTTGGGTCTCTAGCCTTCTACAGACCCTAGACACTCTTGTAGGATGGTTTTTGGATCGGTGCAAGTCATTCAGGGACTGGGCTGGTGGCAGCGATCATTTGGTTTATTTTGAGCTCCTTTTTCCGTTCTGAGCACCTTTTTGCCGCGAACACAAAAGGGTGGCCCGGCTACCCAAAATGGCCGGACCACGATGCTCCTTTGTCTCGTCCACTGTCCGTCTTGCTCCCTTTACCTTCCCCCAGGTCAGGCGACCCGGGGCCTTCCTTATTTGGGCATGTAGTTTCCCGCGAAACACGGTTGCTTTCGCGGGCTTCTACATGTCGTTTGAGTGCCCCCAGGATGTGGGCTGGGCTGTCTGGTCCCAATACACATCCTGGGTGCCAGAGAGTCTAGGGTGGTGTGAATGCCTGGGACCACTGTGGTCCGTGATTGGTCCACGTATGGTATGTGTGTTGATGAGCGGATCTCCCATTGGCTCCCCTCCGTTTTGGCGCGAAGGGAACCGTGGATAAGAGGGAGCTGGAAACACCACTGCCATGTCGATCTCCTGAGTTCTTACGAACCCAGGGATACAGGAGCCAAGTATCCTGCGAACACGAGGCTGGACCGAGGAATCGCTGGTGACCCCCTGAAGAACTTCTGCTCCTCATTGCTGTCGTCCGGTGAAGCCCTTTCCACCTAAGATCGAACAAGAAGGCCTGTACTGGCGCTTCGACCTATTGGAATAGCAGGACCAGCTATTCCCGGCACCTTCATCAACTCCTGCCGTAAGCCTTCGGAAGTGTCCCTGGGCCATCCGGTTGACTGACCAGCTTACTAAGGAGTCCTGCTCTGTAATCGCCGACAGGTTGGGTGGTAATCTGAGTCCGGGGCACGCTCACACGCTTCGTTTGCTTAGCAACCCTAAGCTAGAGGTGAACGGTGCTCGTTTGGCTTGAATACACCCGGCCGTTCCGTTGCCCTGCCGTGGCGACAAAACTGTGCAGGATTCTTCGATCGGGACGTCTTTTTACTCTGCACGACGACGAGACGTTCCCTGCTCTTCAGAACCTGCCAGAAGCTGCATCTATCGAGGAGAAGCTCGGGCCTGCTTGCTTCGGGGACCGGTGAGTAGATTAGCTAGGATCTGGTCGCCCTCCTGCAGTGCCCCTTGCTTTTCCCCGCTGTAAATACAGCTCCCCTTGTCCGTACTCGCGCCCTACTTCTGCCTCACAGTGGAGGCTGCGCTAGAGTCGCGGACCGTGTTCTCCTTCATTAGGGCACCCTACAGAGCTGTCCAACGTCCTCCGAAGAGCTTCACCTTCTGCCCATTGGCACCGGCGTGTGCAGGTACTTTTGAGCGCTAGGCTCCACTCTTCGTAGGGATTGGACTACCATCCAGTTAGGGGCCTCAGAAGGCGGACATATCACACGCATTGGTTCGCACTGCCTGTTTTCCTTCCCCTGCAGGTGGATAACATATTTCGTGCTGCTAATGCTGTGAAACTGTGTATTCTGTATATATATTGGGTGGATAGTGTATGTGTTGGTTTAATATCGTTGTATATTGCTGCTTTTACTGTGGTTATTAGTTTCAAGGCCTTATAATAAATGTGTATCTATTTTTGATATAAAACAACTGTTTGGAGTAGTTTGTAAGCGCTCTTGCTTTGTGTGCTCACTGTGGGCTTTCAGTCACCCTCACCCCTCTTGAGACCTAGTCTTGACCGCCGCGATCGCTACCTTGATTGGTCTGGCTTGTCCAGAGGTTACCCTGTTCCAAGTAATTAGGTTGGCCTTCTGAACTTCTGCGCCACCAGGACAGAGTTCAGAAATCCGTCTTAACAAATTGGTGTACAGCGGTGGGATACGACTGAAGGTATCCAGTGTTGCGCACGAGCTAAGGCGTTTTCAGGTTATTCCAACCAGGACACGCAGTAAAGTATTGAATAGAACGTTAAAAAGGCCATAGTCCTATCAACAGTATGGAAACGAATACTTTATTAACCTTAAATGCTTCGAAATCTGAAACATTGAAGAAGATGTGTGCGGAGAGAGGGGTTTCCTCTCAAGGCACTAAATTGGAAATGATCCAGAGAATCGTGGCGTGGCAAGAAGCGCAGCTTGACGCTATAACTTCCGAGGACAGTGCAGAAGGTGGTGGGGCTGCTCTCACTGGCAGAACCGACGGTTCTGCCGCTGCACTGATCCATCACGACCACGAGGACAGGGAGGATGTAATGTCTAACGTTTCCTCTGCCAGTGTTGATGGGGAGGCTATGCTTGAATTCAAGAAGCAAGAGCTGCGGTTTAGGCAGCAGGAGCTTGAATTCAGCATAGCCAAACTGAAAATCGACCAGGCAGAAAAACAAAAAGACAGGGATCACCAGTTGGAACTGGCCAAGCTTCAGTTCGCAAATGGGTCCAAGGGTCCTGGACATGGTTCTGGGGCTTCCTCTCATCCACGGTTTCCAAAAGATCTGCTCAGTGTGTATGAGGAACGAAATGACATTATGGACTGGTTAAATGCGTTTGAGTATGCATGCGAGGTTCAAGAGGTTGATAATGCGGATAAGATTGCATGGTTACTCAGCAGACTGCCCCATTCTGGTTGCAGTGCCATTATGGAAATGTCGAAGGCTGAGCGCGCTGATTTTGCAATGTTGAAGCAGACTCTCATTTTAAAGTTTGGGAAGACTCCGACCCAATATTTGAAAAGGTTTAGAGAGTATAAGAAAAAGGAAGGTGGTACTTGGGTGTCGTATGTAGCTGAGTCCCTGAAAAACTTAACTGGCTGGGTTGAAGGTTATAAGGTTTCTACCTTCGAAGGCATGATCAATCTGGTCATGCTGGAACACATTTTTGCTTCTTCTTCCCCGGAGCTTAAGCAGCATTTGGCCGATTCGAAGGAGATAGATCCTAAGAAGCTGGCCATTGCAGCAGACTTATGGGTGTCACATCGAGTGTCCCATAAGGACAAAACTCATCCTGGTAAGCAGGAGGAAGGGAAAAAGTCCAAAGATATGGAGGGTGGGGAATCTGCTAAATCTTCTTCCCATAAGGGCCACAAAAAGAAAAATAAGGGTAAGCCATACGAGAACTCACAGGGTAGTGGAGGTTCGCCTCCGAAACAGAACTCTGGTTATAATAAGCCTCCCTACGTAAACAGACCCAATGGGGCTTGTTTTTCTTGTGGAGCAACTGACCATGTGAAGGGGGATCCCCGTTGTAAGGTTAGACCTTTGGGGGTCCACTCCGCTAATCTGGCCTTCTCCTCCTACGAGGAAGAAGAGATTACAGGAGCATCCTTCTCCTCAGACTCATTTCCCAGCGGAATAGAGGCTGAGGTAGTTTTAGTGTCCCTGGGTTCCTGGGAGCCTAAAGTCGCAGAGGCGTATGCTAGGATTCCGGATAATACCAAGCACTACTTTAAAGACAGTGTGCTGATCAATGGAGTGGATACTCCAGCTCTTAGGGATAGTGGGTGCAGTCGAACTGTAGTGGATTCTACCTTGGTAGACTCAGAGGAAGTTGCCAGAGCTCCTCTGATGCCCACTAAGTTGGCTGACGGCCCCCTCCGTATGTTTCCCGTGATCCCTGTTAATCTAACTTTAAATGGTACAGCAGTTAGGATTCCAGTGAGCATTCAGAGAAACGTCCCGGGAAAGGTCTTGTTGGGCAATGATCTCAGAGCTCTAGGGCTCGTAGGAGACACTGCCGAAAGACCCTACACACGGTCTCAAGCACGGGCAGCATTGGCCAAGTCCAATACGCCGCCCCAGCCGAAGGGGAAACCCAAGGCGAAAGGAGTCAACAAGTCCCGACGGGGGAAAGAGAATATTCCCCCGAGCTCGCCTACCACTGCGGTGGAGGGAGTTGGTCAATCGCCCGAGCCTGACGAGGAGGTGGCGATGCCTGAAGTGTTCGACCCCAACGACCATCCTGAACTAAAAGACTTGTTAGTTGAAGGAGGTCCTGATAGGGACGACTTCAGGAAGGGCCAACGTGAGTGCCCATCTCTGGAAGGCCTAAGGAGACAGGCCTGCTCCCAGCTTGAGGGTGAACCTCCTGGGTTGCAAAGGATTTACCAGGAAGGTGGACTCCCTTATAGTGAGCCCACAGAGTCTACAGAAGGAGACCATAGGAGGTTGGTGGTTTCCCTTGCTGTTAGGCCCTTCCTCCTGCAGTTGGCGCATGTCGTTCCCCTTGCTGGTCACCTTGGTATGAGGAGGACCGAGCAAAGGTTATCCATGCACTTCTACTGGCCCAAGATGGGGGAGCAAGTAGAAAGTCACTGCAGGAGTTGTGCCGCCTGCCAGTTGTCTGGTAAGGTTGGCGCGACAATCCAAGCTCCGTTGGTACCGCTCCCAGTTGTGGGGGTACCATTTGAAAGGGTAGGGATCGACATCGTTGGTCCCCTTGACCCGCAAACATCCTCAGGCAATAGGTTTATCCTGGTGCTGGTCGACCATGCATCCAGGTATCCTGAGGCCGTCCCATTTACAACTGTAACTGCCAAGCCAGTTGCAGAAGCTTTACTCGGCATGTTTACTAGGGTTGGCTTCCCTAAAGAAGTTGTGTCGGATCATGGCAGCAACTTTATGTCGAAGTATAGGCAGGCTATGTGGAAAGAATGTGGGGTCACCTACAGGTTCTCTTCTGCATACCGCCCCCAGACCGATGGTCTGGGGGGGCGTTTCAACAGGACGTTAACGAGCATGATTGGGGCTCTGGAGGAGCCTCAGAGAAGAGAATGGGATCTTCTTGTTTCATGCTTACTGTTTGCCTACCGAGAGGTACCACAGGAGGGTGTTGGCTTCAGCCCCTTCGAACTTCTGTTCGGTCATCCCGTACGGGGACCCTTAGCCATTGTCAAGGAGGGATGGGAGATGCCCACTCCCCCTGTTACTACCAATGTAGTTGATTATGTGCTAGGGCTCAGAAAACGGATGGTACTTCTGATGGGCTTGGCTAGTGCTAAATTGAAGGCAGGGCAAGCGCTGGTGAAACATTGGTACGACCAGAAAGCTTCCCTCATCAACTTTACACATGGCCAGCAAGTCCTGATCGTGAATCCCATAAGGCCTCGAGCTTTACAGGACAAATGGTCAGGCCCTTACCCAGTGGTGGAGCCCCTGGGTGAGGTTAGCTATTCAGTGGACCTTGGAAGGCCTGGACAGGCTCTAAAAGTGTTTCACGTGAATAGGCTGAAGGCTTTCGTCCCAAGCGGCGAAATCGCAGCACTGCTATTGGCTTCAGACGTTGAGGAAGAGGAGTCTGAACCTCTCCCTGACCTGTTCCAAAGCAGTCCTTCAGAAAGCTCTTTTGAGGGTGTCCGAGTGGCCCCTCACCAAAATGGACAAGGCTCAGTGGTTTGCCTTGGACATGAAGTAGGTGGAGGGAGGAGACAGCCTCTATCCAGTAAGGTACCAGCGGTACAAGACTGGCCTACCCCCACTACGCAAACCCAAGTGAGAGCCTTCTTAGGACTCACGGGTTATTACCGCAATTTTGTGGCAGACTATGGCACCATAGCTGCTCCTCTGACTGCCCTCACAACTCCGAAGAAACCCAAGAAGGTAACTTGGACTGACGAGTGTGAGAAGGCCTTCAATGGCTTGAAAGACTCCTTGTGCCAGGCCCCTGTGCTCAGGGCCCCTGATTATCAAAGACCTTTTATCGTGCAGACGGATGCCTCTGACACTGGGATAGGAGCTGTACTATCACAAGTAGATGAGAAGGGTAAGGAACACCCTATCGGTTTTATTAGTCGCCAGCTTAAGGACAGAGAGCTCAGATGGTCCACGGTAGAGAAAGAATGTTTCTCTGTTGTGTGGGCCCTAAGGAAGCTGCGGCCCTACCTCTATGGGACCCACTTCACTGTGCAGACTGACCATAAGCCGTTAAAGTGGCTAATGAACATGAAGGGGGAGAATCCAAAGTTGCTTAGGTGGTCCATAAGTCTACAAGGCTTCGACTTCACTATTGAGCATAGGCCAGGTGTCCAACATAGCAATGCTGATGGGTTGTCCAGAATGTTTTACCGACCTGAACAAGAGACTCATCCAGGGGTGGATTAGTTCCCCCTGTCCATAGTCTGGGAGGGGCGAGTGTTAGGAAAGATTTCGTTATTGTAGGGAACTTTCCTTCCATGTGGCAACCCCTAAACTTTTTGCTATTGTTTTCAACCTGTTTTCTTGACTTTGCCAGAGAAGTGCAGCCTTCTGCCGTACTCCTCTGGGCTTTCGCTCCTTTCTTACGGGGAAACTGACATGCCCTTAAGACAGTCAGTACCGGGGAACGCTGTTTCCCGTAGTTTCTTTTATCGTGTCGCCATTTTAGTGCAACACGACACAAGAGGGCACTGTAAGCTAAGTTACAGCTCTCTTGGGTCTCTAGCCTTCTACAGACCCTAGACACTCTTGTAGGATGGTTTTTGGATCGGTGCAAGTCATTCAGGGACTGGGCTGGTGGCAGCGATCATTTGGTTTATTTTGAGCTCCTTTTTCCGTTCTGAGCACCTTTTTGCCGCGAACACAAAAGGGTGGCCCGGCTACCCAAAATGGCCGGACCACGAGGCTCCTTTGTCTCGTCCACTGTCCGTCTTGCTCCCTTTACCTTCCCCCAGGTCAGGCGACCCGGGGCCTTCCTTATTTGGGCATGTAGTTTCCCGCGAAACACGGTTGCTTTCGCGGGCTTCTACATGTCGTTTGAGTGCCCCCAGGATGTGGGCTGGGCTGTCTGGTCCCAATACACATCCTGGGTGCCAGAGAGTCTAGGGTGGTGTGAATGCCTGGGACCACTGTGGTCCGTGATTGGTCCACGTATGGTATGTGTGTTGATGAGCGGATCTCCCATTGGCTCCCCTCCGTTTTGGCGCGAAGGGAACCGTGGATAAGAGGGAGCTGGAAACACCACTGCCATGTCGATCTCCTGAGTTCTTACGAACCCAGGGATACAGGAGCCAAGTATCCTGCGAACACGAGGCTGGACCGAGGAATCGCTGGTGACCCCCTGAAGAACTTCTGCTCCTCATTGCTGTCGTCCGGTGAAGCCCTTTCCACCTAAGATCGAACAAGAAGGCCTGTACTGGCGCTTCGACCTATTGGAATAGCAGGACCAGCTATTCCCGGCACCTTCATCAACTCCTGCCGTAAGCCTTCGGAAGTGTCCCTGGGCCATCCGGTTGACTGACCAGCTTACTAAGGAGTCCTGCTCTGTAATCGTCGACAGGTTGGGTGGTAATCTGAGTCCGGGGCACGCTCACACGCTTCGTTTGCTTAGCAACCCTAAGCTAGAGGTGAACGGTGCTCGTTTGGCTTGAATACACCCGGCCGTTCCGTTGCCCTGCCGTGGCGACAAAACTGTGCAGGATTCTTCGATCGGGACGTCTTTTTACTCTGCACGACGACGAGACGTTCCCTGCTCTTCAGAACCTGCCAGAAGCTGCATCTATCGAGGAGAAGCTCGGGCCTGCTTGCTTCGGGGACCGGTGAGTAGATTAGCTAGGATCTGGTCGCCCTCCTGCAGTGCCCCTTGCTTTTCCCCGCTGTAAATACAGCTCCCCTTGTCCGTACTCGCGCCCTACTTCTGCCTCACAGTGGAGGCTGCGCTAGAGTCGCGGACCGTGTTCTCCTTCATTAGGGCACCCTACAGAGCTGTCCAACGTCCTCCGAAGAGCTTCACCTTCTGCCCATTGGCACCGGCGTGTGCAGGTACTTTTGAGCGCTAGGCTCCACTCTTCGTAGGGATTGGACTACCATCCAGTTAGGGGCCTCAGAAGGCGGACATATCACACGCATTGGTTCGCACTGCCTGTTTTCCTTCCCCTGCAGGTGGATAACATATTTCGTGCTGCTAATGCTGTGAAACTGTGTATTCTGTATATATATTGGGTGGATAGTGTATGTGTTGGTTTAATATCGTTGTATATTGCTGCTTTTACTGTGGTTATTAGTTTCAAGGCCTTATAATAAATGTGTATCTATTTTTGATATAAAACAACTGTTTGGAGTAGTTTGTAAGCGCTCTTGCTTTGTGTGCTCACTGTGGGCTTTCAGTCACCCTCACCCCTCTTGAGACCTAGTCTTGACCGCCGCGATCGCTACCTTGATTGGTCTGGCTTGTCCAGAGGTTACCCTGTTCCAAGTAATTAGGTTGGCCTTCTGAACTTCTGCGCCACCAGGACAGAGTTCAGAAATCCGTCTTAACAGGTAGGACTAGCAATCTTCTACAGTGTTAATCAGAATATATACGGACATGCTGGAAGACCAAAATAATAAGCTACTCAGTACCGAAAAAGATGAAAAAACTGAAACAACTGAAAAAACTGGGACTGAAAAATAAGAATAAAGATTACGCATCAACTGCAACTATATCGATTAATAAAAAAGCAATTACTAAAGCGGATGAATTAAAAAGTAAATTATCCAAAATAAATCGAAACTCATGGAACACAGTGGAGCCACTCCTCTTGGCGATTAAGGCCAGATGCATAGCTATTGGCATTATACATCCACAATTGGGCCAATCTGGCTGCTATATTGTTGGAATCAACACCTAAAACCCTCTCCAGTATCCACCCTTTCAAATCATTACAGTTGTGATTCTGTTTCAAAAAATGGGCTGTCAATGGAGCTGTAATAGTTCTAGTGCGTATTTTGGATTTGTGCTCGCCAATCCTCAACTTAATGGACCTTGATGTTTTGCCAATGTACGTTTTTTCACAGGGGCAAACTGTCACATAAATAACATTTTTAGTGTAACATATGGTATGTTGTTTAAGGTGCCACACTTTGCGATTAATTGTTACAGAGGTGCAAGCAGACATATATGCACATTGGTTACAAAAGCCACATGGGAAATGTCTCGTAATAGCTTTAGTGCCCCAGAAACTAGGAAGTGTATTTTGTTCGGTAACAAGCGGCGCTCTATCTGCTTTAATAAGCCCATTTTTTAAATTCTTAACTTTTCTGAAGGCATATAGGGGACATGGCAAGTCAGGAATATTAATTTGCAAAATGTGCCAGTGACTTGTGAGGATCTTCTTAATTTCATGGTGATGTGTATTAAAGCTCATAGCACAGACTATTCGTTCCTTAGTAATATTTTCCCGATTTTAATATTTTCTTATTGGGTTTAGTCAGCACAATATCTCAATGCTGAAATGTGGCTCTTTTGCTAGATTGTCTGAGCAAATGAGAAGGATAACCTCGTCCCTGCAATCTCTATTCAATTGTGTCTGCCTGGGTAGGGTAATCTTCAACCCTAGAACAATTGCGCCTGGCTCTAAGAAACTGACCGTAGGAATACTTTCACATTATGCGAATCTGTTACATGTTAATGGGGTTGGGTTAATTAGTATGTTAGATTTAGGTTAGTATTATCAATGTGGAGGGAACAGTTTGGGGATTGTGACTGGAATTGCATTGCAGTTTGCAATGAAGGAGACATTGGGAAAGTTGAAGAAAATGTTCCCTAATTCGAAAATGATTTTTTCACGCATTGCTCAAAGACAGTTGTGGATGCGTCAAGTTCATTTGGTCCATAAATTGAAAAACAAGGCACAACATCAATAAACCTGTGTGTGCTTTTGTGGGAGCTGTTGGCATGACATTGTTTGGTCAAGAGAACATTCAACTGTATAGTGCCACCATTTTACCGAGAGATGGAGTCCATCTAATTGATGTGGGTAATCAGATTTTTTTGGAAAACATTAAACATGCTTTAAAGCAGCTTTTGTGAAAGTGAGAAGAAATAATTAAATTAAGTTAAATGTTTTCTAAGTTCAGTTTGTAAAAGCAACATTTGAAAAAAATATATAAAAGCCAAAACATTAAAAAAAGTTTCTTTTAAGAGCCACCTTTTTTGACGCAAAACAATTAAAATGATTTGAATTGTCCCACCCCTGGAATTCTTTAGTAGTCTGTGGACTACTGCACTGTCCGTGGTCTATGCAGGCTGCACATGTGACTGTGGCTTTTTTTCTTAACTTCTATTTTTAACTGTGAAAGATGGCTCCCTTTTTTAGTGTTTTTTTTAGTTTTATAACGTTTTTTGGCATTTATTTCAGTAAAGGCAAAGTAGGAGAGGGAAAGGGCACCAACCACAGGGACGAAGGGGCAGGTGGAGAGAGGAAGATGTTGGGCGGGCTTCAATCAGGTAGGTGGGAGTGTTTCTCATGCTCCCTGATTGCAGCCTCGAAAGCACTCTGAAACTGCTCCCCCCTACAGATCAGTACTTCACAGTACATACATAATACCGTGACCCTTAAAAGATAAAGGTCAACAGTATTCTGTATGGCCTGTGAAGCCGTCACTGGGATCCTCTGCCCCAAGGAATATCCTTTGTGGTAACAGGAGCAGATGAAGATGATGGGTGGAGGAAGTCAACCTACTCTTACCTGAGAAATGTATTGCCCTTCTCAGAGCAGTCACATGGGTCAAAATGGTGTGTCGCCTCATGGAAGTAGTCCAATAGGAATACAAGCCAGGTTTGCCACGTCAGAGTACAACTTTGCACTCAGTTCATCGAACCTTGCTTGCATGAGCTTTTGGGACATTTCCAATCGTGAAAATTTGCCACACCGATGACTCACTCTGAGTACTGGTGACAGGGACTTCTTCCATCTCGTCCTCTTCTTCCTCTTGATCCTCCTCATCTGCATCACCGCACCTCTTCCCCCATCAAAGCCCTCCAGATGATGATGGTGGTGGTGGCTTGGAAGTTCTGATGGCCTTAACAGATGACATGGTTTCCAACGACTTCTGCAAAATAAATCTTCACAGCAGTCAAGCAGATGCCTTCTCCTGGATATCCATATCGAGAATGAGTAAAAGTAATGGGTGGGTCCATTTAGAGGAACTGTCCGCAGATAATCGTACTGTCCGCGGACTACTGAGTCGAATATAGGCCTTGAAAAGTTGTAAAATGTTGTGAGATCAATGGGTCTAGGAGCTTTGGAAGGGTAAAATTTCTGCTTGAAACACGCTAGATTGGGTGGAAATGCACTTTTAAACTGCCTGTGGCCGGGTCACCATTCACAGAAACCCCTGTCACGCTGCACGGGTGTGGTCACATGATGAAGTCTGTGGCTGTCCGTGGCCCTGATAGGCGTTCGCTGACCCTCTTTGGGCAGGAATCGCAGTGCGCATTGCAAGGAAAAATGGTGTCAACAAGTAAGACAGACACAAATGATTACATTTAAAGGGTGAAGTATACAGGTGAAGTATGCAGGTTGGAAAAATGCCTACTCTAAACCTAAATCTAAGATGAGAACAAGTGTTGACCATCAAATGAAAAAAAGGCCGTCCTAGTGGCGATGTGTCTGATAAAAAGGCCAATACTAAGAAACCTATAGCCAAACCTTACAACTAATTCAAAAAGGGGTGTGGGATAGTTCTCAAGAAAAGAAAGAAAAGTTGTCAAATAATATGCCAGAATGCGGTAGCTTGGCCATCCCTTCCCCACATTTTAAACATGGGGTAACGTGGTATCTTGGAGCACATTACAGTCTAAGGCTTCTTCAGCACAAGTCGACGGTTCTAATGGCAATTTTCAGGACCGTCGATGGCCAAGTCTCGTTTAACTTAAAAGTCTCTTGCCTTCGAGGTCCTTGCGTTTTTAGCTAACAAAAACAAAATTCCCTTCAACAAATGAAAGTTTGTTTCCGTTGTTCGAGGGTGATAGGTTCACCCATTGCTCCCTCGCTTCTGGGCACTGACCCTTCTCAATTGTTTATCACAGTTTCATGTAGGGTGATGGTTTCACCCCTTGGTCCCACTCTTTTGGGCGCTGACCCTTCTCGATTGAATTCCATAAATTTACATGTCATTTCTCTTCTTACTTGCAGTTTGGGTGATAGCTTCACTCCTGAATCTCCCTCTGTCAGGCTCGGACCCCTCTTGACTGCCAGTACTTGGGTGATGGCTTCACCCTTGGATCTCCCTCCATCAGGCTTGGACGCCTCTTGACTGCTTGTACTTGGGTGATAGCTTCATATCTGGATCTCCCTCTGATGGGCTTGCACCCTTCTTCTCTTACATCCCTCCTTCAGGTTTGCTTTTGCCATTTTTCAATCTTGTGGTGACAACTTTCACCTTTGGATCCCTGTCTGTCTGGCTCTGAACCCTCTCGATTCTTAGTCACCTTTCACTGGGTTTATGGTGGGTCTCTATCAAGGTGATATTGGCTTACCCCCTTGGGTCCACCTTTTCAGGATTCTGACCCTCTTTGCTTTCAATGTTCCCTTTTTTCACAGTTCAGTGTTTGCTGGATTCACTTTCCTTTCTTTCACAGTGCTTGTAGATCAAACTCTTTTGATTTACAGGGATTTTACCTGACCGTCAGTAAGACCACTTTGATCAATTCCACTGGCTATCCTATGGCCTTCTGGTATCTGTAGTTTCTCTCATATCGGGCTCAACCAGAGTCTCTCGAGTTAGCACCCACGTGGTGCTGGTTTCCCTCTGCAGCTGCTCTCCCCTTGAATACTTGTTACAGTTCTTTACACGGATCATTAACTTGGTTCAAACTTGCCACTTTGAGATTCTCTCACTCAACACAGCCCGGTTCTTATCTTTTAAACCCTCAACTCACCAGCTGCGATGAACCACTTGACTTTTGGCTTTTCTGGAGTCAAGGCCAGTACCGTGGGCAGGGGAGCTTCCTTGGCTCCTGCTTATCGGCATAGGCTTGCACCGTGTACCGTTGACCTCAGCTGCAAGATACTTGTGCTATTGTTTGTGGTCTTAAGCTTTCTTCCATGAAGGTTCCGCAGGCCTGGGACAAAAAGAGCAAGGTCACTTCTCTCCTCTGCACCCTCTTGATTCCTGCTGTCTTTCTCCTTCGTTTGAACTGCCACATATGATTAGCCGTCTCATCGTGCTGTCTGCCGTGCTCGCCTTGCTCGTACTGGTCCCTCTTGCTCCACCTTTTATCCCTATGGGCAAAGGAAAGGGCCACCGGGTGTGCGCGATTCAAGTCAATTGCCTGACATTGCCTGACCCTCATGTCAGGGCATGTCATGTAAACAGTCCTACTACAAGTCTGTTGTATACAGTTGTTCGTATTGGAAAGGGGGGAAATTAGAGATTTCGAATATCCTACGTGGTTTAGAGAGGAGGAAGTTTTGTATGCCTTTCTCATGCTAGGGATTTGAGTAAGTCCGGAGGGGTGAGAGTTATGTAGTGTGTGGAACACCCTGAAATGACTGGAATTATTGTTGAAAGACAAGCAGGGAGATTTGTGGGAACTGTATTGTTTTGTCTGAGCAGGTTGCAATTGCAGGAAATGATAATCAGAGAGACGGGATTGATAGGGTTTTGTCAACGAGGATTTGGTATTCAAGAAAGAATAACTAGAGGGTCTAAGAGAAGAGTGATCAGGAGTATTTGAATAGGAACCAGAAAAAGGGGGATTCTGGAAGTTGTGGTTCTTAACAAGTTTACCAGATAAGAATGGGTTGTTTGCTTTTCCTTTGGCTATGGGAGATTCAATGAGTGGAAGAGATGATGAGCAGGAATAGCTTATAAAAACTTGAGACTTCATTCCCCTCACCATCCTCTTCGTGATGGTACCGCATCTCAACTGGGCTAGTCCCTCGAGCATAACCCTGGGTTCCCCTACCTAGGTGATCCTCCCCCACTGGACCACCCCCAGGAGCTGGATTCAACAGCGATGGCCGTGTCCCGGCACCTGAATAAAGGATTCTCGAGGTTTGTTGAGGAGAATACCCTCAGGTTTCTCACATGATGCGCTGGGTGTCCGTAAAACAGGCACGATGACCGCAGAATTATTAAAAGTGCATCACAGAAAAATAGACATGTCCGGATATCACGCCTGTCCCTAGGCACCTCCATTTTGAGTGTGGACACCCCAAACAGTCGTAGTGTCTGCAGCCTCATAATGGGAGTTTAGAAAAATAAATAAATCACACAACAATATACAAACCATTTATAGTATAAACATATATTTATTCAAGAAAGTGATCGGAATGGGAAACATAAAAGGGAGAATTATGAATTTGTGTACAATAATCATGAGGGGAGGAAGGGAGTGAGGTTCATCAGATCATCTTTGATTACAATGTTCAGAATTTGGTGGGGATGATTGCTGGGGACAAGGGGCAGAGGTGCAAGAAGGACAGTGACAGGGAACATTTTTCATGACATGATTTTTGACAAACTTTAAAGTTTCCTTAAAATCATTACTTAGTTCATCAAATTAATTAGACAAGTTCATGATTAGATTACTTACAGTTGGGTATAGGACTGTTTGTGATTCGTGGGAATGTGTTAAATAAAACTGGGGCATGGTTTCTTCATGAAAACTACTGTAACAAAAATAGAAATTATTATTTTAGTAAGGTGTGTACAAAATACATTATTTGTTTACATTAAAATATGTTTTTTATACCATTGGAGATGTTATCGTCGTTCATTTCTTCTTTTGGGAAGTTCTCCTCTAACCACTCAAGTGTTCTTGCCATTTCTGTGAGAAAAAAAGTGCTTCTGTTTTAAAAGACATGTTTATATTAGAAAGCTAATAATAGATAAATAAATACTATGCACTTACCATTTATTGAGAATTTGTTGTTCAATAAGCACCTGGTGTTTCTCAATCTGTATGCAGAATTGTAGTGAGGAGAGTATATGAAGTGTAGAGTTATGGTTTGTCATCAGTGAATTCCATTATAATGTGTGCTAACTAAAAAAAATAATTCATATTTTTTTATGTGTTTGTACAAAAAGGAATATTTGCTTGTTGCAAACATTAGTTGTGATTTTATATACATCTGTTTATTGGTGGATGGGTACATCCTTTTTTGGGTTTCCCCTATGATTCTCAGCCTTGTAATAGCTGTCTGCCATTTGCAGACTACTGCGCTGTCCGTGGACTCCATATCTGGCAAATTGGGGGGAGGGAGTACAGTATAAGGAACTTGTAGCAGATAAAAGGCGCACTACTAAAAACCTATGAAATTCACTGAAAAAAACATTGTTGAAGGCACATTAGGGTTACAAGTAAAACCAAAAACTCTTGAAATTCTCCAGTTATGGTATGCTAAGCAACCATAACTCGCACCACCACCGTTCACTGCTAGGACTAACATGCAGGACATCTAAGATGACATCACAAATGTCATTGATGACATCACTGATGAAATCAAATATGAAATTAATTTTGATTAAAAGTCTCTAAAAGGGATTGTGTTTATAATGTTAGTAACAATATGTCATGGGTGATTGGGAGACCTATCATGGACTAATTCATGTATGTGAACAAAACATGATATTGGAGTGTTGTTGTTAATACAAGAACCTAATCATACATACCCATAGGCAATGGCTGCAGCATGCACTACAGAAGTACACTGTTTTTAATGTGGTAATTTTGCATAGTAAAATAATGAATGGTACCTTATCAGAGTTTTGACTAATGATAAACATGAATAAAGAGCTAAAAGCGAATAGCTAATAATTAAAGAATTACTACGTACTTGTGCCAGTACAAACTATACATATCAAGACCTACAATGCATACAAATCTGAGGCACACACAGGGAAACTTCAGTAAGGAAGAAATATACAACACCAAAAAAAGACAGTAACATTGGACTTTATTAATAAGTACACAAATGAATTGTGTGATTAAGGCTTGGTTATTTCACCATATAACATGGCCACAGTAGTGGCCATGTAGTTATGGTTAAGTTGGTGTTTCCATAGGAAGAGCACTTTTTGGGTGGCTTATAACTCCGCTCCCCCTGGACGAATCCTCACCAAACTTTCCAAAAAAAGTATATGGCCCACTCTGAATTTTTGCAAAGTTTATTGAGGATTCGTCAAGGGGGGGGAAAGTTATAGGGGGGTTCCCAAAACTTTTTTATTCCCATAGACTGAATGTGAAAAAACTTTGCGCACGGCTACAGCCCAAACCGCTGGATGGATTTACACCAAATTTGTGGCAGGAGCGGCGGCCTGGTCCTGAAAGCGTGCTTTTGCAAATTTGGTGTAAATCCGTCCAGTAGTTTTTTAAAAAATGACCAAAATGTAAGGCAAAAGAATTAGTGATATCTGTGTTCCCTTCGCGGACGGACTTCCCTGTTCGCTCCGCGGACAGCACCCCGATTGGCCCAGCGGCTTTCGTCATGTCCGCGGACATGCAACGTGTTCGCTGATTGGGCGGCGTGGTGCGTGATGTGCGTCAGATTTTCTGTCGCGCCCACCATCTTGCATTTGCGGACGTCCATAGACAGCGCAGTGAAAGTTTGTTCAAAATGTGTATTTAGTAGAGTGTGTTGGTGTGTAGAAGTCTTTGGGGAGGATGGGGGAGTATGAGATAGGTTCAAAGTTGTATTTTATTTATGTGCTAGCTGCTTTTGTTGTGTTCGATTTGTCTGCGGACAACACAGCTGTTCTGGAATGTTCGTAAATAAACAGAATGGATTCGGTGTCAACTTGAAAGTGTTCTAAGAACACTCGTGGGGTCTTGGAATGTTTGCAGGGGGTGTCCTGGAGACGTTGTCTGTATTGTTCATTGGCAAGGTGAAAATGTTTTAAGAACAATTGCGGTGTCCTGAAATGTTCGTACATAAAGAAAATGGGGGTGTCCTGAGGACGCTGTTTGTATTGTCCTCTGACAAGTTGAATGTGTCCTAGGACCTTCCCCCTGTCCGCGGACATAAACATGGTTGCAATGCTTGCATCTATGGGTGTGATATGCTGCGGTGGCTGTGGCCAGGGTATAGAATGTTGGGTGCATGGCCATTTGGCCATGCACCCAAGAGTGTATGCCCTGGCCACAACCACCGCAGCATATCACACCCATAGTGGCTTTTAACTTTGGTCAAAAACTAATTTATAAGGAACAATGTTATAAGCTTGTGTGGGTGTGATATGGTGCAATGTTTTTCTTGTTCATTTCTGTTAGATACCAGTAGGCGTATTCTAACTGTCTATTTTTTGCTCTATTTGAGTGGTATTAATTTATCTGATTAGTTGTTGTAGAATCTTTGGGCAGTTAGATAGGTTTTGAAATATTGTGACAGTTTATATTTTTTTACTACAAGTGTACTCAAGGTTTAAGTACAGTTCAGTTATCAAATTTTGGTTTTAAGAACATTAAATACGCGTTTGTAAGATTAGCTGGTAATCTCTGCTTTAGAGTAACGGTACTATCATTACATTCAAACCATCCACATTTTTTTTTTATATATGCAGTGTAGTGCCCTGAGTTGGTTGTGGCTCCTGCGTGGTAGATTATACCTATTGTTGTGAAGGTTTTCCTACCAAGTGATATTTGACCATATGTGAATCCAGTCAGCTTGCAGTTGTTTTTCGTACCATCTGCATTGTAACGTAGAAGCATTAGTATTACCTATTTACTATGTGTTTGTATTAGTAATGTGGAGCGATTATCCGAATTGCAGGTAGAACATAATCTACCGTGGTTTGCATTTTGTACAAGTTGCTGAAATGGAACGGATTCACAATTAGGTATTGATATATAGACAAAGTGCTCATTGGGGATTTGTTCTTGTGTCACATTGTTGCAGAGAGTGCATGTATGTTTCCACATGTATCAAATATGGGAGATTTCATTTATAGGTATGTTTTTGTTATGTTTCTTCCTGTGAGTTTATAGTGAATTTCACCATTCCAGCACAGTAGTCCAATTCTTGTCTTATTCCATGAACAGTATGCAGGGTGTCAGGATTGTTTTTTGCGTTTCTATGAAGTACTAACATTTGCATACACAATGGGTCTCTAAAGTGTAAGTAAATGTTGTCAACAATTGCTAGTATTTGAAATAGAATATTGATTGCTACATTTGCGTAGCAACTTACACCTATTTCCTTTATAAGTTTGAATGGACCAGGTAGTTCTGTATCTGAGTGATTTTTTTTTAGTTTGTCTTCCTTCTTTGACAAAGTACTTGGTTTATTTTCCCTAATTGGTTCTTTTTTGCTTGTGGTACTTGATGAAGTTTTAGTTTCTTTTAGTCTCTTTGGAGGATTTGCAGTGACATCCTGTTGCATTTCTGTTTGATTTAGTTTTCTTTTAGAACATTTTCCTTTTTGTGGAACAGGATATGTTTGTAGATGGGGGGTGTATAGTGAACGAAGTCTATTGTATTCTAAAATGCAAGGAATATCAGCGTTTACTTTACTTGCATCAAAGTTTATTAGAAATAGACCGTCAATTGTACGTAGGCGTGACAGTGCTACGTAGCTCATGCCTTCTTTAAAGACTGTGTTACCAATGTCTATCATTGCTTTGTCTAGAGTAAGACCTTGTGATTTATGAATGGTGACTGCGTATGCAAGAGTTAGAGAAAATTGTTCTCTGCGTAGATACATGTCTTTGAAGAGAAGGAATCGAGCTGTTGAGCGTCCTATTCTTTTTACTTCTGAAAGTTTGTCAAAGATAATATTGACAAACTGAATTTTGTTGTCACGTGGGTATGTTTGAAAGCCAACAACTGTACCCAGTGCTCCATTAACTAGTCCTTGGTCCACGTCAAGGTTACATTTAAGCATTACTCTGCAATTTAAGGATAATTTTAATATCTTTTCAAAGCCTGCTGTGTTTGAGATCGATTTTTCTAAACTATTTAGTCTTGCTGTGGCTTGGTCACACATGGGTAGTGTCATTCCATGAACATATAGTTTGTCTGTGGCGCTAATTTCCATAATTGGTTGCATTTCTTTGCTTAACATTATTTTATTGAATTTGAAACAGCTTGCAAGAGTTGGCATTAAGGCCATACAATTGACATTTTTGTGGGCTAATTGTTCCATAATATCTGTAGCACATGCATTATCACCATAAAGTGCATGAATGTGCCGGGTTTTCAATATTGCTTCTGCTTCTCTAGAATGTATACCAACTCTGATACTTTTTAAGATGTTGGCATAAGTGAGATCTGCAGATTGGCGCATGTTTTCTGTTAATTCTCTGTATTAGAAATGTTGCCAAAGGTTGACATTTCAAATGCTGCCAACAGTTTTACGGCAGAGTTTGTGTCCTAATGTTTTAAAAATAGGCTCACCTTTTACAGGTGTCAATTGAAGAAGATCTCCAAAAACAATGATGTGTTTTCCTGCAAAGAGCTCTTCATAGTTTGTTTTGAGGACTTCTTGTAATCTGAGGTGAATCAAAGCCAACATTAGGTTGGACACCATGCTCACTTCATCTATTAGTAGCATTTTCATTTGTTTCAATACTCAGCATACTTCCATTGCAGCTTCTGCAGAAAGTTTGTAATAATCTAACTTGTTTTGGTGTTCTACTGGCAGGAGTAGTAATCGGTGTAAAGTGACACCACCTATGTTGTAGGCAGCTAAACCTGTGGGGGCAGTGACAACAGCTGACAGTTTGTTGTTTGTCAATTGTTGAAGGAACTTAGTGATGATTTTGATTAGGAATGTTTTGACAGAACCAGCTTCACCACTGACATACAATAGTATAGGTTTGTAATTTTGGCAGTTGCATTCTTTGTTTTCATGTTGCACACCATGTGCAATTTCTTTTGTTATTTCTTGAAAAATGCTACGTTGCTCTTTGTTCAGTTTTGATTGTAGTGTAGTTAAGTCTTCGTTATCTTCATAGTGACACATGGTGTTTTCTACTTCTATCATAGCTAATTCTGCCTCATTTGTTATTAGTGGTTCTCCCAGTGGTTCTTGGCTTCCTGTGACAGAAGGTTGACTACTGTCAGGAGTGTCCTTATCTAGTTGGGCCTGGAGTTCCTCTTCGTGTTGCTGTTCATTGTGCAACATTGTTTTGTACTGTGCAAAGTTTACATCAGTTATACTGCTTTCATTGGCTTTGAAAGCGTCTTCATATGAGTCATAGGTATCTAGTATTTCTTCTTCTTTTCTCCATGGTTTGAAGAGTTGTAGCAGGGACATGTAATATATTTCTTTATGTTGAGGAGTCTTTAATGACAATTTGATATGATTAATTAAATTTGGTTTGGTGAGTTTTACTAAGCTGCCTTCACAGTTTGTCACTC